>NC_082662.1:118328678-118953678 GCF_025265405.1 Mesoplodon densirostris
GCTATTATTTTGGAGCAACAAGAAACTTTTTCCTTTTTATTTTGGCTTCCATGTTACAACCATGTTTAATCTACCTTTTCCAACTTAAAAATCCTCACTTCAAAGAAAATGGCAACAAAATAAGAGTTTAATAGGACTGCTTTTCCTTTGACATCTGTTCCCATTTTGTCTCCTCCATTGTCTATATTTCCTTCTTCTTCCTGTTACAGGAGTATCCCCTTTAAAAGCCATATTAAATTATTATTTTGCCAAAGACCTATGCATTCTGCTTTTTAACCTGCCTATAATGGCCGGAGAAGAGTTGTGAAATAGATAAAAGTAGAACATAGGGGTGAAGAGTACTGACTCTGGAGCCAGCTTGCTTGGATTCAAATCCCAATTTTTTGGTTTTTTGACCCTGGGTCAGTAATTTAATCACTTTGCTTTCTTAGAACCTTCCTCTGTAAAAGCAAGATAAATTTTACACCTACTTCATAATGTTCTTCCAACGAATTGATGAGTTAATATATGTAAAGTGCTTAGAACAATACTTGGCACAACAGCAAATCCTCAGTAAATATTGGGCATTAATATTATTACTGTCTTTATAGGACCATGTGGACTTTTGGATTTGTTATGAGTTACACTTTCTTTCTTATATCTTTTGTGCAGGGCTTTATTCAATCTGAGCTCATCAAAGAACTCTTTATGAAGCCCCATGGGTTTTGTTAGCTGCCTTCTCCTTTTTTTATCAGGATGACTCATGGTTATATTATTTGAATTTCATTTCTTAGAAGTACCCATCCCATTAGAGAGTGGAACTCCATTATTATTTTGCATCATGGGTCATAAGATTATAATCCTTTGCTCTGAACTTTCAGAAATCTGCTCTCCTGGTGTCTGGGGTACACTGATCTGAATATTTTAATGAATGTGTTCATATAATGCTTCCCGAAAGGTATTGAGAAGGTTGCCATATTTTATTATAATAAGAGGATACCCTATCATTTATTATTAGTTTTCAGAAATGCCATAGTCACTTTCCCCCAGTTTCCTACAACATATACATCATGATCCAGGTCTTTCTTACTGGTCATAATTAAGTCCTGAGTAGCAGTTCCCCCTCATTGCTTTTTCTACCTACTGAGAGATTAAGTTGTCAGCAAGGCAAGGGAAGAATTCATCAGCTGGTCTGCATGAGACCTCCAGCAGATGTCCTGCTAGCTGAAGTCCCTCATCACCACTAGATCTTGCTTCTCTGCCAATTTTTGCAATTCAGAGAAAAGAGGTTAGAAAGATATCTATATGCCAATTGCACAAGGACCTGCCTCATCGCCTCTGTAAGAATGAAACTTCCCAGAAGACTTCCTATTCTAAACACCCTTCATGCATTCCTAAGACTCTGCTGGATTTATTTATTTATTTTTTTCATCAGCTCTTCTCCAGACTTTCGTATTTTTCCTCGACATGGAGCTGCTTTGAAAGAAGTATCTGTTAAATACCCCTTTGGTACCTGACTCTGTGCTCTGTGGGTCAGAGCCCTCGCCACCCCTCCACAAAGTGTATATCTCATCCAGAACCCTGCAGAGAATATGATACCTGGGCTCCTGGTGGACTTCTTATCATAGGCCTCTGACTGATGCTGAATCATCACAGCTAGCCATTCAGCTGATCTGATGGTTGTTGGCTAGCTAAATGTATTTCTATGTGTCTCCCATCTTAATAGTAATACTTGGTGTCTCAGCTACCCCTCCTATCAGGAAAAGATCATCATTCATAGTAGTAATAATCAATGCTAAATGGGAGGTAAGTTCCTTGAGGGCAGGGGCCAGCTCTCTGATTTACTCCAATTAGCAAAGGAGGTCAGTGAAACAACAACAATCATTTATTGAGCATCTACTATGTGTCAGACATGTGTTGGGATAAAGAACACAAATAAGACATGTTCGTCTTATTTCAGAAACTCATAGGCATTGTGGAGATAGGCATATAAAGAGATTATTGCAACATAGTGTAATAAGTGCAATGAGAGAGATATTGTTCTGCCTACTAAGGGACACAGAGGAGAGGCATCCAGCCCAGTGGGAGGGGAATGTAGAAAATGCTGCTTGTTAGAGTGATTTCTGGTCAGTGGTGATGTTGAACTAAGTCTCAAAGCTTAGCAAAATGCCTTGTTGTAAATAAATGTCACCAGTTTCTTTCTAACTAGAGAGATAATGTTGTGGCACAAAATAAACACCTTCTTGCCCTCATTGGGAAAATGATCAACCTTTGGGTTTAAAGACTGGACAGGAGAAATTGCCAGATGGCCCAGATCATAACCTGATAAATAGGTTTTTAAGAAAACGTATGGGCCCTGATGGACCAACACCCCTATTATATAAAGATGGAGGAATCACTCCTTGTTGGAGAAGATCTAAGAGAAAAGGTGAGAGGACCTGGGGGAGACACAGGAGAGAAAAGTGTCAGGGTCCTAAGTCCCTGAGAGAGCAGTTTATAGAGACGGGATACTGGGCCAGGAAAGGCCAGGGTTGGTGGACAAGAGAGCAGGCCGCCTGGATGTAGTACCTACATAGAGGACCACTCCAGCAGTGGCTGCTAGGGACAATCCTCCTGCAAGGGTAGCTGGCCATCTACATCTGGAACCCTGACCACTCTTGCTCTCTGGGTACTCAGAGTCAGTGCATGCAATCTGTCTCTGCCTCAGAGAGGCCATCCACAGTTCTTCAGTCAATGCATTGCATCCAGCAATACTGAGGATTCTCACCCAAGCAAAGCTCTTGGACACTTCAAATCTTTAGAAACTCTCTGGTCACTTAATGAGGGGGTGAAAGGATTGCTTTGAATTTTCCTCTATCACAGTCCATTGGGTAAGGAGTTCAAGAACCTGTACTCAGTAGATGGTTGGAAGCAACCTGGAGAGAGTGAAATGGATACCTCTGTTACCTAAGGGCAGATAAAGACTAGCTAGGGGAGGGGAGGATCCAGGCAGAAGGGAGGAGGACTGAGCTGGCACAGGGAGGAACCACATCATGGTCTGAGCAGAGAATGGCAAGCAGGTGTGTGTTACTGTAGCACCCAGTGGGAGGCAGGGAGTGACAGGGAGGTAGGGAAGGTTCGACTATGGGGAACTTCGTAGAACAAGTTAGGGAGCATACATTTTATCCTATTGACAGTGTGGACTCATGAAAAGATTTTGAGCAGAGAAATGAGATGATATGGTTTGTTTTTAAGATATCAGAGAAATATCACTTTGGAGATTGTATAGAAAGCTGCTATAATCGGCCAGATAAGAGTTAAGATGGCCTGAACTAAGAAAGTGATGGTAGGGATGGGGAGAAGGGGATAGATCTGAGGAATATCTAGGCAGTAAAATCAGCAGGACAAGGTAGGAGAGAAAGTAGAGGAAGGAGATGGAGCAGTCAAGGATGATGCTTGGGTCTTCAGTAGTTTGGGTGAAAAAAACATTTGCAGTGTCTGTCACATAATGGGTGTTTGATAAATATTTATATAAATACAGTGCACTGTCATGATGATGGCTTTTTCTGTCATTAGTACTGAGTGTTACTAAAATGAACACAATAGGAAGTCAAGAGATTCAGATTCTAGTCTCAGTTCACCCACCGTGTGATCCTGAGAAAGTCACACTGTATTTTCTATAAAATGAAAGGTTTTCACCAGATAAATTCTGAAGTCCTTTCTGTCTTTGACTTTTCTGGCAAAATATTGTGGACCAATATTGAAAACAGATCACAATTTATGACAATGTTTTCATACGTAAATGTACTCCAAATTTCCAACAACTAACAAAAAATGAAATTTTGGAGAAGCCTTCTAATTTAAGCACTGCCAGGACTCTCTTATATCGTTTCCTTTTTTCTCCCTCAGGTATAATTTCTTCATGAAGATGAGTCTTTACCCATCCAAAAAATTTTAAGAGACTATGACATATGTTTTGGATCCCCTATAACATCTGGTAAAGTGCCAGGGATATTTTCACCACTCAAAATTGACTAGAGCTGAATTAAATTGTGTCTTTCTGCAGGGGTTTGATTCTCATCCCAAATACTTCAATCGCTCAAGTATACCTTCATTCACTCATTCATCCATCCATTCAATCAACAGATACTGATAGAGTACACAGTCAGGTATAAAAAGAATAAGGCAGCAACAGTTTACTCAATGAGTGAGCAGTGTAGCAGAGAGATAAGACATGGGTGCAGGATTCCATAACATGTGCTGGGAAGTTAATGATGCCCAATGGAAGAGGTGCAGGTAAAGTGATGTGGCTATTAAAAGAAGAGATTAATTACTTCCAGTGAAAAGGACGTAAAGGCAGCAGTCTTTGGGAGGTTCTATATGTACAGATTTGTGCCCCACACAGAAAGCTTTATAGTTATTAGCCTTGTTTGAAGGTTCTCAAGCTGAGAACTTTGAGATGGCTGACGGAGCACTGTGGGGTACTGTCTGACCTACCAGTCAGATTCTGCTGGAGTGAAGCTCATCAGACCAGTGAATGGCCAAACTCCAGCCCTTAGTTTCACAGGGAAGCAGTGTGTAGAGAGATCACTGGATTGGAAACTAGAGTGCTTCGGGTCCACTCTCATCTCTAGACACTTCTGCATTAGGTGAACTTTGGCAATCAGTCCAGCTTGTCTTAACCTCCAGCTGCTTCTTCTGAAGGGTCCCTGGGAATGCCTCTTCAGCCTTGTGAAGAACAAGGGACATGATAATCATAATAACATTGTAGCTAATGGTCACTGAGTGTTTGCTATGGGCTGTGCAACTGTCTGAAGCACTTTAAAGTATTAATTTATTTAATCTTCACAGTAACCCTACAAAGTAGGTATTTTTGTATTCATTTTGTATAGCTGACATCACGGAGGCACCAGGAACTGTTCCAAGGTCATGCAACTAGGAAGTAGTAGAGAAGGTATCAAGACCAGGCAATGTGGCTCTTGAGCCACCACTCTTTTATGATTATGCCCTATTGCCCATCTTCTAGCCTGACAGCACTTTGTAAACTATAATCTGATATTCAATGTGAACAATAATATTGTTCACAAGAAGTAGGCTAATCAGTCCAAACTAAAGATAAATAGAGGTAGCAACATAAACAGAAAAAGATGCATATTATATACATGCATATCTCAGAGATATTGTAGGTTCCAGACCACCACAATAAAGCAAGTACCACAATAAAGAGAGTCACAATTTTTTTGGTTTCCCAGTGCATATAAAAGTTATTTTTATACCATATTGTAGTCTATTAAATGTGCAATAAGATTATGTCTTTTAAAATGTATATACCTTAATTAAAAAATACTTTATTGCTAAAAAATGTTAACCATCAGCTGAGCCTTCAGAGTCATAAGCTTTTTGCAATAGTAACATCAGAGATCACTGATTACAGATCACCATAACAAATAAAAGAATAATGGAATGGACATATATACACTACCAAATGTAAAATAGATAGCTAGTGGGAAACAGCCGCACAGCACAGGGAAATCAGCTCGGTGTTTTGTGACCACCTAGAGGGGTGGGACAGGGAGGGTGGGAGGGAGACACAAGAGGGAGAAGATATGGGGATATATGTATATGTATAGCTGATTCATTTTGTTATAAAGCAGAAACTAACACACCATTGTAAAGCAATTATACTCCAATAAAGATGTTTAAAAAAATAATGAAAAAGTTTGAAATACTGCAAGAATTACCAAAATGTGATACAGAGACACAAAGCAAATACTGTTGGAAAAATGGGGCCAATAGACTTGCTCGATGCAAGGTTGCCACAAAGCTTTGGTTTGTAAAACATGCAGTATTTGAGAAGTACAATAAAGCAAAATGACATAAAACGAGGTTTGTGTATAAATATTAAGAAGTGGAACTAAGACTTCTCTGGTGGCGCAGTGGTTAAGAATCCACCTGCCAATGCAGGGGACACGGGTTCAATCCCTGGTCCAGGAAGATCCCACATGCTGTGGAGCAACTAAGTCTGTGCGCCACAACTACTGAGCCTGTGCTCTAGAACCCACGAGCCACAACTACTGAAGTTCACGCACCTAGAGCCCGTGCTCCGCATCTAGAAAAGCCACTGCAGTGAGAAGCCCGCACACTGCAATGAAGAGTAACCCCCACTCGCTGCAACTAGAGAAAAGCCCACACACACCAATGAAGACCCAACGGAGTCAAAAATAAATAAATAAATTTATTTATTTATTTAAAAAAACAGAAAAAAGAAGTGGGACTAGCACTCTTATGCTAGATTTGTGGTAGGTTGCTCTACTCAGCAGATAAAATTATAAATGATTATAATTTACACAATCTCTTAGCCCTTCAAAGTCACACAGTGATTATCTAGCCCAGCCTTTTCATTGAATGTTTAAAGATATGCTCAGAAATTTAACTGCCTTGACTAAGGTCACACAGTTGGCAAAGCAGAGAACATAAAGCTATTTAGCAATTGTATAATTCAGAATTTAAGCAGTGGAATGTTCTTAAAAGCTAACAAAAAAAATTAAACAACAGCTGTATTAAAATAGAATTCACATACCATACAGTTCACCCATTTAAAGTCTATAATTCAGTTGGTTTTGGTATATTCACAGAGTTGTGAAACAATCACCACAATCAATTTTAAAACACTTTCACCACTTCAGAAAGAAGCTCCATACACCTTAGCTGTCATCTCCCAGCACTGCCTGTGCCCCTAGTCTTAAACAATCATGAATCTACTTTTTGTCCCTATATATTTGTCCATTCCATGCATTACATATAAATAGAATCTTACAATAGGTAGCATTTGTGACTGGTTTCTCTCACCATCTTGCTTTTAAGATTCCTCCCCATTGTAGCATGAATTATTACTTCCTTCTTTTTTATGGCCAAGTAATATTCCATTGTATGGATATACCCAAGATTTGTTTGTTTTTTTGTTTGTTTTGTTGTTGTTTTTGTGACCACTTAGAGGGGTAGAGTAGGGAGGGTGGGAGGGAGATGCAAGAGGGATGGGATATGGGGATATATATATACATATAGCTGATTCACTTTGTTATAGAGCATAAACTAACACAACATTGTAAAGCAATTATACTCCAATAAAGATGTTTAAAATAAAAGCTAACTCTTTAAAAGTTTCTGTTGATTGGTAAATTGACTTTCTCTTGTTAAGGTATATTTCTCAATAATTGAATAATCGAACTGCATCTTTAAGTCAATGTTAGAGACATACATTTCATTTCAGTGCATCTTGTAGAAGGTAACAAAGTAGAACCTTACTGCTCCATTTGTATTATATCACTTGTGTTATGACATAGAAAGTCTGCAAATTCATCTTCTTTCACATTCACAGCATTTAGAGGTGGCTACTTTCTCCAAGTGTATAAGAAGCAATTCCATCCACTATGGGTGGATTACTGTTTTTCTGTCATAGTCATTCAAAGGATTTGGTTTTTGTTTAGACTAGGAAATTTGAGCCTCTTACCAGTGCCACTTTGAATGCTCTTCACTTTGGGGGCAAGGACACTTCTTTTTTACTCACTGGGTTCCATGGTTCTGCTACTTTGGTCTCTGGCATGTGGTTGAAGCCAATCTGATAAAATGTAACCTATGGTCTGGCTGATAATGACTGTCTGTGTGATTCATGTAAGATGTGTGTTTCAACAAGAGCTTTCACAAAAGGAATTTAGGGTTCCAGGACAGAGCCCCAGTAGAGGTGGAACTCTGGGGAGGGGTTTGTAAAACAGAACAACAATAAATGAAAACTAATAATAAAAACATAAGCAAAACCGCTGTTTATGGAATGCTTGATCTGTGCCAGAAATGTGGATTCTGAATGGGATTTCCTTAAATGTTCTTTGAGAGAATCAAATAGAGATCAGACAATTTTCTTTCTGACTTTAATTATTTTCTGGTTTTTTTTTTTTTTTTTTTTTTTTTTTTTTTTTGCGGTATGCGGGCCTCTCACTGTTGTGGCCTCCCCCGTTGCGGAGCACAGGCTCCGGACGTGCAGGCTCAGCGGCCATGGCTCACGGGCCCAGCCGCTCCGCGGCATATGGGATCCTCCCAGACCGGGGCACGAACCCGTATCCCCTGCATCGGCAGGCGGACTCTCAACCACTTGCGCCACCAGGGAGGCCCTATTTTCTGTTTTTAAAGTGTCTTTATATGCAACCCAGGAGAAAAAACTGGTCCCATAAGGACCAATCTGGGACTGGGTCCCATAAGGCATTTTCTCAAGGAGTTTTGAGTTTGAGAGAAAGGGGTCTTTTATCTTTGGGTGGATCAGAGGAAACAGAGGCTTACATGTTTCTTACAGAAGCCAAAAATTAAGTTTAGAAGCAACATTTTATTCATTAATCAAGGAATCAACCCCATAAATAAATATTTATTATACATTTTTAAAATCTGAGGCCTGGAGAAAGATTTATTCAAAAGAGGACCAAGCTCCCTATCTGAACTAGAGGCTCTCCTGGCTCAGTCCCACATACCCCTCAGAGCAGGGAGATATTGGTGTTTACCCACTAGTGCCTGGGCCATGGGCCCCTCTCCACACAGAGAGAGCAGTAACAAGGGCATGGAGAAACACTTTTAGTTCAGTGGCAGGGCTCAGGTCCACAGCTACGATTAGGTTGGGGCATAGCATTTTGACCACTGCTCAGTGACCACAGGTTCAGGATGTTGGCACAGAAATAGGTGGCGTCCATCTGGACTGGTGAAAGCACATGATCTGTGAACATGTGATACTGCGGTTGCCCAGAGCAGCTCCCAAACAACAGGCCCTGTGGCCACTTTTGCTGCTGAGTACATTTCCACTGCCACCACAGAAGGCAAGAGTGAGTGGCTCCTCCGAAGATCATGCCCCAGAACCCACATCCTTTCCCCTTCACCTCTGCTCTGCCCCTCCCTCACAGCTGTTTCAGAGTACAAAGATGCTTTATGGGGATAACATACAGAGCTCTCAGGGTATAAACTACGTCTGGGTGAATCCTTATAAGCATAGTTTGATTACTTCAGCTTGGCATTTGCTGACACATAAAGCAAGTCCTTACTGTCATCTTTATCCTGCTTTCTAGTTTTAACTTTTGTTCTCCCCCCACCCAGCCCCAGGTCTAGAGTTATTTTCCTTGCTTCCCTGGGTCACTGAGGAACCAATGTCCTTTCTATCTTGCCCTCAGGTCCACACCTCATTTTGAAGCCAAAGCTATCACCCTACGTGCTAGATTTTAGGCTGGTGAGTTCATCATTCCTACCCCTAGATTTCACAGGACAAGTTGATAAATGGCACATGATTGAGAAAGCCCAGGGGTCTGGCAAACACACTATGTGTTAACTCCTGATTAGATGAGAAAGATAACTGTGCAAAAGGGAGGTGACCAGTATTCATGACCTTTCATTGGTTGCATCTTGTCTGATATGTTGGTTAAATGTGGGGAGCATTATGAAATGGTTAGGTATGGAGAGGTTAGAGACAGGAAAAGCAAGGGCCTGGAACCACATAGCTAATTCATTTAAAAATACTTATTAAGGACCTCTGTATTAATACCAACAGGAGCAGCAACAGGCATTTCTGTGCGTTTCATCTGTGCCAGTCATTATGCTAAACACTTTCTATGGATTATCTAGTTTGATCTTCACAATGACTATATGAAATAGGAATGATTATTATCCCCATTTAAAGATAATGAAATCAAGAGTTATGGAAATGAGGTGGCTTGCCACTGCTTAGAGCCTATATGTGGTTGATCCAGGATTGGAACCTCAGAAGTCTGACTTCAAAGCCCATGTACATGCTTAATATCAGGTATGAGGTCATGTGCTTTGTGCTGGGAATTCAAAAAAATGAAAGAATAAGACTATTTCCATTCACAAGAACTTTACAGTTTGTGCAGAAAAAGAAATGAATGAATATTATATGTGATAAGGGCCATGATACATGCATAACTTGTTCCTGTGATAGAACATCACTGGACCTTTTGCTTCCTGCCTCTTTCCCCTTTTAGCCAACTTGCAAATGAATACAAAATTAATCTTCCTAAGGAATTGGATCTTTATACTTATAAAACTACAGTAAGCCTAAACCCTTCTCAACTTGAACCTGTTTCAGAAAGAACTGAAAGGACTAAGAAAGTTTACTCTGGAAAGAGGAGACTCAAGGAGAACACAGTAGTTATTTTTACAGGCTGAAGGAGTTATCTTATGGGGAAGCAAGTAATCAATGGTCCAAGTAATTCCCCAACATATGTGCATAGACCAGTAGCCTAGAGAACCTACCATGGGCCAGGGACTATGCTTGGTTCTGGGGATATTAAAAGAAAAACCTAAGTATAAAAGGCAAACCTGAAAACTATGAAATTTTAAACTAAGTGGTTTTCAGGCACTAGGAAAATAAATAAATGGGAAGAAATGGTGGCAAAGAGAATCATGGGACTGTGGAGAGAAAGGCAAGAAACAACTGCATCTAGGGCATCTAAAACAAACGTTGTTTTGGGGGGGTTATTTATTTATTTATTTATTTATTTATTTTTTAATGGTGATTCAGTATAAGGGGGATGGACAGTTTAGTCTTTGGAGTCAGTGCTTCCAGGCTCCAAATTCTGCTTCAGTTTTCCCACTGTCTTGGGCAAGACACTGACACTGAAACTGTGTGAGCAGATATTTCCTCACTTGTAATCATGAGAATAATAATTCACATCTCAAAGACATTAATTAAACATGGAGGATGTGATAAATGTTTCCATATGTGGGAAAAAATCAGTAAGTCATTGTTAGCTTCATTCACTCTTTTATTCAATGTCACAGAGACTTGAATGGGGAAGTCATGTTGAAAATGCTAAAGTGAAGAACATAAAAGAACAAAACCAGAAACCAGATGGGAGGAAGATTGTGTATTATTTGGAACACTTTGGTGATAAATAATGGAAATTTAACCTGAATTAGATAATTTTTTTAAAAAGACAAGTATAAAAGAATGTAATTATTTTTACAACTCAAAAATCCACAGTAGGTGAGGATGGATCCAGAGGCTCAAATGATGTCATCAGTTGTCCTCTTAATCTCTTATCTCTTAATTCTTCTGTGCAGGTTTTTTTCTCAGGTAGCCATTGCTTAGTTTGTAGAAAAAAATAGCTGGTGGCATCTTTAGGCTTACATGGTCCTTAGTGCTTATAAGTTTGAAGCAGAGAAATCTCAAAAATTGTATAAATCTCTGAAAAAAAAAACTGTCCCTGCTGGGACCATGTGCCCATCTCTGAACTAATCATCATGTGTGGAGTGGGGAAGGCAACTCTGATGGCCAAGCACGGTTGTGTGATCCCATCTCTTCCAAGGCTGTCTTTGGCGAATAATCCAGGTTGGTCAATCAGAAAATTCCATCCTCTGAACCTAGCCCAGGGTAGGGAGCTACAGTTTCTAGAAAAGCAGAATTTTATTACCAAATGGAGGAGAAAAAGATAAGGAAAAAAAAAGAGAAAAAAACAATGGCATAACTGGAAAAGAGATTGAAATTCAGGATATATAATAAGGCTGTTGATGTTATAGCTGGCAGTTGAGGTAAAGCCAAAAAGAGTATGGCTGCTCATCACCAATGCTAATAAGCTAAACAATATTTAAGACAACTGCTAGTGTCAGTAAAACTCTGATTCTGGCAAAGGGATCCTGCCCTACACCTCATATATAGAGGGACTCATATCATAAACATAGCCCAAAATGGACTTATTAAAATACACAGTGGTGCTTCTACCCTGAAGATCTAGTGTCCAGTGATAGCCTAAGGACATAGAACCTTTATAACTGACATGTTTTGCTCCCCCAGAGAAATGCTGATCCACACCTCTTGCCTTTTGTCCTCAAAATAAAAAGCAGTTCTGTCCACATACCGTTAAGTTGGTGGGTTGTGGCACTATGAGGTGGATACCACCTAGCATAAGAAGAGGTTTGAATGGCAAGAGCTCTTCAGACAGAAAAAAACAAATGAATTAACTTGTCAAACTTGTCCTCTCTGAAAACATGAATGCAGGAAGTTCTTGTATAAAAAATTATCATTTCCCAGTAGTGCCCAACTGTCTATTTTTTTTGCTTCTCTTTACATACCAACTTGTAGTTACACAGAGATGCACCGACTAGCCCAGGTTGCACATGGCAGATGAAAAATGTGTTGCATGTTAAACCATTTACATTTCTCTTAAGTTTAGACATCTGTAGCTAGCATTATATGCATAATATTTGGAAGAGTTGAGGAAGATGGCGGAAGAGTAAGACGCGGAGATCACCTTCCTCCCTACAGATACATCAGAAATTCATCTACATGTAGAACTGCTCCTATAGAACACACACTGAACGCTGGCAGAAGACCTCACACCTCCCAAAAGGCAAGAAACTCCCCATGTACCTGGGTAGGGCAAAAGAAAAAACAGAGACAAAGAATAGGGACAGGACCTGCACAAGTGGGAGGGAGCCGTGAAGGAGGAAAGGTTTCCACACACTAGAAGCCCCTTCACTGGCGGAGACTGTGGGTGGCAGAAGGGGGAAACTTCGGAGCCGTGGAGGACAGCACAGCAACAGGGGTGCGGAGGGCAAAGCAGAGAGATTCCCGCACAGAGGATCGGTGCCGACCAGCACTCACCAGCCCGAGAGGCTTGTCTGCTCACCCGCCGGGGTGGGCGGGGCTGGGAGCTGAGGCTCGGGCTTCGGTCGGAGCGCAGGGAGAGGACTGGGGTTGGCGGCGTGAACACAGCCTGCAGGGGGTTAGTGCAACACGGCTAGCCGGGAGGGAGACCAGGAAAAAGTCTGGACCTGCTGAAGAGGCAAGAGACTTTTTCTTCCCTCTTTCTTTCCTGGTGCTCGAGGAGAGGGGATTAAGAGCGCTGCTTAAAGGAGCTCCAGAGACGGGCACGAGCCGTGGCTAACAGCGCAGACCCCAGAGACGGGCATGAGACGCTAAGGCTGCTGCTGCCGCCACCAAGAAGCCTGTGTGCGAGCACAGGTCACTACCCCCACCTCTCCTCCCAGGAGCCTGTGCAGCCCGCCACTGCCAGGGTCCCATGATCCAGGGACAACTTCCCTGGGAGAACACACGGCGCGCCTCACGCTGGTGCAAAGTCCCGCCGGCCTCTGCAGGTGCAGCTCGCCCCGCACACCATGCCCCTCCCTCCCCAGCAGCCTAAGTGAGCCGGAGCCCCCGAATCAGCGGCTCCTTTAACCCTGTCCTGTCTGAGCAAAGAACAGACGCCCTCAGGTGACCTACACGCAGAGGCGGGGCCAAATCCAAAGCTGATCCCCGGGAGCTGTGCGAACAAAGAAGAGAAAAGGAAATTTCTCCCAGCAGCCTCAGGAGCAGTGGATTAAATCTCCACAATAAACATGATGTACCTTGCATCGGGGGAATACCTGAATAGACAACGAATCATCCCAAATTGAGGAGGTGGACTTTGGGAGCAAGATAGATTATTTTTCCCCTTTTCCTCTTTTTGTGAGTGTGTATGTGTATGCTTCTGTGTGAGATTTTGTCTGTAAAGCTTTGCTTTCACCATTTGTCCTAGGATTCTGTCCATTCTTTTTTGTTTTTTTTTTTACTTAAAAACAATTTTTTTCTTAATGATTATTATTTTAATTATTTTATTTTAATCTTTATTTTATTTTATCCTCTTTCTTCCTTTCTTTCTACTTTTTCTCCCTTTTATTCTGAGCCATGTGGATGAAAGGCTCATGGTGCTCCAGCCAGGAGTCAGTGCTGTGCCTCTGAGGTGGGAGAACCAACTTCAGAGCACTGGTCCACAAGAGACCTCCCAGCTCCACGTAATATCAAATGGCAAAAATCTCCCAGAGATCTCCATCTCAATGCCAAGACCCAGCTTCACGCAACGACCAGCAAGCTACAGTGCTGGAAACCCTATGCCAAACAACCAGCAAGACAGGAGCACAACCCCACCCTTAGCAGAGAGGCTGCCTAAAATCATAACAAGGCCACAGATACCCCAAGACACACCACCAGACGTGGACCTGCCCACCAGAAAGACAAGATCCAGCTTCATCCATCAGAACACAGGCACTAGTCCCCTCCACCAGGAAGCCTACACAACCCACTGAACCAACTTTAGCCACTGGGGACAGACACCAAAAACAACAGGAACTACGAACCTGCAGCCTGCAAAAAGGAGACCACCAAAACAGTAAGAAAAGCAAAATGAGAGGACAGAAAAACACACAGAAGATGAAGGAGCAAGATAAAAACCCACCAGACCTAACAAATGAAGAGGAAACAGGCAGTCTACCTGAAAAAGAATTCAGAATAATGATAGTAAAGATGATCCAAAATCTTGGAAATAGAATAGAGAAAATGCAAGAAACATTTAATAAGGACCTAGAAGAACTAAAGAGGAAACAAGAAATGATGAACAACACAATAAATGAAATTAAAAATACTCTAGAAGGGGTCAATAGCAGAATAATTGAGGCAGATGAGCGGATAAGTTACCTGGAAGATAAAATAGTGGAAATAAGTACTGCAGAGCAGAATAAAGAAAAAAGAATGAAAAGAACTGAGGACAGTCTCAGAGACAGAGGACAGTCTCAGAGACAACATTAAATGCACCAACATTTGAAATATAGGGGTCCCAGAAGAAGAAGAGAAAAAGAAAGGGACTGAGAAAATATTTGAAGAGATTATAGTTGAAAACTTCCCTAATTTGGGAAAGGAAATAGTTAATCAAGTCCAGGAAGCACAGAGGGTCCCATACAGGATAAATCCAAGGAGAAACACACCAAGTCACATATTAATCAAACTATAAAAAATTAAATACAAAGAAAACATATTAAAAGCAGCAAGGGAAAAACAACAAATAACACACAAGGGAATCCCCATAAGGTTTACAGCTGATCTTTCAGCAGAAACTCTGCAAGCCACAAGGAAGTGGCAGGACATATTTAAAGTGAAGGAGAAAAACCTACAAACAAGATTACTCTACTCAACAAGGATCTTATTCAGATTTGATGGAGAAATTAAAACCTTTACAGACAAGCAAAAGCTGAGAGAGTTCAGCACCACCAAACCAGCTTTACAACAAATGCTAAAGGAACTTCTCTAGGTAAGAAACACAAGAGAAGGAAAAGACCTACAATAACAAACCCAAAACAATTAAGAAAATGGTAATAGGAACTTACATATTGATAATTACCTTAAATGTAAATGGATTAAATGCTCCTGCCAAAGGACACAGATTGGATGAATGGATACAAAAACAAGACCCATATATATGCTGTCTACAAGAGACCCACTTCAGACCTAGGGACACATACAGACTGAAAGTGAGGAGATGGAGAAAGATATTCCATGCAAATGAAAATAAAAAGAAAGGGGGAGTAGCAATTCTTATATCAGACAAAATAGACTTTAAAATACAGACTATTAGAAGAGACAAAGAAGGACACTACATAATGATCAAGGGATTGACCTAAGAAGAAGATATAACAATTGTAAATATTTATGCACCCAACATAGGAGTACCTCAATACACAAGGCAAATACTAGCAGCCATAAAAGGGGAAATTGGGGTTTCCATGGTGGCGCAGTGGTTGAGGGTCCGCCTGCCGATGCAGGGTACACGGGTTCCTGCCCCATTCCAGGAAGATCACACATGCCACGGAGCGGCTAGGCCTGTGAGCCATGGCTGCTGAGCCTGCACATCTGGAACCTGTGTTCCACAATGGGAGAGGCCACAGCAGTGAGAGGCCCATGTACTGCAAAAAAAAAAAAAAAAAAAAAAAAAATGGGGGGAGGGAAATCGATAGTAGCACAATCATAGTAGGGGACTTTAACACCATACTTTCACCAATGGACAGATCATTGAAAATGAAAATAAATAAGGAAACACAAGCTTTAAATGATACATTAAATGAGATGGACTTAATTGACATTTATAGGACATTCCATACAAAAACAACAGGATACACATTTTTCTCAAGTGCTTATAGAATATTCTCCAGGATAGATCATATCCTGGGTCACAAATCAAGCTTTGGTAAATTTAAGAAAATTGAAATCACATCGAGTACCTTTTCTGACCACAATGCTATGAGACTAGATATCAATTACAGGAAAAGATCTGTAAAAAATACAAATACATGGAGGCTAAACAATACACTACTTAATAACCAAGTGATCACTGAAGAAATTAAAGAGGAAATCAAAAAATACCTAGAAACAAATGACAATGGAGACACAATGACCCAAAACCTATGGGACGCAGCAAAAGCAGTTTTAAGAGGGAAGTTTATAGCAATACAATCTTACTTTAAGAAACAGGAAACATCTAAAATAAACAACCTAACCTTGCACCTAAAGCAATGAGAGAAAGAAGAACAGAAGCACCCCAAAGTTAGCAGAAGGAAAGAAATCATAAATATCAAATCAGAAATAAATTGAAAAGAAATGAAGGAAATGATAGCAAAGATCAATAAAATTAAAAGCTGGTTCTTTGAGAAGATAAACAAAATTGATAAACCATTAGCCACACTCATCAAGAAGAAAAGGGAGAAGACTCAAAACAATAGATTTAGAAATGAAAAAGGAGAAGTAACAACTGACACTGCAGAAATACAGGGATCATGAGAGATTACTACAAGTAACTCTATGCCAATAAAATGCACAACCTGGAAGAAATGTACAAATTCTTAGAAATGCACAACCTGCCAAGACTGAATCAGGAAGAAATAGAAAATATGAACAGAACAATCACAAGCACTGAAATTGAAACTGTAATTAAAAATCTTCCAACAAACAAAAGCGTAGGACCAGATGGCTTCAAGGGCGAATTCTATCAAATATTTAGAGAAGAGTTAACATCTATCATTCTCAAACTCTTCCAAAATATAGCAGAGGGAGGAACACTTCCAAACTCATTCTACGATGCCACCAACACCCTGTTACCAAAACCAGACAAAGATGTCACAAAGAAAGAAAACTACAGGCCAATATCACTGATGAACATAAATGCAAAAATCCTCAAAACAAACAAACATCAAACAAAAAACCCAAATACTAGCAAACAAAATCCAACAGCACATTGAAAGGATCATTCACCATGATCAAGTGGGGTTTATTCCAGGAATACAAGAATTCTTCAATATACACAAATCAATCAACATGATACACAATATTAACAATTTGAAGGAAAAAACCCATATGGTCATCTCAATAGATGCAGAGAGAGCTTTTGACAAAATTCAACACCCATTTATGATAAAAAACCCTGCAGAAAGTAGGCATACAGGGAACTTTGCTCAATATAATAAAGGCCATATATGACAAACCCACAGCCAACATCATTCTCAATGGTGAAAATCTGAAACCATTTCCACTAAGATCAGGAACAAGACAATATTGCCCATTCTCACCACTCTTATTCAACATAGTTTTGGAAGTTTTAGCCACAGCAATCAGAGAAGAAAAGGAAATAAAAGGAATCCAAATTGGAAAAGAAGAAGTAAAGCTGTCACTGTTTGCAGATGACATGATACTATACATAGAGAATCCTAAAGATGCTACCAGAAAACTACTGGAGTTAATCAATGAATTTGGTAAAGTAGCAGGATACAAAATTAATGCACAGAAATCTCTGGCATTCCTGTACACTAATGATGAGAAATCTGAAAGTGAAATGAAGAAAACACTCTCATTTACCATTGCAACAAAAAGAATAAAATATCTAGGAATAAACCTACCTAAGGAGACAAAAGACCTGTATGCAGAAAATTATAAGACACTGATGAAAGAAATTAAAGATGATACAAATAGATGGAGAGATATACCATGTTCTTGGATTGGAAGAATCAACATTGTGAAAATGACTCTACTACCCAAAGCAATCTACAGATTCAATGCAATCCCTATCAAACTACCACTGGCATTTTTCACAGAAATGGAACAAAAAATTTCAAAATTTGTATGGAAACACAAAAGACCCCGAATAGCCAAAGCAATCTTGAGAACGAAAAATGGAGTTGGAGGAATCAGGCTCCCTGACTTCAGACTATACTACAAAGCTACAGTAATCAAGACAGTATGGTACTGGCACAAAAACAGAAAGATAGATCAATGGAACAGGATAGAAAGCCCAGAGATAAACCCATGCACATATGGTCACCTTATCTTTGATAAAGGAGGCAGGAATGTACAGTGGAGAAAGGACAGCCTCTTCAATAAGTGGTGCTGAGAAAACTGGACAGGTACATGTAAAAGTATGAGATTAGATCACTCCCTAAAAACATACACAAAAATAAGCTCAAAATGGATTAAAGACCTAAATGTAAGGCCAGAAACTATCAAACTCTTAGAGGAAAACATAGGCAGAACACTCTATGACATAAATCAGAGAATGATCCTTTTTAACCCACCTCCTAGAGAATGGAAATAAAAACAAAAATAAATAAATGGGACCTAATGAAACTTAAACGTTTTTTCATAGCAAAGGAAACCATAAACAAGACCAAAAGACAACCCTCAGAATGGGAGAAAATATTTGCAAATGAAGCTACTAACAAAAGATTAATCTCCAAGGTTTACAAGCAGCTCATGCAGCTCAATAACAAAACACCAAACAACCCAGTCCAAAAATGGGCAGAAGACCTAAATAGACATTTGTCCAAAGAAGATATACAGATTGGCAACAAACACATGAAAGTATGCTCAACATCATTAATCTTTAGAGAAATGCAAATCAAAACTACAATGAGATATCATCTCACACTTGTCAGAATGGCCATCATCAAAAAATCTACAAACAATAAATGCTGGAGAGGGTGTGGAGAAAAGGGAACCCTCTTGCACTGTTGGTGGGAATGTAAATTGATACAGCCACTATGGAGAACACTATGTAGGTTCCTTAAAAAACTACAAATAGAACTACCATATGACCCAGCAATCCCACTACTGGGCATATACCCTGTGAAAACCATAATTCTAAAAGGGTCATGTACCAAAATGTTCATTGCAACTCTATTTACAATAGCCAGTAGATGGAAGCAACCTAAGTGTCCATCAACAGATGAATGGATAAAGAAGATGTGGCACATATATACACTGGAATATTACTCAGCCATAAGAAGAAACGAAATTGAGCTTTTTGTAGTGAGGTGAATGGACCTAGAGTCTGTCATACAGTGTGAAGTATGTCAGAAAGAGAAAAACAAATACCGTATGCTAACACATATATATGCAGTTTAAGGAAAAAAAAAAAAAAGGTCATGAAGTACCTAGGAGTAATACGGGAAAAAATACACCGACCTACTAAAGCATGGACTTGAGGATATGCGGAGGGGGAAGGGTAAGCTGTGACAAAGTGAGAGAGTGGCATGGACATATATACACTACCAAACATAAAATACATAGGTAGTGGGAAGCAGCCACATTGCACAAGGAGATCAGCTAGGTGGTTTGTGACCACCTAGAGGGGTGGGATAGGGAGGGTGAGAGGGAGGGAGATGCAAGAGGGAAGAGATAGGGGAACATATGTATATGTATAACTGATTCACTTTGTTATAAAGCAGAAACTAACACTCCATTGTAAAGCAATTATACTCCAATAAAGATGTTTAAAATATATATATGCATAATACTTAAAAAGCAAGGCACTGATTTTTACATTGGCAGATAAATAGACACTGAACTCTAGAATTGTAAATAGTTTTAATTTTATAGATGTATTCAATATGATTTAAATAAAGTTTCTTCTATTAGATAAACTTTCAGCTTAAAATAATTTTAATGAAAAATCTTATATTTCTTTTCCTTTGGGAAATATTTTTATAGAGGATTAACCATCTAAGTCTTATCAGGAGCAGGAATTCTTATTTGTGCCAGATATGGAGCAGAATTATAGACCAAAAGACTAGACAGAGCTTTTAGAAAGGTAGGGTTTTTCTTCATTTTTTTAAATCTTTTTATTTTCTATTGGAGTATAGCTGATTAATAATATTGTGTTGGTTTCAGGTGCACAGAAAAGTGACTCAGCCATACATATACATTTATTCATTCTCCCCCAAACTCCCCTCCCACCCAGGCTGCTGCAGAAAAATTTTATATTTATCAATTATCATTCATATTTGCCTTTTAACTTTAACATATTTAAATACTGCAGAAGAAAATGACTTTCTTGAAAACATGAAAGTCATTCTGTTTGGAAAATCTTCTACATTTACTTTAATCTGAATTTTTGGTGAAAATATGTTCAAATCTTTTACAGTTTGAAGGAAGACATTTAAATTTTTTTATGTCAATGAGAACGAGTACAAGTCATAATGTGATAAATAAGAATTAAGAAATTTAAAAATGTCCATCAACATTTGACTGGATAAAGAGAAGATGTGAGATACACATACACACACAATGGAATATTACTTCGCCATGAGAAATAAGGAAATTCTACCATTTTTGACAACTTGGATGAAACTTGAAGGCATTATTCTAAGTGAAATAAGCCAGACAGAGAGACAAATACTGTATATCACTTATACGTGGAATCTAAAAAAAAGCAAACTCATAGAAATAGCAGATTAGTGGTTGCCAGGGGCTGGGGGGTGGGTGGGTGGAATGGGGAGGTATTGGTTAAAGGGTACAAACTTAAATTTATAAAATGAATAAGTTCTAGGGAATCTAATGTATAATGTGGTGATTGTAGTTAATAATGCTGTATTATATACTTGAAAGTTGCTAAGAGATTAGATCTTAAATGTCCTCACCACAAAAAGAAATGGTAATTATGTGACAAGATGGAGGTGTTAGCCAATGCTATGGTGGTACCATTTTACAATATATAAATATACCAAATTAATGTGTTTTACACCTTAAACTTACACAATGTTATATGTTGATTATATCACAATAAAGCAGTGGGGGGGAGGGCAGTGGGAAAAAATGTGAGCTCACAAAGAAAAAGAGCTGAAAAGAGAAAAAGAAAAAGAGGATGAAATATTTAGAACTGCAAACAATGAAAATGAACACATCCACATGTGACCCACATAAAATTTGTAATTATATTACAATTTTTATTAAGGACTTAATTATTTATGAAAATGATACACATGAACAAGAAAACTACTCTCATCAAGCCTGCAACTTGAACAGGTGAAACAAAATGCTTTCATTTCTCTTCATATCTCTTACTAAAAGAAAACTAATTACTAATACAAACAATGAGAATGAAAAAGAGAATTACTCAGATCAAACTTACAATTTGGAAATACCAAATGTAATTTTGACCTTGCCATTGGAAGATGAAGAAAATTACATTCATTAAATTGGCAAATTTCATGGCTGAGGAAGACTAAACCTCTTGAGCTTTATTAGATGAAGACCTTGGAAAATGGCCATCACATACTTTTGACATCATATAAATACTTTGAGCAAAACAGAATTCAATCCAAATTAATGCATCTATGCCAGAGTTTTAGCCAAAAATTCAGAAGATTTTTTTGGTGCCATATCCATTGCATAGTTTAAATTTGTCACTAGAAGATATGTCCTCAACTGTGCCAATAGAAATGACATTCGTTGGAACAATTCAAATTTATATACAATATTTTCTGAATCTACTAAAGATACCTTTTTTTTGAAATGCCTATCAAATTAACCCTACAACCACAGTTGAACACATGATGGGAACATAACTAATCATTGGTAAAACAATTAAATTTAGGTTAAACAAGGTAAAGTATTAGAAGAGTTAAATGAAACAAAAGAACATCCTTTTTTTTTTTGAATGTTAAGGAAAAATTTAATTGCACAAATATAGTTCATACCATTTCAAATATAAATGAAAGGACAAGCAGTAGTGCTATCATAATGTATAATACAGGAATATTTTTTAAAAGGACAGAAAAATTATACTCAGGACTCAGAAATCTTTCTCATTATAAGCCTGTGTAGCAACTCATTCATGCAGGTTTTTAGGATGTAAATAGGATGATTTTTTTTTTCTTTTTGAAGAACTCCACGGTAGCTATGAGATGAAAAATGTATCGCTGTAACAATGTATTATGGTAATGGTATAGCTTTCTTCTATTTTGTTTTTAGTGTTAGGATTGCTAAAAGCTTATGAAATACCCAACTGACATAAAGTGCTTTTAATAGAGAGGACAACGTCGCATACATTATCCTTCTCCTGTCATGTCTGGTATCACATCACCTGGCCTCTTTCTACACGGGCCACTTTGTTAAGGAGGGAGGTCAAGGGAGTTCAGATTTCAGGCAGAGGGTGGTAGGGTTACCGCCTTATCAACCTGGCCAATCCTCCTGCGAGCCTCGCCGTGAATGTTTCTCCTAAGGTTTCATCCTATGGGCAGGATGAAAAACATAGTTGCCTTCTGATGAAGGATGTCCTGGGCTTTTTGCTCAGCAAGGTTTGCAAGAGAATGGCACTGCTAACCCCATGCTTGCTGGGTTTGGGTTCAGACAAGCAGAGGGCTAAACCCAGATTTATGAAGCATCACAGGGCAAAACCCAGGTCAGATGGCTCCCACAAAGGCTGCCCAGGAAGCTCCCAGGATGCCAGGGTATAAGCGAAATATTCAGGGTGGCAGGACTCTGCCACTCCCCCTGCCTCTTTGGAGAAGTGTTAAAAGGAGAGGAACCGCTCAGGCCATGGGGCCAAAGCCCTCCCATCCTGAAGATAGCTGCAGCAGCCCTGCCAAGGCATCACCCACAAAAATGGAAAGGAGGGGTCTCAGTAGGAGCAGAGGGCAGAGGTACCCGCCTCCTATCTCTCTTGGATTCCCTCAGCCCTCGGTTCTGGCACAGGCCTGGGGTGTAGGAGGAGCCGCAAAATGTCCAATCCAATCAGATAAATGGGTTGGGTATCTCTTCAGATTCCAGAACACATGGAAATGGTAATTCTGCCAAAAGAGGCTCCATCAGAGATGATCTAGGTGACAGACTGCAGTTAAAAACTTCATCTAGTGAACCTCTGGAAGTTACACTGAATTTTCGGTCAGAGAAACTGCTCCTTCGGATTAAAGGTTCACTCATTTTTTCCAGAAATAATTTAATGGTCTCCTTCTTTTCTGGACTTGTATTTGACAAATTCAGAACTTTTCCATTCACTGCTGAGCCCAAACCAATAGAAGAAATCAAATAACGTGCCAGCTTTGAATTCATACGCAAAGCTCAGATCTTCTCCATTAACCACCTTGTTTCCTGGAGGGAGAAAATTCTTTACTGCCTCTTGAAAATCAAACTGAAGCCAGTAGCTTTCTCCAATCACTGAGGAAATGACCATGTCCATCCCCTGCTCTATCTGTCTTCTTATCTTGGGGTGCCTGGTGTTCACAAGAAACGCATACGTTCTTTCTTTCGAGGAGTCCTTTTTGGTCTGTACACTAATAAAGAATAGCATTGGTTTGCTCAATATAGTTTCCTGTTAGTCTTTATAATCGCAGTAGTTGGTCAGTTCCACATATCTCCTGATGTAGCTGCTGAGGTGGTAGAGCTGTCCATCGAGGCGCACGAGGCCGTCGCTGAAGACGGTGAAGCCCCCGTGCGTGGCCGCGGGCTCCGCGGGACCGGGGACCACCAGCTGGTCCCCGTGCAGCTGGAAGGTGCAGGGCTGCAGGCGCAGCAGCTGGGCCAGGGGCTGCAGGGCCAGCTCGCAGTCGCACGTCCACAGGCTGTGCAGCTCCCCCGACGAGATGGAGGTCAGGCTCGGCCTGGCCGCCGACGCGCTCTCCAGCCCCGCCATGGCCCGGCCCGCGCTCCTGACGCCAATAGACCCCGACAGGGGCCCGGCGCCCTGACTCGCTTGGCCTCGCGCCCAGGTCGCCGCTCAGGTGCTGCCCGGCCGCCTGCCCGCCGGCCCGGTGAGGAACGAAGCTCTGCAGGCACCGCGCGGAGAAAGCCAAGAGCATCCTTAAATAGTGAGTCATGTGGAGAAGAGTACGGAGGTTCCTTAAAAAACTAAAAATAGAATTACCATATGGCCCAGTAATCCCACTACTGGCATATACCCAGAGAAAACCATAATTCAAAAAGACACGCACCCCAGTGTTCATTGAAGCACTATTTACAATAGCCAGGTCATGGAAACAACCTAAATGCCCATCGACAGATGAATGGATAAAGAAGATGTGGTACATATATATACAATGGAATATTAGTCTTAAAAAGGAACAAAATTGGATCATTTGTACAGATGTGTATGGATCTAGAGGCTGTCATACAGAGTGAAGTAAGTCAGAAAGAGAAAAACAAATATCGTATATTAACACATATATGTGGAACCTAGAAAAATGGTACAGGTGAACCGGTTTGCAGGGCAGAAATTGAGACACAGATGTAGAGAACAAACGGATGGACACCAAGGGGGGAAAGTGGTGGGTGGGGGAGTGGTGGTGGGATGAATTAGGAGACTGGGATTGACATGTATACACTAATATGTATAAAATAGATAACTAATAAGAACCTGCTGTATAAAAAAATAAATAAAATTAAATTAAAAAATAGCGATTCATGGTCTTCAGCAGAAAATAAAGTTCAACTTGTGTTATCCATAGTTATTTTATAAGAAATGTTGCTTGTATTAATTATGCTAGCAAAAGCTTATGAACAACACCATCAAGAGCAAACAGGTAATATTCTGAAAGGGTAAAGAAGTATTTCTCAAAATTTTAAAGGAATTGTTTTTTCTGTCAGAAGAAACTACATGTGAAATATGCAACGAAAGTGATATTCCAGCAACATAAAATAAATTATAAAAATGAAATAAAGACATTTCCATAACTCTGAAGGAAAATATTCATATATTAAAAATTCTGGTATTAATCTCTACACAGACTATTTTAAGACCATTAGAGATAATGGTGTAGTCTCAGTTAAAGAGAGATGACTACATACTGCCATTTTTGGTTTTCTTTATAATATTCCAGCATTGAATTTTTTGAAAGAAGAACTTAAGTAATACTGTATGGATCAAGATATTTTAAGAGCCAGCAAAAAATTGTGATCAAAGTGTTAATAATTTATATGGTGAAATTTAAATATTTTGTAACATACTCTGTGATAGAAATAATTTATTATATTTGACTCATTATGCTCAAACATAATAGGTAAAATTTGTAGCTCGTTTTCAGCTAAATATTGCCTTAAACATTTTCTTGTCAGTTCCAGTTGGTAGTGACTCAGAAGAGCAAATTTTCTACAAATTGAAATTAATAAAAACTACCTAAGAACCACAGTAACTCAAGGAAAATGATCTAACTTGGTATTGCTTTCAATAAGACAATATTATATGAAAATATTGGTAAAAGAACATAATTAGTGTTTTTTTCTGAAATGAAGGAAAGAAAAATTAATTTCTTAAAATAAACATATACTTTATGAATTCTTCATTTATCTCATTTCTTATCCAAACATAACTAGTCCCTAAACTGAACACCCAGACATATGCAACAATAGATAATTTCAGTCATCATTGATGTTTTGCCAGCTTCCAGTCACATCAAAACCATAACTTTATACATTTTTTTTTAGTTTTGATAGTATGAAGATATATATGTCTAGATAAGATTTTAGAACATTTTAATTACCAATTTTTCCACTTGATCTATAATTTTTATATATTTAAATATATTTGGGCATCCTTTTGTACTTTTCCGCAACTCACACATATTAGAGGCAGTTATGGCTACTATAACTAAGTTTTTAGCTGGGGTAACCCTTGTTTTAAAAGAGTTTCCTCTGGTATTTCCCTGGAGGTCCAGTGGTTAAGAATCTGTTTTCCAATTCAGAGGTACACAGATTTGATCCTTGGTCGGGAACTAAGATCTCACATGCAGGGGATATCTAACCCCCGTGCACCACATCTAGAGAGCCCGCAGGCCACATCTAGAGAGAAGCCTGTGCACAGCAGTGAAATCCCACATGCCGCAACTATGACCTGACACAGCAAAATAAGTAAAAATAAATAAATATGTTTTTTAAATAAAATAAGATGGGCTTCCCTGGTGGCGCAGTGGTTGAGAGTCTGCCTGCCGATGCAGGGGACACGGGTTCGTGCCCCAGTCTGGGAAGATTCCACATGCCATGGAGTGATTAGTCCTGTGAGCCGTGCCCACTGAGCCTGCGCGTCCAGAGCCTGTGCTCCGCAACGGGAGAGGCCACAAGAGTGAGAGACCCGCGTACCGCAAAAAAAGAAAATAAATTTAAAAAATAAAATAAAATAAGAGGGCTTCCCTGGTGGTGCAGTGCTTGAGAGTCCACCTGCCAATGCAGGGGACATGGGTTCGTGCCCCAGTCTGGGAGTATCCCACATGCCACGGAGCAGCTGGGCCTGTGAGCCATGGCCGCTGGGCCTGCACATCCGGAGCCTGTGCTCCATGACGGGAGAGGCCATGATGGTGAGAGGCCCACGTACCGCAAAAATAAATAAATAAATAAATAAGATAAGATAAGATAAAATAAAATAAAATAAGAAAGTTTTCTCAACCCCCATTTTATAATTTATGAAAAGTCCAATGCCTTCCCCATGATTGCTTTGAATTCTCAGGGGTTTATATTCTCATATTTACCTTTGGTTCCCATTACAATAGTTCAGTTTATAGATGGCTTCATGTCTAAAACATACTGGCCCACTCATGGATTCCCCTGGAAAAGAGAATTCCCTTTTATGTTGTTTTTGTTAGTTTGCTTGCTTGTTTGTTGTTGTTGTTTTGTTTTGCACCACGCAGTGAGGCTTGCAGGATCTTAGTTCCCCGACCAGGGATTGAACCTGGGCCCTCAGCAGTGAAAGCACAGAGTCCTAACCACTGGACTGCCAGGGAATTTCCCCTTTTATTCTGCTTAAAACTTCTCATATATGGTATGTATCAGACTTTACTAAAAGTTCAAGATGATGGGGAGAGCAGCAGGGTATAGAAGACTGCAGAAATGCACACCTACTAATGAATGTTGGTAACCCCTGTCCTAAAACTTATATTAGCCACAGTCCTCTGAAGAGTGCTGAAGTTCGTGGCACCTATGTGAATTAACAGGCTTCTCACCATCGTGTTGGTTCTTTTTCCCTCCCATCTTTCTTCCCATCTTTTCCTCACCTATTTCTCTCCCATATCCACACCACCCCCGCAACCCCTGCCCTGAAGAGAACTCTGACTTCTTTTCATACTATGATGCAGAACAAACCCTCTCTAGTCTTTCCTCTAAAACTCAGTTCCCTGTCCACATGGGCTGTACCAAAACCTATTACAGTGCTTGGCATAGAGGCTGACTATTACACTGGTGGCACAAAAGTCTAGTAGGGTCCCTCAGATTATTTTTAACAAGATCCATCCTCCTTTCCCTCAGAAGGCAGCTGTTGTTTTAAATAGCAGTATTCTTTCTTCCTCTTCTCCTCCTCCCCTTCTCCCTCCTCCTTGTCTTCCCCTCCCTCTCCTTCTCTTTCTTCAGTTTCACCAAAAATAGTTTTATAAGAGCACAAGAATATAGGCCTGTAACCCATCAAGACATAAGCATTACAGTTTGGCTGCTGGTGTTGAGTGTCATCTTCATTCAGAATTACACAATAATTAGGCTGATAGCATAGCTTTATTTTGAGTGAAACCTCCTTGCACAGAAGAATGAAAAAATTTAAAATGGAGGTATTACTGTGGATCTGAAAAACAGCTTTCATGGGCCAGTCCAAATGGAGACTAACCACCAGGAGAAGGACTGCTTACTCAAGTGCTAGGATGCCCTGGTCTGGAGAAAGCAGTGTGACTCTCATTTCCTCCTAGGGAACTGCTAAACTTTAAGACTTGAATGAGGGGGAAGCTAACTGCCTCGATTTACCACGTGACTCTCCATAAAGAAACACCTGCCTATGGTGGACAAGAGCATCTTTGGGAACATTATGTCCTCCCCTCTCATCCACACCACCTTTGGAAAAGGCGGGAGTGAGCTACTTTGGCTTCCTGCTGCCTCTTCTATCCTCAACAATCCTCTTACTTGCCCTTATTAAAATCCTCCCTCGTTCTTGGTGCAGAGAAGCTTCTGCAGATTTTTTCCTCAGAATCTCCTTTTTCCTTCCCACCCTCAGGAATCAGAAGTCAAACTATTCAGTAGTCCATGCAAGAGCTCAGAATGGAACTATGTTTTGAGCTGCATGACTCTACTGCCCTGAGCTCTCCCTGACTAGCCCAGGGAGGAGGGGGTTGCCGAAGCAAATGCAGCATCAAGAGGCTGGCCAGTCACCTCTCAGACTTCATATACAAGAAGTCCTAAGCCTAGCCATTCTACTTCCTAAATATTTCTCCCTCCATTTTGTTCATTTCTTTCTCATCACACCCATCATCTCTTACTTGGATTGTTGGAAAAAACTCAATAACTAGTCTCTTGTGTCAAGACTTGCTCTGATTCTTCCAATTGTTAACAGGAAGGTATCTCCAAAATATCAATTGGATCATGTCATTTTCATCCTTGAAAGTCTCCAGTATTTTCTCTTCAGGGGCATTTAGGATAAAGTTTACACTTTTTATTATTATTATTATTATTATCAGTAAAATATCTTTATTTACTTCTCAGGTACTCACTGTCTATTTCCCCTGCTCACATTTTTTTCCTTTTGGCCTATTCTGGTTCCAGAGAGGAAAACAATAACACAAATCTCTCTTTAAAGCAAGACACTTTTAAACAGTTTTAAGTAAAAATAATGAAAGCACATGAGAGAATAATTTCTAAAGAACATAAACATATTTAAGTCCAAGTTGCTTCTCCTCCTTCTCAGAGGAAACTACTATTAAAGTGTCTAGTGCAAAGATTCAGAAAACTTAGACATACAGAGCATAAACATATGTATTCTTGTTTATTTCACTGTATTCTTATCTATCATTCTTAACACATCTTGGAGATCTTTCCAGTTACCCAACACAGTTCCACCTCATTCAAGATAAAGTTTATATTTTTTAACATGATTAAAATGTCTTAATAATCTGCACCTTGCTTATTTTTAAGGCATTATCTCTTTATCTTTCTAGCACCTCCTCCTTCTGCTTACCATCCTATAGTCCATACTCTAGCCATACTAAACTACTTTCTCTTTCTCAAACACTATGTGATCTCTTTAGGTCTTCATGCTTACTCTCCCCTTTGCCTGTAACAAAGACTTATCACAATCACCCTGCTGATATATTCCTCCTCTTCATTTACTTCTCATTTTGGATGTTACTTTCTACAGGAAGATTTTCTTGACCCCCTAGACTGGATTAAATCCTCCTTCTATGTGCTCCCATTATACTCTCAGGTTCCCCCATCATAGCACTTATCACATGATGCTATAATTGCCAATTTACTTGTCTTTCTTTCTGGGCTGTAAATTCTGTGCACAGGAACTGTATCTTTCTTCTCCTTTACCAATCAGTAAGAGGAAGGGTAGTCAAGCAGAAAGTAGGTAGCGAGGGGAGAAGGAGAGATGCAGGAGTTGTCATCCACACGGAATACTTGCAGAATTGCTGTTGGTTCATTACACCTACTTTGAAATGAATGCATTTGAACAAGTAATGAATGATGTGCCAGCCACATGTGGGGTCTGGTGGTTTAGCTTCTGTACCATCTCCTTCTTACCAACCCGTCTATCCTTACAATAAGCCTCTATTAACTGTGGTGACCTGGACATATTTCTATTCTGAAAGTCTGATGAAGCCTCACTAATACCAAAGTCAAAGAAAAGTAACCCCTGGACTACCCCAAACATTTAATTCAATATTTCCTACATGTCTCATATACACTTAATGATAGCACAACCTGGGATATAATGGTTGCATAAAAGACTGTCCCTCTCATAAAAGAGCTTCTATTTGAAGAGGCAGTTCATTGAAAATCAAGTATTACTAAGTAGTATTCAATTAAGTGCAAATTAAGAGAAAAAGACAAAAAAGGATTTAGACTCAGACGAAGATGAGCTCAGTGTGAGATGAGGTTTCAAAGAATGCTCCAAGGAAGAGGTGATATTGAAAGAAACTCTGACATAATTGAATTACTTACATAGACCTGATATTGTCAAACCCAAGTTCATATGCCCGATGAACTGTGAAGCCAAACAAACAGAAATGTTAGAGTCTGGAGCAGAGAAAGGTTTATTTCAAGGGTCAAGTAAGGAGAATGGGGCGGCTCAGGCTCAAAAAGCCCAAACTCCCCAATGGTTTTGGGGGAAGAGATTTTATAGGCAAAATATGGGGGGAGGGCTCAGGGTGTGTGACCCTCCTCTGATTGGTTGGTAGAGAGGTAACAGGGTCATGTTCCAGGAATCTCAATCATCAGCCTTCTGGTTCCAGCCAGTCTGGGGTCCACTTGCTTGTGCTCAGCCTGAAGTTACCATCCTCCACCTGGGTGGGGGCCTTAGTTCCTGTAGAAGAACTCAGAGGTACATTGTTATGTATATCCCTCGAGGAGGAACCAGGACCCTGCCCAATTGCTGCACTATTGTTTCTTGATGGCCTTTCCTTTGTTTCTGTATTTCCTCACTCCTCTAATTAGTAAGTGAATCTGCCCTTTGGAACTCTGGGAAGGTCTAGGAGGCTGAAACCTTTTTCCTACAAACAGGAAATGGGGAACATGAAAAGGCTTTTGTATCCAGGAGGGTCCCAAAAGGTCCTGCTTGCTTTCATCCTAAAATCAATAGAGGAGCCCAAAGCAAGGATGCTAGAGGAATTTGAAGTCGCTAGTACTACAGATACAGTAAATATTAAAACACAGCCCAACTCCTAGACAGATAAACATAAAACCTCACTTTAAATGTCTATTTCCCTCAGTTTCAATGCTAATACATCATGTCCACTTTCAACAAAAAATTACAAAGTATGATAAAAGGCAAGAAAAAAAGACGTTCTGAAATGGCAAAGAGAGAATCAGGAGGAGGTTCACATATGAAACAGTTTTTGGAATTATCAGACAGAAGATTTCAAATAGTTATGGTTAATACATTAAGAGTTCTAATGGAAAAAGTAGACAACTTACAAGACAGATGAGTAATGTAAGCAGAGCTGGGAACTCTTTGAAACAATCAACAGGAAATCCTAGAAATCAAAAACACTGTAACTGAGATTAGAAAATGCCTTTGATAGTCTCATCAGACTTCACATGAGTAAGGAAAGAATCAGTGAGCTTGCAGATAGGTCAACAGTAACTTCCCAAACTAAAGTGCAAAGAGAAAAAAGAATGAAAAAACAAAGAACAGAACATCTAAGACAAGAGATGTGGGACAAAATCAAAAAGTGTAATACATGTGTAATTAGAATACCAGAAGAAGAAGAAAGAGAGCAGAAGAGATATTTGAAATAAGAATGGAGAGAATTTTCCAAAATTTATGACAGACAACAAACCACAGATTTATTAAGCTCCATGAACACAAAACACAATAATTACCCAAAAATCTACAATCAGACATATCAGTCCAACTCCAGAAAACGAAAGAGAAAGACAAAATCTTAAAAAAAAAAAAAGCTAGAACCCCCCCCCACCTTATCTATAGAGGGACACAGACAAGAATTAAGGTGGACTTCTCATCAGAAACCATGCAAGCAAGAACAGAGTGAAGTGAAATGTTTAATGTTTTGAAAGAAAAGAAAAAAAGCCACATCCCTAGAATTGTACATCCAGCAAAAATGTACTTCAAAGATGAAAGAGAAATAAAGATTTAAAACTGAAGGAATAAAATAAATAAATACTGAATAAAAACTGAAGGAATTCATTGCCAAGAGATTGGCCTTACAAATAATTTTAAAAGAAACTTTTCAGGCATAAAGAAAATGGTATGGATCAGAAATTGGGATCTATATAAAAAAAGGAGGAGAGTTAGAAAAGAAATAAATACAGGTAAAATGAAATCTTTTATTTTTCTTATTTTGAAATTATCTAAAAGATAACTGTTTAAAGTAATAATAATAAAAATGTATTGGGTGATTATAGTATATGGAAAACTGAAATAAATGATTCAAAGTCATAAGAGATGGAAAAGAGGAATTGATAATACTCAGTTATAAAGTACTGTACCATACAAGAAACAGTATAGTGTTATTGCTGTTGGACTTAGATCAGGTAAAAATGCATATTGAAAACTCTATTGGCAACCACTAAAATATATTTTTTTAAATAAACATAATTGATATGCTAAAAGAGATAAAATAGAATCAGAAAATGCTCAGGTAAGACCAGGAAACCTAGAAATTTAGGGAAAAATAGAAATAAAACAAATGCAACAAGTAGAAAACAAATACAAACATGGTAGATATAAACCCAAATTTATCAATAGTTACTTTAATTATGAATGGTCTAAACACACCAATGAAAAGACAGAGATTGCCTTTCAATATTGGTAAGATATAAATTCTTCTCACCTTGCTCTACAGATTCCTCTCAATCTCAACAAAAATTCTAGCAAGTTATTTTGTGGCAAACTGATCTTTGACAAAGGAGCAAAGTCAATTCAAAAAAGAAAGGATAGTGTTTTCAACAAATGGTGCTGGAAATATTAGATGTCCATAATGACAAAATGAATCTAGACCAAGACCTTACTTCTTTCAAAGTGGATGATGGCCTAAATGTAAAATGCAAACCTATAAAACTTCTAGAAAGAAGCATGGAAGAAAATTGATAGGACCCTGGGACTGGTGATGAATTTACATGTACAACACCAAAAACATGATTATTAAAAGAAAACCAATAAATTAGACTTTATTTAAATTAAAAACTGCAGTGTGAAAGGCACTATTAAGAGAATGTTGAAAAAGAAGTCACACACTGGAAGAAAATATTTGTGAAGCACATATCTGATAAGGGAATTGTATGCAAAATACAGAAAGGATCCTTAAAACTCAACAATAAGAAAACAAACAACCCAATTATAAAATGGAAGAAAAAATATCTGAACGCATCCTTCACTAAAGGAAGTAGAATATAACTCCCCACTAGTTAAGTATGGGCTATGTATGGTGACTTCCTTCTGATGCTGAAAACTCGGCATCTGTGCACTGGTGCCTAATCTAATCTCAGAGACAGAGTTTTGGGTGAAGTAGAAAAGAATAGCTTTATTGTTTTGCCAGGCAAACAGGGACAGAGTGGGCTCCTGCCCTCAAAAATTGTGTGTCCCCACACGGGAGGATTTGGTGAGGAGTTTTATAGCAATTATCCTAGGACGGAGTTACTGATAAGATTGGGGTGGGTGTGGGGCCTGTGCTACTTTCATCTTGTCTCAGGTAATCTCTTGATGAGTTTCTCTGGTTCCTTTAATCTGGCCTCAGGTGGTCTTCTCTGGAATAAGGAATAATGACATCTTCCATTTGTTGGGTTCTAGTTCTGTAAAGAGCTCAAAGATATTGTTAGGTGTATTCCTTGAGGCAGAACCAGGACCCTGCCCCAAGACTGCACTTACTGTTTCTTGGCTGCTCCTCCCTTGTCTCTGCATCCCTTCCCTTCCCTGATTAGCAACTGTTCAAATCTGCCCTTTGGAACACAGGGAAGGTCATGGAGGCTGGAGTCTATTCCCTACAAACAAGAAATGGAGAATAGAAAGGCTTCCATGCCTGGGAGCCCCACAGGGTCCTGCTCAATTTCACCTCCTAAGACCAGAGTATGTAACAATAGGGAACTTTACAGTGGAGACACCTAACAAACACTACCTCAACCATGCAATCAGGTCAACATCAGCAGTAATAGTGTGTACCCTATATCATCATCATATAAAGTGATGAGAGTGGCACTTTTCCTCTGTAGTCTTCCTCTCCTAAACTCATAACCCTAGACTAAATATGAGAAAAACATCAGACAAATCCAAACTGAGAGACAGTTTGCAAAATACCAGACCAATACTTACAACTGTCAAGGTCATCAAAAACAAGAGTCTGAGAAAATGTTGTAGCTAATAGGAGCCTAAGGAGACGTGATGAGTAAATACAATGAGGTGTCTTATATGGGATCCTGGAAAAGAAAAAGGACAGTAGGTAAAAACCAAGGAAATCTTAATGAAGTATGGCCTTTGTTAATAATAATGTATCAATATTGGTTCATTAGTTGTGACAAATGTACCATACCAATGTAAGATGTTAATAATAAGAAAAAGTGCAGGGTATATGGAAACCGTTTGTACTATCTTTCCAATTTTTCTATAAATGTAAAACTGTTCTAAAATTATTAAATTACTGGAAACAAAGATACCAAGAGTGGCTTTGATATTGGGACACCAAAGTTCAGTGAAATTCTGTAATATTGTATTCTGTAATATTGTAATATTGTAATACTGTAATATTAATTCCATAGGAGAATGGATTTTTAAAAATTGAAGTATAGTTGATTTACAATGTTTTGTTATTTTTGGGAATATAGCAAAGTGATTCAGTTTATATACATATATTCTTTTTCAGATTATTTTCCATTATAGGTTATTACAGGATATTGAATATAGTTCCCAGTGGTATGAAGCAGGACCTTGTTGTTCATCTATTTTATATAGCAGTATGTATCTGTTAATCCCAAACTACAAATTTATCCCTCCTCCAACTCTTTCCCCTTTGTTAACCATAAGTTTGTTTTCTATGTCTGTTTCTGTTTTGTAAATAGGTTCATTTGTATCATTTATTTTAGATTCCACATATAAGTGATATTATATGATATTTGTCTTAATAAGATTAACTTTACAGTGTGCCTATCACTGGGAAATTTCTATCATTACCAGGATGCAAGGTCTGGCATTCTTGTTGGGAAATGAGAACAAGAGTCTAAGCAGCTGAATCCAGGGATAAGATCAACTTATTTGAGGCTCATCCTGGGCAAGTTTCTCTGGAAATACCTAACATTAAAAATCTCATAATTTTTAATATCATGGCCTTGATTTTCTCAGAAATCTCTGCATGGAACCCCTTAAATTTGGCTGCTGTCTCTAAATTGTGGTGTGAAATGTATGGGAAGGGTCATGACCAGAAAATAATTGTGTCAGCCAACCTTGCCCAGCCCCATGTACATTCCATATCCAAGAAGAAACTCTCTCTGACTCTTTAGGTTCGGAATCACCCCCAGAAAAATCTCAACTCATCAATGAAATTCTGGATCCTTTAGTCATATTTTTTTCTACTTCCTACCCTATAAAACTCTTGATAGAATATTCCAGCAAGACAATTATATTAGTTTTAAAAATCTGTTGTAACAAATCATCACACCCTTGGTGTCTTAAAAAACATAATTGTATTCCGTTACAGTTATGGGGGCTAGAAGTCTGAAATCAAAGTATCTGCAATGCCATGCTCCCACAGAAGGCTCTGGAGGAGACTCCTTCCTTTACCTCTGCTTCTGGTGGCTCCCAGTATTCCATGATTTGTGTCAGCATAACCCTAGCCTCTACTTTTTGCTTCAAATTGCCCTCTCCTGTGTGTAACTATGTCTTCTTTCCTGTCTCTTGCAAGGACATTTGCAATGAGATTTAGAACCCACCTCAACAAATGATAAATCTCACATCAAGATCCTTACCTTAATTATACCTGCAGAAACCTTATTCCAAATAAGGCAGGTTCTGAGGTTCTTGGTGGACATATCTTTTGGGTGAGCACCATTCAACTCACTACTGTAATCACTGTTAAGTTCTGCTCTGACCTAGTGTTCAAAGGTTTTACCTGGTGAAGACCCATATATTATTTCTTATATCAACTGTCCTGAAAGAAATTGTATTTTTACCTTCTCTAAGGTAGTATTGTTAAACCACATGTCAACTTTCATTGATTTTGCTTAGAATTACTTCAGTTAAGTTTGATAACAATTGTTGGGAAACTTTTGATTTTTTTTTTAATATGAGAATATGACTTACTTAAGAAGCACAGTTCATCTGGCAAAAAACTGAAAACCTTTAAAAATATGCAATTCCAGGAGGAAAAAATAAGAAGGGTCCTTTCTAAAGGTAATACATTTAAGATCCTAATCCTATGAGTATGTTATCTATATTATACTACCAGTACTTAATGCCTAACTCTTTTTATAAGTGTGCTATCTATATTATTCTCTTCTGATAAGAATTAATTAATATATCATTTTTTTAATAGAGCAGGTTCTTATTAGTCATCAGTTATATACACATCAGTGTATACATTATACATGTCAATCCCAATCGCCCAATTCATCACACACCCCCAATCCCCCGCTGCTTTCCCACCTTGGGGTCCATACGTTTGTTCTCAACACCTGTGTGTCTATTTCTGCCCTGCAAACTGGTTCATCTGTACCATTTTTCTAGGCTCCACATATATGTGATAATATACGATATTTGTTTTCCTCTTTCTGACTTGCACTCTGTATGACAGTCTCTCGATCCATTCACATCTCAACAAATGACCCAATTTTGTTCATTTTTATGGCTGAGTAATATTCCATTGTATTTATGTACCACATCTTCTTTATCCATTCGTCTGTTGATGGGCATTTAGGTTGCTTCCATGACCTGGCTATTGTAAATAGTGCTGTAATGAACGTTGGGGTGCATGTGTCCTTTGGAATTGTGGTTTTATGCCCAGTGTGGGTATATGCCCAGTAGTGGGATTGCTGGATTATATGGTAATTCTATTTTTAGTTTTTTAAGGAAGCTCCATACTGTTCTCCATAGTGGCTGTATCAATTTACATTCCCACCAACAGTGCAAGAGGGTTCCCTTTTCTCCACACCCTCTCCAGCATGTGTTGTTTGTAGGTTTTCTGATGATGCCATTCTAACTGGTGTGAGGTGATACCTCATTGTAGTTTTAATTTGCATTTCTCTAAAAATCAATGATGTTGAGAAGATTTTTATGTGCGTCTTGGCCATCTGTATGTCTTCTTTGGAGAAATGTCTATTTAGGTCTTCTGCCCATTTTTCAATTGGGTTGTTTGTTTTATTAATGTCAAGCTGAATGAGCTGTTTATATATTTTGGAGATTAATCCTTTGTCCATTGATTCATTTGCAAATCTTTTCTCTCATTCTGAGGGTTGTCTTTTTCTCTTCTTTATGGTTTCCTTTGCTGTGCAAAAGCTTTTAAGTTTCATTAGGTCCCATTTGTTTATTTTTGTTTTTATTTCCATTACTCTAGGAGGTGGATCAAAGAAGATCTTGCTGTGATTTATGTCAAAAAGTGTACTTCCTATGTTTTCCTCTAAGAGTATTATAGTGTCCAGTCTTACTTTTAGGTCTCGAATCCATTTTGAGTTTATTTTTGTGTATGGTGTTAGGGAGTGTTCTAATTTCATTCTTTTACATGTAACTGTCCAGTTTTCCCAGCACCAATCATTGAAGTGACTGTCCTTTCTCCATTGTATATCCTTGCCTCATTTGTCATAGATTAGTTGACCATACCTGTGTGGGTTTACTTCTGGGCTTTATTGTTCCATCTTGTTCCATTGATCTATGTTTCTGTTTTTGTGCCAGTATCATATTGTCTTGAATACTGTAGCTTTGTAGTATAGTCTGAAGTCAGGGAGTCTGATTCCTCCAGCTCCATTTTTTTCCCTCAAGACTGATTTGGCTATTCGGGGTCTTCTGTGTGTCCAAAGAAATTTTAAGATTTTTTGTTCTAGTTCTGTAAAAAATGTCATTGGTAATTTGATAGGGATTGCATTGAATCTGTAGTTTGCTTTGGGTAGTATAGTCATTTTCACAATATTGATTCTTCCAATCCAATAACATGGTATATCTCTCCATCTGTTTGTATCATATTTAATTTCTTTCATCAGTGTCTTATAGTTTTCTGCATACAGGTCTTTTTTCTCCTTAGGTAGGTTTATTCCTAGATATTTTATTCTTTTTGTTGCAATGGTAAATGGGAGTGTTTCCTTAATTTCTCTTTCAGACTTTTCATCATTAGTGTATAGGAAAGCAAGTGATTTCTGTGTATTAATTATGTATCCTGCAACTTTACCAAATTCATTGATTAGCTCCAGTAGTTTTCTGGTAGCATCTTTAGGATTCTCTATGTATAGTATCATATCATCTGCAAACAGTGACAGTTTTACTCCTTCTTTTCCAATTTGTATTCTTTTTATTTCTTTTTCTTCTCTGATTGCTGAGGCTAGGACTTCCAAGACTATGTTGAATAATAGTGGTGAGAGTGGACATCCTTGTCTTGTTCCCAATCTTACAGGAAATGCTTTCAGCTTTTCACCATTGAGAATGATGTTTGCTGTGGGTTTGTCATATATGCTCTTTATTATGTTGAAGTAGGTTCCCTCTATGCTCACGTTCTGGAGACTTTTTATCATAATTGGGTGTTGACTTTTGTCAAAAGCTTTTTCTGCATCTATTGAGATGATCATATGGTTTTTACTCTTCAATCTGCTAACATGGTGTATCACATTGATTGATTTGCATATATTGAGGAATCCTTGCATCCCTGGGACAAATCACACTTGATCATAGTGTATGAGCCTTTTAATCTGTTGTCGCATTCTGTCTGTTAGTATTTGATTTTGCATCTATATTCATGAGTGATATTGGTGTGTAATTTTCTTTTTTTGTAGTATCTTTGTCTGGTTTTGGCATCAGGGTGATGGTGGCCTCATAGAATGAGTTTGGGAGTGTTTATTCCTCTGCAATTTTTTTGGAAGAGTTTGAGAAGGTTGGTTGTTAGCTCTTCTCTAAATGTTTGATAGAATTCACCTGTGAAGCCATCTGGTCATGGACTTTTGTTTGTTGGAAGATTTTAAATCACAGTTTCAATTACATTACTTGTGATTGGTCTTTTCATGCTTTCTATTTCTTCCTGGTTCAGTGTTGGAAGGTTATGCCTTTCTAAGAATTTGTCCATTTCTTCCACGTTGTCCATTTTATTGGCATAGAGTTGCTTGTAGTAGTCTCTTAGGTTGCCTTGTATTTCTGTGGTGTCTATCGTAACTTCTTTTTCATTTCTAATTTTATTGACTTGACTTCTCTCCCTCTTTTTCTTGATGAGTCTGGCTAATGTTTTATCAATTTCGTTTATCTTCTCAGAGAAACAGCTTTAGTGTTACTGATCTTTGCTACTGTTTTCTTTGTTTCTATTTCATTTATTTCTGCTCTGATCTTTACGATTTCTTTCCCTCTGCTAACTTTTGTTTTGTTTGTTCTTCTCTCTCTATTTCCTTTAGGTGTAAGTTTAGATTATTTATTTGAGATTTTTCTTTTTTATTGACATAGGCTTGAATAGCTATAATCTTCCCTCTTAGAACTGCTTTTGCTGCATCCCATAGGTTTTTGATCATCGTGTTTTCATTGTCATTTGTCTCTAGGTATTTTTTGATTTCCTCCTATTGATTTCTTCAGTGATCTCTTGATTATTTAGTAATGTAGTGTTTAGCCTCCATGTGTTTGTGTTTTTTACATTTTTTCCCCTTTAATTCATTTCTAATCCCATAGCATTGTGGTCAGAAAAGATGCTTGATATGATTTAAATTTTCTTAAATTTACTGGGGCTTGATTTGTGACCCAAGATGTGATCTATCCTGGAGAATGTTCCATGAGCATTTGAGAAGAAAGTGTAATCTGCTGTTTTTGGATGGAATGTCCTATCAATATAAATTAAATCTATCTCGTCTATTGTGTCATTTAAAGCTTCTCTTTCCTTATTATTTTCATTTTGGATGATCTGTCCATCAGTGTAAGTGAGGTGTTAATGTCCCCCACTATTATTTTGTTACTGTCAATTTCCTCTTTTATAGCTGTTAGCAGTTGCCTTATGTATAGACATGCTCCTATGTTGGGTACATATATATTTATCATCATTATATCTTCTTCTTGGATTGATCCCTTGATTATTATGTAGTGTCCTTCCTTGTCTCTTGTAACATTCTTTATTTTAAAGTCTATTTTATCTGATATGAGTATTGCTACTCCAGCTTCATTTTGATTACCATGTGCATGGAATATCTTTTTCCATCCCCTCACTTTCACTCTGTATGGGCACCTAGGACTGAAGTGGGTCTCTTGTAGACAGCATATATATGGGTCTCATTTTTGTATCCACTTAACAAGCCTGTGTCTTTTGGTTGGAGCATTTAATCCATTCATGTTTTTTTTTTTTTTTTCTTTTTGCGGTATGTGGGCCTCTCACTGTTGTGGCCTCTCCCGTTGCGGAGCACAGGCTCCGGATGCGCAGGCCCAGCGGCCATGGCTCACGGGCCCAGCCGCTCCGCGGCATATGGGATCCTCCCAGACCGGGGCATGAACCCATATCCCCTGCATCGGCAGGCGGACTCTCAACCACTGCGCCACCAGGGAGGCCCTAATCCATTCATGTTTAAGGTATTTATCAATATGTACTTTCCTATGACCATTTTCTTATTTGTTTTGGGTTTATTTTTGTAGGTCCTTTTCTTCTCTTGTGTTTCCCACTTAGAGAATTTCCTTTAGCACTTGTTGTAGAGCTGGTCTGGTGGTTATGAATTCTCTTAGCTTTTGCTTGTCTGTAAAGCTTTTGATTTCTCTGTGGAATCTGAATGAGATCCTTGCCAGGTAGAGTAATCTTGGCTGTAGGTTCTTCCCTTTCATCACTTTAAGTATATCATGCTGGAGCTGGGGGAAGATGGTGGAAGAGTAAGATACAGAGATCACCTTCCTCCCCACAGATACACCAGAAATTCATCTACACGTGGAACAACTCCTACAGAAAACCTACTGAACGCTGACAAGACTTCAGACCCCCCAAAAGGCAAGAAACTCCCCACGTACCTGGGTAGGACAAAAGAAACAAGAATAAACAGGGACAAAAGGATAGGGACAGGACCTGCACCAGTGGGAGGGAGCCGTGGAGGAGGAAAAGTTTGCACAGACTAGGAAGCCCCTTCGCGGGCGGAGACTGCGGGTGGCAGAGGGGGAAAGCTTCGAAGTAGCGGAGGAAAGTGCAGCAACAGGGGTGCGGAGGGCAAAGCGGAGAGATTCCCGCACAGAGAACTGGTGCCGACCGGTACTAACCAGCCCGAGAGGCTTGTCTGCTCGGCTGCCGCGGCAGGCGGGCTGGGAGCTGAGGCTAGGGTATCAGGTTTCAGTTGGAGCGCAGGGAGAGAACTGGGGTTGGCGGTGGGAAGAGAGCCTGAAGGGGTTAGTGCACCACGGCTAGCCTGGAGGGAGTCCGGGAAATGTCTGGAGCTGCCAAACAGGCAAGAGACTTTTTCTTCCCTCTTTGTTTCCTGGTGCATGAGGAGAGGGGATTAAGAGCGCTGCTTAAAGGAGCTCCAGAGACGGGTGCGAGCCATGGCTAAAAGCTTGGACCACAGAGACGAGCATGGGATGCTGGGGCTGCTGCTGCCACTGCCAAGAGGCCTGTGTGTGAGTGCAGGTCACTGTCCATGTCCCCTTAATGGGGAGCTTGTGCAGCCTGCCACTGCTGGGGTCCCGGGATCCAGGGATGGCTCCCATGGGAGAGCGTACGGTGCGCCTCGGGCTGGTGCAATGTCACGCAATGTCACGCCAGCCTCTGCAACTGTAGGCTCGCCCTGCACTCTGTACCCCTCCCTCCCCCTGGGCTGAGTGAGCCAGAACCATCGAAGCAGCTGCTCCTTTAACCCCGTCCTGTCTGAGCTAAGAACAGACGCCCTCCGGTGACCTACATGCAGAGGCAGGGCCAAATCCAAAGCTGAGACCCGGGAGCTGTGAGAATAAAGGAGAGAAAGGGAAATCTCTCCCAGCAGCCTCATAAGCAGCGGATTAAAGAACCACAATCAACTTGATGTACCCTGCATCTGTGGACTACATGAATAGACAATGAATCATCCCAAATTGAGGAGGTGGACTTTGAGAAGAAGATCTATGATTTTTTCCCCTTTTCCTCTTTTTACAACGAATTATCCCAAATTGAGGAGGTGGACTTTGAGAGCAATATTTACGAATTTTTCCCATTGTTCTCTTTTTGTGAAAGTGTATGTGTATGCTTTTGTGTGAGATTTTGTCTATATAGCTTTGCTTACACCATTTGTCCCAGGGTTCTATCCATCCGTTTTTTGTTTGTTTTGTTTTGTTTTTAATTTTAATTATTTTAAATAATTACATTTTCATTTTAATAAGGCTATTATATTTTATCATACTTTATTCTATTTTACTTTATTTTCTCTCTTTCTCTTTTTCCTCCCTTCCCGCCTTGCTCCCTCCCTCCCTCCACCCTCCTTTCTTTCTTTCTTTCTTTCTTTCTTTCTTTCTTTCTTTCTTTCTTTCTTTCTTTCTTTCCTCCCTCCCTCCCGCCCTCACTCCCTCCCTCCTTTCTTTCTTTCCTTCTTTAGTCCCTCGCTTCTTTCTTTCTTTCTTTCTTTCTTCTACTAATTCTTTCTTTCTACTTTTTCTCCCTTTTATTCTTAGCTGGGTGGATGAAAGGCTCTTGGTGCTCCAGCCAGGAGTCAGTGTTGTGCCTCTGAGGTGGGAGAGCCAATATCAGGACACTGGTCCACAAGAGACCTCCCAGATCCACATAATATCAAATGGTGAAAATCTCCCAGACATCTCCATCTCAACACCAGCACCCAGCTTCACTCAACGACCAGCAAGCTACAGTGCTGGACACCCTATGCCAAGCAACTAGCAAGACAGGAACACAAGCCTACCCATTAGCAGAGAGGCTGCCTAAAAACATAATAAGGCCACAGACACCCCAAAACACACCACCAGATGTGGACCTGTCCACCAGAAAGACAAGATGGAGCCTCATCCACCAGAGCAGAGGCACTAGTTCCCTCCACCAGGAGCCTACACAACCCACTGAAACAACCTTAGCCACTGGGGAAAGACACCAAAAACAACGGGAACTACGAACCTGCAGCCAACAAAAAGGAGACCCCAAAACAGTAAGATAAGCAAAATGAGAAGACAGAAAAACACACAACAGGAGAAGGAGCAAGATAAAAACCCAGCAGACCTAACAAATGAAGAGGAAATAGGCAGTCTACCTGAAAAAGAATTCAGAATAATGAGAGTAAAGATGATCCAAAATATTGGAAATATAATAAACAAAATGCAAGAAACAGTTAACAAGTACCTAGAAGAACTAAAGATGAAACAAGCAATGATTAAAAACAGAATAAATGAAATGAAAAATACTCTAGATGGGATCAATAGCAGAATAACTGAGGCAGAAGAACGGATAAGTGATGTGGAAGATAAAATAGTGGAAAACACTGCTGCAGAGCAGGATAAAGGAAAAAGAATGAAAAAAACTGAGAACAGTCTCAGAGACCTCTGGGAAAACATTAAATGCACTAACATTCGAATTATAGGGGTTCCAGAAGAAGAAGAGAAAAAGAAAGGGACTGAGAAAATATTTGAAGAGATTATAGTTGAAAACTTCCCTAATATGGGAAAGAAAATAGTTAATCAAGTCCAGGAGGCACAGAGAGTCCCATACAGAATAAATCCAAGGAGAAATACACCAAGAGACATATTAATGAAACTGTCAAAAATTAAACACAAATAAAACATATTAAAAGCAGCAAGGGAAAAACAACAAATAACACACAAGGGAATCCTCATCAGGTTAACAGCTGATCTCTCAGCAGAAACGCTACAAGCCAGAAGGAAGCAGCAGGACATATTTAAAGTGATGAAGGAGAAAAACCTGCAAACAAGATTACCCTACCCAGCAAGGATCTCATTCAGATTTGATGGAGAAAATAAAACCTTACAGACGAGCAAAAGCTGAGAGAGTTCAGCACCACCAAACCAGCTTTACAACAAATCCTAAAGGAACTTCTCTAGGCAAGAAACACAACAGAAGGAAAAGACCTACAATAACAAACCCAAAACAATTAAGGAAATGGGAATAGGAACATACATATTGATAATTACCTTAAATGTAAATGGACTAAATGCTCCCACCAAAAGACACAGATTCGCTGAATGGATACAAAAACAAGACCCATATATATGCCTTCTACAAGATACCCACTTCAGACCTAGACACACATACAGATTGAAAGTAAGGGGATGGAAAAAGATATTCCATGCAAATTGAAATCAAAAGCAAGCTGGAGTTGCAATTCTTATATCAGACAAAATAGACTTTAAAATTAAAACTTTTAGAAGAGACAAAGAAGGACACTGCATAATAATCAAGGGATCGATCCAAGAAGAAGATAGAACAATTGTAAATATTTATGCACCAAACATAGGAGCACCTCAATACATAAGGCAAATATTAACAGCCATAAAAGGGGAAATTGACAATAACACGCTCATAGTAGGGAACTTCAACACCCCACTTTCACCCATGGACAGATCATCCAAAATGAAAATAAATAAGGAAACACAAGCTTTAAATGATACATTAAACAAGAAGGAATTAATTGATATTTATAGGACATTCCATACAAAAACAACAGAATCACATTTTTCTCAAGTGTTCATGGAACATTCTCCAGGATAGATCATATCTTGGGTCACAAATCAAGCCTTGGTAAATTTAGGAAAATTGAAATTGTATCAAGTATCTTTTCTGACCACAATGCTATGAGACTGGACATCAATTACAAGAAAAGATCTGTAAAAAATACAAACACATGGAGGCTAAACAATGCACTACTTAATAACCAAGTGATCACTGAGGAAATCAAAGAGGAAATTAAAAAAGACCTAGAAACAAATGACAATGGAGACACGATGACCCAAAACCTATGGGACACAGCAAAAGCAGCTCTAAGAGGGAAGTTTATAGCAATACAATCCCACCTTAAGAAACAGGAAACATCCCGAGTAAACAACCTGACCGTGCACCTAAAGCAATTAGAGAAAGAAGAACAAATATCCCCCAAATTTAGCAGAAGGAAAGAAATCATAAAGATCAGATCAGAAATAAATGAAAAAGAAATGAAGGAAATGATAGCAAAGATCAATAAAACTAAAAGCTGGTTTTTTGAGAAGATAACCAAAATTGACAAACCATTAGCCAGACTCATCAAGAAAAACAGGGAGAAGACTCAGATCAAAAGAATTAGAAATGAAAAAGGAGAACTAACAAATGACACTGCAGAAATACAAAAGATCATGAGAGATTACTACAAGCAACTGTATGCCAATAAAATGGACAACCTGGAAGAAATGGACAAATTCTTACAAATGCACAACCTGCCAAGACTGACTCAAGAATAGAAAATATGAGTAGACCAATCAAAAGCACTGAAACTGAAACTGAATAAAAATCCTCCAACAAACAAAAGCCCAGGACCAGATGGCTTCACAGGCGAATTCTATCAAATATTTAGAGAAGAGCTAACACCTATCCTTCTCAAACTCTTCCAAAATATAGCAGAGGGAGGAGCACTCCCAAACTCATTCTACGAGTCCACCATCATGTTGATACCAAAACCAGACAAGGATGTCACAAAGAAAGAAAACTACAGACCAATATCACTGATGAACATAGATGCAAAAATCCTTAACAAAATACTAGCAACCAGAATCCAACAGCACATTAAAAGGATCATACACCATGATCCAGTGGGGTTTATTCCAGGAATGCAAGGATTCTTCAATATATGCATATCAATCCACGTGATACACCATATTAACAAACTGAAGGAGAAAAACCATATGGTCATCTCAATAGATGCATAGAAAGCTTCTGACAAAATTCAACACCCGTTTATGATAAAAACCCTCTAGAAAGTAGGCATAGAGGGAACTTTCCTCAACATAATAAAGGCCATATATGACAAACCCACAGCCAACATCATGCTCAATAGTGAAAAAGTGGAACCATTTCCACTAAGATCAGGAACAAGACAAGGCTGCCCACTCTCACCACTCTTATTCAACCTAGTTTTGGAAGTTTTAGCCACAGCAATCAGAGAAGAAAAGGAAATAAGAGGAATCCAAATCGGAAAAAGAGAAGTAAAGCTGTCACTGTTTGCAGATGACATGATACTATACATAGAGAATCCTAAAGATGCTACCAGAAAACTACTAGAACTAATCAATGAATTTGGTAAAGTAGCAGGATACAAAGTTAATGCACATAAATCTCTGGCATTCCTGTACACTAATGATGAGAAATCTGAAAGTGAGATCAAGAAAACACTCTGATTTACCATTGCAACAAAAAGAATACAATACCTAGGAATAAAGCTACCTAAGGAGACAAAAGACCTGTATGCAGAAAATTATAAAACACTGATGAAAGAAATTAAAGATGATACAAATAGATGGAGAGATATACCATGTTCCTGGATTGGAAGAATCAATATTGTGAAAATTTCTCTACTACCCAAAGCAAACTACAGATTCAATGCAATCCCTATCAAACTACCACTGACATTTTTCACAGAACTAGAACAAAAAATTTCAAAATTTGTTTGGAAAAACAAAAGACCCCGAATCGCCAAAGCAATCTTGAGAATGAAAAATGGAGCTGGAGGAATCAGGCTCCCTGACTTCAGACTATACTACAAAGCTACAGTAATCAATATAGTGTGGTACTGGCACAAAAACAGAAAGATAGATCAATGGAACAGGATAGAAAGCCCAGAGATAAACCAATGCACAGATGGTCAACTTATCTTTGATAAAGGAGGCAGGAATATACAGTGGAGAAAGGACAGCCCCTTCAATAAGTGGTGCTGGGAAAACTGGACAGCGACATGTAAAAGTATGAGATTAAATCACTCCCTAATAACATACACAAAAATAAGCTCAAAATGGATTAAAGACCTAAATGTAAGGCCAGACACTATCAAACTCTTAGAGGAAAACATAGGCAGAACACTCTATGACATAAATCACAGCAAGTTCCTTTTGGACCCACCTCCTAGAGATATGGAAATAAAAACAAAAATAAACACATGGGACCTAATGAAACTTCAAAGCTTTTGCACAGCAAAGGAAACCATAAACAAGACCAAAAGACAACCCTCAGAATGGGAGAAAATATTTGCAAATGAAGCAACTGACAAAGGATTAATCTCCAAAATTTATAAACTGCTCATGCATCTCAATAGCAAAAAAACAAACAACCCAATCCAAAAATGGGCAGAAGACCTAAATAGACATTTCTCCAAAGAAGATATACAGACTGCCAACAAACACATGAAAGAATGCTCAACATCATTAATCATTAGAGAAATGCAAATCAAAACTACAATGAGATATCATCTCACACCAGTCAGAATGACCATCATCAAAAAATCTAGAAACAATAAATGCTGGAGAGGGTGTGGAGAAAAGGGAAAACTCTTGCACTGCTAGTGGGAATGTGAATTGGTACAGCCTCTATGGAGAACAGTATGGAGGTTCCTTAATAAACTACAAATAGAACTACCATATGACCCAGCAATCGCACTATTAGACATATACCCTGAGAAAACCATAATTCAAAAAGAGACATGTACCAAAATGTTCATTACAGCTCTATTCACAATAGCCCGGAGATAGAAACAACCTAAGTGTCCATCATTGGATGAATGGATAAAGAAGATGTGGCACATATATACAATGGAATATTACTCAGCCGTAAAAAGAAACAAAATTGAGCTATTTGTAATGAGGTGGATAGACCTAGAGTCTGTCATACAGAGTGAAGTAAGTCAGAAAGAGAAAGACAAATACTGTATGTTAACACATATGTATGGAATTTAAGAAAAAAAATGTCATGAACAACCTAGGGGTAAAATGGGAATAAAGACACAGACCTACTTGAGAATGGACTTGAGGATATGGGGAGGGGGAAGTGTAAGCTGTGACAAAGTGAGAGAGAGAGGCATGGACCTATATACACTACCAAACATAAGAGAGATAGTGGGAAGCATCTGCATAGCAGACGGAGATCAGTTAGGTGCTTTGTGACTGCCTGGAGGGGTGGGATAAGGAGGGAGGGAGATTCAAGAGGGAAAGGATATGGGAAATGATGTATATGTATGACTGATTCACTTTGTTATAAAGCAGAAACTAAAAAAAAAAAAGTATATCATGCCACTCCCTTCTGTCTTGTAGAGTTTCTGCTGAGAAATCAGTTGTTAACCTTATGGGAGTTCCCTTGTATGTTATTTATTCTTTTTCCCTTGCTGCTTTCAATAATTTTTCTTTGTCTTTAATTTTTGCCAATTTGATTACTATGTGTCTCAGTGTGTTTCTCCTTGGGTTTATCCTGTATGGGACTCTCTGCGCTTCCTGGACTTTTGTGGCTATTTCCTTTCCCATGTTAGGGAAGTTTTTGACTATAATCTCTTCAAATATTTTCTCAGGTCCTTTCTCTCTCTCTCTTCTCCTCCTGGGACCCCTATAATGTGAATGTTGTTGTGTTTATTGTTGTCCCAGAGGTCTCTTAGGCTGTCTTCATTTCTTTTCATTCTTTTTTCTTTATTCTCTTCTGCAGCAGTGAATTCCACCATTCTGTCTTCCAGGTTACTTATCTTTTCTTCTGCCTCAGTTATTCTGCTATTGATTCCTTCTAGTGTAGTTTTCATTTCAGTTATTGTACTGTTCATCTCTGTTTTTTTGTTCTTTAATTCTTCTACATCTTTGTTAAACATTTCTTGCATCTTCTTGATCTTTGCCTCCATTCTTTTTCCAAGTTCCTGGATCATCTTCACTTTCATTATTCTGAATTCTTTTTCTGGAAGGTTGCCTATCTCCACTTCATTTAGTTGTTTTTCTGCAGTTTTGTCTTGTTCCTTCCTCTGGTACATAGCCCTCTGCCTTTTCATCTTGTCTATATTTCTGTGAATGTGGTTTTTGTTCCACAGGCTGCTCGATTGTAGTTCTTCTTGCTTCTGCTGTCTACCCTCTGGTGGATGAGCCTATCTATGAGGCATGTGTGGTTTTCCTGATGGGAGAGACTGGTGGTGGGTAGAGCTGGGTGTTGCTATGGTGGGAAGAGCTCCGTAAGACTTTAATCTGCTTGACTGCTCATGGGTGTGTCTGGGTTCCCTCCCTGTTGGTGGTTTGGCCTGAGGCAACCCAACACTTGAGCCTACCTAGGCTCTTTGGTGGGGCTAATGGCATACTTTGGGAGGGCTCAGGCCAAGGAGTACTTCCCAGAACTTCTGCTGCCAGTGTCCTTGTCCCCAAGGTGAGCCACAGCCACCCCCCCCACCCACTTCTGCAGGAGACCCTACAAAGTTAACAGCTTGGTCTGGTTCAGTCTCCCCTGGCTTCACTGCTTCGTCCCCTGGTTCCCAATGCACACACTATTTTGTGTGTTCCCTCCAAGAGTGGAGTCTCTGTTTCTCCCAGTCCTGTCAAAGTCCTGCAATCAAATCCCACTAGGCTTCAAAGTCTGATTCTCTAGGAATTCCTTCTCCCTTTGCCAGACCCCCAGGTTGGGAATCCTGACTTGGGGCTCAGAACCTTCACTCCAGTGGGTGGACTTCTTTGGTATAAGTGTTCTCCAGTCTGTAATTCACCCACCCAGCAGTTATGGGATTTGATTTTGCTGTGATTGCACCCCTCCTACTGTCTCATTGTGGTTTCTCCTTTGTCTTTGGATGTGGGGTATCTTTTGGTGAGTTCCAGTGTCTTCCTGTCAATGATTGTCTAGCAGTTAGTTGTGATTCTGGTGTTCTCACAAGAGGGTGTGAGAGGATGTCCTACTCTGCCATCTTGGTTCAGGCTCCCTCTATTATATCATTCTTATAAGCATACTATTTGTATTATACCCTTCTGATAGCTCTTCCATTAAACATGCTATATTTATTATACCACCAACACTTAACATCTAAGTCTTATTATCAATATAAACAAACAGAAGGAAACTCCCACTAAAATAAAAACAGCCTCCTGACACAATTGGAGCCGCTTCATTTTTAACTGCAAACCTGAATGCAAAAATGTTTGTTTAATCATCAATTCCTATAAATTTTGTTCTAACAGATGGGAAGCCAACAACAGTATGTTTGCCAGCCTACACCAATTTGATTCTGAATAGTTCCTGATCCTTACCAACTCCACCCCCCACTCCTGTCTGTCAAAGCCAAAGAACTCATATGAAACAAAAAAATTGGGTAGGATTTGCTGAATATTGAGAGAAGTAGTTATCTCTATAGTTTGACATGTTTCTCTGCCAATAGGAATTGGTGGTAATAGGCATAATTGATTAGGACCTAATTAGGATGAAGAATCAGGAAGACCCTAAAGAATGAGTAGTCTGTCCGGACAGAGGAGACACACATATTGAGTTTAATCAAGGAGAGTTGTTTAGAGGGAAGAAAGAAACCAATACTTTGGGAATGACAATGAAAACTAGGGCATTAAATATAGTCAGTTAGCCATAGCTATCATCCAAAGTACCTGTTGATGCCTGAGATAATAGGCCACCTACCCAAAGCCAAAAAAAAAAAAAAAAAAAGCGTGTCCTATAAGAAAGAAAAATGGAAGAGGGCAGTCCTAAGAGGCTGCCTAGCATTTGAAAGAGAGTGCTTTGAATAGTTGGTGTGTAAAGAAATTAAAAAGTAAACTGCTTGCTCAGAGTCTTACAGAATTAGATGAAGAGCTGGCACTGGACCCAAAGTCACCTCAGCTCTTTGTATGGTATTCTTTCCATGGCCTGTAGGCCTAATTCTGTCTTTCCCAACAGGAAAACCAGTCGGAGTCACACATGGATTAAGGGTCACAAGCTTCCCCTCCCCCTAATAGTCATTGGTTCCCCTCATCACCCCAAGGAAGGTAATCTCAATATTCACTAAACATATCTCGCTTGTCAAATGTTGCTGGTTCACATAGTCATCCCAGATGTCAGTCAGGGTCACCCTGTCCTTGGACATACACAAATACTTGCTTGAAATGGATTCACACCTACCATTCAGTCTGATGGGAAATCCAAAATGGTCTTATAATTTCTGCAAATTCACCAGGATTTTTATATCTAGGCTTGCTTCAAATTCTGATTTCTTGATTCCATTTGCTCTCTCTTGCCCTTACCTCTTGTGGCTATTGTCTTCTCTTGATCCCATACCAACACAGGAGAGGAATCCAGCCCATTTCTCTAACTTGCCACAAAGTAGCAGTCAGCCAGATAGATACTTGTTTGTGTAGCAGAACTAATAGCAGGAGGGGATGGAGAAAGTTTCCATTGTAGCATCACACTGCAAACTGTTTCATTGTTAATATCTGATGTCTTCTTAAAATTCTTCGACAGTCTTCACTCATTACAATCCCTCATTGTATCATATTTCTCTACAGTCATCATGTATGCCACATTTCTGAACCTCTCTCTACACCTTTTCCTCTATTCTCTGTTTACAGAGGCCACCAAAAATCAGGTATTTTCTATGTACAGCAGCTTCAAATCTCTGATTACTTGTCCTTCTCCAAACAATGACCTGGGGTGTCCAGCAAGGAAGAGAAAATGGGAGCTCAACATTGTGACACAAAGTAGCCTAAAAAGGGCACTTTTCTATGGAAAAGACCCTCTGCTCCAGAGAGAAGGGACAAGTCTCTGAAGAAAGAAATAAGCTTAAATGACGTTTTTTTATGCCCATTGTGTTTTGTTTGCTATGTGCCACACAATGAAATTCTGAGAAGAGTCTGAGATGAGATCCTAAAACCAGGCATTTTTTCTAGTTGAATAAAACAGATGGCCAGAACTTGACCTCAGTTCTCTGTACAGGCATCTAACAAGGCGTGGTGGTGGGGCTGGCGGTGGGCGGTGGGGAAGGGGGGGCGCAGTTCAGGTTCTGAGTACATGAAAATGAATGTTTATTTGAATGAGAAAAGACGGTTTCTTATAAGAGGTCTGTGCAAATGAAGGAGAAGCTTAAGTTTCATTAGCTTCTTAGTAAATCCACCTCTGAGCCTAAACAGAACCTTAATGCTGTAAGCTCTTCCCAGTTCATCTAGGGCTCAGCCAGGTATAAACTTAACTGTGATAGAAAGAAACCATCCCCCAAACCGGCCTGACCCAGGTCATCCAGATGCCCTATTGTACTTATAGAAAACTACTATGTATGCAACCTTGATGTTTATTAAGTAAAAATTAAAAGTAAATATTGGCATATTTGAGATACAACTTAATAATATTAGTGTAAGCTTCCTCTCATGCTGACCTCGCTTCTAAAAGGATTGTTTGGTAAACAGTCTTCTTGAAAATTAATAACTTAAGCAAATAGTCTTTTTCTTAAAAATTGTAATGATAATCAATAATTATTAAGCTCTTAGTAAATGCTAGGCATTGAGCTAAAAGCTTTTCATGCATAACTGCATTTAATCTTTACAATAACTCTTTGAAGTATGTACTATTTTTATTCTCCAATTTACAGATAAGAATATTAAGGCTGAGAGAGTTTTTATTTTTCCAAGAGCACAGAAATCAGGTCAATTCCCCAACAAAGCGATTTTTCATGGCAGAGGTCAAATGCTAACCATTACATAATAATGTCCTTTGAGTAACAAGAAACTCAGCACCTTCCTGAGAAACACACTTCTGCAGTACTCAGAGAGATAGAGACAGAGACAGAGAGAGACTTTTACATTGGGATTAAATCTGTTTTCTAATAGACTTTGTTCAATCAAATGGGGCTGTAAAGAACAAGGCTAGTCCTTAGTGGTACCCCTAACTCTTTTTTCCTGTGGGCAACCTTTCTCAGTGGTTTGCAAACTCCTCCCTAGGACATCAGCACCATGAGGGCAGAAACCTTACCTTGTTCTCTGCTGTATTTCCAGTGATTGGAATAGTGCTTCACTCAGAGAGAGAAAGGACTGAAAAGGGCCCTGTGAAGAGCACAACGTCACTTGTGTGGTATTCTTTTTTTTTTTTTTTTTTTGTGGTACGCGGGCCTCTCACTGTTGTGGCCTCTCCCGTTGCGGAGCACAGGCTCCGGATGCGCAGGCTCGGCGGCCATGGCTCACGGGCCCAGCCGCTCCGCGGCATGTGGGATCTTCCCAGACCGGGGCACGAACCCATGTCCCCTGCATCGGCAGGCGGACTCTCAACCACTGCGCCACCAGGGAAGCCCACTTGTGTGGTATTCTTGACAAAAGGGCACAACCTGAATCTGATCATAGGGTTATTCTATGAAACAACTGACCTATCCTCTTCAAAATGTCAATGTCACTAAATACAAGGAAAGACTGAAGAATTGCTCTGAATGAAAGAGACTAAAGAGACATGGCATTGACATATGATGGGTGATCTGGGATTTTCTTTTGTCTTGTGAGATATTAATAGAATAACTGGTAAAATGTAAAAACAAATCAAATCAAACCAATAGAGTATTGTATCAATATTAATTTCCTGATTTTGATGTGTGTGATTATACAGTATAATGTTTCTCAACCTTATTTTTTCATTGTTGTACCCCCCCAGGAGAAAAATTAGATTAAGTGATATTTAAATTAAACTAATTTCTCCCTAATAAGAGAAATTAAATACTAAGAAATAAGATTTTGTTGAATAGAGCTGAGCTTTGGAAAGCTACAGGTCATATGTAGTGTCTGTTTTAGAGGGGTTTTTTTTGTTTTTGTTTTTCCCATAGAATCAATGTTTGCCCCCTTGAGGGTGATATCACCCTTATTGAGAATGCATAATATAAGAGAATATCCCTGCTTTTAGAAAATGCACACTAAAGTATTCATGGATAAAGGAGCATCATGTCTGCAAATGATTCTCAGCAGTTTAAAAAAAGACGTAGATAAAAATTATATAAACATATATATGTGTGCACACACGCCTGTGTGTATGTATGAGAAAGAGAAAGGGAGAGGGGAGAGAGAAAGAGAGAGAATGGAGTGGGGGCTATAAAGTCAAACATCGTAAAATATTAACATTTAGGAAATCCAAGTGAAAAGTATATGGGGCATAAGGACCAATATATAGACCAATAGAATAGCATAGAGATCTCAGAAATAAACCCTTGCATATATGGTTAATTGATTTTCAACAAGGGTGACAAGACGATTCAATGAGGAAAGGACAGTCTTCAAGAAATGATGCTGGGAAAACTGTATATCCACATGCAGAAGAATGATGTTAGGTCCTTACTTTATACCATATGCAAAATGTAAATCAAAATAAATCAAGGACCTAAGTTTAAGAGCTAAAACTATAACACTCTTAGAAGACATAGGAAAAATCTTTGTCACATTGGATTTGGCAATGACTTCTTGGATATGCATGAGAAGCATAGGCAACAAAAGAGAAAATAGACAAATTGGACTTGATCAAAATTTTAAACTTTTGTGTATCAAAGGAAAATATCAAGAGTGAAAAGACAACCCACATAATGAGAGAAAATATTTGCATAGCATATATATATATATATATATAGATAGATAGATAGATAGAGAGAGAGAGAGAGAGAGAGAGAGAAAATGGTCAAAGGATTTGAATAGACATTTCTCCAAAGAAGATAAACAAATAGCCAATATAAGCACCTGAAAAGATAATCAACATCACTAGCTAGCCATTAGAAAAATGTAAAGTAAACCCACAATGAAGTACCATTTCATATCCATTAGGATTGCTAATATATATATTTTTAAACAATGAAAAATAACAAGTGTTGATGAGGATGTGGAGAAATTGGAACCCTTGTTTATTGTTGGTGGAAGTGTAAAATATTGAAACAATTGTGGAAAACAGTCTGGTGGCTCCTCAAAAAAGTTAAACATATAATTATTGTATAATTCAGAAATTCCACTCCTAGGTATATACTTAGAAAAATGAAAACAGGGGCTCAGATACTTGCACATCAATGTTCACAGCGTATTCACAATAGCCAAAAGGTGGAAACAAACCAAATGTCCATCAACGATAAATGGATGATCAAAGTGTTGTATGTACATACAAAGGAATATTATTCTTCTGTAAAAAGCAATGAAATTCTGATACATGCTACAATATGGATAAAACATAAACATTGTGCTAAGTGAAATAAGTCTGACACAAAAGGACAAATATTAAATGATTCCACTTATGTGAGGTACCTAGGATAGGTAAATTTATAGAGATAGAAAGTAGATAGAGGCTACCAGGGACTGGGGAGGGAGAAATTGAGAATTATTGTTCGATGGGTACAGAGTTTCTGTTTGGAATCATGAAAAAGTTCTGGAAATGCACAGTGGTGACAATTACACAACATTGTGAATGCACTCAATATTACCAGTATATACTTAAAAGTGGATAAAATGGTAAATTTTATATTATGCATATTTTATCACAATAAATTGTTTAATGTATATGGAATTTTTTTACTATTCCTGCAACTTTTTGTAAGTCTGAAATTGTGTTAAAATAAAAAGTTATATAAATAAAAAGACAACCTCAGAACCTGCCAGTTTGTGACGATGTCATCACAATAAATGGTATATTATCTCCTTTGAGAAGAGCATGTAATCCTATAGGACTAATCTCAAATGTCGCCATTAAAGAACTGCCCCTAAAAGAATTTCAAATTTGCCCCTAAAACAATCCTGCTCCTGCCCCAGGGTGATCTTTTCCTTCTGTCCAGTTGAGCATCTCTTTCCCACTTGGGGTTCCTCTTCTACCCAGGAGTTCTACGGTAGTAGAGATTGATTTCAGTTAGAACAAATGGACTGAGGTGAGAGGGTCTCCGAGTGGCTTGACGATGCCCTCTCTATGCCCAATTGGTAAACTGTACTCCTCAATTTTATCTGGATATAGGAAGAGCGCATTGTCTTGGTCTGGGTGTTGCAGAGCAACAGAGGCTTTAGTGACAGGTGAACTTGGTGTCTAGGATTTCTCTAGAATCAGGACAAGAAACAATGTCAACAAGAGATAAGATGAAAATTATCCTACCAACTTCATGACTCACGTTTCCCATATGTTCTATCTCCATATAGAGCTTATTGTATTTTGGAGTTTACATAAGACTTACAAATATACATATTTTATTTATATGTGATAGAGGAATTAAAGATATTATGAGGTATTTTTTCCCTAACTTACTTGTTTGGTTCCATCAACTCAATTCCAGGGAAATTTTTTAAAAGGATGATTTATTGAGGGTAATGAACAAAGGTGGTAGAACTCTATATATCCCTTTATCTCTCATACCTGGTCCCTGGACAGTACACCCTCAAAATCAGAGAATTTTCCACATAGAGTTGAATGTGGATGATGATAAATAAATATGGCATTAAATTCTAGGGTTTTCCAGTCTGGCTGGTGGGATCAGGTTCTGTTCCCAGCCGTGGTGATTGCTGGGTACTATTACTATTTTTTTTTTAATTTTTATTGAAGTGTAGTTGATTTACAATGTTGTGTTGGTTTCAGGTGTACAGCGGAGTGAATCAGTTTTACATATGCATATGCATGTGTCCACTCTTTTTTTTTTTTTTTTAGATTATTTTCCCATGTGGGCCATTGCAGAGTGTTGAGCAGAGTTCCTTGTGCTGTACAGCAGGTTCTTATTGGTTATCTATTTTATATATAGCAGTGCGAAAATCAATCCCAGTCTCCCAGTTTATCCCTCCTCCCTTATCTCCTGGTAACCATGAGTTTGCTTTCTACATTTGTGACTCTACTTCTGTTTTGTAAACAAGTTCATTTGTACCCTTTTTTTTAGATTCCACATATAAGTGATATCATGTGATACTTGTGTTTCTGTGTCTGGCTTACTTCACTCAGTATGACGGTCTCTGGGTCTATCCATGTTGCTGCAAGTGGCATTGTTTTGTTCTTTTTGATGGCTGAGTAATATTCCATTGTGTATATGTACCACATCTTCCTTTGTTTTTTTAACATCTTTATTGGAATATAATTGCTTTACAATGTTGTGTTAGTTTCTGCTGTATAACAAGGTGAATCAGCTATACGTATACATATATCCCCATATCCCCTCCCTCTTGCATCTCCCTCCCACCCTCCCTATTCCACCCCTCTAGGTGGTCACAGAGCACTGAACTGATCTCCCTGTGCTATGTGGCTGCTTCCCACTAGCTATCTACTTTACATTTGTTAGTGTATATAAGTCAGTGCTACTCTCTCACTGCGTCCCAGCTTACCCTTCCCCCTCCCTGTGTCTTCAAGTCCATTCTCTACCTCTGTGTCTTTATTCCTGTCCTTCCCCTAAGTTCATCAGAATCATTTTTTTTTAGATTCCATATATATATGTGTTAGCATAAAGTATTTGTTTTTCTCTTTCTGACTTACTTCACTCTGTATGACAGACTCTAGGTCCATCCACCTTACTACAAATAACTCAATTTTGTTTTTTTTTATGGTTGAGTAATATTCCATTGTATATATGTGCCACATTTTCTTTAGCCATTCATCTGTCAATGGACATTTAGGTTGCTTCCATATCCTGTCTACTGTAAATAGTGCTGCGATGAACATTGTGGTACATGACTGTTTTTGAATTATAGTTTCTTCAGGGTATATACCCTGTAGTGGGGCTTCTTGATCATATGGTAGTTCTATTTTTAGTTTTTTAAGGAAGCTCCATACTGTTCTCCATAGTGGCTGTATCAATTTACATTCCCACCAACAGTGCAAGAGGGTTCCCTTTTCTCCACACCTTCTCTAGCATTTATTGTTTGTAGACATTTTGATGATGACCATTCTGACCAGTGTAAGGTGATACCTCACTGTAGTTTTGATTTGCATTTCTCTAATGATTAGTGATGTTGAGCATCTTTTCATGTGTTTGTTGGCAATCTGTATATCTTCTTTGTAGAAATGTCTATTTAGGTCTTCTGCCCATTTTTGGATAGCATTTTTTATTTTTGTGATATTGAGCTGCATGTGCTGCTGGTATATTTTGGAGATTAATCCTTTGTCAGTGGCTTCATTTGCAAATATTTTCTCCCATTCTGAGGGTTGTCTTTTCATCTTGTTTATGAAATACCTGATATTTATCTTTAAAAATAAAAAAATAAGTTGTGAAAATTTTAAATTTATAAGAGTAAAGTTATAAAATTGTTATCAAATACCATATATACCATATTTTTGCCACACCATATTTGTCATAATTGTTTCCTGACTTTTTTTTAAGGTAATATTTATGGATACAATCAGAAACTCCCCACATTCTTTCCACTTCCTTACTTCTTCCTTCCTCAGAGGTAACCACACTGAAAATGTGTGTATGTTTCCTTTACATGTTTATACATATGTAATTATAAACATATGGCATTATTTTAAATTTATATATGTAGTTTGAAATTTATCCATATTGATTGACAAAAAGATCCTAATCTTATAATCTATAGCACATCAAGATGTCTTTAGCACTTAATTAAGCCCTTGTAAGGTAAACACAGTTGGCCTTTCATATCTATGGGTTCTACATCCACGGATTTAACCAACTGCTGCTCAGAAATATTTAGAAAATAATTCCAGGAAGTTCCAAAAAGCAAACCTTGAATTTGCCATGCACCAACAACTATTTACATAGAATTTACATTACATTAAGTATTATAGGTAATCTAGAGATGATTTAAAGTATATAAGAAGTTGTGTGTCGATAATATGCAAATACTGTACAATTTTATATAAGGAAATCAAGCATTCATGAATTCTAATATGGGGGGGATTCCCCATAGATGTTGAGGGAGTACTATACTTGGAATCTAGCATTAATATTTTTATTATTATTATGATTTTTGGCTGTTCCACACAGCATGTGGGATCTTAGTTCTCCAACCAGAACCCAAGTCCCCTGTATTGGAAGGCAGATTCTTAACCACTGGACAACCAGGGAAGTACTGTAATAGTTTTATATTTTTAAATTGTGTGTGTGTGTGTTTAGGCTCTAAACATCAGAAACACAAATCAAAATCATCAAAGAAATTTTTGTATATTTCTGATGTAGCAAAAAGTAGTTAAATTGCAAACTTCATTTTAATGCATTTAGTTTTATCCTCAAATGAAATGTGGGATTGACAAAATGTCAGTTTGACTCTGTCCGTAAATTGTGTTCTTGCTTTCATAAAGTTAATTCAATAATATGAAGCACATTAAATGTGGATAGGTCAAGTTTGTCTTTTTAGATATGTATCATGAATATTATTAAAGGCTTTAATAAAATTAACTTACAATGTAACCTTTAATTGTAATATACTGACCTAAAGTAACATATTTTATGGAAAATAACATTTATTTTATATTATATAAATATATACCATGAAAATAATTTTTAAAATTCCTTAGGGAATTCTTGATTTTTTAAGGTGCATATAGTTTAGAATTAAAGGAGAGAAGGAGAAATCAAGATTGATTTAAACCAACATAAAATTATACAAATAAGACAAAAATTTTAAAATGCTTTAATTCTCATTGCACCATTTCTGACTCATATAATATTACTGTCCAACTAGCTGACTTGCTGTTAATCACCCAGCTAAGATGGAAAGAATCACTAAGCCCAAATCATCAATCCACAGACTCATGAACTAAATAAATGTTTATTGTTTTAAAAACTGAGTTTTGAGGTAGTTTGTTGCACAGTTTCATTAAGTAGAAATAAACGGCCACAACTAGTACAGTGGCTTTTGTTGTTTGCAACTGAGAGCCTTTGATAATTTCCTTTAGTTCTTCTCATCAACCTGGAAACACCCAGATTAGTTCATTCCATAAGTAGTATTAGGGCTTTTATAAATGAATCACAGTGATAAGTGCTGGAGATTAAACTGTGGGAGAAAACATGCATGATCCATATGTTCTCAAATTTTAAAATCCTATAATGTGTGATGAATAAAAAAGGAGAAATTGATACAGCAACTTACAAAAAAATTTTATTGGAGACAGAGAAACACCAGGATAAAATGTTTAGATGTAGTCAGGTTTGTAAATCACAGATTTAGGTCATACCATATCTGGCTTGTTACCAGTATCTAAGCAGTATTCTGTGCCCTCTCAAAATGGGCTCAGTGTATCCACCTTCACAGACACCTTCTTTGAGCTTATTTCCTAGCTGATGTCCAGATTCCAGGTGCAGGGCATCATCTTAACACCCAACATCTAGAAGCTTCTTTACAGACAACCTGGCAACTTCATCAAGACCACAAGAGCTAGATCTCCACTATCTTGAAGTTCACAGCTACCTGAATCAGTAAATGTCAGTTTCTCCATAGTGATACCCCAGCCCCTAAACACAGGGGGGAAATGGTTCCTCCAGCAGCTCCAAGAGGATGCCTATCTGACAAAACTAACAACAGACTGCCACAATTTCCTTACATATATTAGGTAATTAAATGTCCCTTAGGAGGACATAGAACCTCTTTTTCTTGTGGGGAGACATGAACAGGACAGTTCAGCAGGAAATAGAACACTTAAAAAAGAAAGGAAAGATGCTGCAACTGAAGCAATAGACCAGAAAGTAAACAAATTTGTTTCCAAATCCTATCCTGGTTCAGTCAATATTTACCATTTATAGCTTTGCCTTCTGTTGCTGGAACAAAGGCTGTGCCTCTAAAAGCACAATATAAGAAGTCAAACAGTGAGCATCTCTCCACTGGTAGGACCACTGCTGTTCCTCCCACTCTTCCTGAAGACCCAAGGAGCATAGGATGGAGAAGCCTCTTCTGGGTGTCCTGCTTCTCACCTTTCTCTCAGACGGTATGACACAGAAAGGTAGGTCCTGAGCCTTGCTGGGATAAAGTTTTCTCCAAGTCCCAGGGGAACTGGAGTACAGCACGTTTTGTTACTACTGGGGTTGCTGTTTGAGGAAGATGTGAATGAAGGATGTTATAAGTTATCTACTGCAGTATTACAAATCACCTTAAAATTTAGCAGCTTAAAGCAACAAACATTTATTATCTCATATTTTCTATGGGTCAGGAATCAGGGAATAGCTCAGCTGGATGATTCTGACTCAAGGTCTTTCATAAGTTTTCAGTCAATCAACCAGAGCTGTCCTCTCATCTGAAGGCTCGACTTGGGGAGGATCTGCTTCCAAGCTCATTCACATGGTTATCATCAGGATTCAGCTCTTACAGGCTGTTGGGTTGAGGGCCTCAGTTCTTCACAGGCTGTTGGCTGGAGGCTTCCCTTAGTTCCTTGCCATATGGACCTTACTATCAAGCAGCCTATGACACAGCAGCTGGATTCTCCAACAGTGAATGATCTAACAGAGAGAAAGGGCCCAGCCCAAAAGTACAGTCTTTCTTAAAAAACTAAAAATAGAACTACCATATGATCTAGCAATCCCATTCCTGCATATATCCAGAGAAAACTATAATTAGAAAAGATACATGTACCCCAGTGTTCATTGTAGCACTGTTTACAATAACCAAGACATGTAAGCAGCCTAAATGTCCATTGACAGATGAATGGATAAAGACAATGTGGTATGTATACAAAATGGAATATTACTCAACCATTAAAAATAATGAAATAATACCATTTGCAGCAACATGGATAGACCTTTCTCAGACAGAGAAAGACAAATATATGATAACATTTATATGTGGAAACTAAAAAAATTGATACAAATGAACTTATTCACAAAACAGAAACAGACTCACAGACGTAGAAAAAAAAACTTACAGTTACTAAAGGGGAAACACTGGGGGGAGGGATAAATTAGGAGTTTGGGATTAACATGTACACACTACTATATATAAAATGGATAACCAACAAGGACCTACTGCATAGCACAGGGAAATCTATTCAGTACTGTGTTATAACCTATATGGGAAAAGAATCTGAAAAATAATGGATATGTGTATATGTATAACTGAATCACTTAGCTGTACACCTGAAACCAACACAACATTGTAAATTAACTATACTCCAATATAAAATAAAAACGAAATTAAATTTTTTTAAAAAAAGAAATAAAACTTGGAAACAGCTAAAAAAAAAAGAAGCACAGTCTTTTCAAAATCTCATCTTCTGTCACTTACCTCAGTTCTGCTGTATTCTATTCATTAGCAGCAAGTTAGCCTACAATCCAGGAGAGGAGAATTATTTCGGACATATTCTTTTTTGTTTGTTTGTTTGTTTGTTTGTTTGTTTTTTGCTGTACGCGGGCCTCTCACTGCTGTGGCCTCTCCCGTTGCAGAGCACAGGCTCCGGACACACAGGCTCCGCGGCCATGGCTCGCGGGCCCAGCCGCTCCGCGGCATGTGGGATCTTCTGGGATTGGGGCACGAACCCGTGTCCCCTGCATTGGCAGGCGGACTCTCAACCACTGCGCCACCAGGGAAGCCCCGGACATATTCTTAAAACCACTACAGATGCTGATGAGTAAGGACATGCCTGGCAGAAGGAAGCCCCAGGGCTAGAGAAAGGACAGCTGGCTTTGTTTACTACTTGGGAACACCATTACCTCTCACCTGAGAGAACAAGAAGGGATGTGCAACTTTTATTAGAAAAAGAGGTTATTACAGGTATTAGGGTGTTCATTCTCTGATCCTTCTCAATCCTTTAGTCTCGGTCATGTGAGAGGAAATATGAAATTTTAAAAGAATCTTGGGCTTTAAGTAGAGAACAAGTTTCTCCCAAACTAACTGAATTGGCTTTGTGAAGTTACTGAACTCTGACCCTCAGTTTCTTCATCTATGAAATGGGTATAAGGATGACATCAAACTAAAGGGAAAAATTTACTTTGTGATGCATAAGTGCTACAAAATAGTTAGGCTTTATTAGCAGAAAAAAAGCTTTAATGTCCTGGCACCCTTTTTTTCTCCCTTTCTATTGTACCCAATAAGCCCAAACCCAGCTTCTCAAGTTTGAGACACCCACTTCTCTATCATATCACTATCAGTTATAAGTTATTCATAACACCACTCTCTGGCTAACCATGCTATTTTGCTCCAGGTTTGTATACTGAAAAGGTCACACACCACACGTATGGAGATATTTAGATCACTGACATCTCTGAATATGATCAGCAATGGGAGAATATGGGGTGCTACATACTTTAACCATTACACTCCATGAGTCAGCTGTGTTTCATTTTTTTTTTTTTTTTTTTTTTCATTTTTTCTCTTTGGCTGCACCATGCAGCATGTGGGACCTTAGTTTCCCAACTTGGGATGGAACCCGCGCCCCCTACACTGGAAGTGCAGAGTCTTAACCACTGGACTGCCAGGGAAGTACCCTGTGTTTCATTTTCTACACTGGTGTTTGCTGTTCTACCCATATGAAACCTACAAAGAAGATGAGAGTGGGAGTTATAGGACATCTTTAATTCCTCTTTCTATCTTTCTATCAGGACAACTGTAGCAAAACCTGCCTTTTAACACTAACAATTTGCTTATACTATTACTGAGATAATGCACTTACAGGCACCTTGTAAACACTGTATATACTCTATCAGGAAGCTGCCCATGATCCATAGTGAGAGTAAATCGAACAAAATAATTGATAGAATTTTTGTCACATTGCTTTTTTTGTTTTGTTTTTTTGTTTTATTTTCTTCTCAGACTTGAGAGGGAAGGTGTTTATTTTCCCTAAAGAATCAAACAAAGCCCATATGTCCCTGATCCCCAGGGTGAAGAAACCGCTGAAAAGTTTCACTCTGTGCCTGAAAGCCTCCACAGACCTCACCCGCTCTTACAGTCTCTTCTCCTACAGCACTAGGTCTACAGACAATGAGCTGCTTCTCTTTGTCAACAAAGTAGGAAAGTACAAACTGTACATTGGGAACACTGGGGTCACTTTCAAGGTCCCCCTCTCTCCTTATGCCCCAATCCATCTCTGTGCCAGCTGGAAGTCTCCCTCTGGGATTGCTGAACTCTGGGTGAATGGGAAGCCCATGGGGAGGAAGGGTTTGAGGAAAGGGTACTCTTTGGGAGCAGAGGCAAGCATCATCCTGGGACAGGAGCAGGATTCCTTTGGGGGACATTTTGATGAAAAACAATCCTTTGTTGGGGAGATCTGGGATGTGTCCTTGTGGGATCATGTGGTCCCCTTAAAGAATATGTGCTCCTTCTGTTACAACGGCAACCTCTTGAATTGGCAGGCCCTGACTTATAAAGCTAGAGGCTATGTGGTGGCAAAGCCCAAGTTGTAGGTGTAAGCCTCACTCCCTTCAGACATGATTTGTGTTTAATAATAGTCACTCACACATTCTCTTTGAAATTAAATACACTGATTTCCATTTCTCTGGCTCTGTTAAGATGGTGTAAACTACATTAAAGACACAAGTTCTAGGTGGACCTTTAATATACATTCTTTGTTGTTGCACATGTTACATAATTTTCTGCAGCATCAAACTATAGGAACTCAGGGGAACACGCTGCTTTCAGTATGGGTGTCAATCTTCTAGAGCCCTGTATAGCTGTGGGATTCCCCATGGGGGTCCTGAGTGCAAAAATATTCATCAATCTATAAAAATCATGTGAATGCTGAGAAGGGCCTTTCAAGAATGGGCTACTATCATGAGCAGGAGCCCTGAATAGAAAATCTCCAATGGGGTTTTCTCAGGAAGCAAGGTTGTGACTGTTACCCTTGAACCTAACCTGGAAAGGATTCAGAGGTGTTCTCAGGGAGCCCAAATAAAGGCAAAGATTAACTACCTTGGAGGCTCTTCTTCACATTCACTCTCTTGGAGGTAGCTCCTCTAGGGAGGCAAAGCTTATATTCCTGCAGGTAATTCTCCATAAGCATGAAGATTTCCCTTCTTGACCCTAGTATGATTAGAGAGTCCCAAGTCCTTTGTTTGGCAGGCAATTTCAATGCATCCTCACTGGGGACACTTGGACTGTCTTCAAGCAGAAGAAGGACAGTGGGTGAGAGACATGGATCATTTATTTATTTATTTATTTATTTATTTATTTATTTATTTATTTATTTATTTTAACATCAGCCCTTTATGGACTGGAAGACATTTGGCAAGTTCTGCCTCTTTTGAACGCCAGGCCAAATCATCCTAAAGTCTTAAACTTTTTTCACAAATCAATACAATTTTCCCCTTCAGAAGGCAATAACAGTAAGAATTAGGAGACTCCCAGACTCTTGTTTAGGCAAGGGTTTAAACTCAGAGTTTGAATGAGGTACCCAACGGTTAACAGAAAATGAGTTCATCAATGTAAATAGAAATGAAGAGGGCAAAGGCAAGACACAGGCATCAGCCCAGGCTCCGCATAGAGGTGAATGAAAATCACAGGCTAATTTCCAGATCTGAGACAGCCAGGGTTAGTTGAGAGGTGGTATTAATACATTTATTTCCTTCTTTTTTTTTTGGCTGGGCCATGCAGCTTGTGGGATCTTGGTTCGCTGACCAGGGTTCAAACGCGGCCCACCAGCAATGGAATTGTGGAGTCCAAATCACTGGACAACCAGGAAATTTCCTTAATAAATTTAATTTCAAAACAGATCTTCAGAAAGCCAGCCCTACACTTGTGAATACATTATGGCATAGGCATTTCTCCCAGAGAAAGCATGTATAACTGCAGTGACATTCAGTTGCTTGGTGTGACAAGTTACTTACTCACATGTAAATATACAAAACTCACCAAGGAAACAGTCCTAATGTGAGCTTCATCAAAATTGGGGGAAAAAATTCATGGGTCTCCAAGGCAGGTGAGAATATTTTAAGCTGGTAATATTTCTTCTGGAATGTCAGAGTCTGTTACTCTTGTCATTGCCCAAAGGAGAAAGTGATGATAAGTCGGAAAGGTGGTTTTAACTGTGCTTTTCACAAATCTTGTCCACTGACCATGTTATCTCTGAAGTTTTAGAGCTCAATATATACCTGACATTTAGGTTGACCTTTCAACCTATCACCTCAAACAGGCGTTATGCAGCCCACTTTTCTGGCATTAACAAAGTGGAAACAATCAGTCACCTTCTTGTTTATTATTCCCTACTGGCTTTCCACTTTGTAAGGAGCATCTGACCATATCCCTGGTGGTAACCCCCCAAATGAATAGAGGGTATGGGAGAATGATGGTAAAAACAGAATTCAAGTCAGGGAAGCTCAATTCTTTAATGCAAGCTTACCACCAAATTTTCTCTCTGAGTAGAGGAAGAATTATAGGATCAATTTTTCTTGTGATTAAAAAAATACCCAGAGTATGATAGGGTATATATCAAGCTACCAAAGATCCTAGGCAAGAGATTTTTGCCAACAGCACAGTGAAGGGCATCCTTGACCTCCTTGCTCCTTAGAGTATACACCACAGGATTAAGGAGAGGAGTAAAAACGGTGTAAGTCATTGAAATCAGCTGGTCTTGATCCCTCATGATCTCTGATTTGGGCTTGGGGTAGGGCATGGAGGCACAGCCATAGTGGACAATGACCACAATGAGTTGGGAGGTGCAGATGGTAAAAGCCTTCTTCCGGCCCTCAGCAGAGGTGTTCTTGAGGATAGTGGAGATGGTGAAGACACCAGAGATGAAGACCAAAACCATGGGCACCACAATAATGAGTGAGCTGACAAGGAAATTAATTATGTCATGTATAGTGGTATCAGCACTGGAGAGTTTCATAACTGCGCGGATGTAAGAAAAATAATGGGCTGTCTCTCTGTCACAAAAGGACAGCCTGAACACAGAGGAAATCTGAATTGTGGCTACAAGTAGGCCAATGCTGCAGGCCCCCCATACAAGCTGGGCACACACCTTTTTGTTCATGATGACTGTGTACCTCAAGAGGTTGCAGATGGCCACATCGTGGTCATATCCCATTGCTGTGAGTAGAAAGCACTTGTTGATGGCCAAAATGATTATAAAAAGAAAACCTTGGTGGCACAGCCAGCCAAGGAGATGGGTTGGCTCAGGCTTGCAAGGTTGGAGAGTATTTGAGTACAATGACCAATGTGTACAAGGTCTCTGAAGTGGAAAGCATAGTAAGAAAGAAGTACATGGGTGTGTGAAGGTGGCGATCAATACTGATAATTGTCACAATGATGACATTGCCAGCCAAGGTTAAAAAGTACAAAGTAAGAAATATCACAAATAGGATGAGCTGTGTTCATGAAAGCTGGTAAAACCCTAGAAAATAAAATCACTCACCACTGTATGGTTCTCAGTCTTCACTGAGAAATTCCATATCCAAAAGCTGGAGACTTAGGCCAAGCAGTCAGAACACATCAGTGCCCAGTGCTTTGAGTAGGGGACTTCTAGGAGAAGGAAATAATAAGTATCTGCTCCAGATGGATGTCTGGTTAATGAGGATTGCTGTTCACCTATAAGTAAAAGATATAAAAACATAATCAAGAGAAACAAGAAGAACTACAATGCTGCTGTCTGTGGAACAAAAACCACATTCACAGAAAGATAGACAAGATGAAAAGGCAGAGGGTTATGTAACAGATGAAGGAACAAGATAAAAGCTCAGAAAAACAACTAAATGAACTGGAGATAGGCAACCTTCCAGAAAAAGAATTCAGAATAATGATAGTGAAGATGATCCAGGACCTCAGAAAAAGAATGGAGGCAAAGATAGAGAAGATGCAAGAAATCTTTAACAAAGACGTAGAAGAATTAAAGAACAAACAAAAAGAGATGAACAATACAATAACTGAAATGAAAAATAAACTACAAGGAATCAATAGCAGAATAACCAAGGCAGAAGAATGGATAAGTGACCTGGAAGACCGAATGGTGGACTTCACTGCCATGGAACAGAATAAAGAAAAAAGAATGAAAAGAAATGAAGACAGCCTAAGAGACCACTGAGACAACATTAAATGCAATAACATTCACATTATAGGGGTCCCAGAAGGAGAAGAGAGAGAGAAAGGACCCAAGGAAATATTTGAAGAGATTATAGTCAAAAACTTCCCTAACATGGGAAAGGAAATAGCCACACAAATCCAGGAAGTGCACAGTCCCAGGAAGGATAACCCCAAGGAGAAAAACACAGAGACACACAGTAAACAAATTAACAAAAATTAAAGACAAACAAAAATAATTGAAAGCAACAAAGGAAAAATGACAAATAACATACAAGGGAACTCCCATAAGGTTAACAGCTGATTTCTCAGAAGAAACTCTACAAGCCAGAAGGGAGTGGCATGACATATTTAAAGTGATGAAAGGGAAGAACCTACAACCAAGATTATTCTACCTGACAAGGCTCTCAGTCAGATTTGATGGAGAAATCAAAAGCTTTACAGACAAGCAAAAGATAAAAGAATTCAGAACCACCAAACCGGCTCTACAATAAATGCTAAAGGAACTTCTCTAAGTGGGAAACAAAAGAGAAGAAAAGGACCTACAAAAACCAACCCAAAACAATTAAGAAAATGGTCATAGGAAAGTACATATTGATAATACCTTAAACATGAATGGATTAAATGCTCCAACCAAAAGACACAGGCTTGTTAAGTGGATACAAAAATGAGACCCATATATATGCTGTCTACAAGAGACCCACTTCAGACTTAGGGACACATACCGACTGAAAGTGGGAGGATGGAAAGAAATATTCCATGCACATGGAAATAAAAAGAAAGCTGGAGTAGCAATACTCATATCAGATAAAATAGTCTTTAAAATAAAGAATGTTACAAGAGACAAGGAAGGAAACTACATAATGATCAAGGGATCAATCCAAGAAGAAGATATAACAATTATAAATATATATACACCCAACATAGGAGCACCTCAATACATAACGAAATGCTAACAGCTGTAAAAGAGGAAATTGATAGTAGCACAATAATAGTGGAGGACTTTAACACCTCACCTACACCAATGGTCAGATCATCCAACATAAAATTAATAAGGAAACACAAGCTTTAAATGACACAATAGACCAGATAGATTTAATTGACATTTATAGGACATTCCATCCAAAAACAGCAGATTACACTTTCCTCTCAAGTGCTCATGGAACATTCTTCAGGATAGATCACATCTTGGGTCACAAATCAAGCCTCGGTAAATTTAAGAAAACTGAAATCATATCAAGCACCTTTTCTGACCACAACACTATGAGATTAGAAATCAATTAGAGGGAAAAAATGTAAAAAACACAAACACATGGAGGCTAAACAATATGTTACTAAATAACAAAGAGATCACTGAAGAAATCAAAGAGGGAATCAAAAAATACCTAGAGACAAATAACAACAAAAACATGACAATCCAAAACCTATGGGATGCAGCAAAAGCAGTTCTAAGAGGGAAGTTTATAGCAATGCAAGCCTATCTCAAGAAACAAGAAACATATCAAATAAACAATATAAACTTACATCTAAAGAAACTAGAGAAAGAAGAACAAGCAAAACCCAAAGTTAGCAGAGGGAAATAAATCATAAAGATCAGAGCAGAAATAAATGAAATAGAAACAAAGAAAACAATAACAAAGATCGATAGAACTAAAAGCTGCTTCCTTGAGAAGATAAACAAAATTGATAAACCATTAGCCAGACTCATCAAGAAAAAGGAGAAGACTGATATCAATAAAATTAGAAATGAAAAAGGAGAAGTTACAACAGACAACACAAAAATACAAAGCATCCCAAGAGACTACTACAAGCAACTCTATGCCAATAAAATGGACAGCCTGGAAAAATGAACAAATTCTCAGAAAGGTATAACCTTCCAAGACTGAACCAGGAAGAAATAGAAAACATGAACAGACCAATCACAAGTAATGAAATTGAAACTGTGATTTAAAATCTTCCAGCAAACAAAAGTCCAGGACCAGATGGCTTCACAGGTGAATTCTATCAAACATTTAGAGAAGAGCTAACACCTATCCTACCCAAACTCTTCCAAAATATTGCAGAGGAAGAAACACTTCCAAACTCATTTATGAGGCCACCATCACCCTGATACCAAGACCAGACAAAGATAATACAAAAAAGAAAATTACAGACCCATATGACTGATGAATATAGTTGCAAAAATCCTCAACAAAATAGGAGCAAACAGAATCCAACAACATATTAAAAATGATACACCATGATCAAGTGGGATGTATCCCATGGATGCAAGGATCCTTCAATATACACGCATCAATCAATGTGATACACCATATTAACAAATTGAAGAAAAAAACCATATGATCATCTCAGTGGATGCAGAAAAAGCTATCAACAAAATTCAACACCGATTTATGATAAAAACTCTCCAGAAAGTGGGCATAGAGGGAACCTACCTCAACATAAAGGCTATATATGACAAACTCACAGCAAACATCATCTCAGTGGTGAAAAACTGAAAGCATTTCCTCTAAAATCAGGAACAAGACAAGGATGTCCACCCTCACTACTATTATTCAACATAGTTTTGAGAAGTCCTAGCCATGGCAATCAGGGAAGAAAAAGAAATAAAAGGAATACAAATTGGAAAAGAAGTAAAACTGTCAGTATTTGCAGATGACATGATACTATACATAGAGAATCCTAAAGATACTACCAGAAAACTACTAGAGATAATCAATGAATTTGGTAAAGTTGCAGGATACATAATTAATGCACAGAAATTTCTTACATTCCTATACACTAATGATGAAAAATCTGAAAGAGAAGCTAAGGAAACACTCCCGTTTACCATTATAACAAAAAGAATAAAATACCTAGGAGTAAACCTAACTAAGGAGACAAAAGACCTGTATGCAGAAAATATTAAGACACTGCTGAAAGAAATTAAAGATGATACCAACAGATGGAGAGATATACCATGTTCTTTGATTAGAAGAATCAATATTGTGAAAATGACTATACTACACAAAGCAATCTACAGATTCAATGCAATCCCTATCAAATTACCAATAGCATTTTTTACAGAACTAGAACAAAATATCTTCAAATATGTATGGAGACACAAAAGACCCCGAATAGCCAAATCAGTCTTGAGGGAAAAAAATGGAGCTGGAGGAATCAGACTCCCTGACTTCAGACTATACTACAAAGCTACAGTAATCAAGACAATATGGTACACACAAAAACAGAAATATACATCAGTGGAACAGGATAGAAAGCACAGAGATAAACCCACACACCTATGGTCAACTAATCTATGACAAAGGAGGCAAGTTTATATATTGGAGTAAAGACAGTCTCTTCAATAAGTGGTGCTGGGAAAACTGGACAACTACATGTAAAAGAATGAAATTAGAACACTCTCTAATACCATACACAAAAATAAACTCAAAATGGATTAGAGACCTAAATGTAAGACTGGTCACTATAAAACTCTTAGAGGAAAACGTAGGAAGAACACTCTTTGACATAAATCACAGCAAGACCTTCTTTGTGCCACCTCATAGAGTAATGGAAATAAAAACAAATATAAACAAATGGGACTTAATGAAACTTAAAATGTTTTGCCAAGCAAAGGAAACTACAAACAAGACAAAAAGACAGCCCACAGAATGGGAGAAAATATTTGCAAATGAATCAATGGACAAAGGATTAATCTCCAAAATATATAAACAGCTCATGCAGCTCAAAATTAAAAACAAACAAACAAACAAACACACAACCCAATCTAAAATGGGCAGAAGACCTAAATAGACATTTCTTCAAAGAAGACATACAGATGGCCAAGAAGCACATGAAAAGCTGCTCAACATCACTAATTATTAGAGAAATGTAAATCAAAACTACAATGAAGTATCAACTCACATCAGTTTGAATGGGCATCATCAGAAAATCTACAAACAACAAATGCTGGAGAAGGTGTGGAGAAAAGCAAATCCTCTTTCACTGTTGGTGGGAATGTAAATTGATACAGCTATTATGGAGAATAGTATGGAGGTTCCTTTAAAAACTAAAAGTAGAACTACCATATAACCCAGCAATCCCACTACTGGGCATATACCCAGAGAAAACTATAATTCAAAAAGGCACATGAACCCCAATGTTCATTGCAGCACTATTTACAATATCCAGGTCATGGAAGCAACCTAAATGTCCATTGACAGACAAATGGATAAAGATGTGGTACATATATACAATGGAATATTACTCAGCCATAGAAAGCAGTGAAATTGGGTCATTTGTAGGGACGTGGATGGATCTAGAGACTGTCATACAGAGTGAAGTAAGTCAGAAAGAGAAAAACAAGTATCGTATATTAACACATATATGTGGAACCTAGAAAAATGGTACAGATGAACTGGTTTGCAGGGAAGAAATTGAGACACAGATGTAGAGAACAAAGGTATGGACACCAAATGGTAGAAAGTGGTTGTGTGGGGTGGTGGTGGTGTGATGAATTGGGAGATTGGGATTGACATATATACACTAATATGTATAAAATGGATAACTAATAAGAACCTGCTGTATAAAAAAATAAAATTCAAAAAACAAACAACAAAAAAAGAAAAGCACAATCAGGAAACAATTTCATGTATGGGGATTTATGCAAAAGAATGAATAGGGATGGTATAAGGTAGAAGGAAGGAAGACTATGTGAAGTGTGGAAAAAGTTTTCTGGTGTTTTAGAACATTGGTGTTAGGGGAAAACTGAGGCTAAAGAAATAGGAAACCCATAGTTAAATTTGGAAAAAATTTTCTCATGGTTTACACTTTCAGATTTTTTTACCTAAAACAAATTTTCCAACTATGCCCACAACCCTTCTACTTTTGTTTAAGGCACAGTTTTATCATCTTCCCAAACATCTTCCCTGCTAAATTGCCAAAGAAGGCAATGTTCTCTGTTACAACAAGACATAAGTTTTTGCTTTCTCTCTGTTCCACTTGTTTGCACTGTTCATGAACGCTTTTCACAAATCATTGAATAGCTTCCAATCTGACTGCCCCTGTCTCCCACACACATACACATTATGTTTTAACAAGCCACATTCCTCTATTTCTTTTTTTTCAATACTTACCTCAAGTCTCCTCTTGCCCAGAAAGTCTCAGGACTAAATACAACTGATCAATGCAAGTTCTCTATACTGTAGTTCAATTGCTTAGTGCTATGCAGTAACTGGTCTCATGGATGGTGTGTATTTCTGTGTGTTTTCTACCTTGTGCTTAGATTTGAATTTTCACAGGTAGTTTGACTCTGAACACTCTTCTCTGATTCCTTCAGAATTATCAACATGTATCTTTGGGGAAACCAGTTTGCACATCTCTCTCTATTCCCTACTGGGGAGTTACTGAGGATCAGAAAGTTCTCATTAATAAAAAAAAATTAATAATAACAACAACAATAATAGTCCCTTATGGTACTTTTAGTTAATAAAGAGTTTTTATCTATATTATTTAACAGCATAACTATCCCATATGTTAGGTAAGAATTATCTCCATTTTGCAGATGGGGAACCTAAAGACACATAGGATTAGGTGATCTGTCCAAAATTATTAAGTCCTTGATCCACTTTTTAAATTTTAAAGCCAGTGTAATTTGTTCTGCACCACAACTACCTGAGAAGCATCATGACTACAAAGCTGATGAGGAAGAATAAACTTTTTGTCTTGCTTTGCTTTTATTAAAAATAATTAATGCATTTTCCTCATTCTGGGAATGAGGTCATATTAGGAAAAACTGAAAAACATTGTGAAAAGCGGAAAAATTTGGACCTGTCTAAATAAGTATATGAAATATTAGCATATTAGTGACAATGCATGTCCATTTTCCTTGGCTTGATTTTCCACTTCCAAGTATTTATTTTAAGGAAATAATCAGAGATATGTATCAGGATATATATATATAAGAATTTTTTATGATATTATTTATAATAATGAAAACCAAAAATAATGTAAATGGACACAGGACTGATTAAATAAACTAAAACATATCCATCTGCTGGCAACTATGCAGCCATTATATGTCTAAAAGGGCTGATATGGAAAAATACATTAGATAGATAGTACATAGATAAATAGATCATAATTTGGTAAAAATAAAGAAAAGGTAAAAAGGAATTAACAAAGAAAGGAAACACATTCAATGGCACCCATGCCTTTGAAAAAGCCTGGAAGTAAATATACCAAAATGCTAAAAATATTTTTTTCTGGGTAATGAATTATCTTAAATTAATTTTCTTTTTATGCTTTCTATATATTCAAGACCCTCTTCTTAATTATTCTCTTCTAAACACAAAAACAAGACTGTTAAATTCTTTTCCAAAATGGAACTTTCTAACGAGGCTGCAGAGGATTGAGGAGAAAAGGTGAAAGTAGTGGGTTAATTTATCTTGGAGAAGAAAAAGTTGACAATATAATGTACAACTAACTTAAAGTCTCTGAACAGGCATTTTATAGAAATTTGAGTACCCAAGGGCCAGATTCAGAGGAAATTATCTTCAGTTTTTAAAGAAAGATGGTAGTTGGTAAAAAGAAAAACTTTCTGAAGAGTGGCTGGAAATAGAATGTAGCTAGGGCTTCCCTTGTGATGCAGTGGTTGAGAGTCTGCCTGCTGATACAGAGGACATGGGTTCGTGCCCCGGTCTGTGAAGATCCCACATGCCGGGAAGTGGCTGGGCCCGTGAGCCATGGCCGCTGAGCCTGTGTGTCCAGAGCCTGTGCTCTGCAACGAGAGAGGCCACAACAGTGAGGCCCGCGTACCGCAAAAAAAAAAAAAAAAAAGAAAGAAAAAGAAAAAGAATGTGGTTAGTGAGGCCTCACCTTGGGTGCAGAATTTAAGGGAGAACCAAAAAAAAAAAAAAACTCAGTAATCAAGATGAATTAGATTTAATGCAGTATTTTTAAAAATGAATGTGACAATCCAAGATGAAAAAAATATTAAAATTTTAAATAAAGACAGAACCATTTCTGACTATTACTATAGTGGGATGCAAGTAGTAGAATGAGGGCAGATGTTGCAAAGCAGAAAAATATAAAATATTTTCAAAATATAGAGAAAATATAGATCAAAATATGTGTTCCTTTTCGTCTGAGATGTGGTGACGGGCTAGTCTTTAACCACTTCTGTTTAACTGAGATTCATGATGTATTACTGAACAAGATAAAATTCAAAGCTTATGTAACTGGAAAAATCAATCCTACCTATATGAAGGGGAATGAAAAATAAAAATAAGCTAGGCTAGAGAAGAGAAAAGACTGAATGGAGCTTGTGCATTCCTGCAATTCCATCTCCTCCCCCACCACTCCCTCAGGAAAAGGGGGACTCAGTAAGATGGCAAAGAACTAATGAGTGATAACACTAGGATGGTAAGAGCATGATAACTGAAACAAAATGGCAGCCTCCTTCTGTGGAATTCACATCAATGAAAAAAAGCAACACTTTACACCACTTCCTGTTTCCTTGGATTCTGGATCTTTAGCCAAAAATATCTCTCCATGCTAAAAAAAGTAAAAGTGTTTCCTTCTAGACGCATCATTTTCTGCTTAGACCTGACAACCAGTCCTAGGAAAGGAGTTAATCTTATTCATTTCATTATCCAAGCCTTTGCTTCCAATTGGAAGCAAAGTGGAAAAATTCATGTTTGTGGTAGCTTTACGTCCTTTAAATATAACTGAATCATAGGACCTTAGAGTTAGGAGTAATTTTAAAAGCACAGCACTCCTCAAAAATAGCCCCCAAACTCTGCTTCAGTGCTTCCAATGATTAGAAATTCATTATCTTACAAGTTAGCATCCTCTTGTTTTTTTTTTTTTAAAGAAACTAAGTTTACTTAAAAAAAAAAAAAAACTAGGCTTGAATGCTTTCCATAACAGTACTGTAAGTCTATCTCACTTTTCATTTCTAATGGTGCATACTATCTCATTACATAGATCCATATACGATCATCAGTTCTATTTTTGAGTGGCCCTAGTTTTTAGAAAATGTTACTTCCTATTGATCCATATATGATCATCAATTCTATTTTTGAGTGGCCCGAGTTTTTAGAAAATGTTACTTCCTATTGACTCAATCTCTCTCTCCCTGCAACTTGCCATATCCCACATTATCCCACCTTCTATTTCCTTTTCAGCCTGATAATATTTAAAATATTTCAAGATCATTATAATGTCTCAGCTAAACTTCATGTCCTTGAATCCATTACCACAGCAAGATGAGTATGAAAAAATATAATATTAACGAACATGATAATCAGTACACCAAAAAATACTGCAAACCATAGAGGGAAAACAGTAATGGTTTGGAAAATACCATAGCATTCCATTTTCATTTAGTTCTGCCAACAGCCACTTGCTGTGCCTGACCTTAGCAATAAGAAGGAGGAGCCACTTTCCAGATAGTGATCTTTAAAAGACATTGAAGGCTGACTCTATCCAGAGGAAGCAGGTGAAAACACCATGTATTCAAGAGTCATTTAAAAGGAAAGCTAAAACCCCCAAAGCAAGAAAAACTCAGCTCTTCTAGTATCAGAGAGAACCTCAAATTATTGCTATATTCCTTAGGCTGGGGGCATTTGTTCCTTTGGCTTAGGAAGTGGCCCAGGGTAAACAATGCAGTCTGTTAAACTCCAAATTTCAGGAGCTTTGGATATTTATTTTTCCCAAGAGGAGCAAATCCCTGTACCCCAAGTTTCCTGGGACCATCTGTTTCAAAAATCCCTCCAGGGTACTTAGAAGGTAAGGATGAGAGAACCCTAGAGCTTATCTCAAGGACTTTGTTAGGAACTTGGGTAGTAGAGAGATGCGTTCATTTTCTTACTCACTTTGGGGGATTTTGGAGGTTTCACAAACTAATACTACATTAAGTTTTAGCCAAGTAGACCATAAATATACTGGATAAGTTTACAAAGAGAAGACCCTAAATTTTGTTTTTTCAGGATTAGAGAGCAGCCAACTTCCTGAAAGTTATTCAAATAAGATCAGAGCAAGCAGAGAGTTTATAGGAGCCGGGGCTTCTCTTGTCCAGTTTCAGCCTACAGCCTATTTCCTTATGTCTCACTGACATGTCTCAGCCTAATTCTCCCATTTAGAGAGATCCATCTCCCGTGTTTGGAAAGGACAGAAGATACTTTCAGACCCATCCCTCGTGCTCCCTTTGGTTCATTCTCAGTTTATTCTGGAGAGAGTATGAAACAGCAGTACCTTTCCACTCCAGTAAGCTGAGTTTCTGGCTCAGCATGACCTCTCCATCAAGATGGTCTCTGTACACTTGGGAGATGTTTGAGAAACCATTTTAGCTCTACCATGTAAAAGGGAATGGCTATAAAGATATTGAACTTTGACTAATAATTTTCTTTCTAAAATTATTCTATTTTTTCCTCTGATTAAAGAAAGTAATATATGTTCATTATAGAAAAAACAGGAAAGGAAAAATAAGACACAAATCACTTCTGATCTCCAACTTAGAAATATCAATACTGTAAACATTTTGATGACTGGTTTTCTGATCATTTTTCTATGCATTCATATGTTTGTGTCTGTTTACACACATACACTTATGTTTGTGGCAAAAATGGGATGGTTTTTATTTTTGTAGCCCTTTCTCCTTTTTATCAGCATGAGGGTATGTTAAACAAACTTCTTTATATCCAGTCTGTTTTTTCTCTTAGCAATGTATTGTGAACCTTTCCCATATCAATAAAAATTTTTCTACATTATTCTTCTTAAATAGCTGTCTTGCCTTCTATCATAGAAGTGCTCCATATTATAGTATGGTTTCAAGATTAACATGATCATTGTGCTTTACATGTGGTTGGTAAATCTTTAAAGTTTTTTTAGACTAGATCAGAGTTTCTCAACAGCAGCACTGTTGACATTTTGGGCCTAATAATTCTTTGTTGTGTGTGTGGAAGGTGAGAGGGGAGTGAGGAGGGAGATTGCTGCGTGTGTTACAAGATGCTTAGCAGCACCCCTGGCCTCTAACTACTAGGTGCTAGTAGCATCATTTCCTCTCCCCCCACTACATTAGAAAAAACCAAAAATGTCTCTAAATATTGCCAAATATCCCCCAAGGGCAAAATCATCCTCATTTGAGCATCTTTGGTCCAGAGCATTCTGCCATTCTCCCCACCCCCACCCACCCGTCTTTTTTTTTTTTTATTTCATTTCATTGATATGTTTAAAAACTAGGTCAAAGTTTCATCTTCTGGATATCTACTTACTCATTGTACCATTAAATTTGTTCTTCTATATCCTGTGTTTCCTGCAGATTGGAAGTCAGTTCCAAAGGCTAAATTAGATGCAAGTTCAAGTTATTAAACTATATTAAATATATATATATATATACTATAAACTAGATTATGCTATATTAAACCATATATATAACTATCTTAAACTATACTATATATATATTAAAATTTTGCATTACATCAAGTAGGATTATCAGGTTTAATACATACATATACAAGATACCTATCTAAATTTGAATACTAAATAACTAACAAATAACGTTTTAAGGATAAGGATATCCCAAATATTGTATGGGTCATACTTATATTAAAAATTATTGTTTATCTGAAAATCAAATTTTACTAGGCATCCATATTTTATCTGTCATCCCTCATCAGGAGGCACATATTTTTTGATTATACTACTCTCAGCCATGCTAAGTTGATCAGTGTTTCAGGGAGAAACAGCCTAATGCTCTATTCAAATTGATCCCATCAATCTTTCATCATTTCATCTTTTAATGACTTTTGGCTAAATCAGTTTTTTATTAAGTGATGCAAACAATGCTTTTCTAATCATGTAATTTCTTCTATGGAATTTTGTTTTTTTTGGTATGAAAGTTTATTTTGTCAATTAGGACAAGAATGACAGATATTGAATAAAATTGAGTATAACTGGAATTCAAACTGGGTTCTCTATTTCTGAGTCTAGTGTGCATTCCATTCCAACCAGTGAAAAACGAGTATTCACTTTTGATTGGTTGATGATATGTGACTACAAATAGTCATAATCCAGGAAACATATATCTTATAATTAGCAGAGGTGTAAGATGGTAGGAGTATAGCAGGGGGTAGGAGTGGTGTCTGCAATCATTCAGAAATGATTCTCTAAGCAGGAAAAAATAAAGTTCTAGAAATGAGGGATAAATGATGGTATCCAGAGGAAAAGAGAGTGACACACAATTAAAGAATCTGTGTCATTTTTTCATTTTCCTTTCATTCTGACAACGCATTCTGAATTACACATTTCAAAATAATCCATAAAGCCAAGTACATAGCCATGGATGTGCCATAGAGAGTCAAATTGTTTGTAGTTTCTGAAAGGTCTGTTTGTTCACAAACAGACTGTTAAGGTAGGTCAAAGGAAGACCCCTTTTCTTCAGCTATGTGACATGATCAGAATTAGGCAGCACCAGGAATTTCATCTTTTTCTTCATTTATTGACTTTATTATACTGAATTTCAAGTTAATTAAATTTATAGTTAAATATCCTATGGTTAGAATACAGAAAGAGGATTAGAAGACCCTATCTTGCACATATTTTACATATCTCAATAGAGCTGGTAGGACATCAGTCATAAAAGAAAATATTCTATGATACTAATTACCATAGGAATTCATTGAAGAGTATGAAAAAGAGATACAAAAATTGGTAATTCCCATGAAAGATAAACAATTGAAGATAAAAAGTCGTCAAGGATGTCTTTAGTGTGCTTTTTTTAAATATCTTTATTGTAGTATAATTGCTTTACAATGTTGTGCAAGTTTCTGCTGTAAAACAAAGTGAATCAGTTATATGTATACATATATTCCCATATCCCATTCCTCTTGCGCCTCCTTCCCACCCACCCTATCCCACCTCACTAGATGGTAACAAACCACTGAGCTTATCTCCCTGTGCTAGGCAGCTGCTGCCCTCTAGCTATCTATTTTATATTTGGTAGTGTATATATGTCAAAGCTACTCTTTCACTTTGCCCCAGCTTACACTTCCCCCTCCCTGTGTCTTCAAGTCCATTCTCTACCTCTGTGTCTTTATTCCTGTCCTGCTCCTAGGTTCATCAGAGCCTTTTTTTTTTTTTTTAGATTCCTTATATATGTGTTAGCATACAGTATTTGTTTTTCTCTTTCTGACATACTTCACTCTGTATGACAGACTCTACGTCTATCCACCTCACTACAAATAACTAAATTCTGTTTCTTTTTATGGCCAAGTAATATTCCATTGTATATATGTGCCACATCTTCTTTATCCATTCATCTGTCAATGGACACTTAGGTTGCATCCATGTCCTGGCTATTGTAAATAGTGCTGGAGTGAATGTTGTGGTACATGTCTCTTTTTGAATTATGGTTTTCTCAGGGTATATGCCCAGTACTGGGATTGGTGGGTTGTATGGTAGTTCTATTTTTAGTTTTTAAAGGAACCTCCGTACTATTCTCCAGAGTAGCTTTATCAATTTACATTCCCACCAACAGTGCAAGAGAGTTCCCTTTTCTCCACACCCTCTCTAGTATTTATTGTTTGTAGATTTTTTGATGATGGCCATTCTGACTGGTGTGAAGTGATACCTCATTGTGGTTTTGATTTGCGTTTCTCTAATGATTAGTGATGTTGAGCATCCTTTCATGTGTTTGTTGGCAATCTGCATATCTTCTTTGGAGAAATGTCTATTTAGGTCTTCTGCCCATTTTTGGATTCGGTTGTTTGTTTTTTTGATAATGAGCTTCATGACCTGCTGGTATATTTTGGAGATTAATCCTTTGTCAGTTGCTTTGTTTGCAAATATTTTCTCCCATTCTGAGGGTTGTCTTTTCATCTTGTTTATGGTCTCCTATGCTGTGTAAAAGCTTTTAAGTTTCATTAGGTCCCATTGGTTTATTTTTGGTTTATTTCCATTTCTCTAGGAGGTGGGTCACAAAGAATCTTGCTGTGATTGATGTCAGAGTGTTCTGCCTATGTTTTCCTCTAAGAGTTTTAGAGTGTCTCATCTTACATGTAGGTCTTTAATCCATTTTGAGTTTATTTTTCTGTATGGTGTTAAGAAGTGTTCTAATTTCATTCTTTTACATGTCCGGGTTTCCCCACACCACTTATTGAAAAGCTGTCTTTTCTCCATTGTATATTATTGCCTCCTTTGTCAAAGATAAGGTGACCATATGTGCATGGGTTTGTCTCTGGGCTTTCTATCCTGTTCCAGTGATCAATATTTCTGTTTTTGTGTCAGTACCATACTGTCTTGATTACTGTAGCTTTGTAGTACAGTCTGAAGTCAGGGAGCCTCATTCATCCAGCTCCGTTTTTCTTTCTCCAGATTGTTTTGGTTACTCAGGGTTTTTTTGTGTTTCCATACAAATTGTAAAATTTTTTGTTCTAGTTCTGTGAAAAATGCCATTGGTAGCTTGATAGGGATTGCATTGAATCTGTAGATTGCTTTGGGTAGTATAATCATTTTCACAATGTTGATTCTTCCAATCCAAGATCATGGTATATCTCTCTATCTGCTTGTATCATCTTTAATTTCTTTCACCAGTGTCTTACAGTTTTCTGCATACAGGTGTTTTGTCTCCTTAGGAAGGTTTATTCCTAGGTATTTTATTCTTTTTGTTGCAGTGGTAAATGGGAGTGTTCCCTTAATTTCTCTTTCAGATTTTTCATTGTTAGTGTACAGGAACGCAAAAGATTTTTGTGCATTAATTTTGTATCCTGCCACTATACCAAATTAATTGATTAGCTCTAGTAGTTTTCTGGCAGCATCATTACAATTCTCTATGTATAGTATCATGTCATCTGCGAACAGTGACAGTTTTACTTCTTTTTTTCTGATTTGGATTACTTTTATTTCTTTTTCTTCTCTGATTTCTGTGTCTAAAACTTCCAAAACTATGTTGAATAAGAGTGGTGAGAGTGGGCAACCTTGTCTTGTTCCTGATTTTAGAGGACATGTTTTCAGTTTTTCACAATCGAGAACAATGTTGGCTGTGGGTTTGTCATATATGGGCTTTATTATGTTGAAGTAGGTTCCCTCTATGCCCACTTTATGGAGAGTTTTTATCATTAATCGTTGTTGGGTTTTGTCTAAAGCTTTCTCTGCATCTATTGAGATGATCATATGATTTTTCTCCTTCAATTTGTTAATATGGTGTATCACATTGATTGATTTGCGTATATTGAAGAATCCTTGCATTCTTGGGATAAGCCCCACTTGATCATGGTGTATGATCCTTTTAATGTGCTGTTGGATTCTGTTTGCTAGTATTTTGTTGAGGATTTTTGCATCTATGTTAATCAATGATATTGGTCTGTAGTTTTCTTTGTTTGTAACATCTTTCTCTGGTTTTGGTATCAGGGTGATGGAGGCCTCATAGAATGAGTTTGGGAGTGTTCCTCTCTCTGCTATATTTTGAAAGAATTTAAGAAGGATAGGTGTTAGCTCTTCTCTAAATGTTTGATGGAACTCACCTGTGAAACCACCTAGTTCTGCGCTTCTGTTTATTGGAAGATTTTTAATCACAGTTTCAATTTCAGTGCTTGTGATTGGTCTGTTCATATTTTTTATTTCTTCCTGGTTCAGTGTTGGAAGTTTGTACTTTTCTAAGAATTTGTCCATTTCTTGCAGGTTGTCCAATTTTGGGGGGATATAGTTGTTTGTGGTAGTCTCTCATGATACTTTGTATTTCTGCAGTGTCAGTTGTTACTTCTTTTTCATTTCTAATTCTGTTTATTTGAGTCTTCTCCCTTCTTGATGAGTCTAGCCAAAGTTTTATCAATTTTATTTATCTTAAAGAATCAGCTTTTAATTTTATTGATCTTTGCTATTGTTCCCTTCCTTTCTTTTTCATTTATTTCTGATCTGATATTTGTAATTTCTTTCCTTCTGCTAACTTTGGGGTTTTTTGTTCTTCTTTCTCTAATTGCTTTAGGTGTAAGGTTAGGTTGTTTATTTCAGATGTTTCTTGTTTCTTAAGGAAGGATTTTATTGCTATAAGCTTCCCTCTTAGAACTGCTTTTGCTGTATCCCATAGGTTTTGGGTCATTTTTTTTTTATTGCCATCTGTTTCTAGGTATCTTTTGATTTCCTCTGTGATTTCTTCAGTGATCTCTTGGTTATTCAGTAGCATATTGTTTAGCCCCCATGTGTTTGTATTTTTTACAGATTTTTCCTGTAATTGATATCTAGTCTCATAACATTGTGCTCATAAAAGATACTTGATATGATGTCAATTTTCTTAAATTTACCAAGGCTTGATTTGTGACCCAAAATATGATGTATCTTGGAGAACATTCCATGAGCACTTGAGAAGAAAGTGTATTCTGTTGTTTTTGGATGGAATGTCTTATAAATATCAGCTAAGTCTATCTGGTCTAATGTGTCTTTTAAAGCTTTTGTTTCCTTATTTATTTTAATTTTGGATAATCTGTCCATTGTTGAAAGTAGGGTGTTAAAGTCCCCTACTATTATTGTGCTACTGTCAATTTCCCCTTTTATGGCTGTTAGCATTTACCTTATGTGTTGAGGTGCTCCTATGTTGGGTGAATAAATATTTATAATTGTTATGTCTTCTTCTTGGATTGATCCCCTGATCATTATGTAGTATCCTTCTTTGTCTCTTGTAACAGTCTTTATTTGAAAGTCTATTTTTTCTGATATGAGTATTGCTACTCCAGCTTTCTTTTGATTTCCTTTTTCATGGGATATCTTTTTCCATCCCCTCACTTTCAGTGTGTATGTTTCCCTAGGTCTGAAGCTGGTCTCCTGTAGACAGCATATATATGGGTCCTGTTTTTGTATCCATTCAGCCAGTCTATGTCTTTTGGTTGGAGCATTTAATCCATTTACATTTAAGGTAATTATCGATATGTGTGTTCCTATTACCATTTTCTTAATTGTTTTGGGTTTATTATTGTAGATCTTTTCCTTCTCTTGTGCTTCCTGCCTAGAGAAGTTCCTTTAGCATTTGTTGTAAAGCTGGTTTGGTGGTGCTGAATTCTCTTAGCTTTTACTTTTCTGTAAAGATTTTAATTTCTCCATCGAATCTGAATGAGATCCTTGCTGGGTAATGTAGTCTTGTTTGTAGGTTTTTCCCTTTCATCACTTTAAATATGTCCTGCCACTCCCTTCTGGCTTGCAGAGTTTCTGCTGAAAGATCAGCTGTTAACCTTATGGGGTTTTCCTTGTATGTTATTTGTTGCTTTTCGCTTGCTGCTTTTAATATTTTTCTTTGAATTTAATTTTTGATAGTTTGATTAACATGCATCTTGGCATGTTACTCCTTGGATTTATCATGTATGGGACTTTCTGTGCTTCCTTGACTTGATTGACTATATTTCTTTTCCCATGGGAGGAAGTTTTCAAATATAATCTCTTCAAATATTCTCTCAGACAAATTTTTCTCTTCTTCTGGGACTGCTATAATTCAAATGTTGGTGTGCTTAATGTCCCAGAGACTTCCGAGACTGTCCTCAATTCTTTTCATTGTTTTTTCTTTATTTTGCTCTGCAGCAGTTATTTCCACTATTTTATCTTCCAGGTCACTTACCTGTTCTTCTGCCTCAGTTATTCTGATATTGATTCCTTCTAGAGTATTTTTAATTTCATTTATTGTGTGGTTCATCATTTTTTGTTTGCTCTTTAGTTCTTCTAGGTCTTTGTTAAATGTTTCTTGTATTTTCTCCATTCTATTTCTGAGATTTTGGATCATATTTACTATCATTACTCTGAATTCTTTTTCAGGTTGACTGCCTATTTCCTCTTCATTTGTTTGGTCTGGTGGGTTTTTACCTTGTTCCTTTATCTGATGCATATTTCTCCAATTTTTTTCAGTTTGTTTAACTTACTGTGTTTGGGGTCTTCTTTTTGCAAGCTGCAGGTTTGTAGTTCCCATTATTTTTGGTGTCTTCCCCCAGTGGGTGAGGTTGGTTCAGTGGCTTGTGTAGGCTTCATGGTGGAGGGGACTGGTGTGTGTTTTCTGGTGGGTGGCACTGTAACCTGTCCTTCTGGTGGGCAGGACCATGTCCAGTGGTGTGTTTTGGAGTATCTGTGAACTTAGTATGACTTCAGGCAGCCTCTCTGCTAATGGGTGTGTTTGTGTTCCTCTCTTGCTAGTTGTTTGTCATGGGGTGCCCAGCACTTGAGCTTGCTGGTTGTTGGGTGGAGCTGGGTCTTAGTGTTGAGAGGAATATCTCTGGGAGAGCTCTAGCTGATTGATATTACTTGGGGCCAAGAGGTTTCTGGTGGTCGGGTATCCTAGACTCAGCCCTCCCACCTCAAAGGCTCAGGCCCAACACCCGGCTGGACCACCAAGACCCTGCCAGCCACACAGCTCAGAAGAAAAGGAAGAGAGAAGAAAAACAAAAACACAAACAAAAAAAATGAACGGACAGTGCCCTAAGACAAATGGTGAAAGCAAACCTATACAGACAAAATCACACAAAGAAGCATACACATACACATTCACAAAAAGAGAAAAAGGAAATATATATAAAAGAAAGAGAGCAAACAAACCAATAAACAAATACCCCAATGATAATAAGCACTGAATGCTATGCTAAGATAAACATAAAACCAGAAACAAATTAGGTGCAGAAGGCAAACCCTAAGTCTACAGTTGCTCTCAAAGTCCACTGCCTCAATTTTGGGAACATTCATTGCCTGTTCAGGTATTCTCCAGGTGCAAGGTTTATCAGGTTGATTGTGGGGATTTAATCTGCGGCTCCTGAGGCTGCATGGAGAAATTTCCCTCTCTCTTCTTTGTTTGCACAGCTCCTGGGGTTCAGCTTTGGTTTTGGCCCTGCCTCTGCATGTAGGTCTCCCTCAGGCATCTGTTCCCCCACCCAGACAGGAGGGGGTTAAAGCAGCGGCTGGTTAGGGCTCTCTTGCTCACTCAGGCTGGGGGAAGGGGTATGGTCGTCATAATTGGAATGAGGGTTAAGCCTGAGGGGGCAGAGGCTGGCGTGACTTGCAACAGCCTGAGGTGTGCTGGGTGTTCCCCGTGAAAGTTGTCTCTGGATCTTGGGACCCTGGCAGTGGCATGCTGCACAAGCTCCCGGGGGTGTGTGGATAGTAACCGGCACTTGCACACAGGATTCTTGGTGGCAGCGGCAGTAGCCTTAGTGTTTCATGCCCATCTCTGCAGTCCGAGCTAATAGCCACGGCTCACTGCTGTCTCTGAAGGTCGCTTAGGCGGTGCTCTGCCTTCTGTGGGCACACTGGGAAGAAATCCCCTCCCCTTGCACACCTTGAAACAAAGGTCTCTTACCTCTCTGGCAGGTCCAGATTTTTCCTGGATTCCGTCCTGGCTAGCTGTGGCATACTTGCTCCCTTCAGGCTGTCTTCACACAGCCAACACCAGTCCTTTCCCTGGGGTCTGACCTCCGAAGCCTGAGCCTCAGTTCCCAACCCCGACCCGCCTGGGCAGTTGAGTAGACAAGCCTCTCAGACAGATGAGTGCTGGTCAGCACCTATCCTTTGTGCAGGATTTGCTCCGCTTTGCCCTCTGCACCCCTGTTGCTGTGCTCTCTTGTGTGGCTCTGTTTCATTAGAGTTATTAAACACAATCCTGTTATTTCCAAAATTTTATATATATATATATATATATATATATATATATATATATATATATATTTATTTATTTATATTTATATATTTCATTTTATTATTTTTTTTTTTTTGCGGTACGCCGGCCTCTCACTGTTGTGGCCTCTCCCGTTGTGGAGCACAGACTCCAGACGCACAGGCTCAGCAGCCATGGCTCACGGGCCCAGCCACTCCATGGCATGTGGGATCCTCCCGGACCAGGGCACGAACCCGTGTCCCCTGCATCGGCAGGTGGACTCTCAACCACTGCGCTACCAGGGAAGCCCCCAAAATTTATATTTTATTTGAAATTCTCTCCAGTCTCCATCACCCACTATCCTTCCACCTTCCCCCAAGCATAGAGTAGGCTTATGGCTCCAGTGGCTTGATATGTGTTGGGAGGTGAAGTGTAGTCACCACATACTGCTTTCTCTTCCCAACATAAGCCACTTCCTTCCTGGGAGGTGAGAAGAAAGAATGGAGAATAAAAAGCAATATCCACAGTGTATTAGCTGTCAACTCCTTGTTTTGTTGTCACTGCTATTCCTGAAATGAATATCACCTTATAAGTGGAGGTACAGTTGTGGTAATTTACCCTTTTCATTAGTTGCCAAGATTTCTTTAACATTGTTGGATGTTCTTTCTCATTTGTCAGTTATCCAAAAGTAGGTGCTTTTGTAGGAGTACCTCTACGCTTTTCAGAGGAACCTATGTTCCATTTTTGCACAGTTCCAGCCTATCCATCTAAGGCTCATTTACTTCAGCTCTGATTGCAGGCAGCCCACTCCACAGTCTCTTCTTATCGGAGTGCCCATTACCCAAAGAGTGACTCTTTGGGGGAAGATAGGCAAGATGGCATGCCCCTACCACTTTCTGTTTTGTTCACCTAACCCATGGGACATTTGCTTAGCTTTGCCACACAGAATGCTGACAAAATACAAGGTAACTCCTAGCACGCCACCCCTCAAGTCCATCACTTTTTTCTGGACTTTTTTTGTAAGCTCTAGCAGCATTAGATACTCTTCCAGAATAAAGCTTCATAAACCTTAAGGCAAAAGATGGCCATGAGCTCTCAAGTTATTGGAGGTGGAGGGAATGATTCAATAATCCCAAATGTTGTGGGAAAGGTGTTGGGGCCCCCCACTGAATGTCTTCCTTTCCCATTTTTAAGAACCTAGCTATTCAAACCTCTGAGCTTCAAATCCTGGCTCTGTCATTCATTAGTTGTATGATCTCTCTACTTCATGGAAAACAAGAATGCTAAGGGTACCTACTTCATAGGTATTAAATACTTGCGAGTATTAAATGGCATAAAGCACTCTGATATAGAGTAAGTGCTAACAATTAATATTGTTGCTGCTACACGTCTATTATTTTTACTGGAAAACCAGGGAAGTCCTGACACAACTGCTTTGAAAGAAGTACAATTCTTCTTTCAACTGTTTTGAAAGAAGTACATTACAATTTTTCCTTTATTATTTCTGCCTATGGAAATCAAGATTTGGTAAAGTCAAATGTGGTTAGAGGACCTCCCTTTTATGCATCTTTGTACCCTACACAGTACTCAGTATATTGCTATGCATGTAGCAGCTGCTGAACAAGTCAAGAAACACACTACAGTGTCTGTGATACAATGGATGATTCCAAAATGCAAATATTCCACATACTATTGGTAAACCAATATATGTTAATATAATGTGGAAGTGAGTTCATATAAGATTTTTCTGAGCATGTTAATGTTCTTTTATTATGAAGGAATAGTAGCTGAACACTGATCTTACTAGCACAATGGAACTCAGCAAGGAATAGGGTAACCTACACAATAAACATTCACTTTAAGCTTTTCTTCTTGGCTTAGTTTTACCCAATGTCTGTCTTGAGAGTGTTTTTAAATGGTTTTCTCTGGCTTGTGTGCATTTTCTCCTTGTGACCTTCTTCTATCAACCTACCTTTATCTCTGAAGAAGATCAAACCCTATGTCTATTATTGATTTTATTCACTTAATTAGAAATTTAACATATCTTTTTTTTAATAGACTTTATTTTTTGTAACAGTGTTAGATTTATGGAAAAATTGACAGCATAGTACAGAGAGTTCCCATACACCACACACCCGGTTTCCTCTATTAGTAACACCTTACATGAGTATAACATTATCTTTTTAACCATTTAACTTATTTAGTAGAAATGCTAATGTTTTTGTTAGTGCTCTGGTTATAGTTTTGCATGATCTAACACAATGTTTTTTTCCCCAAAAGACTTGTTATTTTTAGTATGTTTTTTTCAGAATGCAAGGACTTTTTAAAATCAATGCATCTGATGTTATAGCAAAAACACCTGTGTCATGTTCAAGAACTGTTGAGTTGAATGAGTGAAAATAATTTCTCCCTTTTTGCCTATTCAAGGACTTAACTCTTTTAAATATTTAACCTTGTCTTCCCTCATTTTCTGTCTCTGTTTACTACATTATTCCTATCTGCTAACAAATATGATCTAGCATAAAATATAAACCCTCTCTTGACCCACATCTTCCTATATTACCATCCCACCTCAAAACTCAGAAAACTGTCTACACATGCTACCTCTACTTTCTCACTTCCTATTTACTTTTCTACCTACTTCAAGCTGACTTCCACACATACTAATCCACTGAAACTGCCATTGCTAAGGTCCCCAACAGTTCCGTATTGCTAAGTCCAAAGAATAATTTTATTCTCTTATCTTACTTCACCTCTCAGTAAGATTCAATATAATCAACCATTTCCACTAGAATCATACTATCTTTTCAGCTTCAGTGACACAACTCCCTGAGATTCCTCCTACATTACTGGCTGTTTCCTCTAGTCTCTTTTCTAGATCTTCCCCTTCTACCCATCCTCTAAATATTGGAATTCCTTATGGCTCTGTCATGAGACCTTCTCTGTTTTCTAGCTGCTCTTCCTCTCTCTTTAGCTGACCTCATCTTATTCTAGTGGCTTTAAACATATGCCAATGACTTACAAATTTATGTTTCTTGTCCAGACATTTCTTCTGGTCTCCCAACTCTTGTATCTGCCCATTTAGCATAAACACTTAGATATCACAAAGACACTTCAAACTACAACATCTCCAAACTAAATACTTGATTTTCCTTCCTAAATCTGGAACTTCCTCAGACCTTCCCATGTAATAAATGGTATCACCACCTACCCAGTGATTAGAGCCAGAAACTTAGGAATCATATTTCATGTTTTCCTCACCCTCTAATCTATCAGCAAGTCCTGATAATACTATCTCCAATATACATCTCAAACCTATCAACTTGTCTTTATTTCCACTGCTCCTTCTCTAGGCCAATCTGTCATTGCATTTTACTGTCTCCTAACCATCTCCCAATAGCCACTCAAAAAATATTTATCACACGTAGCTACAGTGTGAATATGTATGTATGTGTGTATATATACATATACATGAAAACCCATCAAACCATTTAAAGCAAGGAAATGCATAAGCATTTGTGTATGTGTGTATGTATACACGTATGTGTCTGTGTGTTCCCTTGCTTAAAACAGTTTGGAGGCTTTTCATTACCCTTCAAGTAAAATCCTGACACTTTACCTTGTTTTACTAGGCCCTCGCCAACTGGCCCCTATATACATATCTAATCTCATTTTATGCCATAGTCTCCCTTTGTTCCCTACTGTGCTTCAGTTCTACTTTTCTTCTCTTAATTCCTAGTGTCCTCTAAAGTCTTTCTTGTTATGGGGACTTTGAATTTCCCACTGCTTGAAATAGTCTTACTCCAGCTTTTTCTTGGTCTCTTCTATCTCATGCTTTAAGTCACTTTTGTTGAAAGGCCTTCCTTAACCATCCTATCTAAAATGTTACTCTTGTGATTCTGTATAGCAAAATTATTTACTTTTTGTAAACTTTATTTGTTTACTTGTTTATTGTCTATCTTCTCCAACAGAAACTTTACTCTATAAGGGAAAAGAGCTTGTCTATCTAATTCTCTTTTGTATTATTAGCAAATAACAGAATGCTTAACCATAAATATTTGTTGAACAAATAAAGAAGTGAATGTATATGATGACTAATGTTCTTGTGCTAAAACAAAATTGTTTTGTGTTGGGTTTAATGGTTGAATGATCAACTCTCAACTCTGTATCTATATTTAAGTCATTCCTATATTTGGCCATAATAATTCAAGTTCAGGGATTGCCTGTTTGGAAAAGTATATTGTAAAAATGATATTAATAGACTTCAAGACTTAAGTTTGTTCACTCTGAGAAATCAGGGCATATAATTAACCAAAACTCTACCAGCAATCTATGTTCAAATGCTGACTGTAATGAGGTGGGCTTTGATAATTCTATGTAGTTCTCTTTTTCTCTTAAATATAAGATTAGCACTCCGACATTACTGAAAATATATAGTAAATTGGTATAAATCCAAGTTAGAAATTGGAAATATTAAAATTATTTATTTCATATTTACCATTATACTTTCCTTCTAATTAACTGTTGCCCCATGTGTCTTATGAAGAGAGGATTTTCTTCATGTGTATTTCTGTGATGTGACTATGGTATTAGCTGTGATAAAGAGGACTGTTTTGTGTTCTGCAGCCTATTCTGTTGTGGGCCTTATGTTGATTCACTCTTCTCTCCACTTTTCTCTAATTGAACCCATTTTCATGGGTACAGCATGAATTAATTTGAGAGTCACTTGATGTAGTTTTAAATTGTAAAAAAAAAAAATAGTGTAAACGTAGGTCCTGAAATCAAGTAACAATTTCTGGTTATGAAACGGTCATGTGGATGATCCATAACATAGTTATATTAATTTGATTAGATTGTCAGTAATGAAAAATGTACATATTTTCTTGTTTAAAAAAATTTCAAATCTCTGATTGTGAGAAACACTGGCCTATAGGAATGGTCACTAGAAGGTACTAAATTTTCTGACATTGCACCTATTTCCAGTATTTAGTCCAATGTTCACATCACATGTTAGACTATACATTTTAATTTTTGGTCAGACACTCAATGTTCATATGTTTTCTTGAACTTCTATGATAATCTTGCTTGTTTTGAAGGAAAGGAGAAGCTCACTGGGAACTGTCTATGTTTAAGTCCCCTATTTCACCTTCTGGCCCTTTTCTCTTCTTCAAAATCTAGACCAGTGGTATTCAAATCCTACCAGACCCCATTTTATGGTCTATATTTTCTAACACTTTCTTTGCTATGCTGATAAGAAATTATGAACTCACCTAGCAGAGTTGGAGTTATGGTGAAGCTAACGAAAGTTAAACTTCATGACCCCTCTTTTGCATGGGCCCCTCCAAGATCCTGGAAGAGGTCATATATTTTTATAAAATTTGCAAAAGTAAGATATTTTAGCCACGTTTGGATAAGACCACTGTCTTTTCCCCATCAGACTTCCCTCTGTCATGCTTCCTTTTTAACTGGCAGCATGAGAGTAGCTGCAGAAAGATTTTGGGATCCAGCCAAGATGAACTTGAGTTAAGGATTTGTTTAGTTCTGGTTTAGTGTAATAGATGTACAGGTTCACAGTCACTTCCAGGTATGGGAAGGTATTGCAAGTCACCCTGGTGTAGAAATGGCTTCCAAGAAAATGCCACCAAGAGCCAGCTTTCCTGACTTTAGGACACAAAGATGGAGGGGCAAAGGTCACACTGAAGCATGAATGTATCCCCCAGTACTCAGCACTGGAAATTTGTGGGCAGTGAAGGAAGACAAGGTTGAAATATCTGGAGTCAGTTCTCCTGGGTTCTTCCCATGTATACACGATATTAAACTTTTATCTGATTTTCTCCTGTTAATTTGTCTCATGTCAATTTAATTCTTACACCAGCCTGAAGAATCTAGAAAGGTAGAGGAAAGTTTTTTCCTTCCCAACATTCTATAAAAAGTGATATTACAATATAACTGTCTAATGAAGAAGAGATCAGTGTATGTAGTAAAGATATATAGGAAAAGAAAATTATTTCTGGATTTTATACTGTTCATGTCATTTTCCAGCTTTTACATTTTACAGTTTGTTGTAGTTTGTTTTCTTTTTCTAAATAAGTCGTCATTCTAATACCTAATATTGTATTCATAATTTTCTATTCAACTTTTTAAGGAAGACACCCCAAATTGCGGAATTTTCAGGCACCTGAAACTGGATTCATCACTCCTAACTACACACACGTATAGATTTTAAAATCAGTATAGGGGCTTCCCTGGTGGTGCAGTGTTGAGAGTCCACCTGCCGATGCAGGGGACACGGGTTCGTGCCCTGGTCTGGGAGGATCCCACATACCACAGAGCAGCTGGGCCCATGAGCCATGGCTGCTGAGCCTGCGCATCCAGAGCCTGTGCTCTACAATGGGAGAGGCTGCAGCAGTGAGAGGCCCGCGTACCGAAAAAAAAAAAAATCAATATAATTCCTAGTCTTAATATAAAAAAGAAATAAAATGAATTGACTTTATAGTAAGAAAATATATCCATGATGAATATGACAGCTATAAATGTAGCCTAACATGATAGTGAGCTATTGATACTGATACCAAGGCTCTTACCCCAGAGTCATACCCCTGTCCCTCCCTCCAAGAAACCAATTACTCTTATCTAAGTTTCAGGAGGAAGCTGTAAAGAGAAAAACAAGAACTGGTTAGAACTAACTAGGCCCAAGATGGCAGAAGATTTGACTTCTAGTAGTCCTTAAGCCTCATTATATGCTCATATTAGTACATTAGCATATGCTAAATGATACACCCACAGGGGCCATGACAGTTGACAAATGCCATGACAGTTGACAATTGCCATGACAACAACTGGAAAAGCCCATACAAGGACTGAACAGGAGTGTTGCATCAGTTCCAGGTCCCAACCAAACCCCTGTGCTTGTATAACTCATGAATATTCCTCTCACTCTTTCCAATTTCCCCCCCTTTACCTCGACCCTCCTATATATTTGGTGTCTCTGCCAGAACTGGCTTGAAAAGTTGATTTGCAAAAAGTTCCTGCTTCTTCATTCTTTGGCCATTGAATAAAGTTTGTGTTGTTCCAGCCTCAGCATCAGTTTTCTTGTTGGCTGCACAAGTCCAAGCAGAAAAAGAACTTCCCTGGCTGAGACAAGGGGTCTTGGCCCAGACCAGGACCCTGCTGGGGTCTAGCTGACTAATTTGGTAACAATACAATGATCAGGAACAGTGTAGCTATTGGTGATCTGATTTTGGCAAACAGTGAAAAATTCAAGGATGCTGTTCCAGTAAAAGCAAATGTGAGCAGATAGGGTAGGGGTTCCCCAGAGAAAGAGAACTGGGCATGGCTTTCTTGACACAAGAGAAGCCATTTTTGGCCTTAGTCATCTTGTGAACTAAGCTTGGCCACAATGCTTGCCCATGAACAGATCTCAGTAATCAGGAAGTGAGGGAATGAAGAAACAAAGGAAACACAGTCAAGAAACAATAGTACAGCTATAAAACAGAGTCCTAGCTCCTCCTCAAGGGATATACATGACACTCTGATACAGTCTTTGAGTTCTGCAGGAACTAATGTCCCCACCAAGGTGGAGGATGGAATGATGATGTTGACCCTTGTGACTTCAATCAACTAAAGCTTGGACTTGACCTTGACCCCAATTCTATGCTGATTCTCCTCTGCTCGAGCCCCTTCATGAATATGCATGTACCCTTAGCTTATAACTTCCCAATTTTTGCTGTTCCGGGAGACACTGCTTTGGGAAATATCCACCGTGTTCTCCGTTTTGCTGCAAGTAATAATAAATCCTTCCTTCTCCCAATCTTTTGGCTTGGTTGTATCTTTTGGCTCAACATCCACCAAGAGGCAAACCCAGTTTTCAAGTAACACAAAGAATAATCTTCCACCAGTGTACACAATAGTTTCTTTCCTGTAAAATCCAGTATATATGAAAAAATGTAAAAATAATTTGCATTATTTGTCAGTCAGTCAGATGCAAGGCTCAAATAATTATAAAATATCTGGCTGGACATTCAAAAGCATTGCAAAGGCAGAACAAGTTCTTTATTATGCAAGCCTGTCCTGGGTATTACAGGACACTGGGCTGCCTTCTAAATGCTAAAAATGTATCCTGCACACCCATCACTGAGACAAGCAACAAGCAACTCCTCCCAGGTTCCAAAAGCTACTTACTAAAATGCAAATATCCTTGGCTGAGCTAAGACCTCTTGTCCTTATCTGCTAACAGCCTAAAAGGGATTCCTTTAAGAATCCCTTTAAGAGAAAGTTGTTTCAATTTTTAACTGTGTAATTTTGTAAGGAAGCATAAAATAAATCTAGCCTGCACCGCACATGGTTTGAGGGCTGACTCGGCAAGACTGGGGTTTCTCTGTCTAGAACCACACATGGGAATGATCTCAGGACCCCCACAGAGCAACTCGTCCCCTCCAGCCCCCCAGCCTGTGAGTGCAGATAGGGTCTGCTTGAAGCACAATTGCTCCTGTGTGATCTGGGCTGCACCCTCTGAGGACAGTTTTTGCCTTCTGGACCAGTAGCCTTTCCAATTATTTTTCCTATGGACAGGAGTCTCTTTCTCTGCTGCTCTCAAGTCCAAAGGCTGCTAACAAAATGATCATAATAACAGTAATAACAATCATATACAGCATTTACTATCTGCCAGCCTCTCTTCTAAATCTTTCACTATATTAACTCATTTAATACTCTCAACAAGTGCTGTTACTATCTCCATTTTACCAGAGAGGATGCTGAGTCACAGAAAGACTGAGTAACTTGATGAGAGCCACAAAGCCGATACGTGATCTTAGCTGAGAATCAAACTCCAACGCCCGCTCAGAGCCTGGACGTCTAATCAGTCTTACACTTAATCTCTTTAAAATATACCTGGATAATATTTTTTTTCTTTTAATTTTTAAAATTTAATATAATAGTCCAGCATTAAAAAAACAAAAAAATTTTAAACGCCATCATTTTCCCTAGGAATCTTCCTCAGCAGGCTTATAATTCTGTTCTCTCTAATCTGAAGGAAAGATCAGCTCACTTAACATCTGTTATCTGTTGGAAGGCAGGAAGGCAAGCCAGAGGCCCTCTGGGTCCCTTGGCTGGAACATAGTATTTATAAGGCAAAGGTCCCGGTCAATCTGCCTGAGTGCACCTTATGGTTCAGACTGTTTCCTAACTACAAGGCGCTGCAGAGAAGGTGAATAGCTGGTTTCACATCTCAAAGACAGGCAGCTTGATACCCCAGCTGCCCACAATATATTCTATAAAACAGTAGGAATTAGGCTCAGTCAGTGGTCCAGCCGGGAGGAATTTTATTTAGGAGACCTACTCAAGGATTTTCTCTGTATTTTATAGGTTTAGGGGATACCTCAGAATTGTATCACTAGTTAGGAAATCTTCTCCCAGTCTATTGTATTTTTATGTTCACTCAGTGCATGACCATGAACCTGACCCAGGCCATTTGACCTCTAGTCTTCCACTGACGACCTTTAATTGGTTATCTCGTAGACCTGTCTATAACCAATCTGTAGAATATTGTCTATAAGTAGTCTGTAAGATATTAGCTCTATCTATATCAATTTGTAATATCCAAATAGTATGATCACTTTTGAATTTGAGCTATAGCATATTTTGTTATTAAAAATCAGGTGTCAGGGGATTTCCCTGGTGGTCCAGTGGTTATGAATCTGCCTTCCAATGCAGGGGACGTGGGTTCGATCCGTGGTCGGGGAACTGAGATACCACATACCGCGGGGAAACTAAGGCCACATGCCACAACTAGAGAGAAGCCCACGTGCCACATCGAAAGGTCCTACGTGCCACAACTAAGACCCGAAGCAGCCAAAAATAAATAAATAAATATTTAAAAAAATAAAAATATAAAATAAAATAAAATCAGGTGTCAGAAGTATATTTTACAACTAGTCTACATTCAAATCCTTATTTCTGTGGAAAATTCCACCGATTCTCCCTTCCATGATAGATAGAAGTTAGTCTCTAAAAATAGAAGGGAAAGTATCAACCTTGGGATTATTTCCTGAAGTCTCATTTTTCTTTTTCTGGGGGAAGAAACTCTGTCCACACCTAAAGTTTTAGCTTGCATAACCCCTGTCTCCATCTCTTCCTGAGTGAATTTACTTTGGGAGTCCTAGGAGCTTCTATTTATTTCTTGATGACCCACCCAAAGCAGGTAACTATTCAAATCAAGACATTTTAAAAGTATTAAAGCCACTGACGTTATTGTGAAAATTCACCAGGCAGTCAGCACCAGCTATTCAGAGCTCTTTCCTGAGCAGACTCCTGTTCAAGGTGGTAGGAGCTGGTGTCCTCCTTGCCCTAAGAATCTAGAGTAAAAAGGCAAGAATCTGTCTCTCTTCTCTCTTCTTTTTTAGGTACATCAATGAAATATACATAACTAGTATGTCAACAGTGCTCATAGCATTGTGGCTGTGGATTGAAATGTCATTTCCAAAAACAAGAAAAAATCGTAGGACTGCATTTTCTACAATTTCTAGAGGTGGGATTAGATCAATGATTTTCCATTTGTGGGTAGGTTATGGATCCTTGGAATCCATGAAATTTTTGCATGGGGACTATGAACCCATGTCGACTTTAAGGACAATGTGTAGATTGGATGAATAAGGATACATATTATATAGAAGCGGTCATGAGTGTAGACTCTTCAGCCAGATTCCCATTGTAACTTTTCGACTTAGCAGTTGCATGTTCTTGGACAAGTCACTTAACCTCTCTGTGGTTTAGTTTCCTCATTCTTTAACCACATAACGTTGGTGGGAGGAGCCAAGTAGATAAGGCATGTTCCGTACTTAGCCTTGTACCCAGTCCTCTGAAAGAAATCAGTATTTATCGGGTACATACACACCGTGAGCAGAGAGCTGTTTTGCTGTTTCATCATTTCATATCCAATTTTATATCGACCTTGCCTGATATTGGAAAACACAGAGAGAAAAAAGCCAGTAGATTAGCTTTTCTTCTGCTTCCCAGTTTTGGAAGGCACAAAGGCTCAGACACACTATGGACTGATCCCTCCTTTGCCATCATGTCCCAAATCATCAAAGTTTCTGGCAAAAGCCTTTTACTCTGGACACCTCACAGTGGATAGGCCCTATAGTTCATGCATGTCCAACTGAGTTTCATTTCCCCACTGCTACAAGGTGAAGAATAGATTAAGGTTTCTGAGAACCAGTAACAGGTCAAAATTTGGGGATAGAGATGCTGTTTACGAGTGTTGAACACATGAGTACCCGGGTTCAAAGCTTGTAGTAAGAAGTGAGGTTAAGACACAATCTATTGATCCCAGTGAGCACATGTTCCTGACATTGACAGGCAGGATACAAGAATCAACAGCACATTCCACCCAGAGAGTGGATATAAAATTTGGAGAACTTTTTCTTTTTTTTTTTTTAATAAGATAAAGGATGTGTGGAATTCAACTGGTACATCAACCAGTTATGGCAGAGTGGAGTAGAACTATGGTTTAATCTTAAGTGTTGTCCTTTCTGAATTCTCATTTTGTTCCTTTGGGTACCTGGGCTTGTACACTATGGGAATTATGGTATAGTTTATTTTTTCTGAGGTTGATGTTGTTGATTTTGTTGTTGTTGTTGTTGTTGTTGTAGAGGTTGATGAATGCATGGCTTGTTTTGTTTTTTGAGCTTTAATGAACTACTTTTGTTGAATCTGCTGATGTTTGCCATTACTGATACCAAAATACTACCTTCATTTCACTGCTGGACACTGAAGCAAAAAAGTCTTTAGGATGGTGGAGGAAATGAAAGTAGTGTCTCAACTCTAAAGTTTATACTCTCCAAACTAGGAAATAGTATGTCTTAATGAATTTCAGTCTACCTCCCATTCAAGCAGGGAATAAATGAAGGAGGAAGGTTTAAAATAGATTATTTGAGTCACAGTAAAGTGATCATCTCTGAAGGACAATTTTATTGTAGAATTGCTGTCCTAGGGAAAAAGAATATCTGATAACTCCCCTGGACAAACTCAACAAAGTGGTGAAATAGCTTCTGTATTTTTCTCTTCCAGGATCTTGATATATTCAAATACGTATTGCCCTCTGACAGGGCCTCAAAAATTGCATATTCCCTATTTCTTTCTCCTCCCCCCTCCCCCCCCCACACCGGCAAACAACTTTTTCCATTCTCTTCTCTCTTATCATGCTCCCTTCTTCGTGACTATGGAGAGGAGTGAGATTGCTTACATAAATTATACTGGCGTTAAGATATTGGTTATCAAGTCAAGCATCCTGTGTTTTTGTTGATTGCCTTAACCCTGTTGAAATGCATATTTCTCCTGAGTCTTTAATAAATAATAGTAATAAAGGAGGGCAAGGTAGATTTACTGAGCAACTTTTACATACCAGATGCTGTGTAATGTACTTTACACATTTATTATCTTATTAAACCTCATAATAAAGACATGACCTGGATACCATTATTGTCCTTATTTTACAGGTAAACCTTAATCACATAAATACTAGGAGTATTTGAATTCAGATCTTTAAATACTTATACTTTCTAAAATAAATTGCTGCTTTTTTTAAAGATCTGTCACTAAAACATCGCATGACCTGGGAGCAGTCACAATCTTTCTTATATGAAACTTTCTATTTATGAATCTGTAGCCCCATATTTTCTAATTTCATAGAAGCTGGAAGCTTTGGTTAGATCTTTACATGCAGTGACTTTATGTTTAATTCATTAGACTTAATTCAAGAGTCTGTGAGGAAAAGCATGGCATGATAGAATGGGACCTTGCTTACTTTGTACTGCCTCTGCCTACTTCAGAGTTTTGACAAGGATCAAATAATAATACGCCATATGAAAAAGCTTTGTAAAGGGCAAACCATTGTAGATATTTATGAGGTTATTATCTCCAGTATCACTATCAATACCAAATCCTGGAAGAATGTGACCAACTCTGACCTAGATCTAAAAAAGAGAAGAATTAGGCAAAGGGGTCCTGGAGGGAGGAGAACAGTTGCGGATTTCTAGGAGAAAGGGTGATCTTGATGGAGATTAGAAAGATAAAAAGGGAAAAATGGTGGGAAATAAAATAAAATAAATTATATGACCAAGATCCCTGTAAGTTAAGGCTTAACATCTGCTTTCCTGTGTTGTGAGCCCCATCAGGACCCCATGGGAGAGAAGGAATCTCTGAAAATATCTCTAATTTGGCTGGTTGGATAGTGATCATCAGGGAAGCAGATGAAAATTTGTGGCTTTGTGAACTAATGGATCAGCAGAAAATTAGGTAACAAGAGGGTTGGTAGCTCTGCAGAACCACAACAGAATTTCAGCAACTGCTGGCCATACTTGGAGACATGCATAAACAACATATCATCATGATTAAGAGTTTTACTCTGGGGTTAGATTTTTAAAATATTGAGTCCCAAATTAGCCATTTACTAGGGAATACACTAAGACAAGCTACTTCACCTCTCTAAATTCCAATTTTCTTATCTATAAAATGTCGATAACGATGGTACCTCCTTCATAGGGTTATTGTGAGAAATGAATGAAACACAAGATGTATTTATCATACTGCTGGCATATATTAGGTGCTGAATAGTTACCTGTTGTTTTATTCTGCTCTCCCTGGCACCCCACTTTGCTAAGTTGCAAATGACATAGCTGTACATTGACAGACAGTTTAAGAAAGCTCTGTGCCTGTGTGCCTAGCTCTATGCCTCTTTACCACTAGATTCCAGACGTGTACACGGAGGTGGGATGGAGAGTGCAGTATGGGGGTAAATACAAAATTGCCCTATTAGGCACCACCCTGAATATTATCTCCACAGAAGGAAGCAAACCTAGGTGCAGCTGATGAGTTAATGAGATATGAAACAGAGAACATTTCCTTCTCCTTTTAAGTTTCAAGCTTACTCTAAGGCCCTAGGTCACTCCAGGCCAGTTGGCACTGGCAGCCACAGAGGAAATGCCTACTGCCATGGGAACCCTTGCCCTGCTGTGGATAGCTCTGCTGCTCTTCTGTAAGTAGAGATCAGTTACTGGCCCCTTCAGGGGCCAAAATGGATTGGGGAAGCAGCTGGAGTGGGAAAGTTGATCATTTTACTGGTGACTTTTTCTAGGCTATGTGCAAACCGTGGGGAATTTCCCAGGGATTCTGTAGGGAAGGCAAGCTGGATAGCAGAGGAAGTGGGGCTGAACACCACCTAAGGGGGAAGCTGGACTGAAAGTCTCATCCTTGCTATCATGCTGGCAGCTTCCAGAGGGCAAGGGAGGAAAGACAGAAGCTCCTTCCTTCCCTGAGTCAAATTCCTGGAAAGATGGTTGGCCCTTAAAACTTCGTGGATGTAAACCTCATCACCATTTCCAGATCCCAGTCTTTAGGTGTCCAGAAGGCTGGGGATAGACACTAACATATCCTCTCTGGACGTTTTGCAGCTCCAGATGGCACATCAGCAGGTGAGTCCTCTGTCCTTGTTCCCTCAGCATTTCAATGTGTCTGGGACTTGCCCTCCCTTCACTCTTTCCCTTCATCCCATCATCTATTTTCTAATGATTATTAATCTGCTCTTCCCTGTCCAACCCGCTTCCACCTTGCATAATCTTCCTTTTTTCCCCCATTCAAAAGTTTCCCACATGCCACTTCATTCTCTCAAGTCACCCTTTCCTCTTTAATGCCAACAATCATGTCTGTTGAGCATCTAAGTGTCTCAGTGACTCCTCCAGCCACTATCAGGTAAACTCGTTCTTTTTTTTTAATTTATTTTTTTATACAGCAGTTTCTTATTAGTTACCTATTTTATACATATTAGTGTATATATGTCAATCCCAATCTCTCAATTCATCCTACAACCCCCCACCCCCGCTTTCCCCCCTTTGTGTCCATACGTTTGTTCTCTACATCTGTGATTCTATTTCTGCCTTGCAAACTAGTTCATCTGTACCAATTTTCTAGATTCCATATATATGCGTTAATATACGATATTTGTTTTTCTCTTTCTGACTTACTCTGTATGACAGTCTCTAGGTCCATCCGCATCTCTACAAATGGCCCAACTTCACTCCTTTTTATGGCTGAGTAATATTCCATTGTATATGTGTACCACATCTTCATTATCCATTCATCTGTCGATGGGCATTTAGGCTGCTTCCATGACCTGGCTATTGCAAATAGTGCTGCAATGAACATTGGGGTGCATGTGTTTTTTGTTTGTTTGTTTGTTTTTGTGGTACACGGGCATTTCACTGTTGTGGCCTCTCCCGTTGTGGAGCACAGGCTCCAGATGTGCAGGCTCTGGATGCACAGGCTCAGTAGTCATGGCTCACGGGCCTAGCCACTCAGCGGCATGTGGGATCTTCCTGGACCAGGGCATGAACCCATGTCCCCTGCATCGGCAGGCAGACTCTCAACCACTGTGCCACCAGGGAAGCCCCCATGTGTCTTTTTGAATTATGGTTTTCTCTGGGTATATGCCCAGTAGTGGGATTGCTGTGTCATATGGTAATTCTATTTTTAGTTTATTAAGGAACCTCCATACTGTTCCCTATAGTGGCTGTATCAATTTACATTCCCACCAACAGTGCAAGAGGGTTCCCTTTATTCCGCACCCATTCCAGCATTTGTTGTTTGTAGATTTTCTGATGATGCTCCTTCTAACTGGGGTGAGTTGATACCTCATTGTAGTTTTGATTTGCATTTCTCTAATAATTAGTGATGTTGATCAGCTTTTCATGTGCCTCTTGGCCATCTGTATGTCTTCTTTGGAGAAATGTCTATTTAGGTCTTCTGCCCATTTTTTGATTGTTTTTTTTTTATTATTATTCAGATGCATGAGCTGTTTGTATATATTGGAGATTAATCCTTTGTCCGTTGATTCATTGGCAAATATTTACTCCCATTCTGAGGGTTGTCTTTTTGTCTTGTTTATAGTTTCCTTTGCTGTGCAAAAGCTTTTAAGTTTAATTAGGTCCCATTTATTCATTTTTGTTTTTATTTCCATTACTCTAGGATGTGGATAAAAAAGATCTTACTATGATTTATGTCGAAGAGTGTCCTTCCTATGCTTTCCTCTAAGAGTTTTATGGTGTCCGGTCTTACATGTAGGTCTTTAATCCACTTTGAATTTATTTTTCTGTATGGTGTTAGGGAGTGTTCTAATTTCATTCTTTTACATTTAGCTGTCCAGTTCTCCCAACACCACTTATTGAAGAGACTGTCTTTTCACCATTGTATATTCTTGCCTCCTTTGTCATAGATTAGTTGACCATAGGTGCGTGGGTTTATCTCAGGACTTTCTATCCTGTTCCATTGATCTATATTTCTGTTTGGTGCCAGTACCATATTGTCTCAATTACTGTAGTTTTGTAGTATAGTCCGAAGTCAGGGAGCCTGATTCCTCCAGCTCTGTTTTTATTTCTCAAGATTGCTTTGGCTATTCAGGGTCTTTTGTGTCTCCATACAAATTTTAAGACTTTCTTGGTTTAGTTCTGTAAAAAATGCCATTGGTAATTTGATACGGATTGCATTGGATCTGTAGATTGCTTTGGGTAGTATAGTCATGTTCACAATATTTATTCTTCCAATCCAAGAACATAGTATATCTCTCCATCTGTTTTTATCATCTATGATTTCTTTCATCTGTGTCTTATAGTTTTCTGCATACAGGTATTTTGTCTCCTTAGGAAGGTTTATTCCTAGGTATTTTATTCTTTTTGTTGTAATGGTGAATGGGATTTTTTCCTTAATTTCTCTTTCTGATCCTTCATTGTTATTGTATAGGACTGTAAGAGATTTCTGCCCATTAATTTTGTATTCTGCAACTTTACCAAATTCATTGATTAGTTCTAGTTGTTTTCTGGTGGCATCTTTAGGGTTATCTATGTATAGTATCATGTTATCCACAAACAATGACAGCTTTACTTCTTTTCCAATTTGGATTCCTTTTACTTCTTCTTCTTCTCTGATTGCCATGGCTAGGACTTCCAAAACTATGTTGAATAAGAGTGGCGAGAGTGGATATCCTTGTCTCATTCCTGATCTTAGAGGAAATGCTGTCACTTTTTTCAACATTGAGAATGATGTTTGCTGTGAGTTTGTTGTATATGGCCTTTATTATGTTGAGGTTGTTTCCCCCTATCCCACTTTCTGGAGAGTTTTTATCATACTTCGGTGTTGAATTATGTCAAAAGCTTTTTCTGCATCTATTGAGATGATCATATGTTTTTTATTCTTCAATTTGTTAATATGGTGTATCACGTTGATTGATTTGCATATATTGAAGAATCCTTGCATCCCTGGGGTAAGTCCCACTTGATCATGGTGTATGATCTTTTTAATGTGTTGTTGGATTCTGTTACTAGTATTTTGTTGAGGATTTTTGCATCTATATTCATCAGTGATATGAGTCTGTAATTTTCTTTATTTGTAGTATCTTGTCTGGTTTTGGTATCAGGGTGATGGTGGCCTCATAAAATGAGTTTGGGAGTGTTCCTTCCTCTGCAATGTTTTGGAAGAGTTTGAGGAGGATGGGAGTTAGCTCTTCTCTAAACGTTTGATCAAATTCATCTGTGAGTCCATCTGGTCCTGGACTTTTGTTTGTTGGAAGATTTATTTTATTTATTTATTTATTTTCGGTACGCGGGCCTCTCACTGTTGTGGCCTCTCCCATTGCGGAGCACAGGCTCTGGACACGCAGGCTCAGTGGCCATGGCTCATAGGCCCAGCCACTCTGCGGCATGTGGGATCTTCCTGGACTGGGGCATGAACCCGTGTCCCCTGCAACGGCAGGCAGACTCTCAACCACTGCGCCACCAGGGAAGCCTTGTTGGAAGATTTTAAATCACAGTTTCAATTTTATTACTTGTGATTGGTCTGTTCATATTTTCTATTTCTTCCTGGTTCAACCTTGGAAGGTTATAGCTTTCTAAGAATTGTCCATTTCTTCTAGGTTGTCCATTTTTTTGGCATAGAGTTTCTTGTAGTAGTATCTTATGATGCTTCATATTTCTGCAGTGTCTGTTGTAACTTCTCCTTTTCATTTCTAATTTTATTGATTTGATTCCTCTCCCTCTTTTATTTGATGAGTCTGGCTAAAGGTTTATCAATTTTGTTTGTCTTCTCAAAGAATCAGCTTTTAGTTTTATTGATCTTTGCTATTGTTTTCTTTCCATTCCATTTATTTCTGCTCTGATATTTATGATTTCTTTCCTTCTGCTGACTTTGGGGTTTTGTTTTTTCTTTCCTTAGATCCTTTAGGTGTAAGGTTAGATTGTTTATTTGAGATTTTTCTTGTTTCTTGAGGTAGGATTGTATTGCTATAAACTTCCCACTTAGAACTGCTTTTGCTGCATCCCATAGGTTTTGGATCATCATGTTTTCATTTTCATTTCTCTCTAGGTATTTTTTGATTTCCTCTTTCATTTCTTCAGTGATCTCTTGGTTATTTAGTAACATATTGTTTAGCCTCCATGTGTTTGTGTTTTTTACGTTTTTTCCCCTGTAATTCATTTCTAATCTCATAGCATTGTGGTTGGAAAAGATGCTTGATATGATTCCAGCTTTCTTAAGGTTACCAAGGCTTGATTTGTTACCCAAGAGGTGATCTATCCTGGAGAATGTGTTGTGTGAACTTGAGAAGAAAGTGTAATCTGCTCTTTTAGGATGGAGTGTCCTATAAATGTCAATTAAATCTATCTGGCCTATTGTGTCATTTTAAGCTTGTGTTTCCTTATTACATTTCTGTTTGGATAATCTGTTCATTGGTGTGAGGTGTTAAAATCCTCCACTATTTCTGTGTTACTGTTGATTTCCTCTTTTATAGCTGTTAGAATTTGCCTTATTTATTGAGGTGCTCCTATGTTGGGTGCATATGTAATTGTTATATCTTCTTCTTGGATTGATCCCTTGATCATTATTTAGTGTCCTTCCTTGTCTCTTGTAATATTCTTTATGTTAAAGTCTACTTTATCTGATATGAATATTGCTACTCCAGCTTTCTTATGACTTCCATTTGCTTGGAGTATCTTTTTCCATCTCCTCACTTTCAGTCTGTATGTGTCCCTAGGTCTGAAGTGGGTCTCTTTTAGACAGCATATATATGTATCTTGTTTTTGTATCCATTCAGCAAGCCTGTGTCTTTTGGTTGGAGCATTTAATCCATTCACATTTAAGGTAATTATTGATATGTATGCTCCTATGACCATTTTCTTATTTGTTTTGGGTTTGTTTTTGTAAGTCCTTTTCTTCTCTTGTGTTTCCCACTTAGAGAACTTCCCTTAGCATTTTTATAAAGCTGGTTTGGTGGTGCTGAATGATCTTAGCTTTTGCTTGTCTGAAAAGCTTTTGATTTCTCCATCGGATCTGAATGAGATCCTTGCCAGGTAGAGTAATCTTGGTTATAGATTCTTCCCTTTCATCACTTTAAATATATCATGCCACTCGCTTCTGGCTTGTAGAGTTTCTGCTGAGAAATCAGCTGTTAACCTTATGAGAGTTCTCTTGTATTTTTTTTCCCTTGTTGCTTTTAATAATTTTTCCTTTTCTTAATTTTTGTCAATTTGATTACTATATGTCTTGGTGTGTTTCTCCTTGGCTTTATCCTGCCTGGGACTCTCTGCACTTCCTGGACTTAGGTGACTATTTCCTTTCCCATGTTAGGGAATTTTTCAACTATAATCTCTTCAAATATTTTCTCGGGTCTTTTTCTCCCTCTTCGCCTTCTGGGACCCCTATAGTGAGGATGTTGGTGCATTTAATGTTGTCACAGAAGTCTCTTAAGCTGTCTTCACTTCTTTTCATTCTTTTTTCTTTATTCTGTTCCAAAGCAGTGAATTCCACCATTCTGTCTTCAGGTCACTTATCCGTTCTTCTGCCTCAGTTATTCTGCTATTGATTCTTTCTAGTGCATTTTTCATTTCAGTTATTATATTGTTGATCTCTGTTTGGTTGTTCTTTCATTCTTCTAGGTCTTTGTTAAACATTTCTTGTATGTTCTCGATCTTTGCCTCCATTCTTTTTCTGAGGTCCTGGATCATCTTCACCATCATAATTCTGAATTCTTTTTCTGGAAGGTTGCCTACCTCCACTTCATTTAGTTGTTTTTCTGGGGTTTTATCTTGTTCCTTCATCTAGTAAATAGTCCTCTGCCTTTTCATTTTGTCTATCTTTCTGTGAATGTGGTTTTTGTTCCACAGGCTTCAGTATTGTAGTTCTTCTTGCTTCTGCTCTGCTTGTGTTGGAGGGTCTCCTGCAGGGGGCTTGGTGGCGGTGGGGTGGATGGTGGCTGTGGCTTACCACAGGGACAAGGACACTAGCAGCAGAAGTTCTGGGATGCACTCCTTAGCGTGAGCCCTCCCAGCCTCCACTATTAACCCCACCAAAGAGCCTGTAGTCCTCGTTCAATTCTTACACCAACATCACTATTATTATTATTGCCATTTTATAATTGAGGATGCTGAAACTCATATTAAGTCATTTGCTGGAGGTTACACAGCTAACAAAGGACTGGATTGTAACATAAGTCCCTTGAATCCAAGTCTTTCAGCAGCATGATCTCTTCCTCATCACCACCTGGCTGCTTCCGAAGTTTCTGTTCAAATTTGTACCACATCTCTTTGTCCCTGAAAGCCTTTTAAGACTGATCCTCTTGGTGCTTCTCACTACCATCCAGAATTGACATATATTTTTAATTCCATATTCACTCACAATTAAATAGTCATAAAAATTTAGAGCTGAGAGAGATCATGTATTTCATCTAGTCCAATACCTTAATTCATCCATTATTCACTCATTCATCAACTCAATAAATATTTAATGAACACTTACTCTGTAATAGTCACTGTGCTGAGTTATGGTTGAACATCACAGACATAATCTCTGCCTGAAGAGACTGCAGTCCTCATTTACAGATATTGGAACTGAAATTTAGAGAATTAGAGGGAGCTATCCTACAGCACATAGTAAATTTGTTTGTTTTTGAATATCCTGCATTTGTGTCTTATGTTTCTCCCTATGTTGGGAGCTCTGTGAGGCCACAACACCCTTTTCTCCTTCCTTTAATCCTAGGAATCAGGACAGTTTCTTATCACCAACGGTATAAGTAAGGGTAGACTGACCATTGATTGTCTTACTATTGGTATGTCTGTACTTTGGAGGCTATACAGTTTTCAATGATATTTTTCCCCCTTCTATATCTCTTTCCACAATCTGCTCTTCTCAAAGCCATCTGGAAACCTAAGATATCCTTGAATCCCCCATGGAACAGAATATTTAGAGGAGAGAATGTGACTCTTACATGTAGAGGGAACAATGCCCTTGAAGATAACTCCACTTTGTGGACCCACAACAATAACTCTTTGGAAGTAAAAACTTCACGTTTCAACATCATGAATGCAAGCATCCAGGACAGTGGGGAATATAGATGTCAAAGCAAAGGAGTTTTCATGAGTGAACCTGTGTACCTAGATGTCATCAGTGGTAAGTTCCAGGGTTATGGAAATATCAGTTCTCTCATGTGAGGAATGGCCCATCTGAGGATGGGGAGAAAGTTATTCCAAGGCTTAGGGCACCAAGCTGGGACTCAGGGTCTCTAACCAGACCTGTCCATCTCTCTTCTTCTACCTCTACTCCTTCTGTCAGCCATTCTGTCTTCTTTCAAGATTCTGGCAATCTCCCAGTGTTACTCCTCTACTCAATTTCACTTCTGACTCTCTTTTCTACATAGGTGCACATGCATGTTTTATGGTCAAATGGCACGTTGGATATGTGAACATTGCAAAGAGATGTATATGTTAAATAGGATCAAAAGATTGATTTAAAGATTTGCTCTGCAATTTCCATGTATCACAACCTCAGTATTAAGTGGCACTCTTCATTTTGAAAGATATCTCTGTACATTCCTCATGTCCTCTGCTTTTACTTAAGAACAAATCTTATGTTTGCTTCATCTTTATCACTCTCCTACTGTCAACAATTAGTTCAGCATGCCCAGGCACATGTGGGTTAGTCCGTAAATGTTGAATGAACAAAGCAATGATTTCATTTGCATGGCTAGCTCATTGCTATATTTTGCTTTATATTTTTAAATAAAAAATATTTTAAAGCATAAACATACTTTGAATTTTTCTCGAGTAAAAAGAGATGTTTCAACAGTTGTGTACAAATTCCAAATAGAAACTAAAGCAGTGTAAAATATCTTCTTTATTTCTTTGGAGTAGATTCTAGAAAAGTCCTCAAGGATTGCTCCTAAATAAAATATGCTTGTGCAACCTAACCACATTTCCATTGAAAAGTCTCCCTTGGTGAATGCTTTTCAATTCTTAAAATGACATTAGCCATGCAATCTGACTCTTATATTTTACTGAATCATTATTGACCAACGATTGTTAAGAACCTACCAACTCCTAGGTATTATGTTAGGCACTGGAAATATGATGTAAGGAACAGACATGCCTCAGACCTCTGAAGTATAGAGCCCAATGAGGAAAAGGACATCCATTCAGTAATTACACAAATAACTAATTAAAAGTGTGATACATGTTCTGAAGAAGTCAGGGGCTAACTGTGACTAATAGAACTGAGAAGCACCTATAAGGTTAGAGAGGACAAAACAGACACTCTCCTAGGCTAAGACTCCCCAGGCAGAGTGGGTTTATTTCCCCCTTAGTGACTAAATGCAACAATGGAGCTGAGTGGGATAATGGGTTTCAGACCTTCTATGTGTGGGCTCATTAGAAAGGTCAGCGATGTTGTGGTCCCAGAATTACTTTTCAGGAGGAGAGAGGATTTATCAATAGAGGAGACAGTCTGTAAGCATTATTTTGTGTTTCCTTTTTATTGACCTTATGAGCCAAGAAATGGGTTAATGATAAAGGTTTCTGACACACACTCTCTGCATGACCTCTTTTATCTATTTTTATTTTATTTTTATTTATTATTAATTTTATCTATCATTGTTGAATAAATGACATAACAAATGCTCTTCAGACTGGCTGCTCCTTCAGGCCTCTGCTGAGATGGTGTTGGAGGGTGAGCCCCTCTTCCTCAGGTGCCATGGCTGGAGGAATCTGAATGTCTACAAGGTGACTTACTTCAAGAATGACAAAGCCCTTAAGTACTGGTATGAGAACCACAACATCTCCATTACCAACGCCACAACAGGGGACAATGGCACATATTACTGCGTGGGCACAATTCAGCAGATATACTATACTTCTAATCACCTCAGCATTAAAATAATAAAAGGTAAGTTGGTGAAGGAAAAGGAAGGAGTCCATAGCAGGGGAAAGGAGAAAGAACATTTGAGCCTAAAGTGATAGCAGCTGTAGAATGGGGGCAGCTGTGATTCCTTGGAAAGTCTATTAGACTTGCAATGAGGGGACCAGGGGTAGAGTGTATCCCTCAGTCTGTCTTAGATTCCTTACTTGTTCAATGGCAACAGTGATACCTGCTTACATGGAATTTTTATAAATATTAAATGTAATATTTGTGAAATGAATTGTTAAATACTAGCCAAGCAAAGTCATCTGTTGCTCCTGGGGAGAAACTTATATTCATCAAATTGAAAGAGAGTTTCAAAGTTGAAGGAACAAAAGCTATAAAGAGCTTGAAGAGTTTATTCTAGCCTAGGAGGGATGGGAAAGGAAACCAACAAGTCAAGAGGCTGTGTGCCTGTGAATTAGGAGATGAGAGAGAGGGCTTGATGAGGAAAGAATAGGCAAGTGGGCTGCCTCTCTAGCCAATGAAAAAGGCTGCTCTTTCCAAACTTCATATGAAAAAGTGAGCCTTTGAAATATTTACCTTGCAATGAAGAAATCAGACTTTTGCTTGGTGGAATTTGCTCATGCTAATATCTTAAAAAGCATGAGACCAGAAGCCAGAATTAAGCTCTAATGGTTGCTCTCTGTAAACTAATTTGAGACCTGTTATTTTATTGTTGCTGGGCTTCTAGTACCCTTATCTGTAAAATAAAGGATTTGGACTAGACTCCACTAGAATCACTTGGGGAATTAAAAAAAAATGGTGTCTGTATATCATCCCTTGAGATTCTGATTTAATTGGTTTGGAATGAGGCCTGGGCACCAGTATTTAAAATCTCTTTCAGGTAATGGTAATATGCAGCCAGTGTTGAGAGCCATCAGTATAAGTGATTTGTAAGTAATTTCTGGCTGTAATATTCTAGGGTTCTATAATTCTAGAGCAATCACAAAAAATCAGTACTTTGCAAATAGAGTAATGGAATCACAAAACAGTGGAATTGGAAGGCAACTTAAATATGATCTAGTCCAATATTTTCATTTCACCCAACAGACATGCAATAAATGCTGACTGATTGATTGATTGAGAAATAAGGCACTGGTGACCCGCTGCCCTCATTCTGTCTCCTTTCCACCTCTGAATCATATGTGGATGTTGGTCTTGTCAGCTCCAAGGAAGTGGCCATCTTTCCTATGACCTTTCCCCTTGGGCATACTGGCTAGACAAACCATTAGAGAGGGGCTGTGGGGGAAATACTCAGGACTCCCTAGGGTTCCAGGGAGCATAGACTGAGGAACCCAAACTCATGAGTGTTTTCTCTTTGCTCCTGGATGGCATATCATGCTAGAAAATGGAAGACCATGTTGGGTCCTTCTCTTAGGGAGGATGACACCCTTAAACTCATTTTTCAGTTTCTAATATGAGTTATGTTTCTTGTTGCATCTCGATTCCACTCCAGCTCCCCAAAGCAAATATTTCTGGCTACAATTTCTTATCCCATTGTTGGTGAAGATTCTGTTTGTTGTGGACACAGGGTTGTTTATCTCGACCCAGCAGCAGTTCACATTTCTCTTGAAGATTAAGAGAACCAGGAAACGCAACAAACTTATGGACCCACAGCCCAGACCAGAACCCCCAAATAACTGATGTTACTGCTCAAGAAACATCTGCAATAGCAATTTCTTTCTGGCATTAGCAATTGCTTCTTAATTGTTAAACACAGCTCACAAGGTACCAAGTGCTCAAAGCTTTACAGAACTGCTTCATTAAGCCAATCAAAACTGGTCAAGTGGCATGTAATAGTAAGTGCTCAATAAACATCATTTAAATAAGTAAAAGAATGAATAGATTCATTTATTAGTATTAAAAGAGATGTACAACTTGAATAAAAGAAGTATGAAACCACGTAACATGACGTTCATAAGTATTTGAGGCTTGCTAATTTCTTTTCTGTTTCTAGAGGCAAGAACCATGAAGTTCTAGATTAGAAATGTTCTCTTTTCTAATGTTTTCTCCATTGTAAGTCTGAGCTAGAAATGAGAAGACATGGTAGGATGCTGATGAAGTTGATCATTTTTATGCTCTCTCTTCAACTTACTATCATATGAACTTCTAGTTCTTGGCAGAACCTGGGGCAGGCTTGAGCCATAGGTCTCTGGGGATGGGGCTCAGTCTAAGATTTCCCTGTGATTGTTTCACTCCTCTAATATCTCCCCAATTTAAATCTTCTATACCCTCTTACAGCACCTGTTAAACATCTTAGCGAAATTCTAGCAAATAATAATCATAACTCTCACTCTGAAAACAGTCCAGGACTGAATAAGATCTCAGTCAAAGACACAATCTTTGCTCTCCCACCCACACCCCACCTCTGCTTATGGAGACAGTTATAGTGGGGGCCTGGGGTAAGCATTAGGGAGGAGAGGCAAGTGCTGACCAAGAGTTCACAACAGGCAACAGAGGATCAGAGCACCTTTAGTTTACCTGTGTTTTCGAACAATTAATAACATAACATAAGGAAGAAGTGAATTAGGGGGAAAATTTGTAAATATCCATGAGACTGACAAGGCCCATTTTCTCTGAAGGATGTTTGGGGCCATAAAGCAGAGAATAATTATTAAAGCTTTTAAAAATATATATATAGGTATTTGATGTTGAGGTGGGGGAAATTTTCCCCTTGACCTCTCTTGAGTTTTTGTGGCTGAACTAATAATAAAATTTACACAAGACAAATTAGCAAGAGAAAAATAAATACTTTTTAATTAATGTCTCATAGAAATGGGATCTAAAAAGTCGTCAAAGCAGGCAGCTTTTATACTTTTTAGATAAAGAAGTGATACATTTGAGAGGAATTGACAGGACAAAGAAGGTTAGGATTGGTGTGCTCAATTCGTGAAGAATCTAAACAGAGTTTGGGCTGGAGGTGGTAAATAAAATAAGTAACAAGTTTGTTTATATAGGCTTCTAAGCCCCGAATTCCCTCTCTCTGGCAATAAGGGCGTCCTTCTACCTCCAGATGCAAGGAGTATACCTCTTATGTGTGAGATTTATTTCCTACTTTCAGGAAGACAGAAATATACATGGAAAAGAATATGAAAAAATATGAGGATATATCCTTTTTCATATGCTTTTCCATTATGGTTTATCACAGGATATTGAATATAGTTCCCTGTGCTACACAGCAGGACCTCCATTCTATATATGAGTTTGCATCTGCTAATGCCAAACTCCCAATCCATCCATCCCTGATTCTTAAGTAACTTTAACTCAAAATAATCAATATGTCATTGTGGCATATTTAGGGGCAGCCCACCCTGAGCCCCAAGACTGGTATGAAACTCCTTAACACTGTGCCTTTTTAAAAAATCATTTCAGAGAGATAGGAAATGACCAGATTCTCAGGGAAAGGCCTTGGCACTTGGCTTTGTGTAAAGAAGCCTGGTGAGTGTAGAAGAGATTTTTCCTGCAACCATAGGCCAGGAAAAGTCCCTACAGGAAGCTCCTTGGTGTTGTTCCTGGACACTTCCCTACCTTTAAAGAAAGACAGGAGGTCTGTTAGAAGTTATAGCCTTGAGACCACAGTCTTACAGAACATTCATTAACAACATCTTGTCTCAAAGTGTTTAACACACAGCTATGCATCAGGCTAGAGAGCAAGTTACTTCCTCCTTTATTTGGGCTGAGGCCAAGTGACCCAGAGTTAAGAATTGAGAGAGACTGAACATGGATAGAAAGTCGAGGCTTTATAAGCTTCAGATACATCTTCTGAGGGATTTTCTGAGTCTCTGAGTGACTTTTACCTCTATTTTCACTTTTTCACTTTACCTCCAATTCACTTTCACCTCCATTTTCATCCTCACTCCCAGCTTGCAAGGGCTATGGACAGAGCACAAACCTGGAAATTCAAGCTGTTGTTAACCAGCTGTGTGACTGGGGCAAGTTCTTTCCAGTCTCTGAGATTCCATTTCTTCTTTGTAACAAGGGGCGTTTGGACTAGGTGGTCTCTAAGCTCCCTTTGAGCCCATTTTGTCCTTCATTATGTGGGAACCCAGTTCTACGTGGTGACTCTCCAGCACAAAGGCTCAGAACACATTCCCAAAAAAGCTCCGGTGTGAATTTCTCCTTCATCCTCTACACACTGGTCTCTCCCTTCATTGTGCTCTCCCATGTATCTAAATTTCAGGTTCATATCAGACTTATGTCTACCATTTATTTCCACATATTTTCTTCCTGATATTCATACATCTGTTCCATAAGGAATATGGAACACACAGTGAGGTCTTGAGTATTTTGTGGACCCCCAAAATATGGCATTTATAAAGGTGCTTTTCATTTTAATATACATAAAGTCTGTCTGTACCAGAGAGGAAGTATGGATGTTATACAAATGATTAGAATAGAAATAATTCACCCCAGCTCCACCCTTGGGGCTTCCTCTGTTACCTCCAATATCTTACCAGATTGGTCTAGGCCAGTCCATAGAGCAAATTTCTTTCCCATGATTGCTGTTCCAAATTGTCTGCTACAAAATGTCACAAACTCCCAATAATTAGGATTGGTTTTTGAAAATCAAGTTGGTAGCTCCCTACTAATGGCCAATGGAAGACAAATTTCCTTGGCTACCTCAAGAGTGGAAACTCAGACAAAAGATACACCTTGTATTTTGGGAAATTGAGTACCTGAAGAAAAGCTCTGTTCTTTCTCTCTTCTCATTAAATGGGAAATGGGACAACAAGAGCATCTCCTTGAAGTCAGAGATGGGAGATTTATGATGAGAATGGCAGAGGTACTCGCCAGCCTGGGTGCCCAGAGAAACTCAGAGAGTAGTATTGTCTCCTTGCCTTAAGTTGTCTACCCAGCCCTGGACAGTTAGTTACCAAGCCCAAGTCCCTATCTTGTGCCTTATCAGAAACTGACACTGGTCATCAGACCTTTACCTAACAGTTTTATCTAGACTAAGCAGAACACAACGCAAAAAAAAATTTTTTTTTAACTGTTTTTTGGCTATCCTAACAGAAATAAACTGACCTATCATTTCTAGAAATCTGGTCACAAAGGCAAAGATATCTTTTATCTCTGGTCAGATAGCACATGCCAGTGTTTCTTGGCAAAGCAAGACATGTTAACTTGACTTAGAAGATTTGTTAATTTCCACTGGCTTATCCTATCTTCAGCACCCAGCTAACTTCATGACACTCTTACAAGTGATATCTTGCCTCTGCAGCATCATCCCATGGGATCAGCTGTATTCTGAAGACTTCAAGAACTGGGTTTGAAATTCAGGTTATACCTGCTCTTCAGTATAGAAGGCCAGAGTGAAGTGGAAGGATGAGGGAGAGAGGACCAGGGCATATACCTTCACCTTCTGTGATGCTCAAACATGAAATGCTGTTTTTTACCTCAGGTTTTAAGTTGGGAGTATCTAAGAAGAAATTTCTGAAGATTAACTTCTGACAGCTTAGGAACTTACTGGAAATTTTTTTCATTAAGTCAAGCTTCAGATTTCTGCTCATTAATAAATAATTTCAGAAGTTGTAGTTAAAGTGCTTACATTTATAACACTATTTCAAAGATTTAGGTCTACCCTGCAAAAGGAACTATGATTTTGCTTGGCTTCCTCCAGCCTCCATCCTCTTTCACTCCTGCATTGGAGATGTGAAAAGCACTGAACTGTTCAGCATGCTCTCCTTTCCAAATTGGAGTTTTCTCACCTAGGCATCTTGGGACTATGGACAACCCACCTCTGTGTTCTAGTAGCTGATGATTTTTTGCTTTCCCACATTTGTACTCCTCATTTCCAGGAATGGTCAGTTAGGGCAGTTCTATCCACTTGGAGAGTGGTTTTGTGTTTTTTTTTGGCCTTCTGAAGAGTCCTCAGCTGTGATGAGATATTAGTAAACAGCAAAAGCAGATTACAAGAAAGCCTTCAACATCCACAGAAAATGACATGCATGTGTTTCCACACATTTTTGTTAAAATTTTTCATAAATTACTCATACACCCTTAACAACAACAACAGAGGTTTTTCTGAGGTGGTTTCCAAACACTTTGTTCATTAGCCTTCTAGAACCTTGCTGGATTTTGTGCTTTACTGGAGTTGTATAACCCAATATATTCTCAGGGCATATGTGGATGTGTTCATGGGTGTGTAACAGAACATAGGTATGAGTGACCCAGGCAGGTAAATCTTTCCCCTATATTCTTAAGTGTATGCCAAGTCATTTTCTATCCTCTCTAAAGGAGGGCACAGAGAACCATGACTAGCTCAAATGGAAGTCTCCAGTTTTAGCACCCAATTCAATTTAGTCTATTCTTCTTGATCCCATACTTAAAGGTGTTATTGATACAGCATTAAAATTAATACATATTTACAAAATGAAAGACAAGGCCTTCAACGACCTCCTCACTGAAAGGAGAGGGGCTTTTGCCCCTGGCTCTGCACAGAGCATCTTTGAACTCCTTGTTCCTCAGGCTGTACACGATGGGGTTCAGCAGAGGAGTGATGACAGTGTACGTCACTGAGATGAGTCTGTCCTGCCCCAGGAAACTCTGGGACTTAGGCTTCAGGTAAATGATGGAGGCACAGCCACAGTGGATGATGACCACTGTGAGGTGGGAGGCACAGGTGGCAAAGGCCTTCTTCTGACCCTCAGCTGAAGCAATCTTGAGGATGGTGGAGATGATAAGGACACAGGAGATGAAGACCAGGCCCATGGGTAGAACAAGGACAAAAACACGGACAACAAAGTTGATGATCTTGTTGACAGTGGTGTCTGTGCAGACCAGCTTCAGCAGGGGTCTGATGTCACAGAAGAAGTGAGAGATGACAAGGCCATCACAGAAGGGCAGGCCAAAAACAGATGTTACCTGTACAATGGCCATACCCAGGCCAATTCCCAGGGACCCAGATGCCAACTGGATACAGGATTCTTTACCCATGGTGACTGAATACTATAGTGGGTTGCAGATGTCCACATAGCAATCATACCCCATGGATGTGAGCAGGAAGCAGTTATTGATACTAAACATGAGACAGAAGAAGAGCTGAGTGGCACAGCCTTGGATAGAAATGGGCTGATGAGGACTCAGGAGTCTAGAAAGCATACAGGGAATGATGGCCACAGTGTAGCAGGTCTCAGAGATGGACAGCATGCTCAGGAAAAAGTACATAGGAGTATAGAGGGGATGGTCCAGGTGAATAACAGTCACAATAATGACATTGCCAAAGAGAGTCAGCAGGTACAAAGTTAGAAAGACAACAAAGAAACCAAGCCTGTGCTGTCACCCAAAGCTCGGGAAACCTTCAAAAAGGAACTCAGTCACAGCAGTGGAGTTTGGCTTTAGCACTGAGGGAGGTCTAGGTCTAACATAGCTGGACAAAGGAAAGAAAGGTGTGATGAGTTAAGCATGAAAGACAGTAGGCTGGACCAAGGCCTTCAGTAAAGGGTATGTCCATCCTCTGAGCAATGCCCAAGACCTCAAGGGTCATCAGTGTTCAGCAGTTGGTCACTTGCTCAGAGCCATCACCTTCCCCCTACCCTCTTCTTTGTTACTATGGAAGTGTTATCCCAGGACCCTGGGGTTGATGGCAGAGATAGCTCTGAGAAGGAAAGTACAGACACATAAAAAGGCAGATTTGTAGAAATAATTACCTAGCCATTGAAGAGGTGAGTCCAGGTCCAGGAAGAAGCCCAGCTCTATAGTTCCTCCTCCAACACTCTTGATTTAACCCTCTAAGCATCCAGTGAGGAACAGTGAACTAAGTGAAAGACAAACGATACCTGAGGCTGATAACCTTTCAACACTGTCTCAATGCACTGCCAATATCAAGTGTCCCATGAAGGTCCTAGAGTGGCTTCTCCCCCCCAGAACCCTAGGTCCTAGGCTTCACTTCCCTAAGCCCTGCACTAAAGTTTACTATGATCATGAAAGACTCAAAAAGGCAGCACTTCTAGATATTCTAAGGCCATGCAGGTATTTAGCTTATTTCCTTGAATTCTAGGCAAAGGCAGAAGAGAGGCTGAAATAAATCTGAGGATATCCCTTCAAGTCGCTTCAAGTAGGGAATGATTTTCCTAGTGTGAGAGCAAAGATAAAGCTCATTTAATCAGTGAAGGGCCAGATGTTCTATTTTTCACTTTAATTGTGCATATTCCAAGTTGTGATGAGGATAGAATTGAGCCTATTCCACGTGAGCTCAGAATTGGAGACTATACTGGAATAGAGTTAATCTTGTCCTTAAACCCATATCTACTCCTGATTACCCACCATGTTTAACCATTACCTCCATTCAGGAAGCTGAGAACCATTCTAACTATCTCCCTTCCCTTTTCCATCCTGAAGACAGTGCCTCCTGAAATTCTCTCCACTCTGTCCCCTCCTCTCCATGCTTTCTACCAACACCCAACTTTCGACCACCATCATCATTCTCTATGATGACTGCAATGGTCTCCTAAGTAATCCCCCCCCATTTCAGTTGACCTTAGTCCAAGTCTTCCCTCCGAATGTTGTCATAACATTTTTTTTCTTTTTTCCTTTAACATCTTTATTGGACTATAATTGCTTTACAATGCTCTGTTAGTTTCTGCTGTATAACAAAGTGAATCAGCTATATTCATACGTATATCCCCATATCCCCTCCCTCTTGCGTCTCCCTCCCACCCTCCTTGGTGGTTGCAAAGCACTGAGTTGATCTCCCTGTGCTATGCAGCTGCTTCCCACTAGCTATCTATTTTACATTTGGTCAATGTTACTCTCTCACTTTGTCCCAGCTTCCCCTTCCCCTTCCCTGTGTCCTCAAGTCCATTCTCTACATCTGTGTCTTTATTCCTGTCCTGCCCCTAGGTCCATCAGTCAGAAAGAGAAAAACAAATACCGTATGCTAACATAAGATTCTTTAAAAAAACAAAAAGTCTGCTAATGAGACTTCTTGCATAAATTCCTTCAGTAGCCCCTCTAAATTTTAAGCATAATATTTAAACTCATTTATAAATTGAATATAGTAATACTCCACAGAGTTGCCATAAGTATTACATGGGTTAATGTATTTGAAGAGTTTGACAGGCACTTGATACATAGGAAGCCCTTAATAAATAGTAGTTTTATTTGTTGTTGTTGTTGTTGTTCTTCTTCTTCTTCTTCTTTTGGTCACGCTGCACAGATCTTAGTTCCCCAACCAGGGATTGAACCTGGGCCCCTGGCAGTGAAAGTGCTGAGTCCTAACCACTGGACCACCAGGGAATTCCCTAGTACTTCTTTTTGTTTTCCACATATGAACTAGTTTAAATATTTAAGAGAAGCAGGAGGAGATAGACAGGCTTTAGCCTAGCATTCTAGGATGTGTAAAGAAGCCTGTGATTATCCTAGCCTTGATCTTATAAATTTTATCATTTCCCTTCCAATTGTTCATATGAACTTTTTCATACATACTCTAAAAATCTTTCCTAAGGTACATTGATCAGAACAATGCACTGCTATATGTACTATATCAACACGGGTATGAATCAGGTAAAATAAGACTTTCATTTTTACTTCTAATCCCCTTCTCGAAGATGCCCAACATTTTACTTCTCCCTTAGATCACAGTGGCCCACCCAGCTAACATATCTAAGACTAATCTTCAGTGACTTCTACATTGCATTTCTAGATTATAAGTAATAGTTTGGAATCCACCACTATAAAATCATAGTTTCCATTATACTTGCACACTTGATTTGAAAGTCATCCAGGTTATTATTTTTTCTTTTTTTAAATGGAGTTAGAATAATCTCCTCAGTCCCTTCTAGTCCTATGACTGATTTTTTTTCTTTTTTTAACTTATTTATTTTCGGCTGTGTTGGGCCTTTGTCGCTGCATGCAGGCTCTCTCTAGTGTCAAGTGGGGGCCACTCTTCGTTGTGGTGCACGGGCTTGTCATTGCAGTGGCTTCTCTTGTTGTGGAGCACGGGCACTAGGCACGTGGGTTTCAGCAGTTGTGGCACGCGGTCTCAGTAGCTGTGGCACGTGGGCCCTAGAGCGCAGTCTCAATAGTTGTGGTGCATGTGTTTAGTTGCTCCGCAGCATGTGGGATCTTCTCGGACCAGAGCTTGAACCCGTGTCCCCTGCATTGGTAGGCGGATCCTCAACCACTGCGCCACCAGAGAAGCCCCCATCCAAGTTATTCTTATAACTTAATTCCATTTTCTTGACCAGAAGATCTTGCTCATGCTGGTAGCCTACAATATTTCTGTTTCCCTCCTCCTCCAGAACATTAATCAGCTCTAACTGTTGACACCTTAAAAAACTGTACCCCAGCACCATCATGTGGAGACTCTAACAAATAGGACAATCAGTAAAGGGGTGCAGAGTGGGATGGGGAAATGAAAAACATTGGCAAGGTTAGGATTACTCATCTAGAGTGTACGAAGGAAACATGAGAGACCAAAAAATGGGGAGAGTACAAGTGGACAGAAACCTCAAAATTCAGATAATGTCTGACTTTGGAATTTTTACTACCTTTTATTTCTTTCAAATAAATGACTAGCTCCCCCACCCCCAAAAAAGTGAAACAAAGCCTGCCCCTGACTTAATCATGGATGAATATACTATTTACATTTTTCCCACAGTGAAGAGAGCTTATTTATCTCATCATTCTCCGGGTTTTTGTTTGTTTGTTTATTTGTTTCCTGTGAATAGTAAAATTTTGCTTCAAATCCAAACAAAACCATTTTTTCAATAGTTCAATGTGTTGAATAGTCACAAAGTATAGTACTGTGCTAATACTAGGACAACAAAGATGACCAAGGAATGGTCCTTGTTCTCATGGAGATTAGATTTTTGAACAGCCTTTTGTAAAGGACCCAATTACACTCTTTGAAGTCTTATGTCCCTCTTTTCTACGTTAGTTTACGCATCCGCATTTCCAAAATCATAGAAATCACAATATTCTCTAGGAGATATCATTTTCCTCCTTGTATAGACTTATCACTGGCTGTGTGATAACTGAATATATACTATAATAAACATTCTGGCATATCAGGAAGTGAAACTCACCAAGTGGTCTATTTCTTGGGTCTTCTGGAGAGTTGTATTCATTCCTGAGAGTCATACCCCCCACTCTGGGAATTTGACTGCCTGCAAATTAGATATAGATTTTTACAAATAGTTATAAAATGTTTCCCAGATCATTATCAGTGTCTTTCCTGATAATTATTTAAAACCTATCAGTTATTTAAATTTAGACCACATTGTAAAAATTTGCTATTTTAGCAAACAGTCTACTTTTTTTTTTACATCTTTATTGGAGTATAATTGCTTTACAATGGTGTGTTACTTTCTGCTTTAGAACAAAGTGAATCATTTATACATATACATATGTTCCCATATCTCTTCCCTCTTGTGTCTCCCTCCCTCCCACCCCTTTTTTTTAAATATGAAGGTCATTAATGTCTAACTGATCAGAGCTATGGTTTAATAGGAATTTCCCCTTCACTGGCAAATCTTTAGATACCTCTTGGGTGCAATATATAAAAGAACTGGACAGGAAGGAAAGAATGCCTATCCCAGTCTTCTAGTGTCTGAGATTAGAAGTGAAGGACAAAGTCACATTAATTTCCTCTAGATTCTCACAGCCCCTCCTCCTGGAAGAAGGTCCTCATTGAGTCACAAAGCAGTAACTCCAGCTTGAGGTTTCTTTATAATGTGCGAATTGTCTGTTCCAGACTCCTGGGTCTCTTTCCCAAAACAGCACAGACTGCTCCCAAGTGATCAATATCAGAAGACACAATCCAAACAGCAGAATACTTGGAGACCTTATTACTCAGGCAGCTCACTTCCTAATCCTGAGATTAATGTTTTGGAGGGAAGAGTTGCCCTGACCATTACCAGGGCTCCTTCCACCCTGCTACCCTTCCTATTCCTATAAAGTTGAAGGAAAGAACTAGTTCTCCTCCATCCCTAGAATGATGTTATAAAGACTGTAAGATGTAGATACAGCTTCTAAGTAAGAGAAGAGTTGAAGGGCAAAGATTCCAGAAAGAAAGAAAGAAAAGATATGTGGAAATGCTAGCCTGACACCCAATTCTTTGTAGTTTCCTTGAGGAACTGTAACTTGTTTTCTGTATTCTTTGGTCAAAAGACTGAAAAAATGGCAGTCCTCATGTGCTTAAGGGCTATACCCTAGGCAAAAGGGTAAAGTGGAAATAAGTTAACCCTCACAAAGACTGAATCCAGCTCAATTTTACTTAATACCTATTTGTATTAATTTGCTCTTGCCTTTAGACTAACTACCCAACAGAAGATAAAATAAAACCTTCTCTAGAGGAAGATAATATAATGTACAGCCTCAATTTATTTTTACAATTTACTTTTTTTTTCATTTCTAACAGAGGTAGGCAAACTACAGCTTACTGGCCCATGAGCCCACCAGTGGTTTTTGCACAGCCTGCAAGCTGTATAATGGTTTTTACATCTATAAATGATATAGAGTGTCCAGGATGTGATAAAAATACAACAAACATACCAGGAGAAAAGACCAAAAGGCTAAAGATCAAGAAGAAGAAGAAGAAGAAAAAAGGCACTCAACAGAAACAGACCCATAAAAAAATCACTGTATTAAAATTATCAGATACAACTTTAAGATAAATAGATGTAGCAAATGCATCTAAGGTGACCCTCAATGAATCACACCTATGTATAATACAATCCTCTCCTCTGGACTGTGGGCAGAACTGTGACTTGCCTCTACTCAAGAGAATAAAGCAAAGGTGATGGAAGTCACACCCATGCTTATAATACATCTATAAAAATTCACCTCAGCAAACAGGAACAAGAGATAGTTCCTTGCTGGCTCTGAAGAAATAAGCTACCAAGTTTTGAGAGGGCTTATAAGAAGGCCATTTGGCAAAGAATGTGGACAGCCTCTAAGAACAGAGCAATCTCAGTTGGCAGCTGGTAAGAAAACACAACCTCTGTCCTATAACCACAAGGAACTAATTCTGCCAACAACCGTGTAAGCTTGGAAGAATACCTGAGGCATATGAAACCCAGTTAAAAGGTCTAGTATATGTGTAATTGGAGTTGCACATAGATAGGAGAGAGATAATATATCAGACGCAATATATGAAGAAATCATAGCCATATGTTTTCCAAACCTGAGGAAAACATCAGATACAGATTCGAGAATCACTCTGAATTACACACAGTATATATACACATACACCTACACACAAAAGGCATGTAGGCATATCATGTAAAATAACTAAAAAAATAAAGATAAAAAGTCTTTACAGTAGCTAGAGGAAAAAAGATACATTATTTTCAAGGAATAACAATAAGACTATTAAATGACTTCTTGTTAGCAATAATGGAAAACACAGGTCAGTGGAATGGCATCTTCAGGGTGCTGAAAGAAAATAACTGCCAAACTAGAATTCTATATTCAGGGAAAGTCTCCCTCACTAAAAAAGAAAAACAAAGACATTTTTAGAAATGGAAAAAAATGAGAGAATTCACCATCAGACCTGCATTAAGGAAATATCAAAAGGAGTTCTTCAGGTAGAAGGAAAATCCATCCTAGATGGAAACAAAAATCTAAAAAAATGAATTTAAAAATAACAGAAAAGATAAATGCATGGGCAAGTATAAATTAGTATTATACTTAATATTATACAATAATAAATTAATGTATTATGAATTTTTAAATATTTATAGAGTTAAAATATACAATAACATGAAAATGGTAGTAAATTAAATTAAGGCTTCCTATAGTCTTTGCATTGTCCTTGAAATGTAATTCTAAAATAACCATTAAAATGATGTAAAGGGGGGCTTCTGTGGTGGCGCAGTGGTTGAGAGTCCATCTGCCAATGCAGGGGACACGTGTTCATGCCCCAGTCCGGGAAGATCCCACATGCCGTGGAGCAGCTAGGCCCGTGAGCCATGGCCACTGAGCTTGTGTGTCCGGAGCCTGTGCTCCACAACGGGAGAGGCCACAAAAGTGGGAGGCCCACATACCACACACACACACACACACACACACACACACACACACAAAGATGTAAAGGTAACAAGTGAAAAAGGCAAGAAATAATAAAAATGCTTGATTACTCCAAAATAAACAAAAAGATGAGAGGAAAGGTAGTCACAAAAAAACTGGGAAAAAAGAATATGAATCCTAACATGGTATATTTAAACCCAAATATATCAGTAATTTCATTAAATTTAAAATGTAAATTTCATTAAATGTAAAGTAATAATCCAATAGTTAGACATAGATTGTCAGATGCATAAGAAAACAGTTTTGTTAAAAAGAGGTATACCTTAATTATCAGGATACAGAACGATTGAAAACAAAAGAATAAAAAAAGTACGATATAAACAACTAAAAGAAAGTAATTGTTTTATGTTAATATCAGTCAAAGGAGATTTCAATTTTAAAAAAATTTTTGAGGTCTTTTGTGGCCTGATATACAGTCTAGTCTGGAGAATGTTCTATATACTCTTGAAAAGAAGATGTATTCTGATCTTTTTTTAGGGAGTTTTACATAAATGTCTGTTAGGTCAAGCTGGTTAATGACTGTTGTTCAAGTATTCTATATCTTTACAGATCCTCTGTCTAGTTGTTCTATAAAGTACTGAAATTGAATTATTGAGTTCTCCAACTATAATTGTTGAATTACCTATCTCTCCTTTTCATTCTGTCATTTTTCTTCATGGATTTTGGGGCTCTGTTGTCAGGTATACATTTATAATTTCATATCTTCCCAACACATTGACCTTTTATCATAATTAAATATATTTCTCTGTCACTTGCAATATTCCTTATCTGAAAGTGTATGTTGTTTGAAATCAACAAAGCCACTTTAGCTCTCTTATGGCTACTGTTTGCATGACAGGTCCATTTACAAGCTTTTACTTTCAAGTATTTGTGTCTTTGATTCTAAAGTGTATCTCCTATAGACAGCACATAGTTGGATCTTGCTTTTTTAAATACAATATGACAATTTTCCCCTTTAATCAGAGGATTTAATGCATTCACTTTTTTTTTTTTTTTTTTTTTTTTTTTTTTTTTTTTTTTGCGGTACGCAGGCCTCTCACTGTTGTGGCCTCTCCCGTTGCGGAGCACAGGCTCCGGACACGCAGGCTCAGCAGCCATGGCTCATGGGCCCAGCCGCTCTGCAGCATGTGGGATCTTCCTGGACTGGGGCACGAACCCATGTCCCCTACATCGGCAGGCAGACTCTCAAACACTGAATCACCAGGGAAGCCCTGCCTTCACTTTTAATGTAATTAATGATATGACTGAATTAATATCTTCCATTTTGCTATTGGTTTTCTATGTTTCATGTCTTTTTCATTCTTGTTTCCTTTTACTGCCTTTTCAGTTAAAATATTTTTATTGTACAATATTAATCCTCTGTTGATGTTATAGTTAAATATTTTAGCGACTGTTCTATGCATATTTAAATTATCACAATCTAGTTCAGGTTAATACTGATTTGATTTCAGAGACATATAGCAATTTAACTTCAGTATGACTCCATTTCCTCCTCTCTCTCCTTTGTGCTATTATTGTCATATGCATTGCATCTGTTTTTTATTTTTTACTTTTTTTTTTTTGCTTTATAACAAATTTAATCAGTTATACATATACATATGTTTCCATATACCCTCCCTTTTGTGTCTCCCTCCCAACCTCCCGATCCCACCCCTCCAGGTGGTCACAAAGCACTGAACTGATCTCCCTGTGCTATGCGGCTGCTTCCCACTAGCTATCTACCTTACGTTTGGTAGTGTACATATGTCCATGCCGTTCTTTCACTTTGTCACAGCTTACCCTTCCCCCTCCCCATATCCTCAAGTCCATTCTCTAGTAGGTCTGTGTCTTTATTCCTGTCTTAACCCTATGTTCTTCATGACATTTTTTTCTTAAATTCCATACATATGTGTCAGCATACAGTATTTGTCTTTCTCTTTCTGACTTACTTCACTCTGTATGACAGACTCTAGGTCTATCCACCTCATTACAAATAGCTCAATTTCATTTCTTTTTATGGCTGAGTAATATTCCATTGTATATATGTGTCACATCTTCTTTATCCATTCATCCGATGATGGACACTTAGGTTGTTTCCATCTCCGGGCTATTGTAAATAGGGCTTCTATGAACATTTTGGTACATGTCTCTTTTTGAATTATGGTTTTCTCAGGGTATATGCCCAGTAGTGCGATTGCTGGGTCATATGGTAGTTCTATTTGTAGTTTTTTAAGGAACCTCCATACCGTTCTCCATAGCGGCTGTACCAATTCACATTCCCACCAGCAGTGCAAGAGTGTTCCCTTTTTTCCGCACCCTCTCCAGCATTTATTGTTTCTAGATTTTTTGATGATGGTCATTCTGACTGGTGTGAGATGATATCTCATTGTAGTTTTGATTTGCATTTCTCTAATGAGTAAAGATGTTGAGCATCCTTTCATGTGTTTGTTGGCAGTCTGTATTTCTTCTGTGGAGAAATGTCTATTTAGGTCTTCTGCCCATTTTTGGATTGGGTTGTTTGTTTTTTTGTTATTGAGCTGCATGAGCTGCTTATAAATTTTGGAGATTAATCCTTTGTCAGTTGCTTCATTTGCAAATATTTTCTCCCATTCTGAGGGTTGTTTCTTGGTCTTGTTTATGGTTTCCTTTGCTGTGCAAAAGCTTTGAAGTTTCATTAGGTCCCATGTGTTTATTTTTGTCTTTATTTCCATTTCTCTAGGAGGTGGGTCAAAAAGGATCTTGCTGTGATTTATGTCATAGAGTGTTCTGCCTATGTTTTCCTCTAAGAGTTTGATAGTGTCTGGCCTTACATTTAGGTCTTTAATCCATTTTGAGCTTCTTTTTGTGTATGGTGTTAGGGAGTGATCTAATCTCATACTTTTACATGTCCCTATCCAGTTTTCCCAGCACCACTTATTGAAGAGACTGTCCTTTCTCCACTGTACATTCCTGCCTCCTTTATCAAAGATAAGGTGACCATATGTCCGTGGGTTTAACTCTGGGCTTTCTATCCTGTTCCATTGATCTATCTTTCTGTTTTTGTGCCAGTACCATACTGTCTTGATTACTGTAGCTTTGTAGTATAGTCTGAAGTCAGGGAGCCTGATTCCTCCAGCTCCATTTTTCGTTCTCAAGATTGCTTTGGCTATTTGGGGTCTTTTGTGTTTCCATACAAATTATGAAATGTTTTGTTCTAGTTCTGTGAAAAATGCCAGTGGTAGTTTGATAGGGATTGCATCGAATCTGTAGATTGCTTTGGGTAGTAGAGTCATTTTCACAATGTTGATTCTTCCAATCCAAGAACATGGTACATCTCTCCATCTATTTGTATCATCTTTAATTTCTTTCATCAGTGTCTTATAATTTTCTGCATACAGGTCTTTTGTCTCCTTAGGTAGGTTTATTCCTAGATATTTTATTCTTTTTGTTGCAATGGTAAATGGGAGTGTTTCCTTGATTTCACTTTCAGATTTTTCATCATTAGTGTATAGGAATGCCAGAGATTTCTGTGCATTAATTTTGTATCCGGCAACTTTACCAAATTCATTGATTAACTCTAGTAGTTTTCTGGTAGCATCTTTAGGATTCTCTATGTATAGTATCATGTCATCTGCAAACAGTGACAGCTTTACTTCTTCTTTTCCAATTTGGATTCCATTTATTTCCTTTTCTTCTCTGATTGCTGTGGCTAAAATTTCCAAAACTATGTTGAATAAGAGTGGTGATAGTGGGCAACCTTGTCTTGTTCCTGATCTTAGTGGAAATGGTTTCAGTTTTTCACCATTGAGGACGATGCTGGCTGTGGGTTTGTCATATATGGCCTTTATTATGTTGAGGAAAGTTCCCTCTATGCCTACTTTCTGCAGGGTTTTTATCATAAATGGGTGTTGAATTTTGTCAAAAGCTTTCTCTGCATCTATTGAGATGATCATATGGTTTTTCTCCTTCAGTTTGTTAATATGGTGTATCACGTTGATTGATTTGCGTATATTGAAGAATCCTTGCATTCCTGGAATAAACCCCACTTGATCATGGTGTATGATCCTTTTAATGTGCTGTTGGATTCTGTTTGATAGTATTTTGTTGAGGATTTTTGCATCTATGTTCATCAGTGATATTGGCCTGTAGTTTTCTTTCTTTGTGACATCCTTGTCTGGTTTTGGTATCAAGGTGATGGTGGCCTCGTAGAATGAATTTGGGAGTGTTCCTCCCTCTGATATATTTTGGAAGAGTTTCAGAAGGATAGGTGTTAGCTCTTTTCTAAATGCTTGATAGAATTCACCTGTGAAGCCATCTGGTCCTGGGCTTTTGTTTGTTGGAAGAGTTTTTATCACAGTTTCAATTTCAGTGCTTGTGATTGGTCTGTTCATATTTTCTATTTCTTCCTGATTCAGTCTTGGCAGGTTGTGCATTTCTAAGAATTTGTCCATTTCTTCCAGGTTGTCCATTTTATTCGCATAGAGTTGCTTATAGTAATCTCTCATGATCTTTTGTATTTCTGAAGTGTCAGTTGTTACTTCTCCTTTTTCATTTCTAATTCTATTGATTTGAGTCTTCTCCCTTTTTTTCTTGCTGAGTCTGGCTAATGGTTTATCAATTTTGTTTATCTTCTAAAAGAACCAGCTTTTAGTTTTATTGATATTTGCTATCGTTTCCTTCATTTCTTTTTCATTTATTTCTGATCTGATTTTTATGATTTCTCTCCTTCTGCTAACTTTGGGATGTTTTTGTTCTTCTTTCTCTAATTGCTTTCGGTGCAAGGTTAGGTTGTTTATTCGAGATGTTTCCTGTTTCTTAAGGTGGGATTGTATTGCTATAAACTTCCCTCTTAGAACTGCTTTTGCTGCATCCAATAGGTTTGGGTTGCCGTGTCTCCATTGTCATTTGTTTCTAGGTATTTTTTAATTTCCTCTTTGATTTCCTCAGTGATCACTTGGTTATTAAGTAGTGTATTGTTTAGCCTCCATGTGTTTGTATGTTTTACAGCTCTTTTCCTGTAATTGATATCTAGTCTCATAGCACTGTGGTCGGAAAAGATACTTGATACAATTTCAATTTTCTTAAATTTACCGAGGCTTGATTTGTGACCCAAGATATGATCTATCCTGGAGAATGTTCCATAAGCACTTGAGAAAAATGTGTATTCTGTTGTTTTTGGATGGAATGTCCTATAAATATCAATTAAGTCCATATTGTTTAATGTATCATTTAAAGCTTGTGTTTCCTTATTTATTTTCATTTTGGATGATCTGTCCATTGGTGAAAGTGGGGTGTTAAAGTCCCCTACTATGAGTGTGTTACTGTCGATTTCTCCTTTTATGGCTGTTAGTATTTGCCTTATGTATTGAGGTGCTCCTATGTTTGGTGCATAAATATTTACAATTGTTATATCTTCTTCTTGGATCGATCCCTTGATCATTATGTAGTGTCCTTCTTTGTCTCTTCTAGTAATCTTTATATTATTTATTATTATTTTTTGTGTGTGTGTCGTATGCGGGCCTCTCACTGTTGTGGCCTGTCCCGTTGCGGAGCACAGGCTCCGGACGCGCAGGCTCAGCGGCCATGGCCCCCCGGCCCAGCCTCTCCGCGGCACGTGGGATCTTCCCGGACCAGGGCACGAACCCGTGTCCCCTGCATCTGCAGGCGGACTCTCAACCACTGCAGCCACCAGGGGAGCCCAGTAATCTTATTTTAAAGTCTATTTTGTCTGATATGAGAATCGCTACTCCAGCTTTCTTTTGGTTTCCATTTGCATGGAATATCTTCTTCCATCCCCTTACTTTCAGTCTATATGTGTCTCTAGGTCTGAAGTGGGTCTCTTGTAGACAGCATATATATGGGTCTTGTTTTTGTATCCATTCAGCCAATCTGTATCTTCTGGTGGGAGCATTTAGTCCATTTACATTTAAGGTAATTATCGATATGTATGTTCCTATTCCCATTTTCTTAATTGTTTTGGGTTCGTTATTGTAGGTATTTTCCTTCTGTTGTGTTTCTTGCCTAGAGAAGTTCCTTTAGCATTTGTTGTAAAGCTGGTTTGGTGGTGCTGAACTCTCTCAGCTTTTGCTTGTCTGTAAACGTTTTAATTACTCCATCAAATCTGAATGAGATCCTTGCTGGGTAGAGTAATCTTGGTTGCAGGTTTTTCTCTTTCATCACTTTAATTATGTCCTGCCACTACCTTCTGGCTTGTAGAGTTTCTGCTGAGAGATCAGCTGTTAACTTGACGGGGATTCCCTTGTGTGTTGTTTGTTGTTTTTCCCTTGCTGCTTTTAATATGATTTCTTTGTGTTTAATTTTTGACAGTTTGATTAATATGTGTCGTGGCGTATTTCTCCTTGGATTTATTCTGTATGGGACTCTCTGTGCCTCCTGGACTTGATTAACTATTTCCTTTCCCATATTAGGGAAGTTTTCAACTATAATCTCTTCAAATATTTTCTCAGTCCCTTTCTTTTTCTCTTCTTCTTCTGGAACCCCTATAATTCGAATGTTGGTGCGTTTAATGTTGTCCCAGAGGTCTCTGAGACTGTCCTCTGTTCTTTCCATTCTTTTTTCTTTATTTTGCTCTGCAGCAGTTATTTCCACTATTTTATCTTCCACCTCACTTATCCGTTCTTCTGCCTCAGTTATTCTGCTATTGATCCCATCTAGAGTATTTTTCATTTCATGTATTGTGTTTTTAATCGATGCTTGATTCATCTTTAGTTCTTCTAGGTCCTTGTTAACTGTTTCTTGCATTTTGTCTATTCTATTTCCAAGATTTTGGATCTGGGAAATAGAATCTTGGATCATGTTTACCATCATTATTCTGAATTCTTTTTCAGGTAGACTGCCTATTACCTCTTCATTTGTTAGATCTGGTGGGTTTTTATCTTGCTCCTTCTCCTGCTGTGTGTTTTTCTGTCTTCTCATTTTGCTTATGTTACTGTGTTTGTGGTCTCCTTTTTGCAGGCTGCAGGTTCGTAGTTCCCGTTGTTTTTGGTGTCTGTTCCCATTGGCTAAGGTTGGTTTAGTGGGTTGTGTAGGCTTCTTGGTGGAGGGGACTAGTGCCTGTGTTCTGGTGGATGAGGCTGGATCTTGTCTTTCTGGTGGGCAGGTCCACGTCTGGTGGTGTGTTTTGGGGTGTCTGTGGACTTTTTATGATTTTAGGCCACCTCTCTGCTAATGGGTGGCGTTGTGTTCCTGTCTTGCTAGTTGTTTGGCATAGGGTGTCCAGCACTGTAGCTTGCTGGTCGTTGAGTGAAGCTGGGTGCTGGTGTTGAGATGGAGATGTCTGGAAGATTTTTGCCGTTTGATATTATGTGGAGCTGGGAGGTCTCTTGTGGACCAGTGTCCTGAAGTTGGCTCTCCCACCTCAGAGGCACAGCACTGACTCCTGGCTCCTCAATTTGGGATGATTTGTTGTCTATTCCTGTATTCCAGAGATGCAGGGTACATCAAGTTGATTGTGGAGCTTTAATCCACTGCTTCTGAGGCTGCTGGGAGAGATTTCCCTTTCTCTTCTTTGTTCTCACAGCTCCTGGGTCTCAGCTTTGGATTTGGCCCCGCCTCTGCGTGTAGGTCGCCGGAGGGCGTCTGTTCTTCGCTCAGACAGGACAGGGTTAAAGGAGCAGCCTCTTTGGGGACTCTGGCTCACTCAGGCTGGGCGGGAGGGAGGGGCACGGAGTGCGGGGTGAGCCTGCAGCGGCAGAGGTCGGTGTGACGTTGCACCAGCCCGAGGCACGCCGTGCGTTCTCCCAGCTAAGCCGCCCCTGGATCCCGGGACACCGGCAGTGGCGGGCTGCACAGGCTCCCCGAAGGGCGGTGTGGGCAGTGACCTGCGCTCACACACAGGCTTCTTGGCGGCGGCAGCAGCAGCCCCAGCGTCCCACGCCCGTCACTGGGCTCCGCGCTTTCAGTCGCGACTCGCGCCCGTCTGTGGAGCCCCTTTAAGCAGCGCTCTTAATCCCCTCTCCTCGCGCACCAGGAAACCAAGAGGGAAGAAAAAGTCTCTTGCCTCTTCGGCAGCTCCAGAGTTTTCCCGGACTCCCTCCCGGCTAGCTGTGGCACATTAGCCCCCTTCAGGCTGAGTTCTCGCCGCCAGCCCCAGTCCTCTCCCTGCGCTCTGACCGAACCCCGAGCCTCAGCTTCCAGCGCTGCGCGCCCCGGCGGTTGAGCAGACAAGCCTCTCGGGCTGGTGAGTGCCGCTCGGCACCGATCCTCTGTGTGGGGATCTCTCCGCTTTGCCCTACCCAGGTATGTGGGGAGTTTCTTGCCTTTTGGGAGGTCTGGGGTCTTCTGCCAGCTTTCAGTAGGTGTTCTGTAGGAGTTGTTCCACGTGTAGCTCTATTTCTTGCATTACATCTTTATTTTTTATAAATCCAAAAATACAGTATTATAATTATATAACTATTTTAAACAATGTTATGTTTTTTAAAAAGAAACTAAAAGAAGAAAATAGAAATGCAGATATATAAACAGACACACACATATATACCGTCCTTTATAATTACCTACATATGTTACATAGGTAGCATTTCCAGTTTTCTTCATTCTTCCCTGTGGATATGAGTTATTGTCAATTGTCATTTCCTTTCAGCTTGAAGAACTTCCTCTTGTATTTCTTGTATAATAAGTCTGCTAGCAACAAATAATGTCAATCTTTGTTTACCTGAGTTCACCTTTATTTTGCCTTCATTTTTTTTTTTTTTTTTTTTTTTTTGCGGTATGTGGGCCTCTCACTGTTGTGGCCTCTCCCGTTGCGGAGCACAGGCTCCGGATGCGCAGGCCCAGCGGCCATGGCTCACGGGCCCAGCCGCTCCGCGGCATATGGGATCCTCCCAGACCGGGGCACGAACCCGTATCCCCTGCATCGGCAGGCGGACTCTTAACCACTTGCGCCACCAGGGAGGCCCTGCCTTCATTTTTGAAGGATATTGTTGCTAGATAGAATTTTTTGTTAAAAATGTGTATGATGAGTCACTTTTCTTTGGTTGTTTTCAAGATTTTATTTTTGTATTTGGCTTTCAGCAGTTTGAAGTGTCTACATATAATTCTCTTTGCATTTACCTTAAGATTTCTTGAGATTACTGAGTCTATTAAGTTAACATTTTTAATAAAATTTGAGTTTTTAGTCTTACATTCAAATTTTTTCTGCTCTTTTACTCCTCTTTTTCTGAGAATCCTACTACACCTGTGTTGAAATGTTTATTTTTTTTAACAGGTCTCTGATGTTCTTCAATTTTCTTCATTCTTCTGTTTTTCTGTTCTTCAGATTGGATAATTTCTATTGATTGATTTTCAAGTTCACTGATCCTGCTTCTGCCATCTCAAATCTGCTGTTTATATCACCATTTCAGTTATTATAGTCTTCATCTCTCAAATTTGCAGTTGCTTCTTTTCAATGGCTTCTACTTCCTTTTTGAGATTTACTACTTGTGGACTCACTACCATATTTTTCTTTTAATTCTTTGAACATAGTTTCCTTTAATTCTTTGAATGTATTTTAAAATAAGTTTTCATCACTCTGTAGCCTTCCCTAAAGGAACCTGTATCTATTTGCCAGGATGACTGAATATAAGGGATATATTTTGGGGAGAATACTGGCCACTATCTCTGAACTGATGTTATCCCCTCGATAGCAAACACAGTTTAGCATGGAAAGTCATGAAGGTCAAGTAAAAAATGGACTTCAGGCCTGAATTCATTTCACAGTAGGGCCATTGATTCCCAAACACAATCTGGTTTATTTCCCCATTTCCAAATATATTATTAAATAGACAGGCTTGGCAAAATATTGCACATCTGCTACTTCAACCCATTTTCTGAGTAAGCCATGATGCTGTCAATTTTGAGCGGGCCTAGAACAAGAGAAGTTTCCAAAGGTGGTCCAAGATATAGTGCAAGCAACTCTATCACTAAAGCATTATGACCCCAAGGATACAATGTACTCAAAGAGAGTCAATGTTTTTTTTTTTTTTTTTTTGCAGTACACGGGCCTCTCACTGTTGTGGCCTATCCCGTTGTGGAGCACAGGCTCCAGGCGTGCAGGCTCAGTGGCCATGGCTCACGGGCCCAGCCGCTCCGCGGCATGTGGGATCTTCCCGGACTGGGGCACAAACCCGTGTCCCCTGCCTCGGCAGGCGGACTCTCAACCACTGCGCCACCAGGGAAGCCCCTGAGAGTCAATTTTTTATAGAGATTGAGATATATGTGTTTACAATATTTATTTGTGGCAGTACCACAGGGTCTGTCCTCAAGGGGACATGGCTACACCTTCATTCAAGGGTTCTAGTTAGAGAACCAGATGAGAGGCTGTGATGATTCTCCATGATGGTGAACTAAGTCAAGATTCTGTCAGACTCCAACAGGAGGATCACAGTTCAGATTCCTCAGACTTCTATAAAAAGCCATACTTTTTTTTCTCTAGATTAGCATTCTTCTGCGAAATGACTCCTGAATCACTTCTGAGTCCTGGTAAAGGAAGGTCACTGGACCATGGGACCTAGGATGCCTATCATGAATTGGTCTTGTGTGTCTCAGCAAGCTAAAGCATCTCCACATCTGCCTCCCAAGTTCTAGCTCCTATGTTTCCACTAGAAAACCTCAGCAGCCTCCTAATTGACCTTTTCACTTCCAAACTTACTCTTCTCTAATTTATTTTCTATATTTCAACCAGACATTTGGAAATGCACACCTGAGGTGTGCATTTAAGGAGGTGCTATTCACCTCCTTAAAAGCGTTGCCTGGCTCCACATCAGCCTCACAATAAGCTTGAAGTGGTACAAAACCCTGCACAATCTCCTCCCCGTTACCTTCTAACTTCATCTCTCCCTCAGATTCTCTGTGCACAATTTGTCTTTCTTTCAGTTCTTTGAATGAGTTATTATCATGAATCTATCAAGTCCTTCACTCATGTTTTTCTCTCTGCCTTAAATTATCTTCCTTAACTTCACCTAGTTGACCCATACTCATCTTAAAGATTCCAGCTCAAACATCAGTCCTCTGAAAAATACTGCAAGACTCCCCAGACTAGCAAAACTTGCCCTTCTTTATTATATGCTTTCATAAGACCACACATTTTTCCTTATAGCATTGAGTTTTTTTATAATAATGTATTTATTCTGAGACTATTTGTTTGAAACCTGCCTAGTATGGCTTCAAACTAAGCACTGCACAGGGATACCTAATCAAGAAGGAGAGTGAAGGATAAAATGCAGCCCACAGTCCACTTGACAAGTCATATATCCTGGTATGGAGCTCCATCCATCCATTGAAGAGATGCTCTTTTACAAATTACAAAAATATACTGTCTACTCACCAAGTAGTGTGCACATGGGCTGCATCTTCCCAAAAGAGGCTTTTTTTTTTTCTAATTTGCACAAAGATACCCAATGGATTAGCTACAGCTCTATATGCCTCCCTCCTTGATAAGCTCCATGAGAGCAAACACCATGACTGTTTTTGTCATGCTTCTACCTCCAATATTCAGCATACTACATGGAACACAAGTAGATGTTCATTAATATTTGCTGCTTCATTAAAAGAAGGAATAATCCTCAGGCACAGAATAATTGACATGTATTTTATTTTGCATGTTCCTTCTGAGTTCAATGGTTTTTTAACAAAACATATTTCAGTTTCTACAATGCAAGCTGCTCTTGTGAGTCAGTAACCAAAGGCAGAATTTTGTTCTACTAGTTGCCCAAGTTCCTAATCAGGCCCCTGGGATAGAGTCTCAAACTCTTTTTCTGCTGTCCCTTGTGCCCTGGACTGATTCTCAAGGGGGAAGTCCCTAGAGTCCTAGATCAGATGGATCTGGTCCTCTTTTGGGAATAAACAGAGTTCCTGGATGTGGGGTTTCAAGAGGCTTCAAATCTGTAGGAAGATCCTCTCAGGCCAGAGGATGCAATGCTCTGGACTTTAAGTTGGTCCCCACACCCTGAGCTTCCTTCTGACACTCAGGAAGTGCTGTACTTCTAAGGCTTTGGGTTTTCAATTTCTCCCTTATAAGCCTCTTGGAGAGAGTCCTACCTTTGTTCTTTTTTTTTTTTTTTTTTTTTGTAAGTTCAGATGCACAGCAATTACAAGAACTTCTCTCATCTCCTTTGCCAACTTTGCAAGAAGTGGTTGATGGTAGAAAAAAAAGGAGAGAAGAGCTGTTTTAAAATTTTCTAAGTTTCTTCCTTTTCTCCTCCTGGTTTTCTGATGATTTTCTTGAACGTTAGAGTTTCATATTTTTCCTGTGTTTTGCATGATGACTTTTTGAGACCCGGTGCCTATAAAGTGAATAAGAATATCCTCACAAATTTCATTTTAATTAATGGAAGAATCTGTTTAAAATCATGGAGGAAAGATACTAAATTAAAAAACCTTTACAATCCCAGAGTTTTCATCTACCAGTGAGGTCCCTGTTATCTTTTCAGTGAATAAGGCTGAGGGTCAGGCATTTTTCATACAGCTGTTGTCTTCTTCCCCTCTAACCGGAACCTCATTCATGAATATTCATTCAGTAGAGTTTTGACTCAACGAAAGCATGTAGAATTTGGAGTCATACATACTGTGTTTCACAGCTGGTCTTGTCAATTACTAGATATGTGAGTCTGACAAGTAGTTTATCCTTCCCAACTTCAAATTATCCATCTATAAAATGGGAGTATGTATTTTATTTCCTTGTAGGGTAATTCTAAATTGTAAGTTATGCAGAGTGTCTTAATAGGGCAGCATATAGTATATTTTAATCAAATGTTCATTAGTAAATGTAAATGCAAAAACTAACTCAGACATTCAGAGTGTAAAGACCAACTTTATTGTTCCATCAGTTTTTGAGGTCTATATGTTGCTTTGACTCCCCTTACTTATTATGCTCAATCCTGGGTAAGATTCTTTGCCCAGCTCTCATCCAGCAATGTTACATGGGGGCATCCAGATCACTACTTCCAGAGAAATATGCTTGACATAATCTGTGTGTGTGTGTGTTTGTGGGATGTGGGATGTGGATATGAATGGGGCTGACGTTGGAGTTTCTAGACAGATAGATGCTAGCCTTGCAGAAGAAGAAAACAAATAAAGGAAGTACTGTGTTTTTCTGAACTTTGCTCTTCCACCAGACAGTAGTAACGATGTGAAGAACTAAAAGGAAATTAGGTAATACGTATCAAACCCATGCCCCTGTCTCTTCACAGACACATCAAAACAACCCAGAACAAGATAAAGTGATTTCCTTTTTTTTTTTTTTTTTTTTTTTTTTTTTGCAGTACGCATGCCTCTCACTGTTGTGGCCTCTCCCGTTTAGGAGCACAGGCTCTGGACACACAGGCTCAGCGGCCATGGCTCATGGGCCCAGCCACTCCCTGGCATGTGGGATCTTCCTGGACCGGGGCACGAACCCGGTCCCCTGCATCGGCAGGTGGACTCTCAACCACTGTGCCACCAGGGAAGCCCCGATTTCCTCTTTTTTAAAATGTCTTCCTAGAGAAGGCTCATCAAATTCTGTGTATCAGTGTTACATGTATCAGTATCTCATCTGAGACAAAAAAGACATCTTCCCTCCAGTATTGAGATCTTTCAAGAGCAGAGGACTCAGAGTACAAGGTAAAGAGAGCTAGGTTCCCAAATTCTCTCTGCCATGAACTAAATATGTGATATTAGGCAACATTTTCATTCTTTTTGGAATTAAGCATCCTCACATTTCTACCACATAGTTATTTTTGGGTAGTAGATGTATTATTACTTTGAAGAATAAAGGAAACTGTAAAATGCCAAAATTTTGTATAATTTTCTACCATCTTTTTGGAGAAAAGAGCTGTTCACCAAAAGTCAGATTAAGGATTGGAAAACTACTCCAGATGCATTATCTATGTCCTTTCTTAATGATAATCGTTTTTCATGTTTTCCTATATTGTTCTTTCATATCTTTTTTCTCTAGAAGTCTCTCAATTTCTGCAACTTAATGAGGTTAAGTCAAGATTCTGACTTCAATACTTTGTCCTGGTTTCCATGTGCCCAAGGCAGCACTGCTGTACATACCTGGCAGAGGTATTGGTCTCCTCCTCCAGACTAGAAGTACCTCGAGAGTATTACTTCATTTATTGGTGCACATAGTTATCAAAAGCTTAAGAAATGGCAAATACTGGGCTAGGTTCTGGGTATGTGGAAAGGACTAAGTATGATCTCTGTCATCAAAAAGCTTACAATGTAGTTGAAAAGTTAGATAATAAATAATTTCAACTGAATATGATGTGCCATCATATGAGAATGAAAAATGCCAATAGAACCAAAACTGGAGGGATACTTAGATAGAAAGAAGGTGATAAGAATGACCTCAAGGGAGGCTTAAAAAAATTAAACCTATCCTCCACCCCACTGCCTAAGTAGTACATATTCATCATGGACACTTTGAAAAAAATCAGGAGATAGTAGACATTCACCCAGAGTTATACCATGCAGAATCATGCACTACTAATATTTTGATGATTTCTATTTAGCTTTCTCTGTATTCATACTTTCAATTCGTTTAGATATTCTCTGCATATACCATACCATATCCTGCTTTTTAACCTATTATTTTCCATTGTTAAAAATTTTTCATATGCATCATTTAAAAGCTGAACAATATATTAAAAAATATTACATTAGTATTAGTCTCTGTTTACAAATGGTACATATATTCATTTCTATATTCTTAGTCTTTTTCCTGTACATACATATCCACATTTATGTGGGTATATATCTTTGCTTTTCATTACAATATTGGGATCATATGACCTTTACTATTTTGCAACATTTCTTCCATTTAACAATATCATGAACAATTTTCTTGATTATAACACTAAAATGTTTATTGTAAAATATGGTGTGCAGTTAAATGTGCATTAAAACAAATGCACATTTTAAGAAAAATAACAAAACAAATACCTAGGTACCCTCTGCTGAAGCTAAGAAACAGAACATCACCATAAAGCTAGAAGCCTCACATATGCTTTCAAATACTTTCAAGTACTTCAAATATATGCCAAATAGTCACTATCGTGAATTTTAGGTTACAGAATTTCCATGTTTTAAATTTCCCATGTTTTTAAAGAATATACTGCTTTACAGAACATATTTTTTCTTTTCTTGTGACTTATTTTGAAAAATAGAAGTTAATTTTCATGGAATAAAATTTATCATTATTTTCTTTTATGTTTTGTATCTTCTACTATCCCGAATTTTAAAAATATTCTCATATATTATCTTCTAGACATTTCATAGGATGTTTTGTTCATTTCCTTTTAATACATTTGAAACTGATTTTTTAAAATGGTGTAAGCTAATCTAATTTCATTTTTTCCCATATGGATAAACCAACTATTCTAAGACCATTAATTGATGACTCTGTGCTTTCCACCAATCTGCAATGCCAGCTCTGGTGCAAAGAGTTTCCATATACCAGAACTCCATTTTTTCCCCATTGGTGTGACCACTTATCCCTGTGACAATACCATACCTTCTTAATTCCTATAGCCTTATAATAAGTAATGGTATTTGAAAGGCAACCCTCTCTTCTTCTTCTCCTTTAATAGTGTTTTGGCTTCTCTTGGATCTTTGTACTTCCACATAAATTTTAGGATCAGTTGTTAATCTAACAAACAAACAACCAAAAACAATCCATTTGGAATTCTGATTGAATTGCACAGAATTCATAGAGTATGAATTCATGGATTTTTGATTAGTTGGAATCTTCATAATATTAGATCTTCCAATTCATAAGCATTGTGTATTGCACCATTCATTTCAGTCTTCTTTAGTGTTCATTATTAAGGTTTTGTAATTTTCTTAATAAAGGTCTTCATTCCTAGGTATTTTATATCTTTAAGCTATTATAAGTGATGGCCCTTTTAAATTTAATTTGCTATCAATTTTTTTATGTACAGAAATGTGATGAATTTTTATATATAAATTTTATACCAGAAAGCTTGTTAAACTCTCTTAATAATTCTAATAAGTTATCAGTAGCTTCTCTTAGATTTGCTATGTTCACAACCATATCATCTATAAAGAATTTCTTCCTTCTCAATCCTTGTATTTTTAATTCCTTTTTTCTTGCCTTACTGGGCAAGAAATTAGAATATTCTAGAATATTCAATATTCAATGCTGAAAAGAAGTGGATAAAGCAGTCACCCTTATCTTGTTCTTAATCTTAAAGAGAATCCTTCAGTATCTCACCTCTAGGTATATGTTGGCTGAAGAATTGCTGTACACGTTTTATCAGCTTAAAGAAAATCTTTTATTGTTTGCTTACTAAGGGCTCTTATAAGTAGACACTGAATTTTAAAAATGCTTTTTGGCAGCTATTGAAATAATCATGTCTCTTTTCCTTTAAACAATTCATGTGAAATATATAACTGGACTGCTTTAATGTTAAACAAACTTGGCATCCTAAAATAAAACCAACTTGGTCACATATCCATCTTATACATTGTTGGATGTGGTCTGGTGACATTTTGCTTAAGAATTTTGCATCTATTTCTGTGCATGAGATTGGCCTGATAAATTTGGTGTCAAGATAATTCCAGCTGCAAAAAATGAGGTAAGAAGTATTCCCTAGTCAGGAAGGAAGAATGTTTCCTCTACTCTTCAAGGTTCTTCTGGCTGGTCTAAGAATTAAATTGACCTGAGACATAGTAGTGAGAAAAAAACAAACAAAAGTTTAATAACATGTATACATGGGAGAGATTCAGGAAAACTGATTAACTCAGCAAAATGGCTAAAACCCTCATCTTAAATACCATCTGCAGCCAAAGAATGAAGACAATGTTGGGAGTATTGGTTTGGGACTTCAAAGGAGAGAAAGGCAATTCACAAGGAGATGGAAAAGCAAATGTTTGGTAAACAAATGCTTGCTGGGCCAGGCAGAAACAATGGGACTCAGAAATTTTAACAAGCAGACTTTTCTAGTTTCCTCCCTGTCTACGATACCTGGTTCATACCATAGTTATCTATTGTGCTATCCCCCTTCCTGGAACAAGTCCTCCATCTACATTCTTTTAGTCAGTTAGAGGAAAGGTCAAAGATTCTTCCTGAGTCATTGGACCTTAAAAATAATCAACCTAGGGCTTCCCTAGTGGCACAGTAGTTAAGAATCCACCTGCCAATGCAGGGGACACGGGTTCAATCCCTGGTCCAGGAAGATCCAACATGCCACGGAGCAACTAAGCTCGTGCGCCACAACTAGCGAGCCTGCACTCTAGAGCCCATGAACAACAACTATTGAGGCCATGTGCCACAACTACTGAAGCCCACACACCTAGAGCCCATGCTCTGTAACAAGAGAAGCCACTGCAATGAGAAACCCATGCACTGCAATGAAGAGTAGCCCCTGCTCACAGCAACTAGAGAAAGCCCATGGGCAGCAATGAAGAAATGCACCCAAAAATAAATAAATAAAATAAATTTATTAAAAAAAATAATCAGCCTAAATTAATCCTCATGCTAAAGAGACACATTTTGGTCTCTTTTGCTCCCTTATACCATCTTTTTTCTATTACCAAACATAGTTTGTGTAAGACTGAAATTAATTTATCCTTGAATGTTTTATAGCATTTATTCGTAAATTGTTCTTGGCCTGGAGGTTTATTTGTAGATTTTTTTATTACTGTCTTTATTTCCAGTAGTTTTCAAATATCTTCTTCTTCATTCAATATTGGTAAGTAATTATTTTTCTAGAAATGCATCCATTTCATTGAAGTTTAAAAATGTATTGATATTAAGTTGTTCATAATATTGCTCTTCATCTTTTTGTGTCTGAAACTTCTTTTATTGTGTCCCTTTATTAATTCATACTGGAGTTTATGTCCTCTTTTTTTTTTCTTCATCAGTTTCACTAGCAGTTTACCTAAAGTTTATAAACTTTTACCCTTGTGGACCTTGTCTGTTTTATCTTTCTTTTATATATTAGTAACATTGTGTCATTATTTTTTCCTTCTACTGTCTTTTTTTATCTTATTTTTATAACTTCTTAGGATGGATGCTCTACTCATTAATTTTCAGCCTTTAAAAAAATTGTAACAAACAAGCATTTTAAACTACGAACTTTCCTCTAATTATGTTCCAAATGCATTGTACATGTGTTGGTACATAATTCTTTTATTATTCTTTAATTCTAAATATTTTCTAACTTCCATTATTAGTTCCTCTTTGAACCATTGGTTAGATTATCAACTATTTGTAATTTTTCAAGTTCCTTTTTGTGACAATTTCTAGCTTAATTACACTCTGGTCTGAGACTGTGGTCTACATTTTAAGAAAATCCAGTTTTAAGAAAAAATTGAGACCAATTTCATGAGCCATACATAGGTTGTCATTTTTTACATGACCCAAGAGTACTTGAAAAGAATGCTTTACCTCAAACTTTTAAATAGTGTTGCTCAAATTCTCTGTATCTTTAATTCCAGTTCTAGGCCTAGTCTGCCATGTCCCTGGAAAAGGCAGCTGATTCATGAAGTTTTGAACTGGGTCTTTGTGGTGTTGAATCTTTGCTCTGGCCAGTGTGTTCACCAGAGGGCAGGGCAGTGTCTGGTCCAAAGAGGTGGTACTGACTTTGTCTTTCAGACCTGAGATCTTCAATGAGGACAGCCAACCACACAGAGGTAAGAGAGTTTGTTTTCCAAGTTTTCTCCCACTTCCAAGAACATCAGCTCACACTCTTTGTGGCGTTTCTCACCGTGTATATTCTAACTCTGGCTGGCAATGTCATCATTGTGACTGTAATCCGCATTGACCATCACCTCCACACCCCCATGTACTTATTTCTAAGTGTCCTCTCCTATCAGAGACTTTCTACTCCCTGGTCATCATCCCTCGCTTGCTTTCCAGCCTTGTAGGTCTGAGCCAATCCACTTCCCTGGAGGGCTGTGGGACTCAGCTTTTTTTCTTCCTTGGCTTTGTCATCACCAACTGCTTCCTATTGGCAGTAAAGGGGTATGCTTGCTATGCGGCCATCTGCCACTTTATTACTCGATCATCATGAACTGGAGGGTCTGTGCCAGGCTGGCATCCTCAGTCTGTGCCACGGGGTTCTCACTCTCACTGGTTCAGGCTGTGGCCATTTTCAGACTGCCCTTTTGCAAGTCACTGATTGAGCATTTTTTCTGCCATGTTCAACCTGTGTTGGACCTGGCCTGTGCTACCGCAATCATCAATGATATCCTGACCTTAATTATCAGCCTCTTGGTCATTACAGGCCCTGCAACCTTCCTCTTCATCTCCTACATCCTCATTATTTCCACCATTCTCAAGATCACCTCAGCTGAGGGCCGGAAGAAGACCTTTGCCATCTGTGCCTCCTACCTCACTGTGGTCATTGTCCACTATGGCTGTGCCTCCACTCCCTACCCCAAGCCCAAGTCAGAGAACACCAAGGATGATCTCAGTGACCTACACTGTCATCACACCTTTACTAAACCCTGTTGCATATAGTCTAAGAAACAAAGAAGTCCAGGATGCTCTGTGGTAGGAAATCCCTTTCCTAAGATGAAATCCCTACCCAAATAGGTGTGCATGCCTTCCAGGAGGAAGCCTATATAGGTAAAGTTACAGAACCAAGATTTCAGATGATTAGTGAAGTCTCACACATCATGGCCAGGGAGCTGGGGTCTAGCCTCTAATAATTGATTTTCACTTCCTCAACCTTTTGTTAACATAAATAAAAGCAAAAGTCACTCAAAGACACCCATTGTCTGTATTCCAGTAGAAAATTACAGGGTCAGAATGTGACCTAGTGTTTATCTCAAGCTTAAATTTAAAGTGACCAATCCACTTTTTAATATGGTATAAACCACATTAAAATAGCCACTCCACTGAATCCTCTTTTAACATAAATTGGATGCTTGAACAAGTGGTCACTAGGGAGGATATTGTGTAGAAATCTAAGTGTCTTTTGATTTAATAAGATAAGCAAAGCAAAAATATAGATATCTTTTAGGAAATGGGTTTGGAGTGAACTAAAATCCTTCTAGAGAGAATATTTTCAAACATGTGGGACTTCAAAGGAAAGGGAACCATGGAATGGGAAGTGAGGGAGTTAAGTGGAGAGAACTCCTAACTGCATATGATGGGCATGCAGTGCACATGACTTGGCCTGATGCTTCGCTTCTTCTGGCTAGAGATGAGCCACATAAGGAAGTCCCTGCGGGGCTGAAAGAAGGGTTTTCCTCATGGGCAGGATGCACAGCAGGCTCAGAGGAAGAGAAGACTAACAGCTCAGGGAGCAAATTGCTGAAAGAATGCTGTGAAATTGGCTGAAAAGAAAGAAAAGTTAGAAGCAGATCCAAATTGGAGCTTCCTGTGGTAGGAGAGCAAGAGAAGCCAGAAGTACAAGGGGAGGGTCAGGAGGAGCCAAAGAGAGTTTAGAAAAGGTCCTTCAGGTTGGGTCCTCTCCTGCCCTTTTTAAGCTAAGTCACAAAGATAAAGAAAGAGAAGTAAACGGAAATATGAAAAGAGTCAGCATAACACCTTTCTGATAAATTAGGTAATTTCATTAGTCCTGAAAACCTGAAAAGAGTCAACAGTAAAGGATTTTGACATGAAAACTTCCATAAAATTAAAGCAACTGAATTAGAAATGGAATAATAAAAGGCGATTTACTGCTCCTCACCTTAAAAATATAAAAAAGAATCAGGGTGAAATTTAGAATCAATTTGTGACACAAGATATGTGTTGAATCAAACTATAATGATCAAAATGGATAATTACTGAGCAAATAAAAATTATTATACTGATCTATTTATTAAAAGATACATAAGATACACATGAGTACACAGTGTTCTCATTATAAAATATTTTTGAAATACAAAAATATCAACATCTCTAAAATCATTGCGCATTTTATAGGCTATGCATGCAAGCACATAAAAATCTAACTTTAAAACAATTCTGCAGTTCAGTCTACTTTGTAATTCTGAGTTCCCAATCTGCCTGACAGAAAAAAGTCATCTAGTCTTTTTCATGTAAACTGGGGCAATTTAGTAATTAAGTCATTTTATGAGTAAACAATGAAATTCAAGGTCTTGCTCCTGCCCTTTCTTTCCCATTATCCTCTGGGTGAATCAAGTTCTGGTGCAGGTGAGACAGGCTGGACCTGGGACCTGGGACCCTTTGTTACAGTGCTTGAACCTGTACAAAACTCTCCTCCAGCAACAGAATACAAAGAAACTATAAGGGTCTAAAAATAACTGCACACATGGCAGTCAGGCAATTAGGAACAATAAGATACAAAACGACTGGGACTTCCCTGGTGGCGCAGTGGTTAAGAATCCACCTGCCAATTCAGGAGACATGTGTTCAAATCCTGGTCTGGGAAGATCCCACATGCCTTGGAGCAAATAAGCCCATGCGCCACAACTACGGAGCCTGCGCTCTAGAGCCCGCGAGCCACAACTACTGAGCCCATGTGCCACAACTACTGAAGCCCATGCACCTAGAGCCCATGCTTTGAAACAAGAGAAGCCACCAAAATGAGAAGCTAGCACACCGCAATGAAGAGTTGCCCCCGCTTGCCGCAACTAGAGAAAGTCCATGAGCAGCAACGAAGACCCAACGCAGCCAAAAATAAATAATACAAATAAAAATAAATTCATTAAAAAAAGATACAAGGGCCTCCCTGGTGGTGCAGTGGTTGGGAGTCCGCCTGCCGATGCAGGGGATACGGGTTCGTGCCCCGGTCTGGGAGGATCCCATATGCCGCGGAGCGGCTGGGCCCGTGAGCCATGGCCGCTGGGCCTGTGCATCCGGAGCCTGTGCTCCACAACGGGAGAGGCCACAACAGTGAGAGGCCCGCATACCACAAAAAGAAAAAAAAAAAAAAAAAAAAAAGATACAAAATGACCAAAAACCCAACTTCCACTTCTGAGGTGTCAAGCAAAAGCAGAGTCCTGCACATGATCCCTGCACAAAGCACCACCAAGTAGGTGCACAGACCACCTAAGCCACCCCTCTGGCTTGACCCAAGGGTCCACCCCTACCCTCACCCCATTTAAGGGACCAGCTCACCCCCACTCAGGAACGAGCAAGGGGACCTGTTATTTGCTTTCCCTCCCTTGTGCCACAACACAAGTCCCAGTAAAGCCTTGCGTGAATTTCTAGTTTGACCTCTTATCAATTTCTATTGATTAAGGAGTCCAAGAACCCTGGGTTGGTAACAAAGCCTTCTAGTTTTCTTAGCATGGAGGAAGAGGAACCTGATCCATGGTCACTTCCACCTGTCCATGTTGGATTTCTATGTGAATACATGAACTCCCGTGGTCATCCTTGTTATCTATTGTGATGACTCTGGTCTTATCATGCTCTTTAATCAATGTGGTTCCTGCACTTCATCTTCCTTGTGACTACTCTAGGTCCACTGGCCCTTTCTCAACCACTGCTTGAGGGAAATTGGACATTCAGTTGCACCCTTGACCCTATAATGGAGTAAATAAGACACAGTGGGATGTCACCAAGACATCCACTTGGATGTATCACTTAACTTTTTCTGCTCCACCAGGATTCACGTGTTTTCTGAGGCTGGGAAGTGAGTGACATATCTCTTCTGCTTTATCAGTTGCCACCCGTCCTTCCTTACAGCAGGGTAAACCTGGTATCTGCTGGTAGATCGAAGAGTGGGCCTTCCCCAGTATCCAACTAACTCCAGTGTTATCTTCTCCACAAAGCTGGACACCTTTATTTTATTTTGGCAGAAAAACCTAAATTCTTCCTAACTCTGTAGTAGTTTACATTATACATTTCACATACAAAGTACTTTCAGTGCTTAGACTTTTGATATTCAAAATTCTTTGTAAACTAAATGTAGCTTTCCTCTCTAGAAAGTTAAAAACTATTAAAAAGTTAAAAACTATTTCAGCTTTTAAGACAAATATTTTAGTTATGAGTTTAAAAAAATATTTTTGGAATTCAATTGACCTTTTTTTTCTGGATTATTTTGGGCTTACCCTTCCCTGGGGCAAACGAAAGTCCTCTGAAACAATGTGAAATATGGAAATACTGTAGACTTTTTATTCTGTTGCATTTATATATTTATTTAATGTGTCAACAACATTAATTATCATAGATTTTTAAAAATGTTTTATTATCTAATAGCGATAGTTACCTGCCATTATTCTTCTTCAGAATATTTTTAGGTGTTTTGCCTGTTTAAATTTTTCATATAAATTTTAGAAGCAGCTTGTTTAACTTACACCCCTCCCCAATGCACACACATACTCAGCACAGTTACATACATACAAGCGAACCAATCTCTGGTATTATTTTATTGAAATCCTATTGCATTTATTAACTAATTTATGAAAAACTAATATTTTAATGATCTTGAGCCTCCATATTAAAAACATAGTATTATTTTCCATTGGTTTAAGTCTCCTTTTGTTTTTTACTTTTTACATTTCAAAGTGATCAACCATGATAACCTAGCTATGATGTCACCATACAAAGATGTACATAGTTATGTCCATAACCATGACTCATTTATTTTTCAAAATGGAAGTTTGTACCTCAATATCCCTCACCTATTTCTTTCCTCCTCCTATCCCTTTCCCCTCTGGCAACCACCTGTTTGTTCTCTATGACTCTGTTTCTGTTTTGTTATGTCTGTTCATTTGTTTTGCTTTCTAGATTCCACATATAAGTGAAATCATACAGTATGTGCTTAACTTCTTTCACTTAGCATAATACCCTCTCAGTCCATCAATGTTGTCACAAATGGCAAGATTTCATTTTTTTATGGCTGAATAATATTCCGTTGTAAATATTTACCACATCTTCTTTATCTATTCATCTATTGATGGACACTTAGGTTGCTTCCATATCTTGGCTATTGTAAATAATGCTGTAATGAACACTGGGGGGCATGCAACTTTTCTAATTAGTGTTTTTGTTTTCTTCTGATAAATACTCAGGAGTGGAATTTCTGGATCAAATGGTAATTCTATTTTTAATTTTTTCAGGAATCTCCATACTGTTTTCCATAGTGGCTCTACCAATTTACACTTCCATTAACAGTGTATGAGGGTTCCCTTTCCTCCACATTCTCACCACCACTTGTTATTTGTTATCTTTTTGATAATAGCCATTCTGACAGGTGTGAGGTAATGTCTCATTGTGGTTTTGATTTGCATTTCCCTGAGGATTAGTGATGTTGAGCATCTTTTCATGTGCCTGTTGGCCATTTGTATGTCTTCTTTGGAAAAAAATGTCTATTCAGGTCTTCTGTCCATTTTCAATTGGGTTGTTTGGGTTTTTTTTGATGTTGAATTGTATGAGCTTTTTAAAAAATCCCTTATTGGATCTATCATTTGTGAATATCTTCTCTTATTCACCAGGTGGCTTTTTCATTTTGCTGATAGTTTCCTTCACTGTGCAAAAGCTTTTAAGCTTGATGTGGTCCCATTTATTTATTTTTGCTTTTGTTGCCCTTGCCTGAGGAGACATATCCAAAACAATATCACTAAGATAAATATCAAAGGGTTTGCTACCTATGTTTTCCTCTAAAAAGTTTTATGGTTTCAGGTCTTACATTTAAGTCTTTAATCCATTTTGAATTTATTTTTGTGCATGGTATGAGAGAGTAGTCTAGTTTGATTCATTTGTGTGTAGCTGTCCTGTTTTCACAAAACCATTTATTGAAGAGGTTGCCCTCTCCCCATTGTATATTGTATATTGTTTTGTTTGTCATAGATTAATTGCCCATATAAGAGTGGGTTGATTTCTGGGCTCTCTATTCTGTTCCACTGATCTATATGTCTGTCTTGGTGTCAGTACCATACTGTTTTGATTATTGTAGATTTGTAATATAATTCAAAATCAGGGAGTATGATACCTCAGCTTTACTCTTCTTTCTCAAGATTGTCTTGGCTATTTGGGGTCTTTTTTGTTTCCATATTTTACACATTTTTCTGTAATTTTTCTCTAGAAGTTTTAAAGTTTTATTTTTTACATCTAAGTCAATGATCCATTGTGAGATTTTTGGTAATAAGCTGTGAGATTTAGATCAAGGTTAAATTTTTGCCTACAGATATCCAATTGCTTCAGTTCAATTTTTTTTAAGGGCTACTATCCTCCATTTTGCACATTTGTCAAAAATCAGTTGAGTGTATTTCTGTGCATCAATTTCTGAATTTTCCACTCTGTTCTAGTGATCTATGTATCTACTGCTCCACCAATACCACAGTATCTTGATTAAGGTAGCTGTATAGTAAATCTTAATTTTGGGTAGAGTGATTCCTCTCACGTTATTCTTCTTTATCAGGATTATTTTAGTTTAGGTCTTTAGTCTAAGGCCTGTGCAACTCCATATCAATTTTAGAATAAGCTTGTCTATGTCTACAAAAATGCTTGCCAGGATTTTTATAGGAATTGCATTAAATCTATAGATCAATTTAAGGAAAATGACAACTTTATAGTGTTGAGTCTTCCAGTTCATGTCCAAAGTATGCTTCTCCATTTAAGTCTCCTTTGATTTCTTTCACCAGCATTTAGTAATTTTTCAGCATACAAATCTTATACATGTTTTGTTAAGCATATACCTAAGTGTTTAATTTTCTTTGGAGAAACTGTAAATCAGTGGTCTCCAACCTTTTTGGCACCAGGGAATGGTTTTGTGGAAGACAATCTTTCCACAGACTGGTGTGTGTGAGGGGATGGTTTTGGGATGATTCAAGTGCATTACATTTATTGTGTACTTTATTTCTATTATTATTACATTGTAATATATAATGAAAGAATTATACAACTCACCATAATGCAGAATCAGTGGGAGCCCTGAGATTGTTTTCACTTGCCACTCACTGATCGGGCTTTGATATGAGCCTGGAAGCAGTTGATTTATTATGGTCTCTGCACAGTCAAACCTCTCTGCTGATGATAATCTGTATTTGCAGCTGCTCCCCAGCACTAGCATCACTGCCTCAGCTCCACTTCAGATCATCAGGCATTAGATTCTCATAAGGAGCACTCAAACTAGATCCCTTGCATGCACAGTTCATAGTAGAGTTTGTGCTCCTATGAGATACTAAGGCCACTGCTGATCTGACAGAGGGTGGAGCTCAGGCAGTAATGTGAGCCATGGGGAGCAGCTGTAAATACAGATGAAGTTTTGCTCGCTCCCCCGCTTCTCACCTCCTGCTGAGCAGCCTGGTTCCTAAAAGGCCATGGAGCGGTAGTGGTCCATGGCCCAGGGGTTGGGGACCCCTGCTGTAAATGATATTGTGCTTTTAATCTTGGTTCACTCATTTTCACTGTTAGTATATAGAAATGTGATTGATTTTCATATGTTGATACTGTATGTTGTAACCTTACCTAACTCACTAGTTCTAGGAAGTTTTTTTGTTTTATTTTGTTTTTGCAAGTACCTTGGGTCTTTCTACATAGATAATAATGTCACCCACATAAATAGGGGCAGTTTTACATCTTCCTTTCTGACCTATATGCCTTTTATTTCCTCTTTGTGTCTTATTGCAGTGGGCAGAACTTTTATTACCATGTTAAATAAGAGTGGTGAGAGCAGATATCCTTGCCTTGTCCCTGATTTTAGGGAGGAAGCATTCAGTCTTTCACCATTAAGTATGATCCTATTGATTTTTTTTTGTTATGCTCTTTATCAAATTGAGATAATTCCCTTCGATTCTTAACTTACTAAGAGTTTTTGTCATATATGGGTGCTGGATTTTGTCGAATGTTTCTCTCTGTAAAGTTGATATAATTATACAATATTTCACAGGAGTGGCATATTTATTTTTAAAAAAAGAGGAACAGGAAACATCTAAATGACTACATAACAACAGGAGCTTCTTAGTTGAAAGATCCTTGTTAGAAGAGGGAGCTTCAAGAACTCAGCAGCTAGTATCAACCTATTCTTCCACTGTCAGCTCTTTGCCAAATTACTGAAAGGGGAGAGAAAATTAGCCTTTGAGGCCATGTCGAGTAGTATCTCCTGACAAGTTTTGTCAGTTCTACCTACAAAACAAATTTATCCATTTTGTTCCATCTCCGCTGAAACTGCTCCTATACAGAAACAATCTTCTCTCATTATCTACTCTCCTTGTTTATTCTTATTCTTTTCCAATCAATTCTTTACACAAAAGAAAAGTTATATTTTAAAGATGAAAATCAGATCATGCTCTTACCCTAATTAAAAATACCCAATGGAGAGGACTTCCGGGTAAGATGGCAGAAGAGTAAGACGTGGAGATCACCTTCCTCCCCACGGATACACCAGAAATAAGCTACACGTGGAACAACTCCTACAGAACACCTACTGAATGCTGGCAGAAGACCCTAGACCTCCCAAAAGGCAAGAAACTCCCCACATACCTGGGTAGGGCAAAGCGGAGAGATTCCCGCACAGGGGATCGGTGCCGAGCGGCACTCACCAGCCCGAGAGGCTTGTCTGCTCACCCGCCAGGGCGGGCGGCGCTGGAAGCTGAGGCTCGGGCTTCGGTCAGAGCGCAGGGAGAGGACTGGGGCTGGCGGCGAGAACTCAGCCTGAAGGGGGCTAATGTGCCACAGCTAGCCGGGAGGGAGTCCGGGAAAACTCTGGAGCTGCCGAAGAGGCAAGAGACTTTTTCTTCCCTCTTGGTTTCCTGGTGCGCGAGGAGAGGGGATTAAGAGCGCTGCTTAAAGGGGCTCCACAGACCGGCACGAGTCTCGACGGAAAGCGCGGAGCCCAGTGACGGGCGTGGGACGCTGGGGCTGCTGCTGCCGCTGCCAAGAAGCCTGTGTGTGAGCGCAGGTCAGTGTCCACACCGCCCTTCGGGGAGCCTGTGCAGCCCGCCACTGCCGGTGTACCGGGATCCAGGGGCGGCTTCCCTGGGAGAACACACGGCGCGCCTCGGGCTGGTGCAACGTCACGCCGACCTCTGCCACTGCAGGCTCGCCCTGCACTCCGTGCCCCTCCCTCCCGCCCAGCCTGAGTGAGCCAGAGTCCCCAAAGAGGCTGCACCTTTAACCCTGTCCTATCTGAGCGAAGAACAGACGTCCTCCGGTGACCTACACGCAGAGGGGGAGCCAAATCGAAAGCTGAGACCCAGGAGCTGTGAGAAAAAAGAAGAGAAAGGGAAATCTCTCCCAGCAGCCTCAGAAGCAGTGGATTAAAGCTCCACAATCAACTTGATGTACCCTGCATCTCTGGAATACAGGAATAGACAACAAATCATCCCAAATTGAGGAGCCAGGAGTCAGTGCTGTGCCTCTGAGGTGGGAGAGCCAACTTCAGGACACTGGTCCACAAGAGACCTCCCAGCTCCACATAATATCAAACGGCAAAAATCTTCCAGACATCTCCATCTCAACACCAGCACCCAGCTTCACTCAACGACCAGCAAGCTACAGTGCTGGACACCCTATGCCAAACAACTAGCAAGACAGGAACACAATGCCACCCATTAGCAGAGAGGTGGCCTAAAATCATAAAAAGTCCGCAGACACCCCAAAACACACCACCAGACGTGGACCTGCCCAACAGAAAGACAAGATCCAGCCTCATCCACCAGAACACAGGCACTAGTCCCCTCCACCAGGAAGCCTACACAACCCACTAAACCAACCTTAGCCACTGGGGACAGACACCAAAAACAACGGGAACTACGAACCTGCAGCCTGCAAAAAGGAGACCCCAAACACAGTAACATAAGCAAAATGAGAAGACAGAAAAACACACAGCAGGAGAAGGAGCAAGATAAAAACCCACCAGATCTAACAAATGAAGAGGTAATAGGCAGTCTACGTGAAAAAGAATTCAGAATAATGATGGTAAACATGATCTAAGATTCTATTTCCCAGATCCAAAATCTTGGAAATAGAATAGACAAAATGCAAGAAACAGTTAACAAGGACCTAGAAGAACTAAAGATGAATCAAGCATCGATTAAAAACACAATACATGAAATAAAAAATACTCTAGATGGGATCAATAGCAGAATAACTGAGGCAGAAGAACGGATAAGTGAGGTGGAAGATAAAATAGTGGAAATAACTGCTGCAGAGCAAAATAAAGAAAAAAGAATGAAAAGAACAGAGGACAGTCTCAGAGACCTCTGGGACAACATTAAACGCACCAACATTCGAATTATAGGGGTTCCAGAAGAAGAAGAGAAAAAGAAAGGGACTGAGAAAATATTTGAAGAGATTATAGTTGAAAACTTCCCTAATATGGAAAAGGAAATAGTTAATCAAGTCCAGGAGGCACAGAGAGTCCCATACAGAATAAATCCAAAGAGAAATGTGCCAAGACACATATTAATCAAACTGTCAAAAATTAAACACAAAGAAATCATATTAAAAGCAGCAAGGCAAAAACAACAAATAACACACAAGGGAATCCCCATCAGGATAACAGCTGATCTCTCAGCAAAAACTCTACAAGCCAGAAGGGACTGGCAGTACATAATTAAAGTGATGAAAGAGAAAAACCTGCAACCAAGATTACTCTACCCAGCAAGGATCTCATTCAGATTTGATGGAGAAATGAAAACATTTACAGACAAGCAAAAGCTGAGAGAGTTCAGCACCACCAAACCAGCTTTACAACAAATGCTAAAGGAACTTCTCTAGGCAAGAAACACAACAGAAGGAAAAGACCTACAATAACGAACCCAAAACAATTAAGAAAATGGGAATAGGAACATACATATCGATAATTACCTTAAATGTAAATGGACTAAATGCTCCCACCAAAAGACACAGATTGGCTGAATGGATACAAAAACAAGACCCATATATATGCTGTCTACAAGAGACCCATTTCAGACCTAGAGACACATACAGACTGAAAGTAAGGGGATGGAAAAAGATATTCCATGCAAATGGAAACCAAAAGAAAGCTGGAGTAGCAATTCTCATATCAGACAAAATAGACTTTAAAATAAAGACTACTAGAAGAGACAAAGAAGGACACTACATAATGATCAAGGGATCGATCCAAGAAGAAGATAGAACAATTGTAAATATTTATGCACCAAACATAGGAGAACCTCAATACATAAGGCAAATACTAACAGTCATAAAAGGAGAAATTAACAGTAACACAATCATAGTAGGGGACTTTAACACCCTACTTTCACCAATGGAGAGATCATCCAAAATGAAAATAAATAAGGAAACACAAGCTTTAAATGATACATTAAACAAGATGGACTTAATTGATATTTATAGGACATTCCATCCAAAAACAACAGAATACACATTTTTCTCAAGTGCTCATGGAACATTCTCTAGGATAGATCATATCTTGGGTCACAAATCAAGCCTCGGTAAATTTAAGAAAATTGAAATTGTATCAAGTATCTTTTCCGACCACAATGCTATGAGACTAGACATCAATTACAGGAAAAGATCTGTAAAAAATACAAACACATGGAGGCTAAGCAATACACTACTTAATAACGAAGTGATCACTGAAGAAATCAAAGAGGAAATTAAAAAATACCTAGAAACAAATGACAATGGAGACACGGCAACCCAAAACCTATGGGATGCAGCAAAAGCAGTTCTAAGAGGGAAGTTTATAGCAATACAATCCCACCTTAAGAAACAGGAAACATCTCGAATAAACAACCTAACCTTGCACCTAAAGCAATTAGAGAAAGAAGAACAAAAACATCCCAAAGTTAGCAGAAGGAGAGAAATCATAAAAATCAGATCAGAAATAAATGAAAAAGAAATGAAGGAAACGATAGCAAAGATCAATAAAACTAAAAGCTGGTTCTTTGAGAAGATAAACAAAATTGATAAACCATTAGCCAGACTCAGCAAGAAAAAAAGGGAGAAGACTCAAATCAATAGAATTAGAAATGAAAAAGGAGAAGTAACAACTGACACTGCAGAAATACAAAAGATCATGAGAGATTACTACAAGCAACTCTATGCCAATAAAATGGACAACCTGGAAGAAATGGACAAATTCTTAGAAATGCACAACCTACCAAGAATGAATCAGGAAGAAATAGAAAATATGAACAGACCAATCACAAGCACTGAAATTGAAACTGTGATAAAAACTCTTCCAACAAACAAAAGCCCAGGACCAGATGGCTTCACAGGTGAATAATATCAAGCATTTAGAGAAGAGCTAACCCCTATCCTTCTGAAACTCTTCGAAAATATAGCAGAGGGAGGAACACTCCCAAACTCATTGTACGAGGCCACCATCACCTTGATACCAAAACCAGACAAGGATGTCACAAAGAAAGAAAACTACAGGCCAATATCACTGATGAACATAGATGCAAAAATCCTCAACAAAATACTATCAAACAGAATCCAACAGCACATTAAAAGGATCATACACCATGATCAAGTGGGGTTTATTCCAGGAATGCAAGGATTCTTCAATATATGCAAATCAATCAACGTGATACACCATATTAACAAATTGAAGGAGAAAAACCATATGATCATCTCAATAGATGCAGAGAAAGCTTTCGACAAAATTTAACACCCATTTATGATAAAAACCCTGCAGAAAGTAGGCATAGAGGGAACTTTCCTCAACATAATAAAGGCCATATATGACAAACCCACAGCCAGCATCGTCCTCAATGGTGAAAAACTGAAACCTTTTCCACTAAGATCAGGAACAAGACAAGGTTGCCCACTATCACCACTCTTATTCAACCTAGTTTTGGAAGTTTTAGCCACAGCAATCAGAGAAGAAAAGGAAATAAAAGGAATCCAAATCAGAAAAGAAGAAGTAAAGCTGTCACTGTTTGCAGATGACATGATACTATACATAGAGAATCCTAAAGATGCTACCAGAAAACTACTAGAGTTAATCAATGAATTTGGTAAAGTTGCCAGATACAAAATTAATGCACAGAAATCTCTGGCATTCCTATATACTAATGATGAAAAATCTGAAATTGAAATCAAGGAAACACTCCCATTTACCATTGCAACAAAAAGAATAAAATATCTAGGAATAAACCCACCTAAGGAGACAAAAGACCTGTATGCAGAAAATTATAAGACACTGATGAAAGAAACTAAGATGATACAAATAGATGGAGAGATGTACCATGTTCTTGGATTGGAAGAATCAACATTGTGAAAATGACTCTACTACCCAAAGCAATCTACCGATTCAATGCAATCCCTATCAAACTACCATTGGCATTTTTCACAGAACTAGAGCAAAAAATTTCACAATTTGTATGGAAACACAAAAGACCCCAAATAGCCAAAGCAATCTTGAGAACGAAAAATGGAGCTGGAGGAATCAGGCTCCCTGACTTCAGACTATACTACAAAGCTACAGTAATCAAGACAGTATGGTACTGGCACAAAAACAGAAAGATAGATCAATGGAAAAGGATAGAAAGCCCACAGATAAACCCACGCACATATGGTCACCTTATCTTTGATAAAGGAGGCAGGAATGTACAGTGGAGAAAGGACAGTCTCTTCAATAAGTGGTGCTGGGAAAACTGGATAGGGACATGTAAAAGTATGAGATTAGATCACTCCCTAACACCATACACAAAAATAAGCTCAAAATGGATTAAAGACCTAAATGTAAGGCCAGAAACTATCAAACTCTTAGAGGAAAACATAGGCAGAACACTCTATGACATAAATCACAGCAAGATCCTTTTTGACCCACCTCCTAGAGAAATGGAAATAAAGACAAAAATAAACACATGGGACCTAATGAAACTTAAAAGCTTTTGCACAACAAAGGAAACCATAAACAAGACCAAAAGACAACCCTCAGAATGGGAGAAAATATTTGCAAATGAAGCAACTGACAAAGGATTAATCTCCAAAATTTATAAGCAGCTCAGGCAGCTCAATAACAAAAAACCAAACAACCCAATCCAAAAATGGGCAGAAGACCTAAATAGACATTTCTCCACAGAAGATATACAGACTGCCAACAAACACATGAAAGGATGCTCAACATCTTTACTCATTAGAGAAATGCAAATCAAAACTACAATGAGATTTCATCTCACACCAGTCAGAATGACCATCATCAAAAAATCTAGAAACAATAAATGCTGGAGAGGGTGTGGAAAAAAGGGAACACTCTTGCACTGCTGGTGGGAATCTGAATTGGTACAGCCACTATGGAGAACGGTATGGAGGTTCCTTAAAAAACTACAAATAGAACTACCATATGACCCAGCAATCCCACTACTGGGCATATACCCTGAGAAAACCATAATTCAAAAAGAGACATGTACCAAAATGTTCATAGCAGCCCTATTTACAATAGCCCGGAGATGGAAACAACCTAAGTGTCCATCATCGGATGAATGGATAAAGAAGATGTGGCACATATATACAATGGAATATTACTCAGCCATAAAAAGAAATGAAATTGAGCTATTTGTAATGAGGTGGATGGACCTAGAGTCTGTCATACAGAGTGAAGTAAGTCAGAAAGAGAAAGACAAATACTGTATGCTGACACATATATATGGAATTTAAGGAAAAAAAAGTCATGAAGAACATAGGGGTAAGACAGGAATAAAGACACAGACCTACTAGAGAATGGACTTGAGGATATGGGGAGGGGGAAGGGTAAGCCGTGACAAAGTGAAAGAGCGGCATGGACATATATACACTACCGAACGTAAGTTAGATAGCTAGTGGGAAGCAGCCGCATAGCACAGGGAGATCAGCTCGGTGCTTTGTGACCGCCTGGAGGGGTGGGATAGGGAGGGTGGGAGGGGGACGCAAAAGGGAGGGGATATGGGAACATATGTATATGTATAACTGATTTAATTTGTTATAAAGCAAAAAAAAAATACCGATTGGATTCCCATTGTATTTGGAATATAATTTACTCTCCTCATGATGACCTATAGGCCTTACCTGTCCTTGTCACTCCATGTCATTAAGAATGACCTCATCTCTTATGTCTAACCTCTTACCTACTAGTCCGGTAACTATCAACATAGGTTTATTCCCACTTAGGAACTTTATACTTGTTATTCCTTCAGTCTAGAGTGCACTTTTTCTCCAGATTCCCATTCATTCATTTATGCATGTTCATTCTCTATCATTCAAGCCTCAACTAAAATGAGAAGTAATCTTTAAGGATTCCTTCCTTGATCACTTCATCTATTGTAATGCCCACCAATGTGGGCACTCTATTAGGTGTTTTATGGGTTTTTTTGGTTTTTGGGGTTATTTTAGCACTTATCACTACCTAAAACAAAACAAGAAGGTTGAAAATAAGGGATGGAAAACTGTATTCCATGCAAAATACCAAACAGAGGAGAGCAAAAATCACTAACAAAAACAAACAAGCAGTGAACGAAGCAAAGTTCCTGCTGTCACAGAACTTATTTTCCAAGAGAAACATAGGTGATTTTAAAAGTATATAAGTTATATGAAATGTTATTTTGGGAAGTGATGTTTTTTGGAGAAAAAGCAAAAGGAAAAAAGGACAAAAGGATAGTCATTCCTGGCAGCATGAAACAGTAGCGCATTTAGATCAGGTGGTCAGGAAAGGTGATGTTTGAGCAGAAGAATGAATGAAGGAGTGAGTGAGCCACATAGAATGTGGGGAAGAGTGCTCCAATCTAAGATAAGATCTAGGGAGAGGTTAACCTTGGCATGTGTGAGGAACAAAAAATAGGCCAGTGTGGCTGGAAGGTAATGACCAAGGCAATTAAGGGGAAGATTGAAATTGTGGTCTTATAAGCTATGGTAAGGACTTTGAATTTTATTCTAAGAGGGTTAAAAATTCATTGTAGAGACATCTGAGCAAAGGGGCTACCTGATTTGATTTAGACATTAAAATCTTTACTCTGACTGCTACTGTAATCAACCCCCAGACCCAAAGGAGAAGCAGGGAGAGGCCAGTCGGGACCTTGCTGCTGTGGTCCAAGTTAGAGGTGATGGCAGCTTGGAACAAAGTGTCCCTTTGAGTGAAGAGTTTATCTGTTCAGTTGGGGACATGTTCTATTTGAGATGCTGAGGAGATATTCAAGAAGAGAAAACGGGATGACTGTTGAACATACAACTTTGGATTTTGGAAAGAAATATGGAGTGGAAATTTAAGTTTGGGAATTTTTTAAAGCCAGAAGAGGAAGTGATCAGTAGGTTGCAACTGTAAATACAGAAGTGGTTTGTGGCTGAAACTTGAGGTAGTCCAACATCATGAGATTGAGGAGAAAAGAGAAATGACATTGGAAGGGGAAAATATGAAAACTAAAAAAGTGTGTGTCCTGGAAACGACATGAAAAGAGATTTCTGAGTAAGAGAAATGAGTCAATTGGGTCCAATGCTGCCAATATGCCAAGTACTTTGTGTTAGAATTGATTGTTAGATTTGGCAATATGAGGTTTTCGGTCTCATTGAAAAAAAATCTGTATGAGAGATGGTGATAAAATCCTGTTTCGTGTGAATTCAAGAGAACAAAGGAGAGAAACTGAAGACAATGCAATTCCTTCAAAGAGTTTTGATGTAAAAGGGAGCAAATAAATGAGCCCGTAGCTGGGGAAGGATATGGGATCACAGGGAGGTTGTTTTTATTGGCCTTTATGTTTGTTCTTTTAGGATGAGGAAAATTACAAGCAAATACGTTTGTAAATGAAAGTGATCTAATGTAAATTTGATGATTCAAAAGACATAGAGGAAAACTGCTAAAGCAAAGTCCTGAGTAAGGGAAAGGGGATTGGGGTGCAGTGCACAAGTGCATAGATGGTCTTGTTAGAAGTACATGGAGTGCTCCGCACAGTGAGAGTACACAAGGATTGGTACTGAGCACAGATGCACATGGTTGGGTTGATGTGTTGGTGGGACTACATGGAAGATCTCTCCTAACTGCTTTAATTGTTCTTAATGAAATAGAAACTAAAGTCATGTGCTTAAAAAAGGATAAGGAAGAATCTTTGGAAGTTAGAGAATAGAAAAGAATGTGTGAAAAGATGCAAAGAGGGTGAGAGAAAAAATGGTAGGCAGGAACACAGAGGGGTTCCCCCGTAACATCAAGACCCCACTTAGTGTTAAATGTCATGACTTCTAAGTAAGACCAGTTATCATAAGAATATATTTTCCACCAGTGAAATTCAGCTGCATGGGTGCTCTGCACAAGAGGAAAATTTGATTTAACCAAAATTGGTATTATGCCAGGTAAGATAGGGGCATGTGAATTAAAGGTGAATGCAATGAAATGATAGTCTGTGGAATTTTAACAGGGTAGGGAGGACAGAAGGGGGAAGTAACATGGAACTTTGAAAATGACAGAAATATACATAGATATAAAATGTAGAGCTTTATAAATTGAGGAATTATTTAGATTAAGATACCAGTGAAAATGAACTGGAAAGATAAGTGATGAAAATAATAGTTCTTTAGAAAATATAAGGGAAGAAGATATCTCATTCCTAAATGAAACAAAACAGATCAAATACATGGAAATAGAAAATACTCATTTTCTACATGAAGAATATTTTAAAACCCTACTGAAACACACAAAAGAAGACAAACATTACCATTTAAATCTTGCTTTGGGTAGAAAGCCTCAGTATTATAGACTAAAGATGCTTATTAAATTTCTGTGAATACAATGAGAATTCAATCAAAATACCATTAATTGTTAAATATGAGAATAACTGGGGAAATTCCAAAGAAGAATAATTGAGGGGGGAGGGGCAGATTTAGCATACGGTAGCATAATGTAGTAAAAATATGAGACGTTTTTATTATTTGATATATGATGTTGAGACAATGGCCTAGTTATGGGTAATAATAAAAGGTGCATCTGATTTCATTTTAAGAAGTACATCTTTGTTTCTTACAGCCAGTTTGATTCCAGATGAATCAAACACTGAAACATAAAAAGTATAGAAGACATGGGTACTTAAAAAAAATAATGTTGGAGTTAGGAAGGCCTTGATAAACACATAAATAAAATGCTAATAAAATTTCAAACTCACAAACTCAGTAATAATGGTAAACAGAAGAAAAATACTGCAACATGTATAATAAAAGGCATATTTCCTTATTATAGAACTCTTACAAGAAAATGATGACAGAATATGAAAAATGAGCAAGATATGTAAATGGACATTCACAGCAAATTAAGTACAAATGATTAATAAGTATATGAAAAGTGTGTAAATTAATACATCTTATTTTGGTTTCAGTTTGGTAATAGTTATCAAGTTTTTGAATGCACATATCACTAGCTAAGAAGTATTACTTTCAGGAATGTATCCTATAGATGTGCTCTCAGAAGTGTACAATTATATATGAACTTAATATATAAAGTGATTTTCTTTATAATACCCTTTAAAAATGCCAAAAACTTCAAACAGCCTAAATATCCATGGATATTTAGAATAGGGTAAATAAATTATGTTATAATCTTACTATATGCAATTGTTCAAATGAATGATAAAAACCTTCATGTATTGTTTTGTAAAGATATCTCAAATGTATTGTTATGTGAAAAAGCAAGTCATATAACAGTACACAGAATACAGTCCATTTGGATTACAAAAAAGGGGACACACACACACACACACACAGGTATATGCAGACAACAGTCCTAAATTCTATTTAGTAGGTTTAGTTTTATTTTATTTTATTATTTTATTATTTTTTTCTATATTAAACTAAAGCCTGTTTGACTGTTTTGCATACAACTCCATCTGCTTTATTTGTTCAAGACAGGATGTTGCTCAACTGTTTGATAGCTTTGTCCAAAAGGAAGAGTGCACCATGCTTACATGGTCAGAGAAACAAAGCAGCTACAGATGTATGTGTATGTTGTTGTGAATGTGTTTGCTTGTGTGTGTGTATTTATGTGTGTGTTTAAAGTTGGAGAACCACGTCAACCAAAATTGGTGTTTCCAAAAAGTGATAGAATGTAATGAAAAGTTCATCCCCTTTACAATATTTTCAATATTAATTTCAACACCTAATTACAATTTTCAGAGCTTTTCTAAAGTGAATTAGTCTATCTTTTTGAATTTTATTTTATTTATTTTTTTATACAGCAAGTTCTTATTAGTCATCCATTTTATACACATCAGTGTATACATGTCAAACTCAATCTCCTAATTCATCCCACCACCACCCCCAACCCCCGCCACTTTCCCTCCTTGGTGTCCATACATTTGTTCTCTACATCTGTGTCTCAATTTCTGCCCTGCAAACTAGTTCATCTGTACCATTTTTCTAGGTTCCACATACATGCGTTAATATACGATATTTGTTTTTCCCTTTCTGACTTCCTTCACTCTGTATGACAGTCTCTAGATGCATCCACGTCCCTACAAGTGACCCAATTTCATTCTTTTATATGGCTGAGTAATATTCCATTGTATATATGTACGACATCTTCTTTATCCGTTCATCTGTCAATGGACATTTAGGTTGCTTCCGTGACCTGGCTATTGTAAATAGTGCTGCAATGAACACTGGGGTGCATGTGCCTTTCTGAATTATGGTTTTCTCCAGGTATATGCCCAGTAGTGGGATTGCTGGGTCATATGGTAATTCTATTTTTAGTTCTTTAAGGAACCTCCATACTGTTCTCCATAGTGGCTGTATCAATTTACATTCCCACCAACACTGCAAGAGGGCTCCCTTTTCTCCACACCCTCTCCAGCATTTGTTGTTTGTAGATTTTCTGATGATGCCCATTCTAACTGGTGTGAGGTGATACCTCATTGTAGTTTTGATTTGCATTTCTCTAATAATTACTGATGTTGAACATCCTTTCATGTGCTTCCTGGCCATCTGTATGTCTTCTGTGGAGAAATGTCTATTTAGGTCTTCTGCCCATTTTTCGATTGAGTTGTTTGTTTTTTTTTAATATTGAGTTGCATGCATGAGCTGTTTATATATTTTGGAGATTAATCCTTTGTCCGTTGCTCCATTTGCAAATATTTTCTCCCATTCTGAGGGTTGTCTTTTCGTCTTGTTTATGGTTTCCTTTGCTGTGCAAAAGCTTTGAAGTTTCATTAGGTCTCATTTGTTCATTTTTGTTTTTATTTCCATTACTCTAGGACGTGGATCAAAAAAGATCTTGCTGTGATTTATGTCAAAGAGTGTTCTTCCTATGTTTTCCTCTAAGAGTTTTATAGTGTCCCATCTTACATTTAGGTCTCTAATCAATTTTGAGTTTATTTTTGTGTATGGTGTTAAAGAGTGTTCTAATTTCATTCTTTCACATGTAGCTGTCCAGTTTCCCCAGCACCACTTATTGAAGAGACTGTCTTTACTCCACTGTATATCCTTGCCTCCTCTGTCAGAGATTAGTTGACCAAAGGTGCGTGGATATATCTTTGGGCTTTCTATGTTGTTCCATTGATCTATATTTCTGTTTTTGTGTCAGTACCATATTGTCTTGATTCCTGTAGCTTTGTAGTAGTCTGAAGTCAGGGAGTCTGACTCTTCTAGCTCCGTTTTTTTTCCCTCAAGACTGCTTTGGCTATTCTGGGTCTTATTTGTCTCCACAAATTTTAAGATTTTTTTTTCTAGTTCCATAAAAAAGGCCATTGGTAATCTGATAGGGATTACATTGAATCTGTAGATTGCTTTGGGTAGTAGAGTCATTTTCACAATATTGATTTTTCCAATCCAAGAACATGGTATATCTCTCCATCTCTTGGTATCATCTTTAATTTATTTCACCAGTGTCTTATAGTTTTCTGCATACAGGTCTTTTGTCTCCATAGATAGGTTTATTCCTAGGTATGTTATTCTTTTTGTTGTAGTGGTAAATGGGAGTGTTTCCTTAATTTCTCTTTCAGATTTCTCATCATTATTGTATAGGAATGCAAGAGATTTCTGTGCATTAATTTTGTATCCTGCTACTCTACCAAATCATTGATTAGCTCTAGTAGATTTCTGGTGGCATCTGTAGGATTCTCTATGTATAGTATCATGTCATCTGCAAAGAGTAACAGCTTTACTTCTTCTTTTCCAATTTGGATTCTTCTTATTTCTTTTTCTTCTCTGACTGCCATGGCTAGGACTTCCAAAACTATGTTGAATAATAGTGGTGAGAGTGTGCAACCTTGTTTTGTTCCTGATCTTAGAGGAAATGGTTTCAGTTTTTCACCACTGAGAATCATGTTTGCTGTGGGTTTGTCATATATGGCCTTTATTATGTTGAGGTAGGTTCCCTCTATGACTACTTCCTGGAGAGTTTTTATCATAAATGAGTGTTGAATTTTGTCAAAAGCTTTTTCTGCATCTATTGAGATGATTATATAGTTTTTCTCCTTCAATTTGTTAATATGGTGTATCACATTGTTTGGTTTGCATGTACTGAAAAATCCTTGCATCCCTGGGACAAATCCCACTTGATCATGGCGTATGATCCTTTTAATGTGTTGTTGGATTTGTTTGCTATTATTTTGTTGAGGATTTTTGTATCTGTATTCATCAGTGATATCGGTCTGTAATTTTCTTTTTTTGTAGTATCCTTTTCTGGTTTTGGCATCAGGGTGATGGTGGCCTCATAGAATGAGTTAGTGAGTGTTCCTTCCTCTACAATTTTTTGGAAGAGTTTGAGAAGGATGGGTATTAGCTCTTCTCTAAATGTTTGATAGAATTCACCTGTGAAGCCATCTGGTCCTGGACTTTTCTTTGTTGGAAGATTTTTAATCACAGTTTCAATATCATTATGTGTGATTGGTCTGTTCATATTTTCTATTTCTTCCTGGTTTAGTCTTGGAAGGTTATACCTTTCTATGAATTTGTCCATTTCTTCCAGGTTGTCCATTTTATTGGCATAGAGTTGCTTGTAGTAGTCAGGTTTCGTTTTAGATATGGCAAGGATTAGTAATTTATATTAAAAAATTCTGTGTATTTTAGACTTGAACAAATATGCAAATATACTGAGAATAATAGGTTTCTTATCATTGGGAAAAGAAGTGAGAAATGGGGAACACTAGAACACACTCTGAGATATTAGTTTAGAATTGGTGGTATCATTATAAAATCATGGTCATTAAGATATAAATATTAATACACCCCCCATTTTCTAGCTTTAGAGTCTAAAATTAAATATATAGCAGGGCCAATAAGTACACCTAGCACCCAGATCTTGGTTTCTAAATACAATTCTCCACTAAAAGATACCATAGCTTCTCAGATAAATGGCTGATTCCAGGGACAGTGCAGGGAAAGTACAAGATGAGCCTGGAACGTCTCTATCTTGAGGTTAAAGAAGTGCTCAAAGAAGAGACTGGTGGTTGCCAGAGATGGGGGCTAGGGGAAGGGTGGATGAAATGGGTGAATGGGGTCAAAAGGTATAAACTTCCAGTTATAAAATAAGTCAGCCATGAGGATGTAATGTACAGCATGGTGACTATAATTAATAATACTGTATTGCATATTTGAAAGTTATGAAGAGATTAAGTCTTAAAAGTTCTCATCACAAGAAAAAAAGAATTTATAATTAGGTATGGTGATGGATTTTAACTAGACTTATCATGGTGAACATTTCATAACATATACAAATACTAAATTATTATACTGTACACCTGAAACTAATATAATGTTATGTATCAATTATATCTCAATTGAAAATAAAACTACTCAAAGAATAATGGAGACATGTCAAAAGAACAAAGGAGCCAAACTAATGCAGTTCCCACTTGCCAATTCTGTGATGATTTGAACATCAACATAAATAATGTTAACAGTAATTAACATTATCTCATAGTACCTATATTATCTAAGTCTACTAGTATCTAAATAGTACCTCTTTCTTACAGAATATCAGTCTATAGGAGAAATGATGGAGTTAGGAAATCATCAATGGATCCTAAAGCTAGAGCGTGAAAGTTTGATGAGGAACAGGATATTAATCTCAATATATCACTCTACAAATTATATATATAAAAAGGTAAAATAATAACTTTACAATGGAGAAACCTAGTGGACACCACCTTAAACAAGTTAACATCACTAATATTAGGACAAATTGACATCACGTGGTTCCTGGTATGATGCACTGAGAATGACACAATATCACTTTCATGATATTCTTACTAAAAATTCAAAATTTAAATCTAGTCATGAAGGATATTAAATCAAAGTAAGTACAAAGAAGGGAAAGAAGTGAAACAGAATCAAAGATAAGTTCAAGGAGAAAATTATGAACTCTTCAGATAAATTCAAACTGAGACATTCCATAAAATACCTGGCCTGTACTTTTCAGAAGTATCAAGGAAGAGAATGACAAAGAAATGTAAGGTACTGTTTCAGATAAAAAGGCACTAGAGAAACAGGAAAACAAATATGCAAAGAGTAATCTTGGATTGGATACTAAACTACAAAAAAAATTTAGCTATAAAGGACATTATGAGATAATGGGTAATTTAAATATTATTTGTGGATTAGGTAATAGTATTGTATTTGATATTAATATATATGTGTATGTGGCTCTCTCTGTATATATATACATATACACTGATTTTTAATAATTATACTGTGATTACCTAAGATAATGAGCTTCTTCCTAGGGAATACACACCAAAATATTTAGGAGTAAAGTGACACAATGGCTTCAACTTACTCTCAAGTGATTTGGAAAAATGTTAGATAGATAGATATAGATAGATTATAGATGAAAGAAAGAGAATGACACAGTAAGTGGGACAAAATGTGAATAATTGGGGTACTGGACGAAGACATTTAGGAGTTTTTATAGTACTCTTGCAACTTTTCTATAAGTCTGAAATTGTATATTTGAAAAGTTTCAAAAAAGTGAAAAAAATATTAAAATTTCTTTATAGATATTTGTGCAGGAAAGGGTTAAATCAGCAGGCCTGGGCTGCTCAAACCCTGCACATTCCCAAGAAAGGCTTGTGTTTAGGACTGGACCTCGGCCAGCTAATGGGAGAGGAGCTCTGAGCTCTTGAATTAATTCTGCTTGATAAGTGTTTTGATATGTCAGAGGCCTTGAACCACAGATATTTGTTTGATCAGATCATTTATGCTAAAAGTGTAATTTATGGTGAACATCTGTTTTTGTTCTAAAGGGCTGGAGTCTGAGTACCTGAGGTCAGTAATGCAGGTTATTACATGCCTAACGTGACTGACTCCCAATAAAAAGCCTGACACCAAGGCTCAGGTGAGCTTCCCTGGTCAAAAACACTTTGAACCTAGGGTCACTTGGCATTGTTGCTGAGAAAGTTACTCATGTCCATGTGACTCCCCTGGGGGAGGACACTTGGAAGTTTATGCGTGTTTCCTCCTAGACTTTGTCCCCATGGGCCTTTTTTCCCTTTGTTAATTTTAATGTGTACCCTTTTGCTGTAATAAACTATAACCATGACTGTAACAGTTTTTCTGTACCCTGTGAATCCTTCTAAGAGAATCACTTAGCTGGATAGTGATCTTGAGGACTGACAACAAAAATTAAAGCATTTAAATAAATAGAGAGAGAGCCTATATCAGTTCATCCCTAATGATTTTTTAGTTTAATGCAATTTCAAAAACCTGATCTAAAATTTGTATGGAAAGGTAAAGATCCAGCTACATAAAAATAAAAGAAGATAAGAAGGGTTGATCTCCCTGATAACTAAGATTTATTATAAAGTTATAGTTGTTAAGATAGTGTAATCTGGGTACATGGAATAAAACTGACCAATGGAGCAGAATGAAGTGGCTAAACTGACCAATGCTTATAAAGATTTATAATGTATGACAGAGATAAAATTGTAGACCAGTGGGGAAAGGAAGGACTTTTCAAACAGCTGATAGAACTGGTTATCCAGTTGAAAAAAGAAAAATGAATTTGGACATCTATCTTACCTCATACACAAAAATCAAATCCAAATGGATTTAAATATGAAAAGTATATTAATAGGCTTAGAAGAAAATAAAAGAGACTATTCTGACACTGAGGTAGACATTTCTTTTTCCAAGCAAGATGCAAAAGTGCTAACAAAAAAGACAAGAATGATAAATTTGACTCCATTAAAATAACTTTTGTTCAATAAAAAGCACCATAAAGAAGTGAAAAGACAAGCCACAAAGTGGTAGAAAATATTTGTATAACATATTAAGGACATGAACAAGTATTTTGCAGAAGACAAAACAGTCATGGCCAATAAACTTTGAAAAGATGTTCAACCTCTTGTTATTCAGGAAAATGTAAATTAAAACCACAACCATGTCACACCTACTAGTTTGACAGAAATTAGCAAGTCTAATAACAAGGATAAAAGGGTGTAGATCAACTGGAACTTCTCTTATTCTTCACTTGTCACAGTGTAAATTGGTACAACCACTACAAAATTCGATTTCATATTATCTTGTAAAGTTGAAACTTTTTATGTCCCATGAGCAAGTAATTTATCAAAAGGATATAAACCTTAGAGGAACTAGTGCACATTTAATCAAGAAAGTATGCAGTAAAATATTTGAAACATTACAATTTATAATAACAAAAATCTGGAAACAACCCCATTATCCCTCACCAGGACAATGGACAAAAAACACTGCGGTATATTCACATGATGGAATAGTGTAAGGCAGTTAAATTAATAAACTATAGCTCCATTCTGGATCTTAGAAAAGGAACACTGAATTTTTTAAAAAACAAGTCTCAAAAAACTGTATACAGTATATCATTTTTATAAAGCTCAAGAACAGAACTAAAAAATGTATTGTTTAAACACACATACACATATAATAAAGGTATAAAATAAGTAAGATGAAAATAAACATAAAAATCAGGATAGTAGTAACTGTTGCAGGTGAGGGTGAGGGTAGGGGGGTGCAGTGAAAAGAGATAAGGAAGTGGGAAAAATGAGAATTACCTAAGTGATTCCTGAATCGAGTAGTTCTTGAGTCGAGTGATGGGATTCCAAATGTTTTATTGTTATGTATCTCGACATATTTTAAACATAGTGTTTTGTAAGTATGTTATATTAAATATGATAAATATTTTTTAAAGAAAGATCATAACATACACCAAACATAACATATACAAAAACCTATAGGCAAATTGCAACCAGTAGCTTCAAAATCTTCTTTTCAGCCTAGGCAGAGTTTTGTTAATTTTGAAATTGTTTAGAACTTTTCTTGCTTTTCCAGTTATCATGTAATGCACTAAATATATACCTATTTTACTTTCTAATCATTAATGTCATCTCAAGTATCTAACGTTAGATTAGCAGAAGATCTAGATTCTTCCTTTGTTTTTGGTGGTGGTGGTGGGGGAGGAGTTGTTCACATTTCCCCTTCATTTTTCCAAGAATCCCCGGAACTTAAGCATTTCAAAAAGAGTGGTCAGGAAGGAACACAATTGGGTCATTTGTAGGACATGGATGGACCTAGAGACTGTCATACAGAGTGAAGTAAGTCAGAAAGAGAAAAACAAATATTGTATATTAATGCATATATGTGGAAGCTAGAAAAATGGTACAGATGAACCGGTTTGCAAGGCAGAAATAGAGATACAGATGTATAGAACAAACATATGGACACCAAGTGGGGAAAGAGGGTGAGTGGGATGAATTGGGAGATTGGGATTGACATATATACACTAATATGTATAAAATAGATAACTAATGAGAACCTGCTGTATAGCACAAGGAACTCCGCTTTGGGGTACAGTAGAAACTAACAACATTGTAAAACAACTATACTCCAATTAAAAAAAAAAAACTTATCATTGAGTGGCAAATGAAAACAAACTCAGAGCTCCCACTGTTTATGCATTATGGTGAGTTGTATAATTATTTCATTATATATTACAATGTAATAATAATAGAAATAAAGTGCACAATAAATGTAAAAAAATATTTAATATTCCTCAGAACTAAAAAAAAAAAAAAAAAAAGAGTGGTCAGGTTTACAGAAACATCTAAGTAGGGAGAGCCTGGAGTTTGGTTAGTCTAATTTTTATTTTGTTTCCTGTTTCCCTTTGAGGACAGTGAGCCTAAACTGTTCAAGAGAAGATCCTGGTCATTTGCTAATTCACTCTAGTAAATAGACTGTATTTTCAAAAACTGGATGCAGTATCTCCCATTCCATATGCTCTCCTATTAGTGTGCTGCACCCCCATTGCAAAGCAAAGTCTGTACCCCTCCCCTTGAGACTGGGCATGTCTCTGTGACTGACTGGACAATTATGGTGATGTGAAAGTCATGCTGTGACATCCTGACTTTTGAGACCAGGACATAAAGGATCATACAGCTTCTGTCGGGCTCTTTGTCTTGGGGTGCTTGCTTTTGGAATCCAGAGCACAGGCTGTGAGGAAGCTCAGGCTACTTCGAGAGGCTAGGTGTAGGTATTTCAGTCAACAGCTAGCATTGACTGACGACATGAGTGAGTAAACCCCCGCTGCCTCCTGACCACAGCTACATGGGAGACCAGATGTGAGAAGAGCCTCACTGAGACCAGTCTCCCAGAGATGGATGATGAAGGACTGTTGTTGCTTTATGACACTAAGTTCAAGTAGTTTGTTATGTCGCTAACTGGAACATCCAAGTTTCAATACAAGCAAGCACGGATGTGGATAACTACAGTCATGCATGCGGACAAGCCTACCCACACAACGCTAGGCTGAGGTTAAGTCACCCAGGGACACAGTGCCCAGGAATACAGCACTTCCCTTAGCTCAGCACTTCAGCTGTTCTCACAGCCATACCCAGAGAGACCTGCTAACCAGGAGTCAGGTTGTTTGGCCATCAACCTCCTAACAGAACCCTAACCACTGTCCTTCCTCTCCTGATTATTCATAAACCTAGGATTCTGCTAGATTTCCTTTTCAGCTCTTAAAACAAAAAGATACCTCCTCAGGAAAAATAAGGTCACTAATGCATCCTCTAACAGCATGGTCTCCTAATTTTTCACAGAGAGCTCAGATTGTAAGAGTACAAAGTTCTTCCTACTCTGGTTGTGTGTTGCTAGAGCTGTCTTGATTGTCTCCTATGAAAGAGGCTTTCTACCTGCTTCCCACTGGGGGCAGGGAGCCTCTTTATGCCTCAATGCTGATTTGTGTTTACAGTGATATCTAGAGTGACAAATTGGCTCTTCTCTCACTAGAGCAGAGAAAAAAAAAAAAACAAGTTTAATCACAGGGGTGGCCCCAAAATGGAAGACTATCCAATCATACTTTGACCCCAAAACATTGAAGGCTATAATGGCTATGAAGATACTACTCAGCTGCAAACAGCCAGGAAAAGAAGTTGAGATGCTAACTTCATTAATGATAATTTAATGAAAAGTTTTGAGTTTTCTAAGAAAACCTGATTTGGCTAGCATTTCCTCTTATGTCTCTGAAACTGATATGGATAAGAGCAAATATTATAAACTTCTTCATGTTTGCTATAAACACTTCTTTCTATAGTCTTCTAAATTTAAAAGCTACCACAAATTCAGTAGAGAAGGAGAAGCAGGAATACAAAAAAACAACCCAAAAAAACCACCCCCCCCACTTAACCAAAAAACAAACCAAAACCAAGTACAAGGGGCACTTTTTAAGTTTATCAAGGTATGAATGCAGGCACTTCATTTTTTTGCCATGTGTGGAAAAATTAACTTGGAGAATTGTCAGGATCTGGCCATAAGATAGATAAGGTACATGTTGTTAAATTAACTAAACAAGAAGGCCATCAAACTGAGGGGCCTCTAATGTCATGGCAGCCTATGTAAACAAACTAAAATCTAAGGCTGGAAATGCCTCCAGGTTATAAAATCAAAGCCTCAGGACAACCAATCACAAAAAGCCAACCAGACTTTAAACTACAGCCAGTCATTACTCTCCTTAATTTGCTTCTCCTTTTTCTTTATAGAAGTCTCTCCCTGAGTTCCTGGTCCTGGGACACCCCTAACAACTTCTGTTTTGGCACTGCCCAATTTGCATTGATTTTTGTTTAAAAAAAAAACTTAAAAATTTTAATATGCCTCAGTTTGTCTTTTACCAATATAAAAGAGGAAAATAGTGAGAATAAGATGCTCCTAGGGGGAGAAAAAATGCCTGGACTTGGGGCCAAGAAACCAGTGTGGAGGTAACCCCAGACTGGGCTTGTGAAGCCCTGTGCATTTAACTATTTTCTTGGACAGGCCTGGGGTATGAAATTCTGGCTCAGGTTTCTTTAGACACAGACAGTGGTCTCCTGGCCTTCTGGAGAGGTCTCTACTGTCTATTGAGCCTTGGTCTACCATTTCTGAGTCCCACAATAGGACAGAAACGATCATCAGATTGACTGTTTTAGTTCCAGAAAAGAAGAAGAAGAAAAAAAAAGATATTAAGCAGGGTTCTTGACTACAGGAAGAGCTGCATAGTTTCCTGGAATCCAAGACAGAAGATCTTAGCTAGAGCTCACTTGGGCTTTGTAACCATGGTTTTCCAAGACCCAACTAGATAAAAATAGGATATTTTTTTAAAAAACAAAACCCGACAAATAAGCCACTGCTGTTTCTACTTGCAGTGCAAAGTGCCATGAGAGTCCTAAAGCACAAACCCATATAATCTGGTAAATGTGCCCTCTACATAACAAGGTCCCTGGGCACTGACCGTCTGCTTGCTTCTAGCCCCAGTGTGACTCTCGAGGGTGCTCAGGGAATGACACACAGAAACCTTGAGAGGTGATCCCCAGAGAGCCTTTCTTGGGTGTCAAAAACTCCTCCCCTAGCTGGAGAGAATATCTAGTATCTGAGGAGCCCCCTGTAACTTTCCTTTTACCTCCAGCCCTACACTGGCCCTAAAGCAGGTAGAAGGACCACATCCATGTGCCTTTGTTTCATGACCTTGATTTGTGAATACTTGTGACCAATGGGCCACATTTCTGATCTCTACCTCCATTTTTCTGTTGAGCCACAGATTTGCAGGAAGAAAAGTAAGTGAGATTTGGGAAAAGACTTCAATCATTTACAGAGGTAGCCACATAAGGAATAAAATACATGTATGTGTTTTATTGTTGTTAAAGGTCAAATTATATTAAGCTGGAAAGGGTCCAGGTGTATATGAATTTTTGTTCTTCTTTAGCCTTAATTTACCACTTTCAAAGATCCTCTGCTAATCCTAAGGAATAATGACTTCCAGAATTAAACACTATCTTGACTAATATGGTAATAAAGAATGTGACTCTGCTACTTAGCAGCTGTTTCCTTGTCTATATTCTTGTCTTCACACAAATCATAATCCACAGAGACACTGTTTATAAAGTGTTTATAGTTTATAGTATACATTTACAGTTACTTATCATGGTACACACATCAAGGCCAAACAACTTTCCCTGTTAAGAAATGGTCCCTGACATCTAACATAAAATTTTTTTTCAACCTCATTCCACTTCTTTTCATATCATGCTCGGAGGAGTTGAAGCGTAACTGTGCAGCAATACCTTATAAATACCTTTTTGTAGATTTCCTTTGTTTAAAATGTTATATTTCTGAAAAATAGATTAATCTTAAAAGCACTAAAGAAGTTTGCCTTTGAAATTTACCCAATAGTAAGTCATTTTTCAATGCGGCTAATTTGCTTTACTTCCAGCAAAATGCACTTTTTAGGCCACTCCGTGTATTCTATTATTAAATTTATATTTATAGCTAACCCATTACATAATTATATGTTGTTCAGTTATAGGGTAAAGGCTACTAGAAAAATTACACTACCAGTATATTTTCCAATTAGATGTTTATAGTGTTAGCTTTCTTCTAGAGTTATAATTCCAATGTTAAAATTCAGCCCAGTTCTTTAGTTGTTTGTTGCTATCACAGGCATAGACAGAGGGAAAGGAGACAGAGGTTAAAAAACATTGAAAACTCCTCTTTTTTTTTTTTGTGGTACGTGGGCCTCTCACCACTCTGGCCTCTCCCACTGTGGAGCACAGGCTCCGGACGCGCAGGCTCAGCGCCCATGACTCATGGGCCCAGCCGCTCCGTGGCATGTGAGATCCTCCCGGACTGGAGCATGAACCCGTGTCCCCTGCACCGGCAGGTGGACTCCCAACCATTGCACCACCAGGAAAGCCCTAAAAACTCCTCTTCTTTGAAGAAGAGCTCACTGTGGTGCCCCAGCACTCTGCCTTCTAACAGGCAATTTGTTTGATGGACCAGTTACCCGCAACGATTCCATCAGCAGACATTGTGCCCTACATTGCAGTGGTCATAGGGTTATAAAGAGTTGAAATACATGGTCCCTACTCTCAAAGACTATATAATCTAGCCATGATGGGGACAGTTCTATGATGCAGTTTTGTGTAATGGGAGGAACAATAGACACAGGATCAGAAGACATGAATTCAAGTCTTGATTTTCATCCTTTGACACCCGTGTGTCCACGGGCAATTTCCTAAAAGGAGCTGATCCTCAGTCTCTGCTTCTGAAGAGAAACAATAATCCTCGCCCTCCCTGTTCCATTGGATGGTGATGAAGTTAAATAATGTATGTGAACATATTTTGTAATCACAAATGCACTATGGTGCTTTTAACACAAAAGAGCTAGTATGCTACCTCCGTGTTCAAGGACACGTGTTTGGGGCTGGGGGGAGGGAGGGAGCAGGGTGAGAGAGAGAGAATAGAAAAGGATTTTACAGAGGTTATGGACTTTGTGTAGCTCTGAAAAATGAGTAGTGTCTAAGGAAGAGGACTGTAGCACAGAAGTTGAGAGGAGTAGTGCCATCAGAATTGAAAGACTGAAATGAGAATGCAGTGTGTGTAAACCATAGTGACAAGAGCTCTACCTACCTTAAATCCTAGAAGCTTGGGAATTAGTAGGTAGCTACAGAGCCTGGAGCTCTGCACGACATTATACCACTGAACTTGAATGGATTCAATAATTGTTTGAATTCTAATATAAGTTGATACTTAACAGTTTAAAATGTTTCTACCAACAATTCTATGATGTTATCACAATTGCATCCATATAAAGGTGAGGAAACTAGACTTAGAGATGTAAATTCCTTTCCCAAGGTAACTTAGCCCATGATAGGACTAAAATATGAGTTTATACCACCTGACTCTAAAAACCATGTACTTTTTCCTTAGTGAGAAAAGAACATTACTCAACTGTTCATTCCCAAAAGAAATGAGCATGGGTATGAATATAAATAAGCAGAGACCTGAAGTAGATGAACCAAAAGAATCTGCCCAGCCTACTATTGACAGAAATCAACAATCTAGGTTCCTTATATAATTTTTTTACTTTCTTAGATGCCATATATGATTTAATGAAGAAAGAGAATCACACTTTGGTGAGTGAGTTTACTTTCCAGGTTTTCTCCAGCTTCCATGAGCACCAGCTCACCCTCTTTATTATGTTCTTTGCACTGTATATGTTAACCTTGGCAGGCAGTATCATCATTATAACCATCATTAGCCTTGATCGTCACCTCCTCACCCCCATGTACTTCTTCCTCAGCATGCTGTCAGCTTCAGAGACCATGTACACACTCATCATTATACCCAAGATGCTCTGTAACCTCACAGGACTGAGTCAGCCCATTTCTTTGGCAGGTTGTGCCACTCAGATGTTCTTCATCATTTTGGCCATCAACAACTGCTTCCTGCTCACAGCAATGGTGCACGACTGCTTTGTGGCCATTTGCAACCCCTTGAGGTACTCTGTCATCATGAACAAGAGGGCATGCATCCAGCTGGTGTGGGAGGCCTGAAGCATTGGGCTGATTGTAACCATGACACAGGTTACATCTGTATTCAGGTTACCTTTCTGTGTTACAAAGGTGGCCCACTTCATCTGTGACATCTGACCTGTGAGTAAGCTCTCCTGCACTGACATAACTGTCAATGAGATCCTGACTTTAATCATCAGTATCCTGGTGATCCTGGTTCCCATGGGATTGGTTTTCATTTCCTACATCCTCATCATCTCCACCATCCTTAAAATTGCCTCTGCTAAGGTCCAGAAGAAGGCCTTTGCCACATGTACTTCCCACCTCACTGTGGTCATGGTCCACTATAGCTGTGCCTCCACTGCCTACCCCAAGCCCAAGTCGGAGAACACCAAGGATCAGAATCAGCTGATCTCAGTGACCTACACCATCGTCACCCCCCTACTGAACCCTGTGGTGTATGCTCTGAGGAACAAAGAGGTCACGGATGCTCTGCTCTGGGCCACTGGCAGGAAGCTATCCTGAGAAGATGGGCCTGTTTCACAGAAGGTCTTAGAAGATTCTATAGAGAAGAAAAAGTAAAGCAGTGCCCACAGCACCTACAGTGAAAATTCTGCAGCCTACTAAGCAGTGGTTAGGTAGAAGAGAAAAAAGGACTACAAACCCAGCCTCTGGAGAAAGGGAGAAGGTTCTCCAAAGCACAAGCAAGCCTGCATCTGACAAGAGAGCATAGATGGTATGGAGCAAAAAATATAGGAGAAAGAACTTGATTTGGACACCAGAAATACAGCTACACGTGGAACAACTCCTAGAGAACACCTACTGAACGCTGGCAGAAGACCCCAGACCTCCCAAAAGGCAAGAAACTCCCCACATACCTGGGTAGGGCAAAGCGGAGAGATCCCCACAAAGAGGATCGGTGCCGAGCGGCACTCACCAGCCCGAGAGGCTTGTCTGCTCGCCTGCCGGTGCGGGCGGCGCTGGAAGCTGAGGCTCGGGCTTCGGTCAGAGAGCAGGGAGAGGACTGGGGCTGGCGGCGAGAACTCAGCCTGAAGGGGGCTAATGTGCCACAGCTAGCCGGGAGGGAGTCCGGGAAAACTCTGGAGCTGCCGAAGAGGCAAGAGACTTTTTCTTCCCTCTTAGTTTCCTGGTGCGCGAGGAGAGGGGATTAAGAGCGCTGCTTAAAGGGGCTCCACAGACGGGCGCGAGTCGCGACTGAAAGCGCGGAGCCCAGTGATGGGCGTGGGACGCTGGGGCTGCTGCTGCCGCCGCCAAGAAGCCTGTGTGTGAGCGTAGGTCACTGCCCACACCGCCCTTCCAGGAGCCTGTGCAGCCAACCACTGCCGGTGTCCCGGGATCCAGGGGCAGCTTCCCTGGGAGAACGCATGGTGCACCTCGGGCTGGTGCAACGTCACGCCGACCTCTGCCACTGCAGGCTCGCCCCGCACTCCGTGCCCCTCCCTCTCGCCCAGCCTGAGTGAGCCAGAGTCCCCAAAGAGGCTGAACCTTTAACCCTGTCCTGTCTGAGCGAAGAACAGACGCCCTCCGGCGACCTACACGCAGAGGCGGGGCCAAATCCAAAGCTGAGACCCAGGAGCTGTGAGAACAAAGAAGAGAAAGGGAAATCTCTCCCAGCAGCCTCAGAAGCAGCGGATTAAAGCTCCACAATCAACTTGATGTACCCTGCATCTGTGGAATACAGGAATAGACAACAAATCATCCCAAATTGAGGAGCCAGGAGTCAGTGCTGTGCCTTTGAGGTGGGAGAGCCAACTTCAGGACACTGGTCCACAAGAGACCTCTCAGCTCCACATAATATCAAACGGCGAAAATCTTCCAGACATCTCCATCTCAACACCAGCACCCAGCTTCACTCAACGACCAGCAAGCTACAGTGCTGGACACCCTATGCCAAACAACTAGCAAGACAGGAACACAACGCCACCCACTAGCAGAGAGGTGGCCTAAAATCATAAAAAATCCACAGACACCCCAAACCACACCACCAGACGTGGACCTGCCCACCAGAAAGACAAGATCCAGTCTCATCCACCAGAACACAGGCACTAGTCCCCTCCACCAGGAAGCCTACACAACCCACTAAACCAACCTTAGCCACTGGGGACAGACACCAAAAACAATGGGAACTATGAACCTGCAGCCTGCAAAAAGGAGACCCCAAACACAGTAACATAAGCAAAATGAGAAGACAGAAAAACACACAGCAGGAGAAGGAGCAAGATAAAAACCCACCAGACCTAACAAATGAAGAGGTAATAGGCAGTCTACGTGGAAAAGAATTCAGAATAATGATGGTAAACATGATCTAAGATTCTATTTCCAAGATCCGAAATCTTGGAAATAGAATAGACAAAATGCAAGAAACAGTTAACAAGGACCTAGAAAAAATAAAGATGAATCAAGCATCGATTAAAAACACAATAAATGAAATGAAAAATACTTTAGATGGGATCAATAGCAGAATAACTGAGGCAGAAGAACGGATAAGTGAGGTGGAAGATAAAATAGTGGAAATAAGTGATGCAGAGCAAAATAAAGAAAAAAGAATGAAAAGAAAAGAGGACAGTATCAGAGACCTCTGGGACAACATTAAACACACCAACATTCGAATTATTGGGGTTCCAGAAAAAGAAGAGAAAAAGAAAGGGACTGAGAAAATATTTGAAGAGATTATAGTTGAAAACTTCCCTAATATGGGAAAGGAAATAGTTAATCAAGTCCAGGAGGCACAGAGAGTCCCATACAGAATAAATCCAAGGAGAAATACGCCAAGACACATATTAATCAAACTGTCAAAAATTAAACACAAAAAAATCATATTAAAAGCAGCAAGGCAAAAACAACAAATAACACACAAGGGAATCCCCATCAGGATAACAGCTGATCTCTCAGCAGAAACTCTACAAGCCAGAAGGGAGTGGCAGGACATAATTAAAGTGATGAAGGAGAAAAACCTGCAACCAAGATTACTCTACCCAGCAAGGATCTCATTCAGATTTGATGGAGAAATGAAAACATTTACAGACAAGCAAAAGCTGAGAGAGTTCAGCACCACCAAACCAGCTTTACAAAAAATGCTAAAGGAACTTCTCTAGGCAAGAAACACAACAGAAGGAAAATACCTACAATAACGAACCCAAAACAATTAAGAAAATGGGAATAGGAACATACATATCGATAATTACCTTAAATGTAAATGGACTAAATGCTCCCACCAAAAAACACAGATTGTCTGAATGGATACAAAAACAAGACCCATATATATGCTGTCTACAAGAGACCCATTTCAGACCTAGAGACACATACAGACTGAAAATAAGGGGATGGAAAAAGATATTCCATGCAAATGGAAACCAAAAGAAAGCTGGAGTAGCAATTCTCACATCAGACAAAATAGACTTTAAAATAAAGACTACTAGAAGAGACAAAGAAGGACACTACGTAATGATAAAGGGATCGATCCAAGAAGAAGATATAACAATTGTAAATATTTATGCACCAAACATAGGAGCACCTCAATACATAAGGTAAATACTAACAGCCATAAAAGGAGAAATCGACAGTAATACAATCATAGTAGGGGATTTTAAACCCCACTTTCACCAATGGACAGATTATACAAAATGAAAATAAATAAGGAAACGCAAGCTTTAAATGATACATTAAACAAGATGGACTTAATTGATATTTATAGGACATTCCATCCAAAAACAACAGAATACACATTTTTCTCAAGTGCTCATGGAACATTCTCTAGGATAGATCATATCTTGGGTCACAAATCAAGCCTCGGTAAATTTAAGAAAATTGAAATTGTATCAAGTATCTTTTCCGACCACAATGCTATGAGACTAGATATCAATTACAGGAAAAGAGCTGTAAAAAATACAAACATATGGAGGCTGAACAATACACTACTTAATAACGAAGTGATCACTGAAGAAATCAAAGAGGAAATTAAAAAATACCTAGAAACAAATGACAATGGAGACTCGACGACCCAAAACCTATGGGATGCAGCAAAAGCAGTTCTAAGAGGGAAGTTTATAGCAATACAATCCCACCTTAAGAAATAGGAAACATCTCGAATAAACAACCTAACCTTGCACCTAAAGCAATTAGAGAAAGAAGAACAAAAACATCCCAAAGTTAGCAGAAGGAGAGAAATCATAAAAATCAGATCAGAAATAAATGAAAAAGAAATGAAGGAAACGATAGCAAAGATCAATAAAACTAAAAGCTGGTTCTTTGAGAAGATAAACAAAATTGATAAACCATTAGCCAGACTCAGCAAGAAAAAAAGGGAGAAGATTCAAATCAATAGAATTAGAAATGAAAAAGGAGAAGTAACAACTGACACTGCAGAAATACAAAAGATCATGAGAGATTACTATAAGCAACTCTATGCCAATAAAATCGACAGCCTGGAAGAAATGGACAAAATCTTAGAAATCCACAACCTGCCAAGACTGAATCAGGAAGAAATACAAAATATGAACAGACCAATCACAAGCACTGAAATTGAAACTGTGATAAAAAAATCTTCCAACAAACAAAAGCCCAGGACCAGATGGCTTCACAGGCGAATTCTATCAAGCATTTAGAGAAGAGCTAACACCTATCCTTCTGAAACTCTTCCAAAATATAGCAGAGGGAGGAACACTCCCAAACTCATTCTACGAGACCACCATCACCTTGATACCAAAACCAGACAAGGATGTCACAAAGAAAGAAAACTACAGGCCAATATCACTGATGAACATAGATGCAAAAATCCTCCACAAAATACTAGCAAACAGAATCCAACAGCACATTCAAAGGATCATACACCATGATCAAGTGGGGTTTATTCCAGGAATGCAAGGATTCTTCAATATACACAAATCAATCAATGAGATACACCATATTAACAAATTGATGGAGAAAAACCGTATGATCATCTCAATAGATGCAGAGAAAGCTTTTGACAAAATTCAACACCCATTTATGATAAAAACCCTGCAGAAAGTAGGCATAGAGGGAACTTTCCTCAACATAATAAAGGCCATATATGACAAACCCACAGCCAGCATCATCCTCAATGGTGAAAAACTGAAACCATTTCCACTAAGATCAGGAACAAGACAAGGTTTTCCACTCTCACCACTCTTATTCAACCTAGTTTTGGAAGTTTTAGCCACAGCAATCAGAGAAGAAAAGGAAATAAAAGGAATCCAAATCAGAAAAGAAGAAGTAAAGCTGTCACTGTTTGCAGATGACATGATACTATACATAGCGAATCCTAGAGATGCTACCAGAAAACTACTAGAGCTAATCAATGAATTTGGTAAAATTGCAGGATACAAAATTAATGCACAGAAATCTCTGGCATTCCTATATACTAATGATGAAAAATCTGAAATTGAAATCAAGGAAACACTCCCATTTACCATTGCAACAAAAAGAATAAAATATCTAGGAATAAACCTACCTAAAGAGACAAAAGACCTGTATGCAGAAAATTATAAGACACTGATGAAAGAAATTAAAGATGATACAAATAGATGGAGAGATGTACCATGTTCTTGGATTGGAAGAATCCACATTGTGAAAATGACTCTACTACCCAAGGCAATCTACAGATTCAATGCAATCCCTATCAAATTACCACTGGCATTTTTCACAGAACTAGAACAAAACATTTCACAATTTGTATGGAAACACAAAAGACCCCGAATAGCCAAAGCAATCTTGAGAACGAAAAATGGAGCTGGAGGAATCAGGCTCCCTGACTTCAGACTATACTACAAAGCTACAGTAATCAAGACAGTATGGTACTGGCACAAAAACAAAAAGATAGATCAATGGAACAGGATAGAAAGCCCAGAGATAAACCCACGGACATATGGTCACCTTATCTTTGATAAAGGAGGCAGGAATGTACAGTGGAGAAAGGACAGTCTCTTTAATAAGTGGTGCTGGGAAAACTGGACAGGGACATGTAGAAGTATGAGATTAGATCACTCTCTAACACCATACACAAAAATAAGCTCAAAATGGATTAAAGACCTAAATGTAAGGCCAGACACTATCTAACTCTTAGAGGAAAACATAGGCAGAACACTCTATGACATAAATCACAGCAAGATCCTTTTTGACCCACCTCCTAGAGAAATGGAAATAAAGACAAAAATAAACACATGGGACCTAATGAAACTTCAAAGCTTGTATGCAGCAAAGGAAACCATAAACAAGACCAAAAGACAACCCTCAGAATGGGATAAAATATTTGCAAATGAAGCAACTGACAAAGGATTAATCTCCAAAATTTATAAGCAGCTCATGCAGCTCAATAACAAAAAAACAAACAACCCAATCCAAAAATGGGCAGAAGACCTAAATAGACATTTCTCCACAGAAGATATACAGACTGCCAACAAACACATGAAAGGATGCTCAACATCTTTACTCATTAGAGAAATGCAAATCAAAACTACAATGAGATATCATCTCACACCAGTCAGAATGGCCATCATCAAAAAATCTAGAAACATTAAATGCTGGAGAGGGTGTGGAGAAAAGGGAACACTCTTGCACTGCTGGTGGGAATGTGAATTGGTACAGCCACTATGGAGAACGGTATGGATGTTCCTTAAAAATCTACAAATAGAACTACCATATGACCCAGCAATCCCACTACTGGGCATATACCCTGAGAAAACCATAATTCAAAAAGAGACATGTACCAAAATGTTCATAGCAGCCCTATTTACAATAGCCCGGAGATGGAAACAACCTAACTGTCCATCATTGGATGAATGGATAAAGAAGATGTGGCACATATATACAATGGAATATTACTCAGCCATAAAAAGAAATGAAATTGAGCTATTTGTAATGAGGTGGATGGACCTAGAGTCTGTTATACGGAGTGAAGTAAGTCAGAAAGAGAAAGACAAATACTGTATGCTGACACATATATATGGAATTTAGGGGAAAAAATGTCATGAAGAACATAGGGGTAAGACAGGAATAAAGACACAGACCTACTAGAGAATGGACTTGAGGATATGGGGAGGGGGAAGGGTAAGCTGTGACAAAGTGAAAGAGCGGCATGGACATATATACACTACCGAACGTAAGGTAGATAGCTAGTGGGAAGCAGCCGCATAGCACAGGGAGATCAGCTCGGTGCTTTGTGACTGCCTGGAGGGGTGGGATAGGGAGGGTGGGAGGGAAACGCAAAAGGGAGGGTATATGGGAACATATGTATATGTTTAACTGATTAAATTTGTTATAAAGCAAAAAATAAAAAATAAAATAATAAATTAAAAAAAATAATCAGAGGAAAAAAAAAAGAACTTGATTTGGGGAAGTAGATGGGTTGTCTGCACACCTGGGACAGAATAAGATCAAGATAGTAGAACGAATTAATGAGGGCAAGCTACTCCAAGGCAGGACTAAACTTTTAAATATATTCTATAACACTCTTTTTGGACATGGGATTCCCTTTTATGCATTTAAAGTTACAAAGGCTTAACACCCAATTGAAGTCATTCTTTTATGGACAATTCAAGTTCCTTGCATCTTAGACATCATAAATAAATAGCTATCAGGGCTTCCCTGGTGGCGCAGTGGTTAAGAATCCACCTGCTAATGCAGGGGTCATAAGTTCGAGTCCTGGTCTGGGAAGATCCCACATGCTGTGGAGCAACTAAGCCCTTGCGCCACAACTACTGAAGCCCACGCGTCTAGAGCCCATGCTCCACAACAAGAGAAGCCACCGCTTTAAGAAGCCTGTGCACCTCAACGAAGAGTAGACCCTGCTTGCAGCAACCAGAGAAAAACCTGCGTGCAACAACGAAAACCCAGTGCAGCCAAAAATAAAGTAAATAAATAAATTTATTACAAATAAATAAATAAATAAATGGCTATCAGAGATAATAAACATCTACACAATTAATCAGTCCTTGAAGTCTGGATCTTTTTCACGTAAGTCTGCATTTTCCCATATGGCCAACCTGGAACTTAAGTTTTCAGGACCATGTAATAGAAACTTTTTTGGAAAGTGATTAAAATTCCTTGGCAATTTAATTAAAGAAACAGGTAGCACCAAGTAATCATATTGGCACTTATATTATGAGAATGTACAAAGGTTGTTGGTGATAATATATGTGAATGGTTCACCCAGTTAAAAAAAAATTAGTATTGCCTTTGGAGATGCTTGGAGAATGAAAAGAAGTGTCTAGTGGGTGGGAATACAAGAGAGAATCTATATCAAGGATTAGTCAGGTGAGAACTTTGGGAAGGTTTGGATGGGTAAGGAAATAGCTATATGGTAACTTAGTGACTCAACAAAAGAAAAAGACTCAAACCATCAACACTATCATTTCAGACCCCCTAGGACCTGAATTAATATGCCATCTTTCACTAATCACCTCCACTTCCAGCACCCCTCCGCCAGCCTGTCATCCAGTCCCACACAGAACACCTGGTGACTTGTGGCTTCCCACTTCCCATTTCATATTCTCATGTTTTTCTACAGCTTATTGCTACTTAATAGAAATCCCTTACTGCCACCCTCACTGCCCACTCAACCAGGGTGTTCTTTTAAAACACCAAACTGAAGCATCTCTCTTTTATTAACTTTCTAATGAAGAAGAAATCACTCCCTCACACTCCTACCTCTAAACTCATACATGCATTATATTATTATAGTGAGCATTTCCCATGATGTCTTCATGGATCAAAGTCTGAAATGGGCAGTGAGTGATGTTGTAACCAGATGAAGACTTCGTTAAGTGGACAGTTTAATGTCTTACTTGTACCAAGTGACCTGTTTTTCACAGGCTGCGTTCTCCTTCATGTTAATTTCAAAACTTAGTGTTATGTCCAAATATTGTAACTTCATAAATAGCCCATTATGGTTCAGTCTTACATAAATTTGAGCATTTTTTAAAAAATTTGTGGTGGAATCCAAGACAACCCCAAAATAAATGTACCCTAGGTTTGCCAATGGTCACTTTTAAAGATGTGATAAAAAGACTTTTTAAATTTTAGACTGCAGCCTCAAAAATGCTGCCCTGTTCACTCAACTTTATTAATAATAATCTATATCGGCAAAGTTAGCCACTGAAAATGTTAGGTAGCAGTTTTTGGAAGCCAGCAGAGTGAAGTGGATATAACATAAGCACTGTAAGTAAAAGACTGCATTTTGAGTCCTGGCTCTGCTTCTTATTCACCACATATACTTGAATGATTAGTTAACTTCTCTAAGACGCTGTTTCCTCACTTACAAAACGTCAGTTTCTCACGACAAACACATGAGTCAAGAAGTGTGAAAATCCTTTGTAAATGACAAAACAGGGGCAAATATTCTTTATTTTTATTAGAGTAAGAAAAGCGCTATAATCTCTGTAAACTTCTAATTATATCAACGAAACCCAGAGGGTTCAATCTCATCCATCTGAGGAGGGTACTGCCACAGAGATTTCTGATTCTGTGTTTTTGTCTGCCTGCTATCACTTTTATTTCTATTCCTGGTGCAAGGTCGAGTCTCTTTCCTTAGACACCCTGGAGAATGATGAGGGGAATTCTGCTTCTGGATGATTAATCCTCCAGACACATCCCAGTCATTTAGCCTGATACAGAGCTTCAGTGATCTCATGAGCACAGAAAGTGATTGTTTTACTTAGTTTCCCCAGACATATTGGTTCCACCCTTCATTTCTCAACTGGGTTCTTTTGTTGGGAAGAACACAAAATCATAAGAAGACCTGAATTTAAGACACACCTTTATTCCTTCCCAACTGTGTATTCCTAAGGAAGTAACGGAATCTTTCCTTACCTACAATATGGGGTTACCAATGCTGACTCTGGGGCCTCCCTGGTGGCGCAAGTGGTTGAGAGTCCGCCTGCCGATGCAGGGGATACGGGTTCGTGCCCCGGTCTGGGAGGATCCCATATGCCGCGGAGCGGCTGGGCCCATGAGCCATGGCCACTGAGCCTGCGCGTCCGGAGCCTGCGCGTCCGGAGCCTGCGCGTCCGGAGCCTGTGCTCCGCAACGGGGGAGGCCACAACAGTGAGAGGCCCGCATACGGCAAAAAAAAAAAAAAAAAATACATCAGCTGAAATAAAAAATTAAGTATGAGGGTGGCAAGAGAAATTTGATGAAATGTCTTGAATAGCAGAACAAAAAGACAAATAGGAGTGAAATAAGGGGACAATATATGAATACTGAAGATAAATCAATACAGTGACTCACATATTGAATTACTACATTGAACATCTGATACTAATATAATATTGTAAAGCAACTATACCTTAATAAAAAAATAATAAAAATAAAAATTAGGTCTTGAAAATAAAAAGTTTTGGTGCATACGATCAAGAGCAAATTAGAAAAGCACTAGCTAAATAAAACCACAAATAAAATAAGGACATTTACATAACTAGGGATACAAGTAAAATTGTTAAAATTGTAAGATAATAGCAGGAAAAACTTTAGATCAATAAATTTAAAAATGTAGATTAAATACACAATTTTAATAAAAATATAAATTAATAGTGGCCTGAGAATAATTAGAAAAATGAATAGACCAATAATCAAGAAAAATTAAAATTTAATCAAAATACACTTTCTACCCCTATTCAAGAAAAAGACATGAGACCAGACATTTAAGAGAAAATATGCACATTCTTTCAGGTCTTAAAAGAAGAGGACAATCTCCCCAACTCAAATCATGAGAACATCAGTTTCAAAAACCTTATATCAAACCAGAAATAGTCAGTCAAAATACACAATTAAACACCAATGTCACCTACAGATAGGAGCAAATATTCTAAATAAAATTTTAACAAAAGGAATCCATAGGTTAAAAAAACCCCAGCATGTCCAATTTGAGTTTAGACTAAGAATATTAAGAAGATTCAACATTAAAGGAATCTATCAGAATAATAAAAGTTAAGGGAAAAAATTCATATGACTATCTCAAAAGATGAAAAACTAAAACCTTAGATATAAATCCAACATTCAGTTAATCATAAACATTCTTACCAAACTAAGACTAAAAAGAAATTTCCTTTACCTATGAGCATCTATCAGAAGTCTGGACCAAACAGCATATATCATGACAAAACATTTGAGCATTCCAACTAAAGCCAGGAAAAAGACAAAAATGTATACACACAGGTAAGTATAAAACACAATATAGATCTATTTCATTTGCACTCTTCTCCTATCTGACTTAAAATACAACCATAAAGCAATCAAAACAAAATTATGTTGATGGACTTGTATAAAACTGTATAAAGATATTACATATATATATATAACAATAATAGCATAAGAGAGGTGAGGGAATGAAGCTATATTGGAGCAAAGTCCTTGTATGCTTTGCAAATTAAGTTGGTATTAATAAGAACTAGAATTTTTTTAAAGTAAAAATTAATTGTAATCTTCCTCAGGGAAACCACTAAGAAAATAATTCAAAAAAATCTAGAGAAGAAAAATCAAGGTAATTAAAATGTTACAAAAGAAAATGTCTACTTAACAAAGGAAGGCAGTAATAGGTTGACAAAAGAAAAAAATATAAAGAATAACAGAAAGAAAACCAATAATAAGGGACTTCTCTGGTGGTCCAGCGGTTAAGACTCTGTGTTCCCAAAGCAGGGGGTCCAGGGTTCAATCCCTGCTCAGGGAACTAAGATCCCACATACTGCAACTAAGCCCACATGCCACAACTACTGAGCCTGCATGCTCTAGAGCCTGCATGCTGCAACTAGAAAAGCCTGCACGCCACAACTAGAGAAGCCCATGCACCACAATGAGGAGCCCATGCCTGCAACAAAGACTCAGTGCAGCCAAAATAAATAAAGATTTTTTTTAAATTGAATTTCACATAAAAAACTCAAATACTTAAAAATAAAAAGAAAGAAAACCAATAGTAAAACGGGAGATGTAGGTCCTACCTGGCCAGCAATATGAAACAGAAATAAGTTAAATAATCCAATCAAGACGGAGAGATTGGCAGAGTTAATTAAAACTATACAGTCCCACAATATGGTGTTCACAAGAGACAAGCTATAGATTCAAAGCCATGCAAAGACAAATTACATTAAAAATAAAAAGATGAAATAAGATATGCCATGCAAAAAGTAATAAAAAATAGAATGGATACATTAATATCAGACTAAATTGACTGTAAGACCAAAATTGTTACAAGAGAAAAGAAGTACACTTTATAGTGATAAAAATTAAATCCATCAGGAAAACATAATAATTATAAATTGTACATGTTGCTAACAACAAAGCCCCAAAATACATGGAGCAAAAACTGACAGATTGAACAAAGAGATAGACTATTCAATAATAATAGTTGGAGACCTTAATACTCCATCTTCAATAATGGATAAAACAACTAGGCATAAGATCAACATGGAAACAGAAGACTTGAACAACTCTATGAACCAACTAGAACAGACATCCAAGGAACATTCCACCTTATCAAAACACACATTCTTCTCAACAAGGGACATTCTTCAGGACAGAACATATGTTAGACCCTTAAGTAAGCCTCAGTAAATTTAAAAGGATTGATTTCAAACAAAGTATATTTCCTGAATGCAATGAAACTAATTAGGAATCACTTATAAAAGGAAATTTAGGACTTCCCTGGTGGCGCAGTGCTTAAGAATCCGCCTGCCAATGCAGGGGACACAGGTTCGAGCCCTGGTCCAGGAAGATCCCACATGTTGCACAGCAACTAAGCCCGTGTGCCACAACTACTGAAGCCCGCATGCCTAGAGCCTGTGAACCACAACTACTGAGCCCTGGCACCACAGCTACTGAAGCCCACACGCCTAGAGCCCTGTGCTTTGCAACAAGAGAAGCCACCGCAATGAGAAGCCCGTGCACCACAACACTAACCCCCGCTCACCGCAACTAGAGAAGGCCCATGTGCAGCAACAAAGACCCAAAGCAGCCAAAATTAAATATATATATATATATATATATATATATATATATATATATATAAAGGAAATTTGGAAAATTCACTAATATGTGACTACTAACACACTTAAATAATAACCGATGTGTCAAAGAAGAAACCATAAAGAAAATTAGAAAGTACTTTAAGATGAATGAAAATGAAACACATCCCAATATTTACGGAATACAGAAAGAGCAGTGCATAGAGAGAAATTTATAAATGTAAATGTGTATATTAAAAAAGAAGAAAATTCCCAAGTCATTAACCTAAGATTTCACCTTAAAAACCTAGAAAAAGAAGAGCAAACTAAATCTAAAGCAAACAAAAGGAAAAAAAAAAGATTGGGGGGGAAATAAATGATGTTAGAAAATAGAAAACATAGAATAATTAAGAAAACCAGAAGTTGGTTCTTTAAGACAATCAACAAAGTTGACAAACATTTATGCTAAGCTGACCAAGAGAAAAAGAGAGGGGACGCAATTTCTGCCAAAATCAGAAATTAAAGAGAAGATATTACCAATGACCTTCCAGAAATTTTAAAAGATAAGAGAATTACATGAACAACTGTATGCCAACAAATTACACAGCCTATATAAAATGGAAAATTCCCAGAAAGACACAAGTTCTCAAAATCCACTTAAGAAGGAATAGAAAATCTAAATAGACCTATAACAAGAACAAACCTCCCATAAAGAATAGCCCAGGACCAGACGGTCTCCCTGGTAAAGTCAATGAAACATTAAGAATTAATACTAATACTTTACAAATTCTTCCAAAAAACAGAAGAGGAGGAAATACTTTTCAACTCATTCTATGAGAATAGTATTATCTTAATATTAAAACCAGACAATGACATAAAAAGAAAAAAAAAACTATAGACCAATATTCCTTATGAATATAGATGCAAAAATCCTCAACAAAATGGAATCCAGCAACAATTCATTCCTAGGCATATATCTAAAAGAAATAAAAACACATGTCCACACAAAAACTTGTAGATTAACGTCCATAGCAACATTATATTCATAACACTTAAAATGTGGAATCAACCCAAATTTCAACCAACTGGGGAATGGATAAATAGAGTTTATCAATATATTAGAATATTATTTAGCCATAAAAATGAATGAAATATTTTTTATTAGTTTCTGCTTTATCACAAAGTGAAACAGTCATACATATACATCTGTTCCCACATCCCTTCCCTCTTGCATCTCCCTCCCTCCCACCCTCCCTATCCCACCCCTCCAGGCGGTCACAAAGCACCGAGCTGATCTCCCTGTGCTCTGCGGCTGCTTCCCACTATCTATCTACCTTACGTTTCGTAGTGTATATATGTTCATGCCTCTCCATCGCTTTGTCACAGCTTACCCTTCCCCCTCCCCATATCCTCAAGTCCATTTTCAAGTAGGTCTGTGTCTTTATTCCTGTTTTACCCCTAGATTCTTCATGATATTTTTTTTCTTATATTCCATATATATGTGTTAGCATACGGTATTTGTCTTTCTCTTTCTGACTTACTTCACTCTGTATGACAGACTCTAGGTTTATCCACCTCATTACAAATAGCTCAATTTCGTTTCTTTTTATGGCCGAGTAATATTCCTTTGTATATATGTGCCACATCTTCTTTATCCATTCATCCGATGATGGACACTTAGGTTGTTTCGAGCTCCGGGCTATTGTGAATAGAGCTGCAATGAACATTTTGGTACATGTCTCTTTTTGAATTATGGTTTTCTCAGGGTATATGCCTAGTAGTGGGATTGCTAGGTCATATGGTAGTTCTATTTTTAGTTTATTAAGGAACCTCTATACTGTTCTCCATAGTGGCTGTACCAATTCACATTCCCACCAGCAGTGCAAGAGTATTCCCTTTTCTCCACACCCTCTCCAGCATTTATTGTTTCTAGATTTCTTGATGATGTCCATTCTGACTGGTGTGAGATGATATCTCATTGTACTTTTGATTTGCATTTCTCTAATGATTAATGATGTTGAGCATTCTTTCATGTGTTTGTTGGCAGTCTGTATATCTTCTTTGGAGAAATGCCTATTTAAGTCTTCTGCACATTTTTGGATTGGCTTGTTTTTTTTGCTATTGAGCTGCATGAGCTGCTTATAAAATTTGGAGATTAATCCTTTGTCAGTTGCTTCATTTGCAAATATTTTCTCCCATTCTGAGGGTTGTCTTTTGGTCTTGTTTATGGTTTCCTTTGCTGTGCAAAAGCTTTGAAGTTTCATTAGGTCCCATTTGTTTATCTTTGTTTTTATTTCCATTTCTCTAGGAGGTGGATCCAAAAGGATCTTGCTGTGATTTATGTCATAGAGTGTTCTGCCTATGTTTTCCTCTAAGAGTTTGATAGTTTCTGGCCTTACATTTAGGTCTTTAATCCACTATGAGCTTATTTTTGTGTATAGTGTTAGGGAATGATCTAATCTCATACTTTTACATGTACCTGTCCAGTTTTCCCAGCACCACTTACTGAAGAGGCTGTCCTTTCTCCACTGTACATTCCTGCCTCCTTTATCAAAGATAAGTTGACCATATGTGCGTGGGTTTATCTCTGGGATTTTTATCCTGTTCCATTGATCTATCTTTCTGTTTTTGTGCCAGTACCACACTGTCTTGATTACTGTAGCTTTGTAGTATAGTCTGAAGTCAGGGAGCCTGATTCCTCCAGCTCCATTTTTCGTTCTCAAGATTGCTTTGGCTATTTGGGGTCATTTTTTTTTCCAAACAAATTTTGAAATGTTTTGTTCTAGTTCTGTGAAAAATGCCAGTGGTAGTTTGATAGGCATTGCATTGAATCTGTAGATTGCTTTGGGTAGTAGAGTCATTTTCACAATATTGACGCTTCCAATCCAGGTGCATGGTATATGTCTCCATCTATTTGTATCATCTTTAATTGCTTTCATCAGTGTCTTATAATTTTCTGCATACAGGTCTTTTGTCTCCTTAGGTAGGTTTATTCCTAGATATTTTATTCTTTTTGTTGCAATGGTAAATGGGAGTGTTTTCTTGATTTCACTTTCAGATTTTTCATCATCAGTGTACAGGAATGCCAGAGATTTCTGTGCATTAATTTTGTATCCTGCCACTTTACCAAATTCATTGATTACATCTAGTAGTTTTCTGGTAGCATCTCTAGGATTCTCTATGTATAGTATCATGTCATCTGCAAACAGTGACAGCTTTACTTCTTCTTTTCTGATTTGGATTCCTTTTATTTCCTTTTCTTCTCTGCTTGCTGTAGCTAAAACTTCCAAAACTAGGTTGAATAAGAGTGGTGCGAGTGGGCAGCCTTGTCTTGTTCCTGATCTTAGTGGAAATGGTTCCACTTTTTCACCATTGAGGATGATGTTGGCTGTGGGTTTGTCATATATGGCGTTTATTATGTTGAGGAAAGTTCCCTCTATGCCTACTTTCTGCAGGGTTTTATCATAAACGGGTGTTGAATTTTGTCAGAAGCTTTCTCTGCATCTATTGAGATGATCATATGGTTTTTCTCCTTCAGTTTGTTAATATGGTGTATCACATTGATTGATTTGTGTATATTGAAGAATCCTTGCATTCCTGGAATAAACCCCACTGGATCATGGTGTATGATCCTTTTAATGTGCTGTTGGATTCTGTTTGCTAGTATTTTGTGGAGGATTTTTGCATCTATGTTCATCAGTGATATTGGCCTGTAGTTTTCTTTCTTTGTGACATCCTTGTCTGGTTTTGTTATCAAGGTGATGGTGGCCTCGTAGAATGAGTTTGGGAGTGCTCCTCCCTCTGATATATTTTGGAAGAGTTTGAGAAGGATAGGTGTTAGCTCTTCTCTAAATGTTTGATAGAATTCGCCTGTGAAACCATCTGATCCTGGGCTTTTGTTTGTTGGAAGATTTTTAATCACAGTTTCAATTTCAGTGCTTGTGATTGGTCTATTCATATTTTCTATTTCTTCCTGAGTCAGTCTTGGCAGGTTGTGCATTTCTAAGAATTTGTCCATTTCTTCCAGGTTGTCCATTTTATTGGCATAGAGTTGCTTGTAGTAATCTCTCATGATCTTTTGTATTTCTGCAGTGTCAGTTGTTACTTCTCCTTTTTCATTTCTAATTCTATTAATTTGAGTCTTCTGCCTTTTTTTCTTGATGAGTCTGGCTAATGGTTTACCAATTTTGTTTATCCTCTCAAAGAACCAGCTTTTAGTTTTATTGATCTTTACTATCATTTCCTTCATTTCTTTTTCATTTATTTCTGATCTGACCTTTATGATTTCTTTCCTTCTGCTAACTTTGGGGGTTTTTTGTTCTTCTTTCTCTAATTGCTTTAGGTACAGGGTCAGGTTGTTTACTTGAGATGTTTCCTGTTTCTTAAGGTGGGATTGTATTGCTATAAACTTCCCCCTTAGAACTGCTTTTGCTGCGTCCCATAGGTTTTGGGTCATCGTGTCTCCATTGTCATTTGTTTCTAGGTATTTTTTTATTTCCTCTTTGATTTCTTCAGTGATCACTTCGTTATTGAGTAGTGTATTGTTTAGCCTCCATGTGTTTGTATTTTTTACAGATCTTTTCCTGTAATTGATGTCTAGTCTCATTGCATTGTGGTCGGAAAAGATACTTGATACAATTTCAATTTTCTTTAATTTACCAAGGCTTGATTTGTGACCCAAGATATGATCTATCCTGGAGAATGTTCCATGAGCACTTGAGAAAAATGTGTATTCTGTTGTTTTTGGATGGAATGTCCTATAAATATCAATTAAGTCCATCTTGTTTAATGTATCATTTAAAGCTTGTGTTTCCTTATTTATTTTCATTTTGGATGATCTGTCCATGGGTGAAAGTGGGGTGTTAATGTCCCCTACTATGAGTGTGTTACTGTCGATTTCCCCTTTTATGGCTGTTAGTATTTGCCTTATGTATTGAGGTTCTCCTATGTTGGGTGCCTAAATATTTACAATTGTTCTATCTTCTTCTTGGATCGATCCCTTGATCATTATGTAGTGTCCTTCTTTGTCTCTGCTAATAGTCTTTATTTTAAAGTCTATTTTTTCTGATATGAGTATTGCTACTTCAGCTTTCTTTTGACTTCCATTTGCATGGAATATCTTTTTCCATCCCCTTACTTTCAATCTGTATGTGTCTTTAGGTCTGAAGTGGTTCTCTTGTAGACAGCATATATATGGGTCTTGTTTTTGTATCCATTCAGCCAATCTGTGTCTTTTGGTGGGAGCATTTAGTCCATTTACATTTAAGGTAATTATCGATATGTATGTTCCTATTCCCATTTCCTTAATTGTTTGGGTTTCGTTATTGTAGGTATATTCCTTCTGTTGTGTTTCTTGCCTAGAGAAGTTCCTTTAGCACTTGTTGTAAAGCTGGTTTGGTGGTGCTGTACTCTCTTGGCTTTTGCTTGTCTGCAAAGGTTTTAATTTCTCCATCAAATCTGAATGAGATCCTTGCTGGGTAGAGTAATCTTGGTTGCAGGTTTTTCTCCGTCCTCACTTTAAATATGTCCTGCCACTCCCTTCTGGCTTGTAGAGTTTCTGCTGAGAGATCAGCTGTTAACCTGATGAGGATTCCCTTGTATGTTATTTGTTGTTTTTCCCTTGCTGCTTTTAATATGTTTTATTTGTGTTTAATTTTTGACAGTTTGATTAACATGTTTCTTGGCATATTTCTCCTTGGATTTATTCTATATGGGACTCTCTGTGCCTCCTGGTCTTGATTAACTATTTCCTTTCCTATATTAGGGAAGTTTTCAACTATAATCTCTTCAAATATTTTCTCAGTCCCTTCCTTTTTCTCTTCTTCTTCTGGAACCCCTATAATTTGAATGTTGGTGTGTTTAATGTTGTCCCAGAGGTCTCTGAGAGTGTCCTCTGTTCTTTTCATTCTTTTTTCTTTATTTTGCTCTGCATCACTTATTTCCACTATTTTATCTTCCACCTCACTTATCCGTTCTTCTGCCTCAGTTATTCTGCTATTGATCCCATCTAAAGTATTTTTCATTTCATTTATTGTGTTTTTAATCGATGATTGATTTATCTTTAGTCCTTCTAGGTCCTTGTTCACTGTTTCTTGCATTTTGTCTATTCTATTTCCAAGATTTTGGATCTTGGAAATAGAATCTTGGATCATCTTTACTATCATTATTCTGAATTCTTTTTCAGGTAGACTGCCTATTTCCTCTTCATTTTTTAGGTCTGGTGGGTTTTTATCTTGCTCCTTCACCTGCTGTGTGTTTTTCTCTCTTCTCATTTTGCTTATGTTACTGTGTTTGGGGTCTCCTTTTTGCAGGCTGCAGATTCGTAGTTCCCGTTGTTTTTGGTGTCTGTCCCCAGTGGCTAAGGTTGTTTCAGTAGGTTGTGTAGGCTTCCTGGTGGGGGGGACTAGTGCCTGTGTTCTGGTGGTTGAGGCTCGATCTTGTCTTTCTGGTGGACAGGTCCACATCTGGTGGTGTGTTTTGGGGTGCATGTGGCCTTATTATGTTTTTAGGCAGCCTCTCTGCTAATGGGTGGGGTTGTGTTCCTGTCTTGCTAGTTGCTTGGCATAGGGTCACCAGCACTGTAGCTTGCTGGTCGTTGACTGAAGCTGGGTGCTGGTGTTGAGATGGAGATGTCTGGGAGATTTTCGCCGCTTGATATTATGTGGAGCTGGGAGGTCTCTTGTGGACCCGTGTCCTGAAGTTGTCTCTCCCACTTCAGAGGCACAGCACTGACTCCTGGCTGCAGCACCAACAGCCTTTCATCTACCCGGCTCAGAATAATAGGGAGAAAATGTAGAAAGAAAGAATTACAGAAGAAAGAAAGAGAGAGAGAGAGAAAGGAAGAAGGAAAGAAAGGAAGGAAGGATGGAAGGAAGAAGGAACGAAAGAAAAGAGGGAGGGAGGGAGGGAGGATGGAAAGAGAGAAAGAAAGAAAGGAGGGAGGGAGGGAGGAAGGAAAGAAAAAGAAAGAGTGACAGGAAGAAGGGAGGGAGGGAGCAAGGAAAGAAAGAACAAAATAAAGAAAGGGGTGGAGGGAGGGAGGGAGGAAGGGAAGGTAGGAAAAAAGAAAGAGAGACAATAAAGTAAAATAGAATAAAGTATAAAATATAGTGGCATTATTAAAAATACAAACGTAATTATTAAATAAAAAAACGGACGGATAGAACCCTGGGACATATGGTGGAAGCAAAGCTATACACAGAAAATCTCACACAGAAGCATACTCATACACATTCACAAAAAGAGAATGGGGGAAAAAATCAAAAATCTTGCTCTCAAAGTCCACCTCCTCAATTTGCGATAATTCGTTGTAAAAAGAGGAAAAGGGGGAAAAGTCTGAAATCTTGCTCTCAAAGTCCACCTACTTAATTTGGGATAATTCATTGTAAAAAGAGGAAAAGGGGAAAAAATCTTAAATCTTGTCCTCAACGTCCACCTCCTCAATTTGGGATGATTCGCTGTCCATTCATGCACTCCACAGACAAAGGGCACATCAAGCGCACCGTGGAGCTTTAATCCGCTGCCTCCGAGGCTGCACAGAGAGATTTCCCTCTCTTCTCTGCTCTCACAGCTCCCGGTTCTCAGCCTTGGACCTGGCCCCGCCTCTGCACGTAGGTCACCGGAGGGCGTCCGTTCTTCGCTCAGACAGGACGGGTTTAAAGGAGCCGCTGATTCGGGGGCTCTGGCTCACTCAGGCCGAGGGGAGGGAGGGGCATGCAGTGCGGGGTGGGCCTGCAGCAGCAGAGGCCAGTGTGAAGTTGCACCAGCCCGAGGCACTACGTGCGCTTTCCCGGGGAAGCCGTCCCTGGGTCCCAGGACCCCCACAGTGGCGGGCTGCACAGGCTCCCCGGAAGGGCGCTGGACAGTGACCTGCACTCGCATACAGGTCTTGTGGCGGTGGCAGCAGCAGCCTCAGCATCCCACACACATCTCCGGGGTCCGCGCCTTTAGCCACGGCTCGCGCCCGTGTCTGGAGCTTCTTTAAGCAGCGCTCTTTATGCCCTCTCCTCACGCACCAGGAAACAAAAGGGAAGAAAAAGTCTCTTGCCTCTTTGGCAGGTCCAGACTTTTTCCCTGGACTCCCTCCGGGCTAGCCGCAGAGCAACAACCCCTCCAGGCTCTCTTCCGGCCGCCAGCCCCAGTCCTCTCCCTGCACTCCGACTGAAACCCGATACCCGAGCCTCAGCTCCCAGCCCCGCCCACCCCGGCGGCCGAGCAGACAAGCCTCTCGGGCTGGTGTGTGCCTGAGGGCGCCGATCCTCTGTGCGGGAATCTCTCCGCTTTGCCCTCCGCACCCCTGTTGCTGTGTTCTCCTCCGCTACTCCGAAGCTTTCCCCCTCCGCCACCCACAGTCTCCACCCGCGAAGGGGCTTCTAGTGTGTGGAAACCTTTCCTCCTTCACGGCTCCCTCCCACTGGTGCAGGTCCCGTCCTTATCCTTTTGTCTCTGTTTATTCTTTTTTCTTTTGCCCTACCCAGGTATGTGGGGAGTTTCTTGCCTTTTGGGGGGGTCTGAGGTCTTCTGTCAGCGTTTAGTAGGTGTTCTGTAGGAGTTGTTCCACGTGTAGATGAATTTCTGATGTATCTGTGGGGAGGAAGGTGATCTCCACGTCTTACTCTTCTGCCATCTTCCTCCGGACCTGAAATATTGATACATGCTACAATATGGATGAACCTTGGAGACATTATGCTAAGCAAAAAAAGCTAATCACAAAAGATAACATATTGTATGATTCCATTTATATAAAATGTTCAGAATGAGCAAATCCATACAGACAGAAAGTAGATTAGTGTTTGTGAGTGGCTGAGGAAAGGGGAGAAATGGAGAGTGGCTGCTAATGCAGGGTATCTTTTAGCATGATGAAAATGTTCTGGAATTAGACAGTGGTGATAGTTGCACAACTCTGAATTTAACAAAGACCACTAAATTGTGCACTTTCAAAGGGTGAACTTTATGTTCTCTGAGTTATAGCTCAATAGAGCTGTTATATAAAAATATCCATTTACAGCAATAACAAAACACCTGAGCACCTTATAAAAATACAGAAAAAAATTGACAAGATCCTCCTGGAGAATATTATGTCACTTTACTGAAGGACCTAAAGAAAGAACTGCATAAATGGAGCCATATCCATTGGTGGGAAGATTTAAGGATGCAAAGATGTCCATTCTTCCAAAGTCAATCTTCAAATTCAGTGCCATCCTATGAACAATCCCAGTAAGATGCTGCATGTACACTGAAAAACTAATTCTAAAATTAGTTCATTCGTTTATTTAACAAATATTTATTGAGTGCTTACACTGTGTCACTTTTATTAAAGCTGCTGGGGTGCAGCAATCAAAATGAGAAACAATATCACTGCTTTCATAGGCTTATATTTAATAATATGCTAAAATAGATAAGACTTTTAGAAAAAAATTACAATGGGTTTCTTGATCTAGCAGATATCAAGATAAATCATAAATCTATATTAATTAAAACAGCATAAAATTGGCACAAATATAGTCAAAATTGATCCATACTTAAGAATAGAATTAAAAACAGCTGTGTACACATATACTAATTTGGCATATGATAAAGAAGAAGGGAATATGACTAATAGATGCCACTTAGATATATGCAGTGATGAAGCTCTTTTTCTTTTGGTTTTTTTTAACTGTACTTCTTGGCTCTGAACTCCAGTGTGCTTAGAGCCAACAACGGAGGGAGGGAGGAAGGGAGGGAGGGAGGGAGGAAAAAGAGTCTTACTCGATTCTCAGAAACTGATGCTATGAATCACAGCATAGGCTCCAATTTGCTGGTTGGGATCCAGGAATAAGAGAAAATCAAAAGGAAAACACATTTTGTAAAGCCCATCCCTTACCCATATACCAAACACTAATGGGTGATGAGACCCATTTAGAACCTCCTGACCCCAGCTCTACATCTCATTTCCTCCCCTCACTCACTCAGACATTTTCTGATGCCCCTTCCAATGGACCATAGAAATGCCCAAAGATGAGAGAGACCTGTGACCTCTCATTGGTTCCTTTACTCACTACTTCTAAGAAGTGATGCTTCCCTACTTCTAGCTCCCTTTTAAATTCTAAAGTCAGTGTAGTCAGTGAAGGGAGGGGAAACATTAGCAAATACAGCTCACAACAGACAGACAAGGTCTTATACTCTAGCTCAGACATGCTTAAAGAGTGGTCAGGGGATTCCTTTCAGATGGTCTGTCAGGTCAAAACTGTTTTCATGATAATACGGAGATTAATTATCTTTTTCACTCATTCTCTCCTGTGAGAGGAGTTTTCCAGAGGCTACATAATATGTGATATGGCATCAGTTTATAAACAGAAGCACACAAAAGAATCCAGATATCTTCTATTAAAGCTAGATGTTAAAAAGATTTGCAAAAATGTAAATCAGTGCCATTCTTCTAAATATTTTTTTTGTTTTGGTTATAATTGTTTTTCATAACAACATGTTATTTATGTCAGCATCCAATATGTTTATTGTTGTTATCTTTAAATGAATTAATAAAAATACTTATTTTTTTTTAGTTTTAATTGTTACTATAGTAAAATCATTTAAACAAAAGCTGTTAAGGTCTTCAATAATTTTTAAGAGTTTAAAGGGTTCCTTGACTAAGGGGGGAAGGGATGGTGGGATGAACTGGGAGATTGGGATTGACATATATATACTACTATGTATGAAATAGATAACTAATGAGAACCTACTGTATAGTACAAGGAACTCAGTGTTCTGTGGTGATGTAAGTGGGGAGGAAATCCAAAAAAGAGGGGATATATGTATATGTATAGCTGATTCACTTTGCTGTACAGCAGAAACTAACACAACATTGTAAAGCAACTATACTCCAATAAAAATTTTAAAAGAAAAAGAAAAAAATAAAATAAAGGGTTCCTTGATCAAAAAGTTTGGGATGATACCAGCCTTCTAAGAACCAGCTTCATTACATCAGCATGAACAGGTAATGAAGCCCTCAGTAAATATCACTTGAATAAATGAGTGAAATAAAGAATTGATATATTAGGTTTTAAAGAATACAAGTATAATTAGGTACTGACTATATAATTTCTTCTTTTTTAATTATTTTTTAACATCTTTATTGGAGTATAATTGCTTTACAGTGTTGTATTAGTTTCTGCTTTATAACAAAGTGAACCAGCTATACGTATACATATATCCCCATATCCCCTCCCTCTTGCATCTCCCTCCCACCCTCCCTATCCCACCCCTCTAGGTGGTCACAAAGCACCGAGCTGATCTCCCTGTGCTATGTGGCCGCTTCCCTCTAGTTATCTATTTTACATTTGGTAGTGTATACATGTCCATGCCACTCTCTCACTTTGTCCCAGCTTACCCATCCCCTCTCCCCATGTCTTCAAGTCCATTCTCTACATCTGCATCTTTATTCCTGTCCTGGCCCTAGGTTCTTCAGAACTTTTTTTTTTTTTTAGATTCCATATATATGTGTTATTATTTTTATTTTTGGCTGCGTTGGGTTTCATTGCTTTCTTTAGCTGTGGTGAGTGGGGGCACTCTTTGTTGCAGTGCATGGGCTTCTCATTGTGTTGGCTTCTCTTGCTGGGGAGCATGGGCTTTAGGTGCGTAGGTTTTAGTAGTTGTGGTGTGCAAGCTCTAGAGCGCAGGCTCAGTAGTTGTGGCACACGGGCTTAGGTGCTCTGCAGCATGTGGGATCTTCCTGGACCAGGGCTCGAACCCATGTCCCCTGCATTGACAGGGGGATTCTTAACCACTCTGCCACCAGGGAAGCCCTATAATTTCTAACACAGTGCTTACTATACAGTAAATACTTAAAGCATGCATGTTTTCTTCTTTGGTAGCAGAACAAGACCCACCAGGCTCAGAACTGGGAATTTAACATCATAGCGCCTGTATGTGTGAGCTCTGTTTAGGAAGATATCCTAGGATGTTGGCAGGGTGAGTAACCATGGCATTTAACTCAATGTATGTAAATTTGTACCACTAGCTCTTGCTAGATTTGGGGATGGCTCTGGTTTACAGGACCCAGAGAGTGTAGTCCTGTCTAGGATCCCAGTGTTGGGTCTCACCTTTGTAATAACTCCAGAACTTATAAGTTTTAAACATTCTCTTGACCAGACTTGATTTAGAGAAACTCGAGGTATTCTAGTGGATAATAGCAGTCAGTGACTTCAGCCTTTCAGACAATCCAGGACTAAATAAAGACTCTGGGAAAGAAACTGGCACTTATTTGTTTCTAGGCCCCTTTTTCATCTGTACAGTCATAATCACAGCGTAGGATTCTGCAGGTTGTACAGTACGTGACAGTGTCACATCTAAGGGAGTGCCATTCACATTTTAGGCATCATAGATTTATGATAATTTCCCGGAAGAGGCAGTAAAATAACTATGGCAACTTCTGACAGCAGTGTCTAGAGGAGGTGATGGAATGTTTTTTTCCCTCAAATACACACAATCACCCTATAGACCAGCAGCTGTCCTCCCTATGCTATTCACTTAAGGCCCTAACTTTGCTCAAGAAGTTTCTGCTTCTTGTAAACTGATTAATTAGAAAGAGCAAGAAACAATGGTAGAAGAACTAGATCTAAATCCTGACTCTGCAGCTGCCTAGTTTTATATGCCTGGGCAAATCAATCCTATCTTTATATGTGTTACTTTCTTCATTTACAAAATAGGGATGATAACTGTTGTCCTACCTACCTTACAGGCTTCACTGAGGATCAAGTAAAATCCTGTATGTGCAAATTTCCTGTAAAGTATTTGCAAAGATAAAGAATTTTATCATCAGTGTGATATTAAGTCCCAGTCTTTACACCCCATGTTAATGGTGGGCAGGGCATGAGGTATTAGTAGGGAGGAGAAACAGCATACAGGCAAGGCTCAGCCAGCTTTTACAGGGTGGGGGTGAAAGAGAGACCAGTGCACTTGTACCAAAGTTTGTAAACAAAAACATGATGGGAAATTGTATAACAGACAGCTAAATTGACAAATGTCATCTTCTCTTCTGAAGGTTCCCTGGCCTCAAAGCAGAATAAAATTCCTCGAGCTTTTTCCAAGGTGTCTAACACGAATCTTCCCTTTTTTGTATTATTCAGCAAAAATAAGAACTGACCAGACTCAGGGCCTTGTACCTGGTGTCATGGGAATGTGACTGGCAGTCTGAGAGGAGCTGTCTCCTGAGATGCCATTGCAGGAGCAGACCCCACGGAGGCACCTGGTGTAGTGGAGGGTATTCCTGACTGTAAACACTTTGGAAGAGTGAGTACACGAAGGGAAGCTGTCATAGTCTGGATGCACTGAGGGTTGAGTAGTATCTTTAAAAAAAAAAAAAAAGATTTATTATTTATTTCTGGCTGTGTCAGGTCTTAGTTGCAGCACACAGGATCTTCATTGAGGAATATGGGATCTTTCTTTGTGGCGCACAGGCTTCTCTCTAGTTGTGGCATAAGGGTTTTCTCTCTCTAGTTGCAGTGCGCAGGGTCCAGAGCACGTGGGCTCTGTAGTTTGTGGCACACGGGCTTAGTTGCCCTGCCACATGTGGGACCTTAGTTCTCTGACCAGGGATCAAACCCACGTCCCCTGCATTGTAAGGCGGGTTCTTTACCACTGGACCACCAGGGAAGTCCCTGAGTAGTATCTTAACTGTGGCTGTGTGAAGAGCACCTTTGACCTCCTTGTTCCTTAGGTTGAACATGACAAGGTCCACCAGGGAGTGAGGATGGTGTAGGTCACTGAGATGGGTCTGTCCTACCCCAGGGAACTCTGGGACTTAGGCTTCAGGTAAATGATGGAGGCACAGACATAGTGGACGATGATCACTGTGAGGTGGGAGGCACAGGTGGCAAAGGCCTTCTTCTGACTCTTAAAGGCAAAGGCCTTAAGATTCCAAGGTAATCTTAAGATTATGAAGCAATCTTAAATATGGTGCAGAAGATGAGGACATAGGAGATGGAGACCAGGCCCACGGGTAAAACAAAGCCACAGACACTGATGACAAATTGATGATGTCACTGACAGTGATGTCTGTCTGTGCAGGCCAGCTCCCACAGGTACCTCACATCACAAAAGAAGCGAGAGATGACCAAGGTATCACAGAAGGGCAGGCCAAACACAGATGTTACCTGTACAGTGTCATATCCAGGCCAGTTCCCAGTGACCCAGATGTCAACTGGCATAGGCCTCTTACCTAGGGTGACTGCGATGGTGAATTTTATGTGTCAACTTAACTGGACTAAGGATGTCTCGAGATTTAGTTGGTAAAATATTGATTCTGGGTATGTCTGTGAAGGTGTCTCCAGAAGAGATTAGCATTTAAATCAGTAGACTGAGTAAAGAAGATCACCCTCACCAATGTGGGCAGGCATTATCCAATCTGTTGAGAGCCTGAATAGAATCAGAAGGGCAAATTGTCTCTGCTTGATCTGAGACATCCATCTTCTCCTGCCCTCAGACATCAGCGTTCCTGGTTCTCAGGCTTTCAGACTGAGACTGGGATTTATACCATTTGCCCCCTGATCCTCAGGCCCTCAGACTCAGACTAAATGATACCACCAGCCTTCCTGGCTGTTCACCTTTCAGAGGGCACACTGTGGGACTTCTTGGCCTCTATAACCACACAAGCCAATCCCTATAATAAATCTCTTACATATATCAATATATATTCTCTTGGTTCTGTTTCTCTGGAAAACTCTAATACAATGACTGAATCCCATAGTGGGGCTGCAGATGGCCACATGGTGTTCATACTGCATGGCCATGAACAGGAAACAGTTGTTGGTTGCATACATGAAATAGCTCATGCATTCAAGAGCTAGATGGCATAGTCTTGAATGGCAGTGGGCTCAGGAGGCCAGACAGAATGTAGGGACCAGAGTGTAGCAGCTCTCAGAGATGAACAGCATGCTCAGGAAGAAGTACAACAGAGCATGGAGGTGACAACCCAAGCAAATGATAGTCACAATGATGACACTGCCAGAGAGAGTCAGCAGGTACAAAGTCAAAAGGACAAAAAAAGAGAACAAGGCTATGCTACCACACCCAAAGCTGGAGAAATCTTTAAAGAGGATCTCAGTAACAGCAGTAGAGTTTGGCTTAAACTCTAAGGAAGATCTGGATCTGAATGAACTGGACAAAGGAAAGGGAGAGGTGAGATTCTAACTATACAACAGATTACACAGTACTCTGAGCAGCACTATTAAATAATGTCCGAGGCTCAGGGGAACATCAGTGCTCTTCCACTGGCCAAAAGCTCACCATCCTTGAGAACAAATTAAGAAGTTTTTCATGATTTACTATTTAGGACAGGGTTTGAAGGGAGGGAAAGTTTCAACATAAGATGAACAGCAGAATTATGAAAACAGCTACCTTACTTGACCATTAAAGAGGCGGGTTCAGGTCAAAGATGCAGGTGTTCAGTGAGCCTGACACTTCAACACCTTCTGTACTCATCCTTGATCTGGGCCTTTGATGACACAATGAGGAGGCAGCAACACAGGGAAGGATGATGAATATCTGGGATTGATCCATTCGTCTCTGTCAATGTGACTGCCAACACAAAGTCTGTGCCCTGGGAGCATGCCAGAACAGTATCCTCAGTCCTGGGCTCTCCTTTCCTGCTTCTTTGTGTAGAGAAGATGACTAGTACTTGGCCAGGCTTTGGGAGGGCCATTCAGGCTACCCTACTAGCCATGTTTCCAGACATAGAGGTCAATGCTCTTTTTTTGAAGTAAATTTTGACATGTCTCTTTCTTGATCTATAGAGTATACTCCCTAGAGAAAAAGAACAAGTACCTGGTGTTAATAAATAATGTTGACTTTCTCTAAATGTCTTCCTAATGTGAAATTTTTCAATGAAATGGTATACATAGAGGTGAGTGAGTTATTTTTCAAGAATGTTTTTTTCTACCTCTAAGCCTATACTTCATAACAGTGGCTGATAATGTCATCATTGGGACTATAATCTTTACTAGCTATCACTTTCACATTCTCCCTGTGTTTCTTTTTTAGTGTCCTGTTTCCTTCAAAGATGTTCAGCACGGGTATTATCTCATTTTGCTTTCAAGTCTTGTAGGCAAGAATCAGTATCTGATTCTTGGAGAACTGTGAGACACAGATCATCATCTTCTTTGCTTTCTTATCACCAACCCATAGCATTAATGGGGTAATACCTTTTCGCTGGCACCTGCAACCCACTCTTACTCAGTTCAAGAACTGGAGGACCTGTGTCAGGCTGGCATCCTCAGTGTGTGCAACAGCATTGCTTCTATCACTGGTTCAGGCTGTGGCCACTCTCTAGCTAACCTTTTGTGATCCACTCACTGATCATTTTCTCTGTTATGTCTAAGTCATGTTGGACCTGGTTTCTGCTAGTCCAATCACTGATCCTGTCACTGACAGTCTTCTGACTACTACCTTTGCAATTGTCCTTTTGACTCTTATATCTTCATTATTTCTACCATTTTCAGGATAGCATTAGCCAGAAGAAGACATTGCCTCTGTGTTTCTCATCTCACCATGGTAAGCATCTGGTAAAGCTATGCCTTTAGAGCTTAATTCAAACATGATAGTGAGATCAGCAAATGTTAAAATTAGTTGATCTCAATGACCAACTCTAATGAGAGTCTGTAACACTTAAAAGTAAAGATGTCAAGAATTCCTTGACATAATTGTAGATAATAAAGCTCTTTTCCAGGATTATTAGAAGGATATTAAAATCTCTTCTTAAGTAGTTTTGCAAATTTTCCAGACAGAAATATTGTAAATAAAGTCACTGGTGTCAAGGTTTCATGTGACTGGTGATGTGTCATGTGACACAACTAGGGCCAGCATAAAAGTGAGCTTCAAGTACAAACTTCAAAAAAACTTTTCTTATAACCTCAGCCTATTGTTAATATTATAAGTATATAGCCCTCTAAATTGATGCCCACTGATTCTAGTTCTTGAGATTTCTATGAGGTCAAAATATGGTCTACAGCATAAAATTCAAACTTAAAATGTTCAGTGTACACCATAAACTGAAATAAACTATAATAACACATACAGTTAACTAAATCTAGAATTAATTCAACTTGGATGCTTGAAAGGAGATTTATTCGAAAGGATATTTTTGACAAAAAGAAATCTGATTGGGAATTCTGGTTCCTGGTTCCACGTGTAAGGAGCATGGAACACACCATTCTATCCTAATGAAAGAAAGTGAAAGCCTGAACAGGCTGAAAAATCAACAGTTCTTGAATCCATAAGAAAGGTGAGGACACAGGGAAAACTACTGCCCCTAAGATTGCAGAGACAGGCAAATATAAGGAGTCATAGTTTACTGCAAAGAGATTCATGCATGAAACCACCATGGGTGTCAGTGCTGGGGTAGGAAGGGAAAGGTATATGATCACTTTTGATATCAAAATTTAATCTAAATAAGAGCATACATTTATGCTTTATGTAATTACTATAATTGGTACTATTTATATTTTTTGTATGGGCTCCAATTGTTGTCAAGTGTTACTTCCTTTCAGCCTATAAAACTTCCTCTTGCACTCTTGTAAGGCAGGTCTGCTATCAACAAATACTCTCAAGTCTTTGATTACCTGGAAATGTCTTTATTTCACCTTCATTTTTGAATGATAGTTTTGCTAAATATAGAATTCTTGATCTTAAGACCTTGGGCATTATGCTTTGAAAGCTTCAGATTGTATTTAAGAGGAAGCTATAGATCATTCCCTACAGACATTCTTCAGATCCACAGTTACTTGCATTTCTTTTCCTGAAGTCACTTTTTAAGGTTGGGTACTTTAAACATTTCCTTTAAAAGAAAACGTGGGGAAAAAGAAAAGAATTATTGATGAACAGGATTTTCCCCCCAGCAATTTAGATGTGTTTTATTGACTCTGGACTCTATTATCTGAAGAAAAGTCAGCTGTTCATCTTTTTTTGGAGCCCTTGTTTGTGATGAGTTGTTTATCTCTTCTTGATTTCATGATTTCGTCTTTGGCATTTAACAATTTGACTATAATGTTTCCAGATGTGGCTTTCTTTGTGTCTTGTCTTTCTTGGATGGATAGATTAATGTTTCTCATCAAATTTGGAAGGGGGGTTGGCCACTGAACCCACAGTGGAAACTGAAGAAGGAAGATACAAGCAAACGTCTTTTCTTAGAAGAAAGCAGTCTGTGCTGGATCTCCAACTTCAATTCCAGCTCTTTTCTCCTTCTTTACAGCACTTTCTCTCCAGACAGGACCCAGGCCACTGGATTTATTGAGGAAGAAATGGCATGCCAGTGTGGCAAGTTAACTCTACTCTCTGTCTTGCTTACCTGAATTGGTGCAGCTGGAATCTTTCCTCCCCTCCAAAGAATGACTTGGTGTCATTCCCTTGCCCCTTGTGTCTAAGGTGTTCTAGAATTCATGAAATTTAATCACAACCACAAACATAAATTATGGTTTTCCTCTCTCCCTTTCTTCTACAAATGACCCTGCTTCAATCTAAGAATTTTAAAGCATTCGGAAGTTTTTTTTTTTTTTTTTTTTTTTAGCTCAGTCGTATCATAGATGCTGTTTCTCTGTTGGTTGCTCCTACTTTGCCTCTACATATTGAAATGACAAAGGACTGAGGTCTGGGATTTTTCATTTATATTCTCTCTTGAAGTGTTCCCATCCAATATTTTAGTTTCTTTCTTTCATTCTTTCCTCCTTCCTTTTTTCCAATTCTTTTGTTGAATAAGTAATACACAGACATTGCACAGAAATCCAAAAGTAAAACAGGTTTATAGTTAAATATTATTCTTCTTTCAGTTTCCTTCCTGTTGCTTTTAGGATGCTGGTTCCTTGAAAATACTACCCCAATAACCTACTGATAAACAAGCCTGAGATTATTCTTACTTTGATAAGGGAGAATACCACCTTGGCAAAGTATTAGTGCAAAGTTAGAAGGAAGTGCAAAGTGAGGCTATTTACAAAGTTTTGGAGTATGGTGTATGCCAGTCTTTCAATTCATGGACTTGATTAGGATTGGGTAAGGATCATGATTTAATAATTTAGGACTGATAGACTCAACAGAGTAATACTTTTGAGATTAGAGTTTCAATTTCCTTAGAGCATTAACAGTCATTTGATGCTATGTATTAAAAATCCAAACAAGGGCCTCCCTGGTGGCGCAAGTGGTTGAGAGTCCGCCTGCCGATGCAGGGGATACGGGTTCGTGCCCCGGTCTGGGAGGATCCCATATGCCGCGGAGCGGCTGGGCCCGTGAGCCATGGCCGCTGAGCCTGCGCGTCCGGAGCCTGCGCGTCCGGAGCCTGTGCTCCGCAGCGGGGGAGGCCACAACAGTGAGGGGCCCGCATACCGAAAAAAAAAAAAAAAAACAAACAAAACAAAAATCCAAACAATTTGATGGTCATTGACATAAGTTTTTGGTAGAGATTCCCAAGAAGAACAATAAAGTTATATACAACTTTTGTCTTCCTGGGCAAGAATGTTTTGGAATAGTAATGCCATGTTGATGAAGGTAATGGAAAAGTAAAGTTGTATTATGAAAACAACTAAATAGCAAAGTCACGTTAATATAGTCAGTAAGCACACTTCCTCCCTTCACCCCTCCACCCTATATTCCTTCCAGGCAATATACAGTATATAAATACAGAGATGCCTTGCATATACTAGCTAATATAAAAGCACATATGTGTTCACATACACATTAATACTTTCCCCACTATATTTAACAATATCTGGGATGTCCTTCTGTAGAGCACTTAAATAATTATCTGTTTTTTTCAATGGTGGTGTAACTTTCTACTTTATAGATATGTCATTTTTGTTAACCAAGTTTATTACTGATGGATGTTTTGGTCCTTTTTTTTTTTCTAGCTGTTGCCATTGTAAACAATTCTGAAATAGAAAACTCTATAAACATGCCATTTCACACATAAGTGAACACCAGGAAGTGAAAATGCAAAGTTAAAGACCATGAGCATCCTAAATTTTAAAGAGTATTTAATAGAGTATTGTTCTTCTCTACAAAATTTTTACCAAATGATCTCTCACAAACAATGTGTCAAAATGCAATTTCCCATCATTGTGGCTCTAGAGGAAATAGAGAGTAATGAGAGGCAATAGGGCCCAGTGATTAAAAGCATGGACTCTAGATTCACACTGCCCAGGACTGAATCCTCTTTTCTCTAATTCCTAACAATGTAACCATAGGCAAGTTACTTAACTTCTTTGTGTCTCGGTTTCTTTATCTCTAAAATGGCTTAATGAGGGCATGGTCTTCAGAGAGTTGCTGTGAGGACTAACTTGTTGATTTATGCAAAGTGGTTAGAAAAGTGTCTGGCACCTAGTAAATGTTATATAAGTCAACTCTAAGTATATACAAGATTTGAGGCTTCCCACCAGCAGAGATCCTTAAGCATGAAGTGCTTAACCAGGAAGACTTGCAGTGATCAGTTCAGAGTGGGAATTGGAAGCTAAAGATAAAAGGCAATAATTACAGGAAGCTTGCATGAATTTAATTAGCTTTATATTTTATTCAATGTGGTTATGCAATTAACTCCTATATTTTTCTGTGAGATTAGTGAAGAAAAAATCCACAATTGATCTTAAGGGGAGAGGGATCCCAAAGAAGAGTATTGATTAATTTATTTGTCCATCAAATATTTCTGACTCCTCTACTATGTACTAAGATCTATGGATTCAATGGCTACTACATACTTGTTTCTCAATAAATATTTATTGACTGAATAATGAATTGGAAAGAATCCCTGATGTTAAGGAATTCAGAACTTCATTAGAGGAGAAGGGTAAATGGGAATGACAGTACAGAGTAATGAGTGCTATGATGGAGATTAGTATAAGATGGTATGGAAACATAAAGGAGGGGCATCTAACTCAGCAGTAGGGCCAGAGTATACTATCAAGGAGGTATTATCCAAGACAATAAGGAAAAGGTGAATGATGCATGTGTCACTGCGGACATCTAGTTAGAGGGACCAGCATTTATAAAGATACAGATGAAGCAGCAAGAGAGTCACTACAGTTAAGTACAGAGGCTCTGAAGTCATAGGTTCCTACGATTGAATCTTATTTCACCTTAGGCAAGGTCTGATCCTCTCTGTAACATACTTTCCTTATCTATACAATACTAGTTCTTAACTCAGAAGAATATTGTGAGGCTCAAATAGGTTAATGCATAAAGCATTGAGCAAAATGACAGACACAAAGTAAGATCTCAGAAAATGTTGGCCATGATTTTTATCATTATTAGAGACAATCATGTCACTTTTAGGAAACAAGTGTGATTCTGAATGGGTCTAGGCTCTGTGGTTCATAGCAGCTTTAAAAAGCCTGAGTCCTTGGGGCCTCCTGTGAGGAAGAAAGAGAAACCCAGCTGAGACCCTGAAGCTGAAGAGTGCCTTGGTGTGTGGGATTTTCCAAAATACAAAGGTTGAATTTGATTGAACTAAATACATCATTGTGTACTTCCTAATATTGTGTCAGTTGAATGAACCTGTATTAGCTCTGTTCATACCATTCATAATTCATTGAAGTAAAATCACATCCATTCTCTGCTTCTACCACTGCAGACTTCAGAGTCTCTGTCTTATCAGGCTACTTGCACACGGGAGAACTTGCCACTCTCACAAGGGCATTTACCAGCTCTTCTCTGAACCTTCTCAAGTAGCATGGATGGGGAGTCACCTGAACTGCATGAAGGTGAACCAAGGATTTGTGTGAGGGTTCTTGCTTTTGTTTTTAATTCTCCCTAATTAAATCCATCTTAAAAAAAATAATTTAGCCCTGCATACTGAGGAATAGCCCACAGTAACTTCAAATTATACTTTCTTTTTAATTAATAACTCAGAGAACTTTGTGCTTTAATCATACTCTATGCTCTCCTTTTCTAATGCATTATTTTTCATTTTCTCACTGAAATTTACCTGCCTCTTCCTGACAGCTGCAAAGAAATTCCTGCCATTTATTTTCATTTGACTTTATATCTTCACACCTTTGAGGAGTATATACATTTTTATGAAGATAAATAACCATTAATCTTGACCTTTATTACCCACCTCTAATATAACCATAATAAATCTTCTTCATTTTAATGGCTCAAATGTTAGAGAGCCCTTCCAATTTTTGAACTAAAAGTATATTATTTCTCTTATTTATACAGCAAATGGTTCATCTAGCCTCTTAAAGGATACATTCCCCTTATAAAAGCTACACTGCTTTTCCTCCATAGGTGATGCTCAATATTTCTACACTTTATTATAGAAGCCAACATTTACGGCCACCCACTGTCACACACAACACGTCGTCCTTCCCTTTTAGACTTTGCTGTACATATTTGAACTCTGACAGTTCTCCTTGGGTCTCTTGCATTTCTACATGTCTTGTGAGCAGACACACTGACTGCCTTTGTCCCAGATTATTATTTCAAGGGTACTTTTATAGTGCACAGCCTTGGAAGATAGAGTGTCTCTCTCTGGAGCATAGAGTAGGCAGGTTTACTTATATTATCTCAGATTCAGGTTCTCTAAGCTTAGAATCCCACTTTTCTAACGCAACTCACTGCATGCTCAGGTAATTCCTGGCTCTCTTTGTGTTCCTCTGTAAGAATTGGGGCTTGGAGAACTGGTGCAAATGTCAATACTATTACTGTGAGTAATAATGTCTTTTGCTTCAGTCCAAGTGGTCTTGCATCTTTTACCTGAATCCATGGAACTATGACAGGCTCACTTGTAAGCTTGGAAGGAAGGTAAATCTCAGATCCTTCAGAGTTCTCGACAATGACTTCATTCCAACTTTCTTAATTCTGTAAATGTGGCTCTTCCAGAATATGTAAAATAGGGGTTCCTTCTCCACTCTGCATAGCAATGTCAGTACCCCTCCCACATTCAGGTAAAGTACTGGAAATTCACACTTTCCAGAGATATTTGCAGAGCTAAAGAAAAATGTTGTGTAGAAAATAGGGGAAGAAGAAAACATCCATATAGCAAGCAGAAAGACTTCCCCTCAGGCTCCTTCTCCCCCGTGGTCTGCCAGAATTCTGGCAACAAGGTGTGTAGCCACCAGAAAGAACATTACAGTAATCCTCCCTGGGGAAACAGAGAATCCCAAGAGAATACATCTACAGATAGTGACATGGGTACTTCCCAGTGAAAAATTATTTGTCACTTTATTGTCCTATATACACAGACATATACACGGAACTTCCAACTGGTTTATTAGAGCTTCTCTCCTTGATACAGATGAAAAATCAAGGTGGTTTCTAACATGAAAGACCATGATGGAACAAACAGAAAAAAACATGAATACTGGGAAAAAGAGAGACAATGCACAGAGAAGAGAAAAAAATTTAAATATAGATGCATGTGTATTTATATATATTTAATATTCTCAAATAAATGAGAGAATAGAGTGCATTCATGAATCAAAAAAGGTTTCTATAACAAAAAAGTTTGTTAAAGACAATTTATTCTATTAGTAAATTTAAAAATAGGATGTTGAAAAAGTCTTCCAGAAAGTGTATTAAAAAGAAGAAAAAAGTTAGGTAATGAAAGAGAAAGAAAACAAAATGTGAGGATCAATAGAAGAGGTTTAATATCCAACAAATGCCAGTTTCAGAACAAGTAAATAGAGAAAATAGAAGAGAGACAACATCAATGAAAAGAATATTTCAAAATATTAAAGATCATCAACTTCCAGGTTGAGTGACTAGTATAGTGGAAAAACAAATAAGAGTATATATGTCAAAGAGTATCATCTTGTAATACCAAAACTCTAGGGGTAAAAGAGTGCTAAAATTTTCCAAAAAGAGAAAGAGAGGGAAAAAAATCATATTATAAAGACTGATAATTCAAATGAAATTACACTTTTTAACAACCACACTAGAAGTTAGAAAACAATGAAGCAATGTCTTCAATATTGTAAAGGATAATTATTTCTAAGCTATGTTAATATATTAAATAAATGATTCACAATATATGTGAATATAATAAATATATTTCCAAAGAAGTAATATTTCAAGAAATGTATATCCCATATTGTTGTTCTCAGGAAGTTATTGAAGAGGTACTCCAGGAAACAGGGAAACTAACATAGGCAAGAGATCAGGGAATCTCAGGATGCTGGTGGTCAAGTGTATGGAAAGGTGCTCAACACCTAATCATCAGGGAAATGCAAATTAAAGCCACAATGAGTTATCATCTCACATCTATTGGAATAGCTATTATCAAAAATACAAGAAATAACTAAAGCTGGCAAGGATGGAATAAAAGGGAACCTTTGTGCACTGTTGGTGGGAATGTAAATTGTCACTGTGAAAAGTCACTGTGAAAAGCAGTATGGAGGTTCCTTAAAAAATTGGAAATAGAACTACCTTATGATCCAGCAATCCTACTTCTGGACATGTATCCAAAGGAAGTGAAATCAGTATGTCAAAGAGATATCTGCACTCCTATGTTCATTGCAGCATTATTCATAATAGTCAAGACATGGAAACAATCTAAGCATCCATTAACTGATGAATGAATAAAGAAAATGTGGGAGATTTTATATACATATGTATACACACATTCATATATATACACTCAATGGAATATTATTTAGCCATACAAAAGGAGGAAATTCTGGTACTTACAACAACATGAATGAACCTGGAGGATATTATATTACATGAAATAAGCCAAACACAGAAATATAAATACTGTTTGATCTCACTTAGATGTGGAATCCAAAAAAAGTTGAACTCCCAAAAGCAGAGAGTAGAATGACAGTTGCCAGGGGCTGGGAGAAAATGGGGAGATGTTGGTCACAGGGTCCAAACTTTCAGTTATAAGATAAATAAGTTCTGGAGACCTAATGTATAGTATGGTGACTATAGATAATAATGCTGTATTGAATACTTGAAATTTGTTAAGATATTAGATCTTGTGTTCTTACCACATACACACAAAAAAAGGTAGCTATATGAGATTATGGATGTGTTAATGCACTTGATTGTGGTAATCATTAACAATGTAAATGTGTATCAAATCATCACACAGTAACACTTTAAATATATACAGTTTTTGTCAATTATACTTTAATAAATCTGGGAGGAATTATTAAAGTGGGAGGAATACTGGTGAAGGAAAGCTCCAGGATTATAGCCCTGCAGCTGTCCTACAAAGCAACTCAAGAGTTGGATTGGAGAAGATGGAAAGAGATGTTCCTAAGACAAAAAGAAACTAACTAGGAGGCCAACTAACTAGATAGATAGACAGACAGACAGACAGTCAGATAAAAGTGACTTGGGAATATTACCTGATATGTTTGACTGTATCTAACTATGGAAGAAGGTTTTACTGTTCTGGTGGAAAATTTGAGGCTGGATTAATTACAGCTACTTGAAAACTAAACAAATAAATGGACCTGTCAACTGAAAAAAGTGCACAACCTAAAAATTGAGAATTATGTTTTATCTGGAAGACAATACTGAGAACTTAAGACTGGGACACAGCCTCTCAGAAAGCTCTGAGGGACTATTCCAAAGAGGTAAGGGAGGAGCCAGATATACAGGAGTTTTTGCAACAAAGACCAGGTAGTCAGCACTTCAAAAGATTACTGTTAACTAAAGAAAACCAGATAGCTCAAGTTAAGGAATTTAGCACCTTACTATGTATGGGAAGATGCAAGAGTCTGGGCTCACTGAAATCATTTCTTTGATATGCACCCTAGCCATATAGGGCCAGGATCCTGTTCTTTCCTATCCTGAGTTCCCTCAGGGTGCACAGTCAGGTTGGTGGGGAAGGGGGAAGGGGAGGTGTGTGTGGCTACAGTGGCTGAGGTCTTGGCAGTGGGCATCCTGTTTCCATTCTAGGTTCCCTCAGGGATCATCCTTGGGGGTAGCTGTAATGTGATATCTTGATGGCTGCAACACCCTTTGTTTACTGATATGGCAGGCAACATTTTTCATTCACAGACTCAATTACTAAAACTTAGCGAGAAAAACAAAAACTGCACTGGAAGAGATGTACACTTAGAGTATGCTGCATGGCTCAGTTGTGAGTAATAGTTGCATATTATCATAATGTATATTTTGAAAATAGACTTAATTTTTACTGGGAGGATGACAAGAGGAGAAGTATGTGCATAGGCTTGTGTTCATGTGTACAAATTATGGTGTTATAAATGAGCTAGGAAGAGATAATGCCTAAAATTTAGGAATTAGATACCATTATATACATTTTATATATAATATAGCAGAAATATGGAGGTAAATAAGATGAGACACAGGTAAAAAAGTTGAAAGTAGGTGCTTCTAAGAAGCAAGAATCATGGGTGGATAGAGAAAATGTTTTAATAATGTAGTACTCTTTTGTATTTTTAATTCTACCTTTTAATTCTGCATTTACTTCTACAAAAATAAAATTAAATTGTAAAAATTAAGGTTAACAATTGGATAAATAGAAAATATATAGATATAACTTTCTAACCAGAAAAAATGGAACAAAGAAATTAATCAAACAAAAAGTTTTGTTAAGAAACAAATAGAGATTAAGAAATCTTAGCACATGGAAAATATAAAATAAGATGGCAGTAATATTTAACAACTACTCTAATTATAATAAATGTGAATGAATTAAGCTAATCAATAGAAACACAGAGGCTCTCAGACTGAATTTTAATAATCTACACTATACTATTAAAATAATATGTCACAGGGACTTACCTGGTGGCACAATGGTTAAGAATCCGCCTGCCGATGCAGGGGAACACGGGTTCAAGTCCTGATCTGGGAGGATCTCACATGCCGCGGAGCAACTAAGCCCATGCACCACAACTACTGAAGCCTGCGTGCCTAGAGCCTGTGCTCTGCAACAAGAGAAGACACCACGATGAGAAGCCTGTGTAGCGCAATGAAGAGTAGACCCCACTCGCCGCAACTAGAGAAAGTCTGCATGCAGCAACGAAGACCCAATACAGACAAAAATAAATAAATAACATTAAAAAATAAATTGGAATAAAAGGAAGGATCCACTTTCCCCTTTAAAAAAAATATGTCACAGGTTGAAAATGAAGGGGTTGAAATGTTATCCAGGAAAATGTTGACAAAAAGAAAGTTGATGTAACATTATGAATATCAGACAAAATATCTTTCTAAGTGAAAACCGCTAAGAGACTTATAATATTGGTAAACAAAACAGTTCACCAGGAAGGTATTCCATTCGTGAATTTGTAAGATCCTAACAGCATAGCTTCAAAATATATTGTGCAAAAACCAATAAAACTACCGAGAGAAACTGACAAACACCCAGTCATAGTGGGAGATACTAACACATTTCTTTTGGACTAATAAAATAATCAATGGGTTAATAGGACTAAAAAGGTTATGACAAGCAACAAGCCTAACCTAAAAGTTTAACCTTCATACAGAGAAAGTTTTGACCTCAAAGGATGCCTCAACAAATTCAGAAACAATGATATACAAATAATATTCATGGACCATAATGCAATAAAGAAATCAATCCAAAAAAGTAGCCAAACGTTCCATTACCCCTACTCATAGTACTGAAGATTTATTTTATAAACACTTAATGGCACTTACTATATGCCAGCCATTACTCTGAGAACTTTCAAATATTTACTCATTCAATTTTCACAACAATTGTTTAAGGTCAACACTATTATTCTTCACATTTTACAAATAAGGAAATTGAGGCACGGAGGGGATGAGCAACTTGCCCAAGGTCACATATAGCAAGTGGCAGATGGGACACAAACTCAGGCACCCCAACTCCAGGATCTGAGCTCTTTTGTATTAAGTGTATTATCTTAACATAAACATCTAAATTAACTGTGAATTAAAGAAAAAGTAAAATTGAAAATTTATATAATACAACTTACAACAGCAGTACACATCAAACTGAACAAGGTAAATCTGAAGCAGTTCTCAGAAAGAAATTTATAGCCTTATAAGATTTACTGTAAAGCAAGAGGAAAAATAAATATTTTAATTCAAAAAGCTTAAAAAAGAATAACAAAATAAACCCAAAGAAAGTAGAAACAAATAATAATGAAATAAAATTAATTAAAATACTAAAGCAAATATAAAATACTAGAAACTTTCTAAAAATTTTGGATCTTTGGAAAGATTAATTTAAAAATATAACCTCTAACAACTATGATAAATCAGAGAGATATAATAAACAAAATCAAGTAGGAAAAAAGATAAAAGGGCAGATACAGATGAGCAAAATAATTATAAAAGCATACCTTGAAAAACTTTACATTGATCTATTTGAAAAAGAATGTAAAATGGGCAAATTCAGAAGAAGATATAAATTACCATAATTATACCAAGAAGAAATGGGAAATTTACTAGACTAATAACTCTAAAAAGTGGAAATGATTGTAGTGAAAACCTATTCTCTCAAAAAGCAAGCAAGCAACAACACAAAAAGATACCAGGCTCAGAGGATAGAAAATGGGTGAAAGTTCCCCAGCATTTAAAGAGATTGCTAATTGCAAACCTTTGGTACAAAAAATAGATAAAGTAGGAAATGATAATTATTGACTAATAATGAATGAATGAAAAAATAGCAACTTGAATTCAATAGTGTATAAAAAGGCCAAGCAGGGTTTTCCTTTAAAACATATGAATGGGCTTCCCTGGTGGCGCAGTGGTTGAGAGTCCACTTGCTGATTCAGGGGACGCGGGTTCATGCCCAGGTCCAGGAAGTTCCCACATGCCACGGAGCGGCTGGGCCCATGAGCCATGGCCGCTGAGCCTGGACGTCCGGAGCCTGTGCTCCACAATGGGAGAGGCCACGACAGTGAGAGGCCCACGTACTGCAAAAAAAAAAAAAAAAAATTATGAATGAGTCAACATCAGAAAAATCTATTAATGTAATTCACCACCCTAACCAATTAAAGAATAAAAATCATATAATTATATCAATGGATACAGAAAAGGAACTAGACCATTGAAAAGACTGTTAGTGACAAACTTGCAAACAAACCAGGAATAGAAGGGAACTTCCTGAATGTGATAAAGGGTATCTGAGATCTGCAGCAAGCATCACATTTAATGGTGACCAAAACATGAGAAGCATTTAAATTTGGAAAAAGACAAAAATGCCCCTGTAACTGCCTGTATTCAATCCTGTATTGTAGTTCATAACTAAATGCAATATGCCAAAAGAAGAGATATAAAAAAATCAGAATGGAAAAGACAAAACTTCCCAAACATACCGATGATGCACTCACTCCTTTTTCAGAAAAAAAAAAACCTCCGAACCTCCATCCACTCCAGATTTCTTTCAGTCTTTTTCAGATAAATGTACAATAAGAATCATATATATATATTTTAAAGTCATTTCTCAGTTCATAATTTCAATATCAGGGTTTCCTTTCCTTCCTCATGGGTTTAGACTCCGTTACATTTCTAATTTCAGAGCTAAATATTTAAACAGAGCTACCAGAAAAACTGTGAAGAATGGACATTGACTAATAAACCCAAGATTTAATGATTATTTTAAGGTCTTGCTAAGACCTGCTGCCCAGCTTTAAGCCTTCCTTTAGCTGTTCTGTAAAGGATTTTAAACAGTTCAAATGAGGCTATGCACTGGCCATTCCCAAGCAGTGATAAATATACTACATATCTATTTCTTAGCTGTTAAGTCTCTGGATCTTAGTGGCTTATGAGCCTAAGTATTTGCAGTTGCTCTTGGGTAAATGTTTGAGGGCCTTTAAAGAGACTATGTGGAACTGAACCAAATGTCTAGCAACTACTTCATGCTTATCAGTCTCTCTAAGTTTACTTAGCTTATCAAAGACACCACAATAAACTGCCTGGCTTTCAAGTATTCATTTCTCAGTTCACTGGTTTTTAGGAAAGGAACCTTTCCTACTTTTGGGGTCTCTAAGAGAAAGGCATAAACTGGGTACCAGAACTAGGGATTACTGAAGAGCCCAAGTCCCAGTGGAACCTGGTAGATTTGATGTGATTCTCCTTCAACCTTTGGAAAGGCCCATCTTGGGTTTGCATTATGAAAGGCAGACAAGGCTGGGCCTGCTCAACGCCTAAATGCTGGGAAAGAGAAAGAGGGCAGGCACAGGAAGGACTCCAATGTGGGCCTTCCTTCTCATCTTCCTCAAGGAGAAGGTTCTCAGCTTTTCCTATGCAATATGCAGTGATGCCTTGGAGTCTGATGGGCAAAACCAGCAGGACTGGTATATAGTACAGAAGCCATGTCCCCATTCTGCTATATTCCATGTACCTTCCATGTGAGAATCACACAATGAGTATTTGTTGAAGGAATCAGTGAATGAATGAGTCACAGTTCCCAGAATATTCAAATTGGAAGGGACCTCAGAGACAGATCCTTCGGCCCTTAGGGTACAGAGGCCCTAGTGTGTGAGTGGCTTGTCTAATGAAGCTGCACCCTTAAACATGGTTGGGTTCCACAAGGTTGTAGACACTTTCTACAATGATGGTCATGAGGCAAGAGCTCCTCTTCATCCTCCATCCACCAAGCAGAGCAGGACCATGTCCTGATGAAACAGCTTTGTTCCTGTGGAAACCCTAGATCATCTATGTAGGGGAGCAAAACTTGCCACCCCAAAATGTCTCTTTAGCATGCAGATTATTTTGAGCTGAAACAATTAAGTCCCAAAAGACTCAGGAAGAACCTTTGACCTTCCCCCTAACTGACTGAAAGGACACAGGTGGAGGACTTGTTCCAGGAAAGGAGCCATCACCATAGATAACTATAATATGAAGTAGGTGTGGTAGACAGTGAGGAACCTAGGAAAGTCTGTTTATTAAAATTCCTTTCTGTGTCCCATTGTCTTTGCAGGCCAAGCAAACATTTATTTACTAAACTTTTGCTTTTCTCTCTGCATGTAAATTGCCTTTCTCCCCTTTGAATCCCCAAATCACTACCGGCAACATCCTCTTTTGTTAGTTGAAGATGGTGTTTAAAGTGAGGTCTTTGGACACTTTGGCAAGTTACTCAGTTTTCCTGGCCCTCTCCCATGTACACATGTCATTAAACTTTTGTTTGATTTTCTCATGTTAATCTGTCTCATGTCAATTTAATTCTTAGACCAGCCAGAAGAACCTGAAAGGGCAGAGGAAAATTTCTTTCTCCCTGACACCTACATACTACCTATGTGAGTAGGTTGATGAGCCCCTTTTCTAATGAGATTCCCAGCATCATGGTTTTTGGATCTTGCTACTGCTGCTTTGGGGACAGTCACTGTGGCTTTGGGGAGAGGGACCCCAGAGTCCTGGGGCACAGGAGAATGGTTCTCTCTGACAGACTGAAATCCAGATTAAAGGAACAGGGCTTTGGGGAGGCATAGGAGAACGCAGTGTTGCTTTCTGTCTGTTTGTTACTCCCAGATCTGGCCAATCAGAGAGAGAAATTAATTAACAGACCTTGGTGGGCTCTAAGTTTTTCTTCTAGTCCTCCCTTCCAGAAGATTCTCTGGGGGCCGTGTCTGCCACACACAGCAAGAGTCCTGGCAGTCCTAGTTCTACACTCTCAAGCCTTTGCTCTCCTGAAGCCTGAGAGAGCCTCAGCCCTGCCTGGTGAGATGTAAGTCACATTCTGTGACTCAATGAAGCATGATTCTTGTCTGACTGGATGTGGCTTTATGACCCTTGACTCATGGAATATCACCTTTTCTTTTTCTTTTCTTTCCTAGGAATATTGCCAAGTGGAAAGATGAATGTACGGCTGTGTCACAAAACCTGGGGAATAAAAAGCATATAAATACTGAAAAATCACTCAGGAAGTGGTATCTGAGCATTAGTCTCAGAAAATCTCAGGCATAACTTTCAAAAGGCTTAATTGGTGAATTTAGCTCAAAATATAGTCTTCACACTGAATGAGCCAGAGGGATTGGGGACATGCAGTCCCATCCCCACACCGTCTATCACAATCCTGGCTGGTGGGGCTTGGAGGAGAGAAATGGAACATCTGAATCTGGTTGAGTGAACCTAATTATCCCCCTCTGTACTAGAAAAAGTATATTCCCTGAACACAGAAGTGCCCACCTTACTGCCCCAGATATCAAGCAGAGGGCAGAAAGGTGAGGTCAGTAAACAGCTGGTGGCTGGCTGAAATATTGTGTTCATGAGTGTAGGAGTTCAAGGCAGAGGTCCTGGACAAAGGCACGCTTGCAGAATTGCTGCGCTGGGAGTGGCTTTTCCATTCCAACACACATGCAGATCCTCCTCCTGGTCCTTGGGATTCTCTCCTCTGCTTGAATATTGTGTTTCATTCCCCCGCTACCTCCTTCTCCTCACATCTCCAAAAGACAGAAAATCATCTTCTAATCTGCAAGCTGCTCCACAGTGTTAGTTAGATGGAGACCAGCCACCTTCTAGCCTTGATGTCAGGCCGGGGGAAAGAGAAGTGAAGATAAAACAATGACCAGCAAAACTCATATTTTGAAATCTATGCTCATCTTTATCAACAGTTACCACTTATTGATGGCACACTCTATACCAGGCCCTCTGCTAAATGTCTTACTGGCATCTTCCCATGCAACCCTTCCCATGCATCAGTCCCCTGAGGTAGATATTAGTACTGTCTTCATCTTACGGGTGAAGAAACTGAAGCCTAAACAGAGGAGGAAGTGTTTGTAAGGTCACATGTGAAGTAAGAAGAGCTGGGGTTTGAAACCAGACCACCTCTACCCCCATCCCCACACATCTGAGCATCTAGAGTTGGAGAGGAGGTAGAAAGTGAGGCCTGGGCTTTCCAATCAACAGAGATTGGAGAACTTAATGACAAGACCCATCCATGAACATGAGAGAGAGAATAAAGGTATGTGTGCTTTGGGGGTGGGCTTAACATACAAGTAGAACCCAGAGTTACGCATAGTGGGGATGGGGAGGACAGACGAAGGGAGGGAAGTAGAAACGTAATGTACTGTTTGCCTATTATGTATCAAGAACTGTGCTTGGCTATTTACATACAGTAACTCATATAATCTCCATAGGAACACTATGAGTAGATATTATCCTCTCTATTTTATAGATGAGCCAATGGAGACAAATGAAGTGAGAAAAACAATTAAGCTTCCCTCCACTTACACTGGGGTTAAAGCCAGAGATTTTTTATAAACTTTAATATTTTGTTGTTTTTATCACTGCTTTCTTACAGTTACAGGTAATTCAAACCCTTAATAAGTTTCATTCTCTTTATTGTGTTTACAGACTAGAAAATAGAAGCAGAAACAACATTCCACACAGAAGGAGGGAGACTCGGGTATTAGAACAAGTGGTATTTGGAGAACATAGGAAGGAAGCAGGGCTGAAAAGAAAGAGCTGGTTCTGGATCATAGAATGTCCTGGGTCCATACACTAGAATCTCCTCAACTAAAATAATAATAATAATAATTAATTTTAAAAAGAAAAGGTGGGACTTCCCTGGTGGTGCAGGGGGTGTGGGTTCGATCCCTGGTCGGGGAGCTAAGATCCCACATGACTTGCAGCCAAAAAACCAAAACATAAAACAGAAGCAATACTGTAACAAATTCAATAAAGACTTTAAAAATAGTCCACATCAAAAACAAAAAAATCTTTAAAAAAAAAAGAGAAAGAAAAGGTGGTGTCTCCTCTCACAGCCTATTCTAGACATTAGCTGTCTTGAATTTAATTTGAACCATGAGACACCTATATCTATCACTCAGGCTCCACTCCCCGAGTGTCCTCTCTGCATCTGTTGCACTTAGAACAGTGCCAGATACATAGTAACTGCTCAATAATTATTAAAACAAAGAAGAAAGGAAGGAAAGAATAAATGAAGACATCTGTGGGCAGCTAAAACACAATTAGAATCAGCAGAGAGTTCTTCTCCCTCTTTTATTTTTATTATTGCATTACTTCCAGGTTGTTTGTCCGCCTTGGTGATGTCCACTTTTGGTACATGTATTGACTACCTTCGGGAGAGCAGGCATGAATTTAAGCACTTTACTCATTTAATCCTCACTGTAAGTCTATGAGGTAAGTATTTTATTAAACTTACTTTACAGATGAGAAACCTGAGACCTGAAAAGATTAAGTAAATTCCTCAAGGTCATACAGCTAGTACGTGGCAAAATCAAGATTTAAAAACAGGCAATTCACCCCAGGGTCTGCAGCTGCATTATAAGCTAATGATGATTATTTGAACCAGCTTTCTCCTTTATAATAATTAAAGACTAGGAGAAAAAAAGGAGTTCTATACATTGCGAATTTACACATATCTCAAATCCTATTTGAATGTCATTGGGTCTTGGAAATTAGTCTGGAAGTTCAGAAATTATGTACTGTAATATGCTTTCTTCTCAAATATCTTAGTGCATCCTTTCTTCACTCAGCACAGTTCCAAAGATAAAAGGAAATCTACAGTGGTCCAAAGGCCACTGGAAAATGTTAGGGCTCAGGACCACTAGATCATTAATGTCTGTACCCATCCTCCTACCCACATTTAGTATTGTCCCTGACCCCCTTCAAACCATTGACAGCCTGATGTAGGAGATGCTTAAACAGTGCGATATTGTAGATGGAGCACAGGCTTTGGGGCCAGAGTAGCATGTGTTCCTATCCTAGGTCCACCATTATAAGCATGTGTCCTAAGGATAGTCACTTAACCTCCCTGGCCTTTGTGTCCTATCTGCACAGCGGAGCTGACAATATCAACCTCCCAAGGTTATTGTGAGGAGTCAAAACTGTTACGGACATGATGTCTCCTGGCAGCAGGAAGCAGGATAGCTATTAGCTCCACCACCCTGTCCCCCACATTGTTTTCTATCTCACTCCGAGGTGACAGTTATAACTGCAGTTTTAACAAGTTCTCATTCATAGAATGAGTTCCCTCTTCCCAGGAGGCCCTGACTTTGAAAATGGGCTTCCCCTATAGTCTTTGATCCCACATTCCAGTAAAAGGAACCTAACTATTCTCCAGGGTCTTCCAAGAATGACTTCCTGGACACATTTGCCATGTGTTAATAAACCTTTCAGCTGCCTCTCTGCATTCCTACCCCAGATTCCCTTCACCTATGCCCTACCCACTTATTGGTCTAACCAACTACTCAGAGCATCATTCCCACTTCTCTCCTTGTTGCCTCAGAGACACTGCAGTGAGTTCCAGGATTCATGTGTGCATCAGCTTTCATATGCAGGGTGTATAAATACTTACAAAGACGTGTGCAGCTATTTTTGAATGTATCATAATTCATTTGAAAGCATGAATTACTAAATTCGTAGTTCTCTTTTCAGGATTTTTTTTCTATCAATTGGTACAAATAGTACAACTATTATTATCCAACCATCATCAAGCTGGAGAGTCATGAAATATTTTGAAATTAAAAAAGGAGTTTTCACATCCAAAAAAATTGGAGACCCCAGCTCCAGGTGACAGGGATAGTATGAGAGTAGATATAACTTCAGTGCTACGGATTGAATTGTGTGTCCACCCACGCAACCCCCCTCCCAACCTGCACAACTCATATGTTGAAGCCCTAAACTCTAATGTGATGGTATTTGGAGATGGAACCTGTGGGAAGTAATTAGGTTTAGATGAGGTCATGAGGGTGGGGTCCTCCTGATAGGATTAGAGCCCTTTAACAAGAGATGTCAGAGGTCTCTCTCTCTCTCACCCCCACCCCACCATAAGAGGACACAGAAAAATGGCAGCCATCTGCAATCCAGAGAGAAAACTCTCACCAGGAACCAAATCTTCCAGCACCTTGATCTTGGATTCCCAGCCTCCAGAAATGAGAAATAAATGTCTGTCGTTTAAGCTACACAGTCTATGATATTTTGTTATAGTGGCCAAAGCTGACCAAGACATTCAGGAACAATGCTGGCCTCAGTTAACCCTGTTGTGAGTCCTATTCATGGCTCTGGAAGAGTCCCATTGATGATCCTAAAGGAGGGTTAGACCCGGGATCCTAAACTACTGTGAATGCCACGAATAAACTAGAATAAATGGTCCCCAAATAAAGCAGTGTATAGCAGGTTCTCTTCACTGTTTCACCAGCTTTGCTTCTATAGTCACTCCATATGTTCATTTCCATCTAGTACCAAATTTCAATAGACTTACTGTTGGTGGAGTAATAAATTCCTCATAATTTCTCATCTGTAAAATGAAAATAGTACCACTGACTTCATAGGGTCATTTGGAGGATTAAGTGAGACAAAAACTTGTGAAAGTGTTCAATAAATATTAGTTGACTCTGGAGCTAAAAAACTCTTTTTCCCCTGGCACCACATTTTTATACCATCTACCCACTGCCCCATTTCCAAAATCTTCTTAATTTGTCCCAAAGCAATGGCATCATAAAGCACTGAGCTATATTGCCCAACTCCACTCCTTTCCTATTGAGATCCCATAGTCACCAATTATATCTAATGATGGGACATTAGTATATAGATCAGTTGTTTGATTTATCTGTTATAACAAGAAGCTATGCATATTTGTGAATAATCGGGGAGTTGGCATGAATGAACCTGATGGGAGTAGTTTATGAAATGATTGGTTCTTTCCTCTCCCTTGATCTACACATTGATTCAGTTACAAGCCCTATTGATTCACCTCATATATCTGTCCCATCTGTCCCTCTTATATGGGCCACTGTCACCCTCTCTAGATCAATCCCAATTATCTCTGGCCTGACTGTTTTGTCAGCAACCACCCTGCCTCTTCTCACCAACCTCAAATCCATCTTCTACTGCTGCCACATCAGTCTATCGAATTCCAGTGTTGAGTATCTTTTTTTACCAGCATGGAAGCAAAATCACCAGATAAACAAGAAGAGGGTGCAGGGTAGCTAGTGGTGAGGGCTGCTGGTCCTTTAGAGGTTAGTTGCTAAGGGACTGTGAAGCCCACTAACAGGAGGGATAAGTGAAATCATTTGAGAGGCCCTTAAAAATGATAATGTCTAAATACTCTAAAACCTTTTGTAACTTGGTCTTATTTACCTACTCCATTTTTTTCTGTAATCAACCTGAGTCTAATCAAGGACCATCTCTTTCCTGTCCCACTTACTCATGACATTTATTTCAGTTTATTTAAGTTGTTTACCACCTGTAACCAAACGGTGAGCTCCTCAAAGGTTGATGAAGCATCTCATTCATTTCTGTATGCCCAGCAATGAGCACGGGGCCTGGCTTATGCTTAGTGCTCGAAGAATGAATGGGCGCAGATAAGCACCACATGTTAAAGGAAGAAAATGCTACAGAAGCAATAAAGTAATGCATGGAAAGTCTTCAGCGGAAAGTAAATTCTGAAGCTGGGTCTTGACAGACTAGTAGAAGTTTGCCAAATGGAGAAGAGGAGGTAATTTTGAGTAAAGAGAACAGTGTCCAGAGGCTCATCTCTGTTTTCTAACCCCCAAGAGAGGATCCTTGGATCTAAAGACCATGTCCTTTCAATTCTGAATGTTACAGGGGTAGAAAGACAGGCAGAGTGAACTGCCTTCTGCAGAACCATGACCATATTTGACTACTTTAATTCCAAAAAGAGAACCAGATTCCTAAACTCTCTGTAAGAGATCCTGCTTGTAGGAAAAAGGGCCTAAACTTCCTGAGATCCAAGATGATATGGTTCCAAGCTTGAGCTGCCTAGATGTGTAAACTATGGATTTCCAAGGCACATATGCAAAAAAACCCACAATGTGCTTATTCATTATTTTATTATTAACCCCACACTCTAACCAACTGAGCTAACTGGCCAGCCACAATGTGTTTATTCAAACAAGTATAGGGAACTAAATAAACCAGCTTCCTCTAATGCTGATTCTACTTGAAGTAAAAACTTCTGCCAGGCTCCCCAAATGCCAACCCTGGGACTGGGTAAATGAGCACTACACATAATGAGCCCCCCAGGTACCTGCTGTCTGTATCCTTCCAGCCCTCAGGATGGCTCTCAGGATGTCTGTCTACAGGGAGACACCTCCAGGAGCCCCACTGGCTGCTCCTGGGGGAGCTCCTTCTCTGGCTTTGAAGACTTCTCCACACAGAGGGGCTGTCAAGGAGGGCTGCAGCTCCCAAGCCTAACCACATTCCCACTAGAGTGTGTTTATCTGCTGCCCCTTCAGCTTCAGCCCGTCATAGGCCCTTTTGGTTACCTCGCTCTTCCCTCCCTGGCCTGCATGCTGTGGCCAAGAGAGCACAACACTTCCATCTTCACTCCTTGGCCTCCTCCAACCCAGCTCTCCTGTTGTGCCTCAGCACTACGCAGTCACAGGTAACTGTTCTTTAGAAAAGGAGCTGAAAAGGGGCTCACTGCTAATGGACTGACTTTAACTTATTGTAGTATAACAGCTCGTCACAGCTGGAGTAGGTCTTCATAAGGTTGTGTTTGCTCTTCCTACCTTTGATTTTCTTGGAAGAAATATAGGCTTCCCAGGGTGGAGAATACTAACCAGGTTATAGCAGCCATTCTTCTACTTCAAGACAGACTTCAACCAGATCAGACAACACTCTAGACCAGGGTTTCTCAGCAGTAGCCCTGCTGGTATTTGGAATAGGACAGTTCTTCCTTGGGCGGGATCGTTACATGTGCTGCAGGACATTTAGCACCATTAATTGCTAGCAGCACCCATGGCCATCACTAGAACAATTAAAAGCTCTAACACACATTTTTTCATTTCACAGTAGACGTGCCATACCACCCATGGCTGGACCGCTGCCTAGTTTATGCCCAGAGCCCTCACAAAAGATAAATGTCTTTAGCCACATATTTTAGTGTCAAATTATTTTTCCTATTGGGAAATATATTCTGTTGCAGCTTTACTCTTTTTAAGCATTCTTCATGTAAATGATTAACAGCTGGTTGCCAACTTCTCTTAAATAATTTTTTTATAAACTTGAAGGAGGTCTCCATGCCTACTAACCTTCCTCACTGATGTGATTTACTTTATGCAAAAAGCCTTTTTCTGAATATGGATAAGGAAATCAGAATATAATTTAAATATACCCTACAGGAGCTTACTGTCTAAAGGGACCAAAATGTGAAATATTACATGAATTGGACTGAGAGCTATCCTTCAACAAAATGATATAACTTTATTGTAACTCTGCTCTTTATATTCAGGGTCTGCTTTTGCTTTAGATGAAGGACACCTGAATTTGCTGCATCTTCCCTGGTATAATTGTTTACCTCTGCAGAGTAGGTGTATGCCTACTCACAAAGTTGAGTAAGGCTGTAAATCTGCCTTCTAGTTTAGGGAAGATGAAGATGTAGCATAGTTTACAATATACATGAGTGAGTGCTGTGAAGTGTCAGCCAACTTCCATCATTCAGACAGCAGTAGAGAGAGGATGGTGCTTGGTTAAGATTCACCTTCTCCTTCTTGAAAACAAGACGAACATTTCTGAGTCTGCTTTGCTTCTGCTTCTTAAAGGATGTGCAAGGGGATGATTCATAGTTTTGAAATAAATGAAATCTCCAGTCAATCCCTAAACAAATTGTTTTCAAGCATCAAATGAAAATTTCAGAATACAATATGCATTGATGGAGGGGAAGACATGCATTAGTCTTTGAAGAATGGGGATGATTTAAATAAGAGGAGGAAAAGAGGAAGGGCATTCCAGATGACAAGGAGGAAGAGTAGGTGAAGTGGGAACATACATGGTTATACAGTGGGGGTGGGGGGGAGGAAAATTAGATGATTCTAGCATGCATAGGAAGTTGTAATAGATGGCCACAGAACAAGAATATTTTAAGCAAAGTTAAGTAAATCCAAAGATCAACTTCAATCCACTGGGAAATGTATCCCCAGGTTTATAGCTGAGAATGAAGTTCAATCAATTTCAGAAATGTGATTAAGCTGCTTTACTAAAATTATGCAACTTTTATTCTTCTACTTTTCCGATTTAGTGACCACCCAATGAAGAGGGAGAACCACACTCTCACCACTGAGTTTGTTTTGCACGAGCACCAGCTCACTCTTTTTGTGGTATTTCTTACACTGTACATCTTAACCCTAGCAGGTAATATAATCATTGTGACCGTTATCCGTATTGATCATCAGCTCCACACCTCCATGTACTTATTCCTCAGCATGCTGTCCACTTCAGAGACTATATATACATTGGTCATTCTCCCAAGGATGCTATCCAGCCTCGTGGGTATAAGCCAGTCTATCTCACTGGTGGTTGTGCCACACAGATGTTCTTTTTTGTAACCTTTGGGATCACTAACTGCTTCCTGCTCACAGCAATGGGATATGACTGATATGTGGCCATCTGCAACCCCCTGAGATATACAGTCATTATGAACAAGAGGGTGTGAAACCAGCTGGTGTGGAGGGCCTGCAGCATTGGGCTGATTGTAGCTATGACACAGGTGACACCTGTATTCAGGTTACTTTTCTGTGCAACAAAGGTGGCCCACTGCTGTGACATCCGACCTGTGATGAAGCTATCCTGCATGGACACGACTGTCAATGAGATTCTGACTTTGATCATCAGTGTTTTGGTGCTCGTTGTGCCTGTGGGTCTGCTCTTCATCTCTTAAATCTGCATTATCTCTACTATCCTCAAGATCGCCTCAGCCGAGGGCAGGAAGAAGGCCTTTGCTACCTGTGCCACGCACCTCACTGTGGTCACCATCCACTATGGCTGTGCCTCCATTGCCTACCCCAAGCCCAAGTCAGAGAACACCAAGGATCAGGATCAGCTGATCTCAGTGACCTACACTGTAATCACCTCCTTACTGACCCCTGTGGTGTACACCCCAAGGAACAAAGAGGTCAAGGATGCTCTGCTCTGGGCCATTGGAAGGAAACTTTCCTGACAATTTGGGAATTGTTCTTCTGAGGCTCTTAGCATCCATTCTAAGCAGAACTATGAGTAGAAGAGCCCCATGTCCTTGGCTCCTAGAGACCTGGCCCATAGGAGGAGGAGAAAAGATGAACAGAAACAGCTTCTAACCGGGAGTCTGAAAGCTTTAAATATAGCCCCTGGACAAAATGCTGGTCCTGTTTTTGTGGATAATTAGACAAACAAGGACAGGATATGCCTGAAGAATAGGTCGAGGAGTAATGTGGACCAAGGATTTTTCATTGGCCTTTTGGTTTTCTTGTGGTTCTCCACTTAATGAAGACAACAGGGAGTCCCTTAGAAAAAAAACAGAATCTAGTACATACATTATTCCTTACAATCCCTTCCTTCCTACTTAAGAGCATGAGAATTGCTCAACTTGGAGTCTCTGTTGCAATCTGCTTGTACATGACATATCAAGTAATAAATCACTGTGTGGACAGGAAAAGTGGCCTCAGAATGAGACAGCCCAGGGGAAACAGATTTCCTCTCCCAGCTGTTTTAATTTATCCCAGTTTCTAGCAAAACTGTTTATTAAAGATGGTGACCACAGACAGTTTTATTAGCGATCCTAACAATTCCAAATCTTGTCAGCCATATTAACAGCGGTTTGAGGGCACATTCCAAGATCCTCCTGGGTCAGTTCAGCTGCTGTTAACTCAGAAAGCATGTAATGGGTAATAAGAATGAACCAGGCTGTGGGCTAGATCCTGGGGAAGTAAAGATGAAAAAAAACCTAATGCCTGGCTTCAGAAAACTCAACTCTAGTGGCAAAGACAAACTTTTTTTTTTTTTTTTTTGCGGTACACGGACCTCTCACTGCCATGGCCTCTCCCGTTGCGGAGCACAGGCTCCGGATGTGCAGACTCAGTGGCCATGGCTCACGGGCCCAGCCGCTCCGCCCCATGTGGGATCTTCCCGGACCGGGACACGAACCCATGTCCCCTGCATTGGCAGGCGGACTCTCAACCACTGCACCACCAGGGAAGCCCCACAAACATTTAAAGATATAGTTTCAATCCTTTATGTCAAGTGATATATACAAAAGATTGAAGGAGAATGGGAGGGAGGGAGGGAGAGAAAGAAAGAGAAACTCTGTTGGAGATGCCAGGGAAGTCTTCAGAGAGGAGGTGATCTGTAATATGGACTGTTTTTAAAACACTTACAGGAGACTGTCTGATGGGCAAATTGTTGAAGGAGAAGAATTCCAAAGCAAAGAAATAATATTTCACCTGTATGAAAGTTAAGAGAAATGTTCAGGAAATGGAACGTGACTCGGCATGCTGACTCCAGGGTACAAGGAAGGAAATGAAGGGAGATAAGACCAGAAGGTTGGTTGGAGTCAGATTGTAAAGGCCTTGTTTGCTGAACTAAGGAATTTGGCTTTAAGTTTTAAACAATAGGAATCATCTAAGACTCAGGAAAACTCGGATTCAGTTTATGGGGCATCTATGTGAATTTTTGGCATCCTTATTGTCCTTACCTAGATCCACTGAGACATCTAAGAAGTTGTATGAATCTATAGACTCTAAGCCAAGAAAATCATGGGGACAGAGAATGAGACTAGAGTATTTAGAGGTCATACACAGAAATAATTATGCACTTATGATGAAGCTGAATCAGGCAATCACAGAGAGCAGGGGAGCAGAGGCTGATCAAGGAGTTTCATGTAGATTTGGGGTTTGGGATCCAAATGAGTACCCAGTAAACAAGAACAAGGAACTAGCTGTCAAGTCAGTGGCTAGGCTAGACCTCAGACTTGGGTCACGATAGCTCCAGGACACAACTTCCACTAGAATTAAAGGGTGGGCTCAAAACTCAGAAAAGCCTTCAAAAGAAGATACAGAGACCCAAATAGCACATGTATCTGCTCTCCAGACCATAACAGAATTACCAGGCCCTCTCTCAGGGTCAATGGAGGCAATGGTATAAATCAAACTATACCTAAAGTTCCCTAAGAATATAAGGTGGCTGAAAGAAATTAAGAGAAGTTGTTAACTGGCAAATAAAATAACTGAATAATTAAAAGCAAAGTATTGCAGGCAAAGTGTTTGACAGTCATTCAATAAACATACATGGAATCTTTACTATATGCCAGATACTGGGCTAGACATGGAAAATATCAAAATAATTCTGCACTAATCCTTGAACAAAGGAGCTTCCAATCTAGCAGGGGAGATGGGCTTATGCAGAACTCACCATAATACAATGTGATAGAGAAATGGACAAAGTGTGCTTAATATTTATGACAAAGACATAAGCCTTGGGATATATTTTTGTGATCTATATAAAGCTAATCTCATCAAGCCAAGAAAGGGCCCTGCATGCTGAGTTTCAGTGAAATAAATGTTTGTTACCTGGGCAATAAGGTTGTCTTGATCTACGTATGGGGCCATCTCCTAAGGCCGAGGGCTATGTGGCTGTGGACAGCATCATGCAGAGTAACTTATCACTATGGACTTCTAGAACATTTATTACCCAGGTTTTCCAGAAAACTAGTTTGAATGGAATAGCTTCACAGTCACACACCATAGAATCATATGTTTTTAATAGCCCTTGTCACACCTCATCAAGGTCCTGGCCACAGAACTTTTTCTGACCTACTAAAGAGTTCCAGCCTCTCACTGAATATTTGGCTGGATTAAACAACCCGAGAAGAATCCTCCCTGTTCCCCAGGATTATTTTGGTCACTACTCATGCTCAGGATCATTTTATGGCAAGCAACTCTTCCATAATGTGGTCCTTAACACAAAATGCTTTCCCAGACATTATCTCACTAGGTCCTCAGAACAATCCTAGGAAGGAGACAGGGATAAGGCTCTCAAATCTACAGATAATAAGGCTAAGACAGAAAAGGGGTGAAAGCAGAATTGAACTTGCACCACTTAGCTGGCGTTTTATGTTTACCCAGAGTATGTCAACACCCAAGGGCAATTCACAGTATGGATAGTAATGTACCAGAGAAATCAAGCTAAGCAAAATTCAAATTCCCCAGGGCCTCAAACTTCCCAAATAAAGCAAAGCCTCATCCCTGAACCTTTTTCAGAAGAGAAGAATCCTCTATAAAATAGCCACCTTGGATCCTCATTCTAGCCAGTGCAGACCTCCAAAGGAAGAGCATTTCCAGCAGCAGTTCAAGCTGTAGAGTCTTACTCACATAGAACCAGTTAAGATTTTAGAGAACGTGAGAATCCACTTTCTCCAGTATTAAATCAAATCAGAGAAAAGCATTTGGAACTTCACAAGCAAACCTGGCCCTTAGTTAAAGACGTTAGGTCCAGTGTTAAGTGCTAGGAGTACAATAGTGAATTATGCTAAATATAATATATGTAATATAAAAAATGCATACAATAATATATAAAATATAATACGTAACATATATTTGGCAGACTGATGACTGCTAAATGAAAATTTTAAACAGGTAATGAGAGCACAGAAGTAAGAAAACTTTAGTTCTAATTAATGTTTTTGAATCAGAAATACAGGAAGACAAATTCAGGTTCTTGGTCAGTTACCCAGTTCACTTCTCCTTCATCATGTATCACACCCTATTAGCAGTAGAGAGTGAGACTATGTAGTAGAGAGATTTGAAGTCTCTACTGTGGCCAATAGCTCTCTTGCTTGTTAGAAAACCTCCAACAGCTTAAGCTTTAAGTCTAGTAAGAAAGTCAATTCCATCTCCAAGAAAAATAAATATTCTTTATCTCTTTACTTTCCCACCCCTATTGAGCAAATCCTATTTGCTTAGCCAAATCTACTTCCCTTTGGAGGAGAGTTCTCTTTTTGTGAATGCTGGGACCCCATGGTGAACTTTGGTTTGGAGCCCGTTTGTACCAGTCACCCACTGCAGCTGCAACATGAGAAACAAGACTTGAAGTCAGTAGACTGATTTCAAGCCCTGGGTCTCTCACTTATTAGCTCTGTATTCTTGGTTGAGTCAACTTAAATTTCCTCTCAATTCCACAAGGTCTTGTGAGTGAATCTTTAACCACCATCTCATTCAGGGAAGTGTGGGGAGATGCAAGCCCTTTAGGATGAAAGTAAAAACGAGATGAGATGGAGGGAATTCAGGAGAGAATACTGAAATAGACTGCTGACTCCTTTCTCTAGCCTTTCACTTGGTTGTTAACTTTTTTTTAATTGAAGTACACTTGACATGTAATATCGGTTTCAGGTGTACAACATAGTGATTCAACATTTATATACATTATGAAATAATCTCCACAATAAGTTTAACAACCATCTGTCATCATATAAAGTTATTACAATATTGTTGACTGTATTCCCTATGCTGTACATAATATCCTGATGACTTATTTATTGTATGACTGGAAGTTTATACCTCTTAATCCACTTCACCTATTTTGTCCATTCCCCTACCTCCATTCCCCTTGGCAACTACCAAGTTTTGTTTTCTGTAATTATGAATCTGTTTCTGTTTTGTTTGTTTACTTGTTTTGTTTTTTAGATTCCATATATAAGTGAAATAGTAAAGTATTTGTTTTTCTTGGCCTGACTTATTTCACTTAACATAATACCCTCTATGCCCATTTATGTTGTTGTAAATGGCAATATTTCATTTTTTTCATGACTAATATTCCGTGTGTGTTTGTGTGTGTGTGTGTGTGTGTGTGCATGTATCACCTCCTCTTTATACTTTTGTCTGTCAATGGGCACTTAGGTTGCTTCCATCTCTTGGTTATTGTAAAATTATGCTGCAATAAAAAAGGGGTGCATATGCCTCCTCAAATTAGTGTTCTCATTTTCTTTAGATAGATACCCAGGAGTGGAATTGCTGGATCATATAATAAATGTATTTTTAATTTTTTAAGGAACTTCCATACCATTTTCCATAGTGGATGGAATTTACATTTCCACCAAGTATATAAGGTTTCCCTTTTCTCAACAACCTCACCAACACTTATTATATTTACTATCTTTTTTTTTATAGTAACCATTCTGACAGGTGTGAGGTGATATCTCATTGTGGTTTTGATTTGCATTTCCTGATGACCAGTGTTACTGAGCATCTTTTCATGTGGTCTGTTGGCTATCTGTGTCTCTTCTTTGGAAAAATGTCTATTCAGGTCCTCTATCCATTTTTTAATCAGACTGCTTGTTTTTTTGTATTGAGTTGAATGAGTTCTTTGTATATTTTGGATATTAACCCCTTATCAGATATATCATTTGCAAATATCTTTACCCATTCAGTACTTTGCCTTAATGTTTTATTTATGGCTTCCATCACTGTGCAAAAGCTTTTTAGTTTGATATAGTCCCAGTTGTTTATTTTTAATTTTGTTGTTCTTGCCTGAGGAGACAGATCCAAAAATATACTGCTAAGACCAACGTCAAAGGGTTTACTGCCTATGTTTTCTTCTAGGAGTTTTATGGTTTCTGGTCTTACATTTAAATCTGTTATCCATTTTGAGTTTATATTTGTATACAGTATAAGAAAGTGATCCAATTTCATTCTTTTGCATGAAGCTGCCCAGTTTTCCCAACACCATTAATGAAGAGGTTGTCTTTTTCTCACTTTATATTCTTACCTCATGTGTCATAGATTAATTGACCACATAAGCATTGGTTTATTTCTGGGCTCTCTATTCTGTTCCATTGATCTATGTGTCTGTTTTTGTGCCAGTACTACACTATTTTGATTACCACAGCTTTATAGTGTAGTTTGAAATTGAGAAGCATGATACCTCCAGGTTTGTTCTTTTTCAAGATTTTTTTGACTATCTGCAATCTTTTGTGTTTCCATACAAATTTTAGGATTATTTGTTATACTTCTGTTAAAAATGCTATTGGTATTTTGCTAGGGATTGCATTGAATCTGTAGAATGCTTTTGGTAGTATGGTACTTTTGACAAAATTATTCTTTCAATCCATAAACACATTATATCTTTCCATTTATTTGTACCATCTTCTATTTCTTTCATCAATGTCCTATAGTTTTCAGAGTACAGGTCTTTAACCTCCTTGGTTAAATTTATTCCTAGGTATTTTATTATTTTCAATGCAATTGTAAATGGGTTTTCTTAATTTCACTTCCTGATAGTTCAATATTAGTGGGTAGAAACACAACAGATTTCTGTATATTTGTATACTGCAACTATACTGAATTCATTTATTAGTTCAAATAGCATTTTGATGCAGTCTTTAGGTTTTTCTATATATAGTATCATGTCATCTGCAAACAGTGACAGTTTTAATTTTTCTTCTCCAATTTAGGTTCCTTTTATTCCTTTTTCTTGTCTGATTGCTGTGGCTAGGACTTCCAATACTATATATATCAAATAAAAATGGTGAGATAGGACATCCTTGTTTTGTTTCTGATATTTGAGGAATTGATTTCAGCTTTTCACCATTGAGTGTGATGTTGGCTGTGGGTCTGTCATATATGGCTTTTGTTATGTTAAGGTATATTCTCTCTACACCCACTTTGTTGAGAGTTTTTGTCATAAATGGATGTTGAATTTTGTCAAATGCTTTTTCTGCACCTCCTGAGATGATCATATTATTTTTGTCCTTTGTTTTGTTAATGTGGTGTATCACATTGATTGATTTATGGATGTTAAGCTATACTTGCATCCCTGAAATTAATCCCACTTGATCATGGTGTATCATGCTTTTAATGTATTGTTAAATTAGATTTGCTAATATTGTGTTGAGAATTTTTGCATCTAAGTTCATCAGGGATATTGGCCTGTAATTTTCCTTTTTTGATGACTTTGTCTGGTTTGGGAAGTAGGGTAATGCTGGCCTAGTAAAATGAGTTTGAAAGTACTGCTTCCTCTTCAATTTTCTAGAATAATTTGAAAAAGATAGGTATTAACTCTAGAATTTGGTAGAATTAACTTGTGAGGTCACTGGGACCTGGAATTTTGGTTTTTGGGAGTTTTTGGATTAAAAATTTAATTTCATTATTACTTATTAGTCTATTAAGATTTTCTATTTCTTCATGATTCAGTCTTGAGAAATTATGTATTTGTAGGAAATTACCCATTTCTTCTAGGTTGTCTAATTTGTTGACATATAATTGTTCATAATATTCTCATGATGCTTTGTATTTCCTTCATGTCAGTTGTAATTTCTCCTCTTTCATTTCTGATTTTATTTATTTGGGCTCTCTTTTCTTCTTGATGAGTCTGGCTAAAGGTTTGTTGATTTATCTTTTCAAAGAACCAACTCTTAGTCTCATTGACTTTTTTCTATTGTCCTTTTAGTCTCTGTCATATTTATTTCCACCCTGATCTTAATTATTTCCTTCCTTTTATTAACTGTGGACTTTGTTCTTTTTTCTCTGGTTCCTTTATGTGTAACATTAGATTGTTATGTATGAGATTTTTCTCATCTCTTAATGGAGACCTGTATCATTATAAACTTCCATCTTAGAACTGAGTTTGCCACGTCCCATGGATTTTGGAAAGTTGTGCTTCCATTTTCATTGGTCTCAGGTAATTTTTACTTGGTTCTGTTTTTCAGAGTTTTTTTCTTGCAGTTGATTTCTAGTCTCATGCCTTGTAGACAAAAAGATGCTAGATATGATTTCCAACCTTCTTACATTTACTGAGACTTGTTCTGTTGCCTAGCGTGTGATCTAGCTTGGAGAATGTTTCATGTGCTTTTGAAAAAAAGGTGCATTCTTCTATTTTTGGATGGAATGCTTTGTATATATCTATTAAGTTCATCTTATATAATGTGTTATTTAAGTCCAATGTTTCCTTAATGATTTTCTGTCTGAATAATCTATCCATTGATATAAGTGAGGTGTTAAAAGTCCCCTACTATTATTGTGTTAATGTCTATTTCTCTCTTTATGTCTGTTAATATTTGCTTTATGTATTTAGGTGCTGTAATGTTGGGCACATAGATACTTATATGTTATAACCTCTTGTTGGATTGATCCTTTTATTTATTTATTTTTTTATTTTTGGCTAAGTTGGGTCTTCACTGCTGTGCACAGCCTTTCTCTAGTTGTGGTGAGCAGGGACTAGTCTTCATTGCAGTGTGCAGGCTTCTCATTGCAGTAGCTTATATTGTTGCAGAGCATGGGCTCTAGGCATGCGGGCTTCAGTAGTTGTGGCATGTGGGCTGTAGAGTGCAGGCTCATTAGTTGTGGCACATAAGCTTAGTTGCTCCACTGCATATGGGATCTTCCCAGACCAGGGATCAAACCTGTGTCCCCTGATTTGGCAGGCAGATTCTTAACCTCTGCACCACCAGGGAAGTCCCAGATTGATCCTTTTATAATTATGTAATGCTCTTTGTCTCTTGTTACAGTTTTTGTTTTAAAGTCTATTTAGTCTGATATAAATATTGCTACTCCAGCTTCCTGTTTCCATTTGCATAGAATATCTTTTTATATCCCTTCACTTTCAGTCTGTGAGTGTCTTTAGGTATAAAATGAGTCTCTTGTAGGCAGCATATAGATGGGTCTTTTTTTAATCCACACAGCCATCCCATGTCTTTTGATTGGCACATTTAGTCTATTTACATTTAAAATAATTAGTTAGGTATGTGCTTATTGCCATTTTGTTAATTGTTTTCTAGTTGTTTTGTACTTCTTCTCTGTTTCTTTATTCTTCTCTTGATCCCTTCCTTTGTAATTTGATGACTATCTTTAGCTTTATGTTTGATTTCTTTTCTTTTTTTGTATATCTATCAAGGTTTTTGGTTTGTGGTTATCATGTGGTTCATATATAACAACCTATACATATAGCTGTCTATTTTAAGTAAATGATCTCTTAAGTAAATGATCTCTTAAGCCCTACCTTTTCCCTACCCTCCACCCTCACATTTTATGTTCTTGAGTTCAGATTTTATATTTTTAAGTTTTGTGTATCCCTTAACTACTTATGGTACATATAGGTTATTTTACTACTTTTATCTTGTAACCTTCATATTACCTTTGTAAGTAGTTGGTTCATTATATTTACCATATGTTTGCCCTTACCAGTGAGATTTTTTTCTTTCATAATTTTATTTCTAGTTGTGTCCCTTGGGTGTTTTCCACTACTCTGTCTTTCAGATCACTGATCTGTTCTTCTAGATCATCTAATATACTGTTGACTCCCTCTAGTGTAGTTTTCAATTCAGTTATTGTGTTCTTCTCTGATTGGTTCTCCTTTATATTTTCTAACTCTTTGTTGAAGTTCTCACTGTGTTCATCCATTTTTCTCCCAAGTTTTGTGAGCATCTTTATGATCATTATCTTGAACTCTTCATTGGGAAGATTGCTTATCTCTATTTTGTTAAGTTCTTTTTCTGAGGTTTTGTCTTGTTCTTTCATTTGGAACATACTCCTCTACCTTTTCATTTTGCCCAATTCTCTATGTTTATTTCTTTGCATTACATCCATTACCTCTCCTGATCTTGGAGAAGTGGACTTATGTAGTGGATCTTCTACGGAACCCAGGAGCACAGACCCCCTGCTACCAAAGCTGGATGCAGCAGTGGTGTTCCCTACATGGGCAGCATACGCCTTTCTGGTGTGGCAGGGCTGACTGCTGCAGACACGTTAGTATGCAGGGCTGGCCCCCAGCTCAGCTGACTGCAAGATCCTGCCTCATGTAGTTGCTGTGGGCATGCTTGTGGGTGAGGCAGGTCCCCAGTGTGGCTGGTTGTGAGGCCCAGTAGCATGCTACTGAAGCACATGCACTGGTGGACAGGGAACGACCCTGGTGTGAGTGGCTGTGTGGCACAGCAGCATGCAACAGCAGCAGGCTCACTAGTGGCCAGCATTAGCCCCTGACATGGCTACCTGTGAGGGATGGCTGTGTGCAACTGCTGCCCACGTGCATGACTGGTCACGTTGTTGGTGGTGTTCTATTACTGCAGTTCTCTGGTGGGTAGGGCAGGCCCCCAATGCAGTTGGCAGCAAGGCCCAGCATCACCTGACTACCACAGGCATGCTGGTGGGTGGGACAGGCCCCCAGTGTTAATAGGCTAGAGGGAGAATTCCAAAATAGTACCTGTCAGTGCCAATGTCATCACGGTAGAATGAGATCACAAAAATGGCTGATGTCAGCAACTCAGTCATCAGGGGTAGTCCCAGCTGCTTCCTGTCTCTCTGGGAGGCTCTCCAAGATCAGTGAGTGGGCCTGACCCTACTACCTTTCAAACTGCTGCCTTTGTGCTAGGACTGAGAGCAAGTGAGGTTTTGCATTCATTGTTAAGAGTGGAGTCTTAAATTCCTACAGCTCTCCTGAACATAAGTCCTGCAGTTTTTCAAAGCCAGGTATTTTGGGGCTTGTCTTCCTGGTCCTTGATACCTGGGCTGAGGATCCCAACATAAGGACTGGACTACTTGCCCCTTGGAGAGGACCACCATCGTTTTGATTTTCCTCCTATTTGTGGGTCACCACATTGGGAGTGTGGGTGCTAACTAGACCTTTTCTCTGTGCCTCCTGTTTTGTTGCAGCTCCTTCTTTATATCTTTAGTTGTGAAAAATCTTTTCTGCTAGTCTTCAGGTCACTCTTATAGATAGTTGCTCTTTAAATAGTTGTAATTTTGGTGTGCCCATGGGAGGAGGTGAACTCAGGATCTTCCTACTCTGCCATCTTGATCCAGAGCCCCTGTAACTCCTTGATTTAGTATATTTATAGTACAGAACAATGTAGACTCTAGGATTTTTCTTACTGGGGAAGTCTAACTAAAGTTCTTATTTCTAATCAAACTAGGAATGAATGGATACTAGTGTTTACTCCATACACATTTCTTTAAGATTTAATCAGAGGAAAATGAACTTGGAAGTTGTCACTCTATTCTTACAGCAATAAAAGCTGGACAAACTGAAAGTCAAGAACTTTTCTTGGATGTACCAGAGAACTAATGTTGTAGGTCAAACTGCCACCTGGATATCTGGACAGATAACTACATCCAGAGAGACACAGTTGAAATATTCTTATCTGATGCAGGAACCACTAAAGCCATAAATCAGAATTCTTAAATGGTAATTTCAATGAATTGCTGCAGGCTAAATATAGACTAACTTGAAAGTGAACAACTCCTGGGGGTTGCAATCTTAGGGGAGCCCCCACACTTTCATGCATCTTGCCTTTAGGAACCCTGCCAGAGTCTCACAGTGAAGATTCAAGAATGATCCCTTCATGGCTCTAGCAGGGGGAAGGGAAGAGTAATTACTGTAAAATATATTCAGATCCTTCTCCATAACAAAGACCTACAGTGTCAGGGAAAACAACCTTGCTAGAGCCTTATCACAGGTTCTGGAAGGAAATTCCTCCATCCAATCAACTCCAGCCCTTCCTGTATCAATGAAGTAGGTGGGGCGGGGAACAAAGTTAACAGAGGTCAGGAATTCAAGGAAATATATAGGGAATTCCACAGATGGGGAAGGGAGTGAGGACCTGGAGAAAATACCTATACTACTGGAGAAACACAGGTGAAGGTCATGACCCTGAAACACTGGCCCACTTAAAGATTGAAATTGAACAGGAAAATAATAGAATAACCTTTTCCCTACATCTTACCACCACACCAACAGAGGTTCAGTGAAATAACAGTGAATTACAACAGAGAGGGCTGCAAGACACAGACTATACAAAGAGAGAAAACAATAAGGACACCAGAGGAATTTGAAGCCCCTGGCCAGATTAACATAAATCCTCCCTTTAAAACATTAAAATCCTACTTATATCACTTCCTATTACTCAGTATAACACGACTAGCTTTTAACAAAAAATTACCAAGTCAAGCTGAAAGAAAAGAAAAACAGTCTGCAAAGATGAATCAAACAGAACCAGATTCAGATATATCAGAGATTTGGAATTATCAGAGAATTTAAATAACTATGGGAATTTAAAATATATGTTAAGGGTTCTAAAGGGAAAAATAGACAGTATGCAAAAACATATGGTTAATGTGAGCAGAGAGAAAGTCTATGAAAGGATAAAAATAAATCCTATAAATCAAAAACAAGGTAATAGAAATGAAGAATACCTTCCATGTGCTTATGATTAGACTGCAAACCAACAAGGAAGGGATTAGTGAGCTTGAAAATTTGTCAATAGAAGCCTCCCAAACTGAAATGTAAACAGAAAAGAAAGAAAGAAAAAAACCATAACATCAAAGAACTGTGGGGGCTTCCCTGGTGGCGCAGTGGTTGAGAGTCCACCTGTCAATGCAAGGGATGTGGGTTCATGCCCTGGCCTGGGAAGATCCCACATGCTGTGAAGCGGCTGGGCCCATGAGCCATGGCTGCTGAGCCTGCGCCTCCGGAGCCTGTGCTCTGCATCGGGAGAGGCCACAACAGTGATAGGCCCATGTGCCACAAAAAAAAAAAAAAAAAAGAAAAAGAACTGTGGGATATACAAAAAAAAAAATAGTAACATATGTGTAACTGGAATAACAGGAGGAGAAGGAAGAATACAACAGAAGATACACTTGAAGTAGTATTGCCTGAGAACTTTCCAAAATTGGTAACAGGCATCAAACTACAGATCCAGGCATCTCAGAGAACACCAAACAGGATAACTACGACCCCTCCCCCAAATAAAAACAAACAAACAAACAAAACACTTAGGGATATTTTATTCCAACTACAGAAAACCAAGGACAAAGAAAAAATCTTGAAAGAAGTCAGAGGGAAAAACAAACACCTTACCTATAGAAGAACAAGGATAAGGGGATAAGGATTAATACAAATTTCTTGTCAGAAATCATATAAGCAAGAAGAAAGTAGAGTAAAATATTTAGTGTTCAAAAGAAAAAGCCATCCACTTAGATATTTACATAGAGCAAAATTATTCTTCAAAGAAAAAGCATCCATCCACTTAGATATTTATACAGAGCAAAATTATTCTTCAAAAGTGAAAGAGAAATGAAGACTTTCTCAAATAAAAACTGAGAGAATTCATTGCCATCAGACCTACCCTTTAAGAAATGTTAGAAGTTCTTCATGATGAAGAAAAGTGATATAGATAAGCATAAAGGATCAACCTAAACAAAGGAAGAGTATAGAGAATAAATAAAAGTACATAAAATAATACTTTACTTTCTTATTCTTAGTTGATCTAAAAGATAACTACTTGTTTAAAGCAAAAACAGTAGCAATTAGTGGAATGAATGAAAGGAATGTCACAAGGGACAGAAGGGAGGAACTGGTAATACTCTGCATTACATGTGAAGCAATACAATGTTATTTGAAGATGGAGTTAGATCAGTTAAAAGTATATACATAATATAAATCCCAGGGTAACTATTAAAAATATTTTCAGAATAAAAAATAATATGTTAAAAGAAGAGACAAAATTGAATCACATAAAATGCTCAATTAAAATCACAGAACACCAAAAAGAGGGAAAAAAGAAATAAAGAATAAATGCAATGAATAGAAAATTGTTACAGACATGGTAGATATTAACCCAAAAATATCAATTCACTTTAATGGTCTAAATACATCAAATAAAAGATAGATCATCAGAGTGGATTAAAAAAATAGGACAAATCTATAGGTTGTTTACAAGAAATCCATTCAGATAGCTTAAGGAGATAAAGAAAAAGATATGACAGGATAACACTAATTAAAAGAAAGATGCAGAAACTGTATTAATTTCAGACAAAGTAGAATTCAGAAGTAGAAAGATTATCTAGAATAAAGGGCATTACATAATAATAAAGAGATATATTCTACAAGAAGACATAGCAATATTAAATGTGTATGTACCTAATAAAAGGGCATCAAAATATCGATACATGTGGAGAAACTTAGAAAAGAGAAAGAGATGAATCTATACTATTATAGTTGAACACTTTATCTTTCTGTCAATAATTGATAGACTAAGCAGGCAAGACATTAGTAAGGTACAGAGGAACTAAACAGAACTATGAATCAATTTTGTCTTAGTAGTTGACATTTATAGAATTGATATTTATAGAATCCTCAATCTAAGAACAGTGAAATACAAATTCTTCTTAAGCTCACATGTAATATTGACCAAGACAGACCACATTCTGGGCCATAAAACACAACTTAACTAATTTGAAAGAACAGAAATCACACTAAGTATATTCTCAGACCAAAATGGAATTAAACCAGAAATCAATAACAGAAGAATAGCTGGAAAATTCCCAAGTACCCCAAATATTTTGAAATTTCTAAATAGCTCATGAGTCAAAGAAGAAGTCTAAAGTGAAATTTTAGGGGCCTCCCTGGTGGCGCAAGTGGTTGAGAGTCCGCCTGCCGATGCAGGGGATACGGGTTCGTGCCCCGGTCTGGGAGGATCTCATATGCCGCGGAGCGGCTGGGCCCGTGAGCCATGGCCGCTGAGCCTGCGCGTCCGGAGCCTGCGCGTCCGGAGCCTGTGCTCCGCAACGGGGGAGGCCACAACAGTGAGAGGCCCGCATACCGCAAAAAAAAAAAAAAATAAAAAAATAAAAAAATAAAGTGAAATTTTGAAAATATATTTTGAAATTAATTAAAATAAAAATAAAAGTTATCAAGATTTGTGGGTTGCAGAGAAAGCAGTACTTAGAAGGAAATTATAGCATTAAATTCATACATTAGAAAAGAAGAAAAATTAAGCATGAATAACCTAAGCCTTGTCTTAGTAAACTAGAGAAAGAAAAGCAAATTAATCCTAACACAGGTAGAAGAAGTAATATTAGAGCAGAAAACAACAAAATTGAAAACAGAAAAATAATAGAGAAAATCAACAAAGCCAAAGCTGGTTATTTGAAAAGATCAATAAAATTGATAAACCTATGTCCAAGCCAACCAAGAAAAGAGAAAAGACACACATTAACAATATCAAATGAAAGTGGGGTCATAACTACTGACCCACTGATATTAAAATAATTATAAAGGAATATGAAAAACTCTATGTCCAGAAATTTGATAACTTGGATGAAATAGGTCATTTCCTTGAAAGACACAAAGTACTACAACCCATGCAAGAAGAAATAAAGTGAATAGCCTTATGTATGTTAAAGAAGTGAATTAATAATTAATTGCTTTCCAAAAATTAAAGTGCCAGGCTCAGATGGTTTCATGGATAAATTCTACCAAATAATTAAGGAAGAAATAATACCAATTTTCCACAATCTCTTCTAGGAAGCAGAGGCAGAGAGAACACTTCCTAAGTAATTCTATGAGGCTAGTATTACCCTAATACCAAAACCAGATACAGACATCAAAAACAAAATAAAAGAAAAAGAAAGGAAAAATAAACAGCTGACTAATACTTCTCATGAATATTAATGAAAAAATCTTCAACAAATACGAGCAAGCTGAATCCAACAATGTATGAAATAAAGTATACATCATGACCAACTGTGATTTATTCCAGGTATTCAAGGCCAGTTCAAGATTTGAATATCAATCAATGTAATCCACCAAATTAGGAGGCTAAGAAATAAATTATATGATATCAATTGAGACAGAAAAAGCATTTAACAAAAGTCAATACCCATTCCTGAAGTAAAACTCTCAGCAAAAGAGGAAATGACAGAGGAAATTTCTCAGTTTGATAAGACATTTTTAATAACTTACAGCTAACTTCATACTTAATAATAAGATATTGGATGCTATCCTCCTAGATCAAGAACAAGACAAGGATGTCCCCTCTTGTCACTCATATTCAATGTCATATTAGAAGTCCTACATTGTGAAATAAGACATGAAAAAGAAATAAAAGGTATACAGATGGGCAAGAAGAAATAATACTGTCTTTATTCACAATTGACATGATTGTTTATTTAGAAAATCCCAAAGGATCTACAAAATTCTTCCTGAACTAATGAGTATGGCGATATCACAGAATAAAAGGTCAATATACAAAAGTCAGTTGTTTTCTTATATACCACCAATGAAAAATAAAAATCTGAAAAAAAAATATTTACAAAAATATCAAAAATAATAAAATACATATAAATCCAACAAAAATGTATAGAATCTTTATGTGAAGACTATACAACACTGATAAGAGAAATTAAAATGATCTAAACAGACAAAGACTATGTTCCTGGATTAAAAACTTATTAAGATGTCAGTTCTTTCCAACTTGATATATAGCTTCACACAATCTATTATAAATAACAAACTGATTCTAAAGTTTACATGGAAAGGTAAAATATATAGACAACACAATACAGAAGAAAAAACTTGAACTGAAAACTACCTAATTTTGAGGCTTACTATAAAGGTACAATATTCAAGACTGAGTGGTACTGGTGAAAGAAAATATAGACTAATGGAACAGAACAGAACAGAAATTCCAGAAATGACCTACAAAAAATATAGTCAACTGACTTTTTTGCAGAGGCAGTGGCAAAAGATCATCTTTTTGACAAAGATTGCTGGAATGGTTGAATACCCATATATCAAAAACAACAACAAAAACCCCTAGATACAGATGTTACAGCTTGGACAAAAATTAACTCAACATGAATCAGAGACTTCAAATGTAAAATGCAAAAACTATAAAACTTTTACAAAAAAATATAGGAGAAAATCTCTTTAACCTTGGGTTTGGTTATGACTTTTTAGATACACCTGTAAAATTATGATCCATGAAAAAAACATGGTAAGTTGGACTTTATTAAAATTGAAAACATCTTGTGAAAGACACTGCTACAAGACGATAAAACAAGTCACAGATTAGGAGAAATATTTCCAAAACATTTATCTGATAAAATACTTCTATCCAAAATATACAAAGAACTCTTAAAACTCAGCATTAAGAAAACAAGTAATCCAATTTAAAAATGGGCAAAAGAGCTGACAGCTCATAGAAGAATATCTACAGATGGTATAAACATATGAAAAGATGCTCAGCATCATTTTTCATTAGGGAAATGCAAATTAAAACAGCAGTGAGATATCATTACAAACCTATTAGAATGACTAAAATCCAAAAGAGTGATAACAACAATTCCTGGTGAGGATGCAATGCTGCAGAAACTCTCATTCACTGAGGGTTGAATGTAAAATGCCATAGCCACTTTGAAAGAGAGTTTGACAGTTTCATGCAAAAGCAAATATATTATCACTATATTATCCAGCAACCACACTGCTAGGTATTTGTCAAGTGAATTAAAACTTCTGTCCACACAAAAACCTGCACACAAAGTTTATAGCACTTTCTTCACAACTGCCAAAAACTGGAGGCAACCAAGATGTCTTTCAATATGTGAATGAGTAAACAGTTGTACATCCATACAATGAAATACTATTCAGAGATATAAAAAGAAAAATTAATGAGCAATCAAACCATTGGAAGACATGGGTATATCTTAAATGTATATTGCTAAATGAAAAAACCCAGACTGAAATAGCTATACATTGTATGGTTCCATTTATATGACAGTGTTAAAAAGGCAAAACTGTAGAGACTACAAACAGATCAGTGGTTGCCAGGCATTTGAGAAGGAAGGAAGGTTGAACAGAAGCATACGGGATTTAGTGACACTATTCTGTATGATATTATAATGGTGGATACATGACACTATACATTTGTCAAGCCCATAAAACTTTGCAGTAGAGTGAACCTTAATGTAGGAAAATGAAAGAAAAATCATTTAGGAAATTGAGATACCAAAATGCAATGCAGGCTGAAGAAAAATAATCTAACTGTATTATAGATGTACAAAACAACCTCACTGAAGGGGGCAGGGGAAAGGGACTAACTGAAGTATTTTGGAAATGAGTGAAGTCTGTAGGACTAAAGGCAAAACACATAAACACTCTCTTCTAATGTTTAAAACTGTTTCCCACAGGGGTTCAGGTTAAAAATTCTTAAAGTGCAATAAATTTATACTGGAATTGAACAATTAAAAAATGGATGCCAGATGGTGGAAACCAGATTTTTCACTGTTAGGGTGGGAAGTTACAGACAAGCAAGAGGAGAAGACTAGAATGATCTATATGGTGATGGCTTATGGAAGCCCAGATCTTGGTTTCTAACACCAATCTCCAATAAGAGGAATTATCCTTAGATAAATGGCTGATTGTAGAACTAGGTCAGTAAATATACACAATGAGCCTGCAGCATCTCGTAGTGCCTGAAAGTAAGAAAGTGTTAAAACAGACAACTCAATGATTTGGGTTTGTCAAAGGGACAGAAGAGCCAACTGAAAGAGCTTCCAATAGCCAAAATTGGTAACATATAAAGTACTATTGGATCATAAACCAAAAGATAAAATAAATATCCACAAGTTCATACTGAAATGGTATAAATAAATTACTGAATAAATAAGTGGGGGAGAAGAGATGAATCTCCTGGGCAGAACTTCAAATAATTTTTACACACACTCCACCCTCAAGGAAGTGGAGCATAACTTCCTCTTATTAAGAGTGAACTGTACATAGTGATTTTCTTCCAAAGAGTACAATTAAACAGTGAGATAAAAAGAGTAACTTAATTCAGAAATCTATAAAACACTACCTCATCCAGGTAATCAAAATTAACATCAAGAGTGATAAGTCATATTGATAGCATGTTCCCTAAATACAGTGTGATGAGAATGGCACTTTTTCTCTGTGTTCTTTCTCCCAAAATCTATAACACTTGGTAATTTTCCTTTCCCTGAAGTTTACTTTAACTGGTATTAATATAGACACTCTTACATTCTTTTGACTGATTTTTGCATGATTATTATCTTCCATCCTTTTATTTTCTACTGGCTAATATCATTATATTTAAAGTTAGTTTCTACTAGACAGCATATAGTTGGGTCATGTTATTAAAGCCACTCTACTGATCTCTGTTTTAACGTGGTATATTTAGAATATATTTATACCATTTACATTTAATGTAATTATTGACATGTTAGGTCTAAGTTCACTATTTTATATTTTGTTTTACATTTTATCTGCTTTTTTTTCTTTTTCATGCTTTCCTGTGTGTTAATTTAACATATTTCAGAATTCCATTTTGACTTTTCTATAGCATTTTGAGTGTATCTCTTTATATAGTTCTTTAGTGGTTGCTCGTTAGGTAAACAACAAAGAATGGAGTTGCTAGATCATATGGTAAGTATACATTTAACTTTATAAGAAACTGCCAAACTGTTTACTAAAGTAACTGCACCAATTTTCTTTCCCAATACGAATTCCAGTTGCTCTCCATTCTTGTAAGCTGTTGATATAGTCGCTATTTTTTAGTTTAGCAATTCTGACAGGTATGCAGTTGTAGTATAGTGGTTTTACTTTGTATTTCTCTAATGGGTAATAACATTGAACAACCTTTCATGTAATTATTTGTCATTCTTATATCTTTTTGGTGTGGTGTTTGTTCAAATATTTTGACATTTTTAATTGGATTGTTTGTCTTCCTACTCTTAAATTTTGAGAGTTCTTTATACAGTCAGCCCTTGAATGTGGGGGGTTAGGGGTGCCCACCCTCCACACAGTCAAAAATCTATATATAACCTTGCAGTCTGCCCTCCATATCTGCAGTTCCACATCTGTGGATTCAACCTACCATGGATCATCTAGTACCATAGTACGTATTTATTGGAAAACATCCATGTATAAGTGGACCCCAACATTTCAAACCAATGTGTTCAAGAGTCAACTGTATATTCTGGATACAAGCCTACTGTGAGATATGTTATTTGAAAATATTTTATTCCAGTGTGTTGCTTGTCTTTTAATTCTCATTAGTTACTTTGACTAAGCATTTTAAAAAATTTTTGATAAAGTTCTATTTAATAATTTTGTGTTTAATGATTATGTTTTTGGTATTGTGTCTGAGAACTTGTTGCCTAACTCCATTTCATGAAAATGTTCTAATAAAAATTTCATAATTTTAGGTTTTACATATAGTTCTAGGATATATTTGTGTCAATTTTTGTATAATGTATGAGATTGTGGTCAAGGTTCACTTTTTTACATATAGGTATCTAATTGTTCCAACATCCTTTGTTGAAAAGTTTATTTTTCTATGGAGAACAGTATGGAGGTTCCATAAAAAAACCAAAAATATGGCTACTATGTGATCCTGCAATCCCACTCTTGGGTATATATCTGGAGAAAACCATAAATTGAAAAGATACATGCACCCCAATGCTCACTGCAGCACTATTTACAATAGTCAAGACATGGAAGCAACTTAAATGTCCATCGACAGATCAATAGAAAAAGAAGATGTGGTATATATATATATATATATAACAGAATATTATTCAGCCATAAAAAAGTGAAATAATGCCATTTGCAGCAACATAGATGAACCTAGAGATTATCTTACTAAGTGAAGTAAGACAGACAGACAAATATCAGATGATATTGCTTATATGTGGAATCTAAGAAAAAAGAGAGATACAAATGAACTTAATCTGCAAAACAGAAATAGACCCACAGACATAGAAAACAAACTTATGGTTACCAAAGGGGAAAGGAGGGAGGGATAAATTAAGAGTTTGGGATTAACAAATACACACTACTATATATAAAATAAGTAACCAACAAGGGCCTACTGTATAGCACAGGGAACTATACTCAATATTTTGTAATAACCTATAAGGGAAAAGAATCTGAAATCACTTGGCTGTACACCTGAAACTAACACAACATTGTAAATCAACTATACTTCAGTAAAAATTTTTTTTAATTTTATCCATCCTCCACTGAATTGCTTTTATACCCCTGTCAAAAATCAATTCTACATATTTGTATAATGTTGACTATACTCATTCAGGAATATGATATATCTCTTCTAAGATCCACCCCCACTCCCCCCCCACACACACAACATCTTTTGTGTAATGCTTCATTTTGTCTTCATTTGGTTCAATTATTTAGGAATTTTAGCAACAAACAGGCCCTATTCTGACTTCTCTGCAGTATTCTCAAAAGGGTGGAGAAACTTCCCCAACCTGCATTGCTCCTTATTACCTGAAAGCAGAGACAGACTTGCTTACGCATGACCTTCATAAAACCAGCTTGTCCTGCAGCCCCTTTTCCAGACATCACACTAAAATATAGAAAACATGACATTCCTCTCCAAACTCTTCCTTCACCTCCTCCACCCCTATACAAAACCCTTTACAGAAGTTCTTTCACATACAAACTGTTTTATGTAAATGGATTCTTGTGGGCCTGACCCTGACATGTCTGAATCCAAATGGAAACACAACTTAGGCTCAAAATGAGACCCTCATACTACATTCAGAATATTTTTCCATGCTTTCAAAATGTCATCAATGATGAGACGACTGGAGCTTGAACCAAAGTGATGAAAGCAAGAATGGAGAGGAAATGTTACTACAAAGGATAAACCAGGCTCTAGTCCCACATTCAATGCGAAGCACAAGGAAGAAGGTTAAATGCAAGCAAGATCACTCATCCTCAGTGGAAAAGCATGAGGTGATTCATAAAAATATGAAATATGGGCGAGTTCAGTTGTAAATACACGTTGAGTATGAGATGATTATAAAGACTTTAAGTGGAAACATTCTGCAGAAAGTTGGAAATGTAGGTGAGAACCTCTGAGAATATAAAATGGGGAGCTGTCACTATAAGGTGAAAAAGTTAAGCTGTGAGAATGAATGATTTCTCCGAGGGAGAAATCAGATAGTGAGAAAAACAAAAGACCAAGGATTGAATCTTGAAATTAATGAGTAGCATTCAAGTGGCTGACTATAAAGTCTGGGTGGCAAAATATGTCAATTTAAGCAGAAAAGGGCTAATTGAAAAGGGGCAAAGAGCTTTCCTCTGCTGCAGGCATCAAATTAATTTTGGTTTTAATATATTTTTTATTTGTTTGTTTTGCTTTGTATGTTGTTGTTGTTACTGTTGTGTGTTTCTCTGCTACTGATGCTCAGTAGCATCACTATCCCTTGACCTTGTCTTGCTTTATCCTCTTGAAAAGGAAGGAAACTGTCTGATATCCATGGTCTAGGAAAGCCAGAATACTGAAATTTTACACTAACACCAACAATACAATACCCTGTAATAATAATTTTCCAATTTTATCCTTTCAAAAAAGAGATCATCCCTGCTTTCAGCAGTTATATGGCTACCAGATATTTTCTGATTAATTATTTGCATCTACACACAAGTATTCCTTGCAAAACAACCCTAACAGATTCCTTATATATCAGGAACTCCACAGATTATACACAAGGTTTTCAAAGAAGAGTTTTCAAAATAAGTGCTTAGCTTTCCAATTATAAAGTAAAATATGCCCATTCTGGAAAATTTAAGATGATATAAAAATACATAAGTATACTGGAATGATTCAAAAATCCAACTAACTGGACATCACAGTAAGCACATTTCCTGTAGTCTTTTTAAAAATATTACTGAGATAATATTTTGTATAAAAAGTTACATTGTTTTTTCACTTACTATAGTAAAAGCTTTTATCTATACTATTACAGACTCTTCATAAGTACTTATAATATTTAAAGACTTCAAAATACTCCATCGTATAGCTGTCCAATATTTTTAGTCATTAATTATGTTTTAGCACTTGGACTTCCATTTCATTTTTCTTCAGTACAAAAAAAACTGTAGGAAATTATGGGCTCTAATTTTTAAAATAATCCATTTTGAGTCATCCTCACATGAAACAGATTTAATATGAATACCAATTTCAGTTAAATGCAAAAAGGTGATATTTCACTGGATTCTAATATGTTCAGGTTTTCTCTGCATATGAAATTCCCACAGTGCACAAAAATGGTTCAATGATTTTTTTTCTGGGTAATGAATACAAACCTAGAGCTAATCCTTCCCTTCAGTGTATTAACCCCAAATCTCTCTTCTAATAACTCTACTTCCTTTCCCTTAAAAAATATCATCCAAATTACTTTCAACCATTGTCTGCCATAAAGTTCACTTTTGGCTTTTGGTTATTTACAGGTATCCTATACAGTGATGAGAGAAAAACATCTATCTTTATTATATTCAAGTACACAGATAAATGTGCCTGGTGCTTTAAGAAATTATCTTAAGGCTTTCCTGATGTTTGCTTCTGGGACTTGATTCTAATGAAACATGCACACTGGGGCTGGGGTATGTGGAATTCTAGGCAGATGGTTATGACTGTGAGTTAAAAATTCGCTGACCAACAGTTTGGAAAATTTTTCAACTAAAGCAATTTTTACCACATGCAATCAGAGAATAATATATCAATAGTTTCAAAACAGAACCATAGAGTTTTTTCTTCACAACCTCTCCTGCTTCTCTTTCTATACCTTATGCTCTGCTTTTGTCTCCTTATCCCTCTTTACCTCCAAAGTTATAGTGAAGATCTTCAGCTTGGCCCTTCTGTGGCATCACCAGGCTAGAAGAGACATGGAATGATCTGGTACAAAGTCTTCATTTTATAAATAAGGTACCTGAGTCTTGAAAAATTTAAGGAACCTGTCCAACAACATGCAGCTCCTAGTCCACAGCTGATTTGAAAGTGGTACATTTTCCAAAATACTATGCTGTATCAAAAAAAAATGGATAATTAAAAGCTGAAAATGTATTTCCCCTGGGAGGGTAAATCATTCAGTAGAAAAATGTGAGATGACTTTAGCCTTTAATTTTTAAAAAAAATTTTGAAACTACAAACGCAAAGGCATGAATAAGACAGAGGAAGAGCTAGGACATAATTCTGTCTCATGATTCCTCTGCCCCACCCCAGGCATGGTGAAGGGAAAGTAGCAGAGGATCTGGAATCCTGCCTCACCATTTCAATCATTGTGAATATTTAAATAATCTTGTCTTTCCCAGAAATCTTGTACTGCAAACTTGTAAGGCTTACGGGTTAAGGCATTTTTGCCAGGTTGTAAAAAACTCACACATATTCTCTCTTACCCTAGGATAAAACTTCCAAGATATTTTTTTTTCCTAAGACAAACAAGAACTTCCCCAAAGCAACTTTTCCTCTGTTTTATTTACATAAATACTTTTAAATGGCCATTTTTCTTACTAAAAAAAAGGGAAAAACAAAAAGGAAAATATTAGGTTCTGCTTTTTGGGGCTCCCAATGACACAAGTCAATGAAAGTTTAAAAATAAGAACCTCTGTCTCTCCCAGTGTGACTAAGCACCAAGAATCATGTTTTGCACAACCCAGTTCACCATTAAATATATATGGAAGGAAAGAAATACCTAAGGAAAGGAGTAACAAAAGAAGGAAAAGAAGGAGAATGTTATTTGGGCTATAAACAAAGAAGGGATAAAAAACCCAACATGGTTGAAAACTAACGATGTGTAGGACATTTGACTTATAGTCTTATTTTATGCTAACAAATAAAATAGAGATTTTATCTGTACTTAGCTGTTGAAGGGAATAAAGCTCAAAGTTCATATCTAGTTATGGGGCCATGAAGAGAGAGATTCAAACTCTTACCCCTTCAGTTTTCCCTGTCTTCATGACCATATTTTGCTTGGATTATTGTAATTGCTTCCTATGAGATCTCCTTGCTTCCATTCTTGCTCCACTCAAAATAGTCACTACTCAACAACCAGAGCTTTCATAAAATGTAAATCAAATTGTACTGACCTCTGCTTGAATCATTCTGGCAGCATCCCTTTGTACTTAGAACAAAAGGCAATGCCTTTCTGAGGTCTGCAAAGACCTACCTGACTTGACCTTTATCTTTACCTCACAACCACACTACCTTCCTTCTGTTCCAAGAATACCAAGCCTAAATCCTGCTTTGGGTCTTTCAACTTGCTATACCCCTTGCCTACAATGCTCTTTCCCCCATATCCGGGGATAGCAATTCATGGCCAGCAAGTCAAATTCAACTCCCAGACTCCTGCCTGTTTCTGTAAATAAAGTTTGATTGGTACACAGTCACCCCCTTTCATTTGATTTATTCATGGGTGCTTTCACAGGCCAATAGCAGATTTGAACAGTTAGGACAGAGACTACAGGAGCTGCAAAGCCTAAAATATTTACTATCTGGTCTTTTTTCAGAAAAAAAAAATTGCCAATTCCTGCCCTAGATTATGGTTTGTTCTATCTTGACACTCAGAAGACATTTCCATCTGAAATGTCACTTCCAAAGAGAGGTCTTCCCTGACCACCCACTCTAGAATAACTGCTTGCCACAAATCATGCCATCTTGTATTATTGTCCTTATAACACTTATTTTACTCATTTATTCCTTTACTTGTTTCTTATCTAATTCCCTTCTTTAGAATATATGTTCCAGGAGAGTTATGACATTCTAAATCTTATTTACAACATTTGTCAGTTATTAACATATAATAATCTCTTGATAACTATTTTTAATAAGTGAATACATGATGGAACGCTTGGTTTTTATTATTGCAATTCAATATTTTCCACTATGTTATGATATTTTCTAACAACAAAGGAATGTTCTGGCCAAAGGAAAGAACAATGTATAACTAAGCAAATTTTGCTCAATCCTGCAGATCTATTCCAGATTCAGCAGAGACAGACATCACACCTCCCTCAGGAAAACCATAAAGTCTTATGAAATGTAGAGTACACATTTGTAGGGTGCACTGCAACTTAATTGTCAGGGCCATATCACAGATCTATCTGTAACAACCAAACAAAAGCATCTGGAAGTTTTCCATGGGGAGAGGAGTTTGTTTTGGGTGTGCCCTAGAAAACACTTCAAAGTAAGCAGTTTGTCTTCTGAGCTCAGCAACTTTTTCTCCTTACAGCAATCTCCTCCTTCCAATAATGCAATCGCTGTCCTCCTGCTGACTAATGCTGGTGTATTCAAGACACCCAGTTCAAAGTCCACAAGCAAGACAGCCACCCATGCTCCTGATACTCTTTTCCTTTCAAAGTTTACGCCTCTTAAGGCCCAGTCCTAAAGACCTTCATTTGCTACTGAAAGTTGATAGTAATACACTAGACAGGTAAATAAAGAGCTGATGGCAAGTCAGCTCATGGATTGCCCCTCCCTGAGCGAGCACCTGTCCCAGAAAGCCAATTGCCTTCATTTAAATGGTCATTAAGGAACAAGGTGTTTCAAATCCTTTGGTAAGCCAAGTTACTAACTTTACCTCCAGGATGTCCCTGAATGTGTAATGAACTACCAAACAATTCTTGTTTGGAGTCAGAATGGTGCTAACTAAATTAACATCTACAATCACTTTACAAGGCTGTAAAGTGAGTGTCTAGGATTAGATGATCTTTAAGTCCCTTCAATGACAAGAACCTATGCTTCTAAGATGAACATCAGAGACTTCAGGGCAGTGCAGAAGTATATGGAGTATGGACATTGAGGTTACATTGATGGGAGTTGTAGTGTTGTGTGGTTTGTGGAAAATTATTTAATCTTTCACAGCCTTGGGTGTCTGGGTATACTATGGAAATAACAATGCCCACCTCCTCTGTGGTTATGAGAATTGTAATGTGCTAATTGCACATAAAACACTTAGAACTGCACCTTGCTAACAAATGGAATCTATTTTCATTAGTATTTTTCTAATATGCTCTAGTTTCAATAAATTTGTGGTAGTACAATATTGAACATTATTACATTAGTTATATTTTTATGAAACTATCATCTTAGAGAGGAGGTGAGACATACTAGCAATAAATTTCAGAAAACTGGAAGAGCTGAGAAGAGTTAATAATATGAGCCAACACAGATAGCTCATGTATCAGAATTCAGGAAGCTTATTAGCACAGTTCCACAAATGAACGATGACCTATTGTTGATCTTAATTCAAAACACCTGTTCTCAAAGGGAGACTATTAAGGATTGGAAGGGAGATGGGGTTGAGTTGGCCTTTGTCCTTGAACTGATAGACTGCTCCTGATAATGTAAAACAAGTGAAACGTCTTATTAAAACTAAGATTTAGAAAGGAAGGTGAAAGTTGTAGGTAGGTTTTTTTCAGTCCAAATGTGGTTAGAGAGTGGCTATCCTATGCTAAGGAGACTTGGGACTTGGTAAAGCTCCTTATTACATTTACCAAATTTCTTAGCATTGAAAACCATTACTTTCTAAACTTATCCAATTTATTCTGTGTAATGAAATGAAGAAAATCATACTTACCAAAATTCCTCTCAGGGAGACTTTGTATTTATTCAAAAGAAATTACTTTCTTTGGAGTATGAGACCCTAAGGAAATGCTCAAGTAACAGAGTACAGCAATAAAAGGATGAGGAATTTTAACAAGAGAGAATTCTGGAGAGGGAGAAAGGGGCCAGTGAGGCATGTAGACGAGTGGGTGAAAAGAGTAGGAGGGAGAGACAACCCCTACTGACTGAGTGGCAGAGAAGGGAATTAAGAAAAGATTTGAGAGGTGTTAGGTTGTTTGCTTTGAGTGTGCAATGTAAACCCCTTCTTCTGCTTCCCCTAAGAAATCTTCAAGAGTGCCATCTTTATTGCTCACCTGTGATTTTATGGATTATTTTGTAGACCTGAAGAAGGTCTGAGTTCTGTGTTCAAGTTAGCACAGGGAGAAAAGAAAATGTTCCTGGGAATCATAACTTAGAGAACAGTGGGGATGGAGGAGGGAGAGCTAATTTCTAAGTCAGACATAATCATATTTCTTTATGGTTTCTCATATTTTTCATGAAGTTTTTTTTTTTTTTAATTACCTCATCTGTACTAATATATGGAAAATTAAGACCAGAGAGACAGGAGAACTCAAAGTGTGATCCCAACTTAGAAGGTGGAGTTCAGGGAATAGTTCTGTAACCTTCCCAACAGAATTCTCCCCACTCTGCCAGAGACCTTTCTAGCTTATCCCTTGGAGAATTTTATACTTACTTTATCTATGGCAGTGCTGTCCAAAAGAAATATCATGCAAGCCGTATATGTAATTTTAATTTTTCTAGCAGCCAAATTAAAAAATGTAAAAATAAAGAAGTAAAATGAATTTTAATAATACATTTTATTTAACCCAATATCTCTAAAATATTACTATTTCACCATGTAATAATCAGCACAAAATTATTAATGAGGTATTTTACATTTTTTACACAAAGTCTTTGAAATCCATTCTGTACTTTATACTTACAGCACAGTTTAACTCAGACTGGCCACATTCGAAGTGCTCAATAGCTACATGTGGCAAGTGGCTACCATTCTGGACAGCAATTAATTTAAGGCGTGAATTCTATACACAGTTATAATTTCAGACAAGTAGAGGTCATTTCCAACTGTACCCATGGACAAATTGATAGTGAATTCATGTTTGGAATATTAATTGTATAGCATTTGGACATGGAAAATTTATTCTTGAATTATGAGTAAGTGGTTTAAGCGAACCAAATGATTATTGCATATTATTACATGCAGCTACTGAAATAGTCACTTCCACATATTACCACATTTAATCATTTCAAAAAACACCTGATAAATGATCATTATTGAGATTGAAACCCTAGACCTGTGCCCAATATCCACTTCACCCTTCTTCTAGTTTGCCTTTCTGAAAGGCAGAGAGTGGAACACTGAACACTGTGTTTCCCAGACTCTCTTGAAACTAGGGTTCTCAATGTGATTTAGATTCAGCCAATCAGATACACATATGTGAGATTTGAAGGCTGGAAGTGAGGCAGAGACTGCATTTGGGGGGGTTGCATTTTTGCCATTTCTACAGGCACAGGAACCGATTTTTTGGCAGCAGAATAAAAGACATGCCACTGCCCAGTCTCTATCTGGATATTGAGAAGCAAGGTCCTGGGCATCCATGTTGCTCAGGCAGATAAGAGCAAATACAGCATGGCTCTGGAGGAGGTGGCAATAGTGGCAGCGTCTTTCTAATTAAGTAAACTTCTGACAGTTGTGGTTTCCCAAAGACAGCCGTAAATTCTGTATGCCCTAGAACATTCTGCATCCTAACTGTGAGAACAAAAACAAAAACAAAAAGCAGGAGTTTCCTGCATGACTCAATTCTGCAGTGTGAATGCAGAAGTTATTCCTCAGTGCTCATGGCTAGGTTCTGTTCTTCTCTCCCAATGGCTCCATAAGCCATTTCCACAGACTACCACCCTCACCCATCACATCAATGATAGGTTGATTAGGCAGGGTGAGTTCAAGATGGATAGCAAATTTGAGGGCTTGGTAAGACACATGTACTACAGAGAAAGACAAATAAATCCTGAATATTGAGAAATATGCCATTTCAGTTTGAGAGGTCCATTGGTCAGAGGTATGCCATGACATCCCCTCCAAAGCAAACAACAAATTGCTATATCTTGTATCCCTTACCACAAAGTAGAAAGCAGCGACGCCTGCTATGCCCCTTTGAGTTCTGGAGGCAATACAGTCCCACATGGGTGTAATGTTCTGGTTCTCACATTACATGAGAAGCTTCAAATTTCGAGCAGGGCCTACAATAGGAAAAGGCTCTGTTGCAGATCCAGGTTGGGGTACAATCAGCTGTCACTTGGGCTATACAATTTGGCACATCTTACTGTGTTGGAGGTGTCAGAGGTAGGAAAAATGCAGCGGCGAGTTTATAGCAAACTCCAGGAAAAGGATCACAACACAGGTCTCTGAGGTTCTGGAGAAAGGTCACACCATCTAGAGCAGAGAATTACACATTTTTGGAAAACCAGCTCCTGGCATTCTACTTGGACCCTAGTAGAGACAGAATGTTTGACAATAGGACACCAAGTGACCATGCATCTAGAAATGTTCTTTAGGAGCTGGATTCTGTTTGACCCTCAAAGTCAAAAAGTCAGTAACAATCCATTGTAAGATCCAATGGTACTTATGAGATTCAGCACAAGCAGGACCAGAAGGCACAAGCAAGCTCCCAAAACATGTAACCTAGATCCCGATGTCATCCACCATGGTTGCATCAGCATCACCCTCCCTTAACTCACTCTGATGGTTATGGTAGGGGGGTTCTGTATAGCCAGCTAAAGGAGGGGTAACAGGAGCCCCAGCTTGGTTTATGGATGTGTTGGCTCAATATGTGGATGCAAGTAAAAAATACGTGATGACTGTATAGCATCACTCAGGGGTGGCCCTCATAGACAGTGAAAAAGAAAAGTTTTCCCAGTTAGTGGAGCTTTGGATGGTGCATCCAGTCATTCACTTTGTGCTTAATGAGAAATATTCCAACGTTAGACTGTAAATGGCCTCATGAACATAGCAAATAGTTTAACTAGTTGGCCAGGTACCTGAAAGGAAAAAGACTACAGACAAGGAAGTCTGGGATAGGGGCATGTCAATGGACATACAGGAATGGGCATCAGGTGTGAAGATCTTTGCATCACACATTTATGCCCACAAGAAAGCATTAACCATTAAGCAACCAAGTAGACAAAATGACTCAGCCAGTTGATATTAGCCAACCTTTGTCAGTGGCAACCCTAGTCCCAACTTGATGGGCACGTCTGCCACTGTTACTGATGTAGAGGTTATGTATAGGCCCAAAAACATGCGTTGCCACTTACCAAGCCTTTTGTAACTATGATCTCCTCTGATTAACCAATTTCCAGTAACTGAAACCAACAATGAACCCCCAGGATGGCACTATTTCTCAAAGAGACAAACCAGCTATTTAGTAATAAGCTAATTATATCGGGGTATTACTTCCTGGAAGGGCAAGCACTTTGTTCTCACAAAAATAGAAGTTTATTCCAGCTAAAGTTTTGCTTTTCCTGCCTGAAGGGCCTAAGCTTCCACCGCTACCAGGTGATTTACAGAGTACTAGACCCACGAGCATGGAATCCTGCATCCATCCTGTATCCATTCTACACAGCATCCAACAATTAGACCTCCCTCACAGCAAAGTAGGTGCAGCAGTGGGACCATGACTGTGGGATCCCCTAATTGTATCACATACAATTCAGAAGCAGCCTGACAGAACACTGAGATGGCCTGCCACAGATATAGCTGAAGTATCAGATCAGAAGGAACATTCTCCAAGGACAAGGGACTTTCTGCCAGAATGCAGCATATGCACTGGATCAGAGACTTCTATACAGTACCGTGTCCCCAGTAGGAAGAATGCATAAGTCTAAGACTAAGGAGTGAAAGCAGAGTAACCTTACTTACCATCCTTCCCAGTGACCCCTTGGGAGAATTTGTGCTTAAGTGTCTGTTTTATTCTGAGCTGAGGAGGGTTGGAAGCCCTGGTTCTCAAAAGGGGAACATCCTGCAAAGGATACAGCAAGGGTGCTATTGAATTACAACCTACGATGCCACCTGGACTTTTTGCATCCAGAGACTAGCAGGCAAGAAAAGGAGTCATCCTGGTAAGGTAAATCAACCCTGATCATCAGGAAGAGGTAGGAATGTTTTTACATGATGGGGACAGGGTAGAAGATGTGTGGAACTTGATGACCCACTTGGATACTTCTTAGTACTCCCTTGTCCAATTGTGATTATAAATGGACAAGTCAGCAACACCCTCTCTGTGAAGGATTTGATTACCAGGGACTCAGAGATCTCAGGTGTGGAGGTTTGTTGACACCAAAAGTAAGCCACCAAGACTATTAGAGGTGATAGCTGAGGATGAGGGAAACTTAGAATTGATAATTAAGGAAGGAAATGATTAGTATCAGTTGTGGCTCCAAGACCAACTGCAGCGATAAGGTTGTAATTTTTTTCCACTAGCCTCCATCTTCTAGGTTTCCCTTCAAGAAGAGAGACTGAATGGAACCTTTGATGAGCTACCTCCTGAATGTACATTGAAAATGGATCTGTGCAATATAAGGGGTGGACTGTGGCAGACATGGAGATAGACTGCTCAGATTCCCCCTTCGGGAATGGATTTGTCACCTGCATTTGAGGAGTATAGATAGCTGAGAACCTCAAAATGTTAACTCCTTCAGATCCCCCTGGACTTGTGAGTCAGGGTGACACTCTTGTGGGGATCCATCCAACCAACACTGTGGTACAGTGGCCTAGGCATTTCCACCAATGTGGGATTCCTTTAATAATCATTAAATTCTCCAGTGTTCCCCACTGGGCTGGCAGAAACTGTCAAATATAATCTATGATGTGATGACTCACCCTCCCCAACCTTGCTTCCTCCCTTTTCCTTTCATAGATGTTTCTCTACAATAATCTTTTGCCTGCCTATCTCCAATTCAGATTCTGTTTACTAGAAGATCCAGCCAAAGCAAAGGGTTATCTTCTCTCTTAGTAGACAGAAAGCTTATAAATAAATACATAAATATAAAAATATAATGTTAAAATGTGATTTCTAATGAAATAATACAGGACAAGGAGACTGTGAGTAATAGAGGTACTATTATTAATGGGCTGGGCTTTTAAGGTTTACCTGAGAAGATAGGATGTGAGTAGAGACCTGAATAAAGCACAGATATGTAAGACATACAAATAAATATTTGAAGATAGAAAGAGTCTGCTTGTCTTCTCCCACATTCATCACACTGAATTTTCCCAATCAACCTTAGCCCTGTTTACTCCATTCTTAGTTAATGGTCTGGTATTCTGCATTACTAAGACTATTTGACATGGATTCCTTCAAATCACTTCTCTTAACTCAAATATCTCTCTGCATCCTTATTCTTTCTTTCTTTGCCTGTGACCATCTCTCTGGGGATGAAGTGTCTGCTCTCATGGCCAACACTAATCTCTCCATTTGTAACCAAAGACAAGCAATGTAGTGGTGTTCTCAACTGCCAAGAAAAAAAATATGCATTTCTGCCTCCAGGGAACACTGCCATTTTCACAGAGTGTGAATCAGAAACTGCTGATGCTTCATAAAATAAAACAGATGAATCTCAGCACCACACTGCAAAGGACATATTCAGTAAAGTGTTCGTTAATTCATCACGTAGTGAGCACCTGTTTATATGCCTGGTTTTAGCAGTGATAATAGAAAGATAGCCAGGACCCCAAATCTCCCACCAGCTGTCTCCTGCTATAGATTCTTAATAGGGTATATTAAGAATCCTTAATAGGACATATTCTTATAGATTCTAATAGGACATATTTTGCACAGATGACACTCTAGGGAAATGCATACAATACCTTATTTTGATGACCTGGCTTGCCTCACATGTGCTGCCTGCAATATCCTTCAGCCAATCTAACTTAAAGTCTAGACTTAAAGCCTTAGAATGACCTCTTGGCTTTTTTTTTTTTACCAGGTTTACTCTAGGAATTTGACTGGATGATATTTTTTAATGGAATAGTACAATAAAGGACAGAAAGATGATCTTAAGCGTGAGAACCTGTCTTCCTAAGGCCCAGAGAAAAATGACCCAAGGAGCTCACTCTAGGCTTTCCTCTGTGCCCAGTACTGTTGGCCTTTACTTGTACAGGGATGATCCAAAGCCAGGGCAAGTGGATGCTATTGTTGGTCCAGCCTCATAGGAAATAAGACAGAAAGCAGCAGTAATAATCTCAACTCACAATCTTCTTGACAAAACATATCTAACCTCTTTGATCCATCTGTTGTAAAATAAGCCAGTAAGATAAACCCACTCTTATCTCTCCAACATCAACACTGAATCATAGGTCCCCAAGAAATTTAAGAACTTCTTTTATTTTTTTATGGCTGATAGCTACACCTGTTGTCAAGGATTTATCCTGCTTTTCATGACCTGTCAGAAAATAAATATCCATATGATAAACAATTGAGAAAGCAATATTATATGAAGTCCAGTATTTTCTATGTCTAAGTGGATCAGAATTTAAATTCAGTTAGTACTCTTGCCATTGTTGTCTAGATCACTCTGAAGGGTGGCCTCCACTGACAAACATCACCCACTTAAAACCTGCAGCTCCAGCTTCTTCCTCTCTCCCACAACGACTTCATCCCTATTTCTGAAATTGTGACTTCCTGCCATTGTGGGAACAATGAAAACTTTGGGAACCATGGAGATGAACTCTTAGAAAACCTTTATCCACTTCACAACTGGATGAATCACTTTCTCTAGTAAAAAAAAATAAAATCAAGTCTGCTACTTGTCCAGAATCCAAACATAGCACCATAAACTTTAAAACAATTCCTTCAAGTGTATAATACACAGTTTGCAATGTGTGTCTTGGGCACGATGTCTACTCTGATCCTAAAAAATCTTGTGAACTGAGCACATTAGGAACTATTAGCTCCATTTTCTTGAAGGGAAATATGGTACACATTTTTGTGAATCTTCCAAACTCCAAATTCTTTCCTCAGGGTAACTGCCTGAATCCCCAATCTCTATGGTCTTCTCTTCAAAACCCATCTTTGTATAATATGGCGCTATCACTGGTCAAAGTTGGTTGAATTAGGAAAGATCCCAACTGGATCATTCTTATTCCCTCTATTAGTAATCTGTAACTGGGAGAGAAATGGAGATGGGGAGAGAAATGTGTAACAGAAATGGAAACAAAAGAAAGAGAGAAGAAGTGGTGGGGAAAGATGAGAAGAACCTGTCCATGTAGGTGGAACTGTAACATTACATTTGAGGGCTTTCATCAGAAAAACAGTCATGGGGGGTGGGGAAGAATTACCTAGACTTCAGAGAAAAATAGAGACCAAAAAATGAGGAAGGGTGCTAAAACTTCAACTCCATGATCTAATTTCTTCCTGAAGTCTTGACTATATTCTTTTTTTTTTTTTTTTGACTATATTCTTGTCTGTGAGCTTTACGGGACATTGCCATAACTCACATTGAACTTTTCCTTAAGCAAGGCCTGATTTCTATATTGGCAACCAACATGAAAAATAAGATTCAGAGTGATTAAATTTATCCAAGATCACAATGTCAGGTAATAGTTCAAAAATTCAAAATCAAAGTCCAGGTCTCAGACTTCCAGTCAATTAATTATGAAGAGTTATTCTATGCTAGAGACATCTATTATACTTACATCAAGAGATAGATAGCACAGAAAGTCTTGTGTATTAAACTCAGAAGGAGAAAGACAGCACAGAAATGGAAAAAAGCTAAGATGATTGTAGTAGGTGGAATGGTGTTCCCTCAAAGATATGTCCACCTGGAATCTGTAAATGTGACTTTATTTGGAAAAAAGTCTTTGCAGATGTAATTAAGAATCTTGAGATGAGATCATCCTGGATTAGGACGGGCCTTAAAGCCAGTGACAAGTGACCCTATAAGAGGAGGAGAATGTGTAAGAAGATACACAGGAGAAGTCAATGTAAAAAGAAAGGCAGATATTGTGGTGACAAATCTATAAGCCAACAAACACCAAGGATTGTCAACAGCCACTGAGCACTCAAAGCCAGAAGAGAGGCATGAAATGAACAAGCCCTGTGGATGCCTGGATTTCAGACTTCTAGTTTCCAGAATTGTGAAAGAATACATTTCTGTTATTTTAAGTTACCAACTTTGGATAATTTGTTACAGCAGTAAACTAGCAATGATTATAGTCACAGTAAACTAATGTAATGATTAAAAATATAAATAAATATAAAGCATGGAAAGAAATTAGAGACTGAGAAGTTAAGAATAAATTATGGGGGAAGCTTCAAGATGGCGGAAGAGTAGGACGCGGAGATCACCTTCCTCCCCACAGATACATCAGAAATACATCCGCATGTGGAACAACTCCTACAGAACATCTACTGAACACTGGCAGAAGACCTCAGACCCCCCAAAAGGCAAGAAACTCCCCTCGTACCTGGGGAGGGCAAAAGAAAAAACAGAGACAAAGAATACGGACGGGACCTGCACAAGTGGGAGGGAGCTGTGAAGAAGGAATGGTTTCCACACACTAGGAAGCCCCTTCGCGGGCAGAGACTGCGGGTGGCGTGGGTGGGGGAAGCTTCGGGGCCATGGAGGAGAGCACATCCACAGGGGTGCAGAGGGCAAAGCGGAGAGGTTCCCACACAGAGGATCGGTGCCGACCGGCACTCACCTGCCCGAGAGGCTTGTCTGCTCACCCGCCGGGGTGGGCAGGGCTGGGAGCTGAGGCTTGGGCTTCGAAGGTCAGATCCCAGGGAGAGGACTAGTGTTGGGGGCATGAACACAGCCTGAAGGGGGCTAGTGCACCACAGCTAGCCAAGAGGGAGTCCGGAAAAAGGTCTGGAACTGCTGAAGAGACAAGAGACTTTTTCTTACCTCTTTGTTTCCTGGTGCGCGAGGAGAGGGGATTAAGAGTGCTGCTTAAAGGAGCTCCAGAGACGGGCGCAAACCTCGGCTAGCAGCGCGGACCCCAGAGACGGGCATGATATGCTGAGGCTGCTGCTGCTGCCACCAAGAATCCTGTGTGCGAGCACAGGTCACTGTCCACACCTCCCCTCCCGGGAGCCTGTGCAGCCTGCCACTGCCAGAGTCCCGTGATCCAGGGACAACTTCCCTGGGGGGAACGCACAGCGTGCCTCAGGCTGGTGCAACTCACACTGGCCTCTGGAGCCACAGGCTCTCCCCGCACTCCGTACCCCTCCCTCCCCCCGGCCTGAGTGAGCCAGAGACCCCAAATCAGCTGCTCCTTTAACCCCCTCCTGTCTGAGCGAAGAACAGACACCCTCAAGCGACCTACATGCAGAGGCAGGGCCAACTCCAAAGTTGAGCCCCAGGAGCTCTGTGAACAAAGAAAAAGGGAAATCTCTCCCAGCAGCCTCAGGAGCAGCTGATAAAAGCTCCACAAGCAACTTGATGTACCCAGCCTCTCTGGAATACATGAATAGACAACAAATCATCCCAAATTGAGGAAGTGGACTTTGGGAGCAAAGATAAATTATTTTTTCCCCTTTTTCTCTTTTTGTGAGTGTGTATGTGTATGCTTCGGTGTGTGATTTTGTCTGTATAGATTTGCTTTCACCATTTGTCCTAGGGTCCTGTCCGTCCTTTTTTTTTTTTTTTTTTTTTTACTTTAAAAAAATTTTTAATAATTATTTTTTACTTTAATAACTTGATTTTATTTTACTTTATTTTATTTTATTTTATCCTCTTTCTTTCTATTTTTTCTCCCTTTTATTCTGAGCTGTGCAGATGAAAGGCTATTAGTGCTCCAGCCAGGAGTCAGTGCTGTGCCTCTGAGGTGGGAGAGCCAACTTCAGGACAGTGGTCCACAAGAGACCTCCCAGCTTCATGTAATATCAAACAGTGAAAATCTCCCAGAGATCTCCATCTCAATGCCAAGACCCAGCTTCACTCAACGACCAGCAAGCTTTAGTACTGGACACCGTATGCCAAACAACTAACAAGACAGGAACACAGCTCCATCCATTAGCAGAGAGGTTGCCTAAAATCATAAAAAGTCCACAGACACCCCAAAACACACCATCAGACGTGGACTGGCCCACTAGAAAGACAAGATTCACCCACATCCACCAGAACACAGGGAATAATCCCCTCCACCAGGAAGCCTACACAACCCACTGAACCAACCTTAGCCATTGGGGACAGACATCAAAAAACGGGAACTACAAACCTGCAGCCTACAAAAAGGAGACCCCAAACAGAGTAAGTTAAGCAACATGAGAAGACAGAAAAACACACAACAGATGAAGGAGCAAGGTAAAAACCCACCAGACCTAATAAATGAAGAGGAAATAGGCAGTCTACCTGAAAAAGATTTCAGAATAATGATAGTAAAGATGATCCAAAATCTTGGAAATAGAATAGAGAAAATACAACAAACATTTAACAAGGAACTAGAAGAACTAAAGTGCAAACATACAATGATGAACAACACAATAAATGAAATTAAAAATTCTCTAGAAGGGATCAACAGCAGAATAACTGAGGCAGAAGAATGGATAAGTGACGTTGAAGATAAAATAGTGGAAATAACTACTGCAGAGCAGAATAAAGAAATAAGAATGAAAAGAAATGAGGACTGTCTCAGAGACCTCTCGGACAACATTAAACTCACCAATATTCTAATTATAGGGGCCCAGAAGAAGAAGAGAAAAAGAAAGGGACTGAGAAAATATTTGAAGAGATTATAGTTGAAAACTTCCCTCATATGGGAAAGGAAATACTTAATCAAATCCAGGAAGCACAGAGAGTCCCATACAGGATAAATCCAAGGAGAAACACACCAAGACACATATTAATCAAACTATAAAAAATTAAATACAAAGAAAACATTAAAAACAGCAAGGGAAAAACAATAAAAAACACACAAGGGAATCACCATAAGGTTAACAGCAGATCTTTCAGCAGAAACTCTGCAAGCCAGAAGAGACTGGCAGGACATATTTCCAGTGATGAAGGAGAAAAACCTACACTCAAGATTACTCTACCCAGCAAGGATCTCATTCAGATTTGAAGGAGAAATTAAAATCTTTAAAGACAGGCAAAAGCTGAGAGAGCTCAGCACCACAAAACAAGCTTTACAGCAAATGCTAAAGGAACATCTCTAGTAGGAAACACAAGAGAAGGAAAAGACCTACAATAATAAACCCAAAACAATTAAGAAAATGGTAATAGGAACATACATATGGATAATTACCTTAAATGTAAATGAATTAAATGCTCCCACCAAAAGACACAGACTGGCTGAATGGATACAAAAACAAGACCCGTATATAATGCTGTCTACAAGAGACCCACTTTAGACCTAGGGACACATACAGACTAAAAGTGAGGGGATGGAAGAAGATATTCCATGCAAATGGAAATCAAAAGAAATCTGGAGTAGCAATTCTCATATCAGACAAAATAGACTTTAAAATAAAGACCATAACAAGACACAAAGAAGGACACTACATAATGACCAAGGGATCAATCCAAGAAGAAAATATAACAATTGTAAATATTTATGCACCAAACATAGGAGCACCTCACTACATAAGACAAATACTAACAGCCATAAAAGGGGAAATCAACAGTAACAGAATCATACTAGGGGAGTTTAACACCCCACTTTCACCAATGGACAGATCATCCAAAATGAAAATAAATAAGGAAACACAAGCTTTAAATGATACATTAAACAAGATGGACTTAATTGATATTTATAGGACATTCCATACAAAACAACAGAATACACTTTCTTCTCAAGTGCTCATGGAACATTCTCTAGGATAAATAATATCTTGGGTCACAAATCAAGCCACGGTAAATTTAAGAAAATTGAAATAGAATCAAGTATCTTTTCTGACCACAATGCTATGAGACTAGATATCAATTACAGGAAAAGATCTGTAAAATATACAAACACATGGAGGCTAAACAATATACTACTTAATAACCAAGTGATCACTGAGGAAATCAAGAGGAAATCAAAAAATACCTAGAAACAAATGACAATGAATACACGATGACCCAAAACTTATAGGGTGCAGCAAAAGCAGTTCTAAGATGGAAGTTTATAGCAATACAATCCTACCTTAAGAAACAGGAAACATCTCAAATAAACAACCTAACCTTGAACCTAAAGCAGTTAGAGAAAGAGGAATAAAAAACCCCAAAGTTAGCAGAAGGAAAGAAATCATAAAGATCAGATCAGAAATAAATGAAAAAGAAATGAAGGAAACGATAGCAAAGATCAATAAAACTAAAAGCTGGTTCTTTGAGAAGATAAACAAAATTGATAAACCATTAACCAGACTCATCAAGAAAACAAGGGAGAAGACTCAAATCAATAGAATTAGAAATGAAAAAGGAGAAGTAACAACTGACACTGCAGAAATACAAAGGATCATGAGAGATTACTACAAGCAACTCTATGCCAATAAAATGGACAACCTGGAAGAAGTGGACAAATTCTTAGAAATGCGCAACCTGCCGACACTAAAACAGGAAGAGATAGAAAATATGAACAGACCAACCACAAGCACTGAAATTGAAACTGTAATTAAAAATCGTCCAACAAACAAAAGCCCAGGACCAGATGGCTTCACAGGCGAATTCTATCAAACATTTAGAGAACAGCTAACACCTATCCTTCTCAAACTCTTCCAAAATATAGCAGAGGGAGGAACACTCCCAAACTCATTCTACGAGGCCACCATCACCCTGAAACCAAAACCAGGCAAAGATATCACAAAGAAAGAAAACTACAAGCCAATATTGCTGATGGACATAGATGCAAAAATCCTCAACAAAATACTAGCAAACAGAATCCAACAACACATTAAAAGGATCATACACCATGATCAACTGGGGTTTATTCCAGGAATGCAAGGATTCTACAATATCTGCAAATCAATCAACGGGATACACCGTACTAACAAATTGAAGGACAAAAACCATATGGTCATCTCAATAGATGCAGAGAAAGTTTTTGACAAAATTCAACACCCATTTATGATAAAAACCCTGCAGAAAGTAGGCATAGAGGGAACTTACCTCAACATAATAAAGCCCATATATGACAAAATCATAGCCAACATTGTCCTCAATGGTGAAAAACTGAAACCATTTCCACTAAGATCAGGAACAAGACAAGGTTGTCCACTCTCACCATTCTTATTCAACATAGTTTTGGAAGTTTTAGCCACAGCAATCAGAGAAGAAAAGGAAATAAAAAGAATCCAAATTGGAAAAGAAGTAAAGCTGTCCCTGTTTGCAGATGACATGATACTATACATAGAGAATCCTAAAGATGCTACCAGAAAACTACTAGAGCTAATCAATGAATTTGGTAAAGTAGCAGGATACAAAATTAATGCACAGAAATCTCTGGCATTCCTGTACACTAATGATGTAAAATCTGAAAGTGAAATTAAGAAAACACTCCCATTTACCATTGCAACAAAAAGAATAAAATATCTAGGAATAAACCTACCTAAAGAGACAAAAGACCTGTATGCAGAAAATTATAAGACACTGATGAAAGAAATTAAAGATGATACAAGAAGATAGAGAGATATACCATGTTCTTGGATTGGAAGAATCAACATTGTGAAAATGACTCTACTACCCAAAGCAATCTACAGATTTAATGCAATCCCTATCAAACTACCAACGGCATTTTTCACAGAACTAGAACAAAACATTTCACAATTTGTATGGAAACACAAAAGACCCCAAATAGCCAAAGAAATCTTGAGAACAATAAATGGAGCTAGAGTAATCTTGCTCCCTGACTTCAGATTATACTACAAAGCTACAGTAATCAAGACAGTATGATACTGGCACAAAAACAGAAATATAGATCAATGGAACAAGATAGAAAGCCCAGCTATAAACCCACACACATATGGTCACCTTATCTTTGATAAAGGAGGCAAGAATATACAGTGGAGAAAAGACAGCCTCTTCAATAAGTGGTGCTGGGAAAACTGGACAGGTACATGTGAAAGTATGAAATTAGAACACTCCCTAACACCATACACAAAAATAAACTCAAAATGGATTAAAGACCTAAATGTAAGGCCAGACACTCTCAAACTCTTAGAGGAAAACATAGGCAGAACACTCTATGACATAAATCACAGCAGGATCCTTTTTGACCCACCTCCTAGAGAAATGAAGTAAAAACAAAAATAAACAAATGGGACCTAATGAAACTAAAAGGTTTTGCACAGCAAAGGAAACCAAAAACAAGACCAAAAGACTACCCTCAGAATGGGAGAAAATATTTGCAGATGAAGCAACTGACAAAGGATTAATCTCGAAAATTTACAAGCAGCTCATTCAACTCAATATCAAAAAAGAAACAGCACAATCCAAAAATGGGCAGAAGATCTAAATAGACATTTTTCCAAAGAAGATATACAGATTGCCAACAAACACATGAAAGAATGCTCAACATCATTAATCATTAGAGAAATGCAAATCAAAACTACAATGAGATATCATCTCACACCGGTCAGAATGGCCATCATCAAAAAATCTACAAACAATAAATTCTGGAGAGGGTGTGGAGAAAAGGGAACCCTCTTGCATTGTTGGTGGGAATGTAAATTGATACAGCCACTATGGAGAACAGTATGGAGGTTCCTCAAAAAACTAAAAATAGAACTACCATACGACCCAGCAATCCCACTACTGGGCATATACCCAGAGAAAGCCATAATTCAAAAAAAGTCTTGTACCACAATGTTCATTGCAGCACTATTTACAGTAGCCAGGACATGGAAGCCACCTAAGTGTCCATCAACAGATGAATGGATAAAGAAGATGTGGCACATATATACAATAGAATATTACTCAGCCATAAAAGGAAATGAAATTGAGTTATTTGTCGTGAGATGGATGGACCTAGAGTTGTCATACAGAGTGAAGTAAGTCATAAAGAGAAAAACAAATACCATATGCTAACACATATATATGGAATCTAAGGGAAAAAAAAAAGTCATGAAGAACCTGGGGGTAAGATGAGAATAAAGACACAGACCTACTGGAGAATGGACTTGAGGATATGGGGAGGGGGAATGGTAAGTGGTGACAAAGTGAGAGAGTGGCATGGACATATATACACTACCAAACGTAAGACAGATAGCTAGTGGGAAGAAGCTTCATAGCACAAGGAGATCAGCTCGGTGTTTTGTGACCACCTAGAGGGGTGGGATAGAGGGAGGGAGACGCAAGAGGGAAGAGATATGGGAGCATATGTATATATGTAACTGATTCACTTTGTTATAAAGCAGAAACTAACACACCACTGTAAAGCAATTATACTCCAATAAAGATGTTTAAAAAAAAGAATAAATTATGATAGCCTGGGATATTCAAACTACAATGTCCACATGAGAAGGCGAGGGCTTAACAGTCACTTGATTCTGCTTTTGTCATCTAGCCTTTATTTAACAGCTATGAAATGCCAGGTGCAGAGTGCGTGTAGAGGATATAGAGAGTGGGAGGAAAGCTGGGCCTTGAGGAGCTCACAGTTTGTGAGTCTGTATTGGAGTTGGGCTATTGAGGTCCAGCCTACAAAAGAGTAAGTATTATTCTAAAGGTTTTTTTTTATAAAGGAGTATTGAGGTTTTTTCTGTTTTTTTTCTGCTATGGCTTTATCAGGAATAAATAAAACATCTCCTTTTTTCTCTTCTTTATTAACACCCACATATATATTATTTGCTCCTCCACCACTCCTAGTACCCCCCAAAAAAAGAAACAGTGAGATGTTTCTCACTCTAGAAGCTCCTTGATGTGGGAGAGGTAAACAGTGCTTTTTGCATAAGTTTCAGAACTAGAAACTTTTGTGTTTCAAAAATGGAGCCCACCAAGGTGAGCAGAATGGTTTGCCCACAAATAGGAATGATGGAGACTGTGGCTTTAAGGGGAGAAGTAGGTGGCACAGCTCCAAGGGAGTTTAATTCCCTAGAAACAGGAAAGGATTTGACTGATTGAAAGTGCTTGATATATGGAAATCTGCATGCTCCGCGTACACAGCAACCCATAAATAGAAAGATCTCAGAGGGAAAACAGTTGTATGAATACCCCTGGAAACTAAACTCTATAAAAAAAGTTTCATATTATTTTGAAATTAGAATATCTAAGGGCATCCTTTATTTGTTGCTTGCCGAAAGGAGAAAAAGTAGATCATGGGACATGAACGGTTTTCTTTCCCTCCTCTTTCTCTTTTATCAAAAAAAAAAAAAAACCTATATGATTTGCAGTGTAATGAGTCAGATTAACATATGGCTGGGGCTTCCCTATTGGCGCAGTAGTTAAGAGTCCGCCTGCCAATGCAGGGGGCATGGGTTCGAGCCCTGGTCTAGGAGGATCCCACATGCCGTGGAGCAACTGAGCCCATGAACAACAACTACTGAGCCTGTGCCCTAGAGCCCGCTAGCCACAACTGCTGAGCCCACATGCCACAATTACTGAAACCTACGCACCTAGAGCCTGTGCTCTGCAACAAGAGAATCCACCACGATGAGAGGACCGCACACTGCAAAGAAGAGTAGCCTCCACTCGCCACAGCTGGAGAAAGCCCACACGCAGCAATGAAGACCCAATACAGCCAAAAATAAATTAATTAAATAAATAAATTTTAAAAACATATGGCTGATTAGTTCATTTGCAATTGGAATGAAAAATTCAGTCTTCTATAACGTATAATGTGTAACATTTTGTACATAAAATGAACACAGTATGTATTATATGCTCCCCAAGTGATGTTTACATCTCAGGGGAACTTACATAACTTACATAGAAGTTAGATATTTAATAAAAGAATATTCTGGGATGAATTTGTGACAAATAGCTCCAAAAGAACCTGTGAATATCTTAAGAAGCTTCTTGCTTCTTCTTAACCTCTTCTCATTCACCTTACTAAGGAAAGAAATGACCAGCTATATACCTTGAAAATACAAACAACCTGACACAACAGAAATCTTTCTTCCTAGGGTTTTCCATTATAAATTACACTTAAAATTTTTTTTTGATCATAGCTAAATGAAAGATTTTAAGATTATAATTTCTACCCATAACACTAGTAAATAGGGGTCCCTGTGGCCAAGCTGGCACAGACGTGAACTACTTCAAATTAACTCGCAGGTGAGGCATGAAACATCTACATCACTGCCCAAAATTCAGTCTGCCCACATTTTCTGGACTGCATAAGACCCGAGTTCAGTACAATCCAGCAGAGGGAAGGGAACCAACTCTGCAACCTCTCATGGGCTTTGATGACTGGGAATTTGGTGACAAATTTAATTTGATTCAGAAAAATAAAGATATGTGACATTTATTGTCCATAGAGGCTTCTGAATTGATTCAAGCCTATTACTGTTGCATGTGGTGGATCTATGCTTAAGAAGGGTAAAAAAGATAATTGGAGCAAAGTTAAACAATATTGAATAAAGACTCATCTTTTGATCTCTCATAATGATTTACTCATTATACTTAATAAAAAAATTAAACTCCGTTTGATCCATCCATAGCTTTAAAAACTGTGATCTACTATTAGTCTATAAATTCTCATTGGTATTGGATCTTCTAAGAGCATGTGTGGAATACATACTTCCTTAGTCACCAAGTTTGAAAAGAAAACCCACTGGTACCCAAACCAATTGTAGTAAGCTGGGCCGTCACCCTTATAATTACTGCCACCCCAACTTCTACACACTCTCTCCTCCCTAACAGACCACTAGAGCAATGTGTCATCTCTGTGTATTGTGGTGACAAGCACTGGTCACTCTGATCACCAGCTGAGTCTCTCTGGGCCTTGAGCTTAAGTAAATTTGTTTTGTTCATGATTCTCTTCTTCTGGTTGCTGAAAATACAATCCTACAGACTCAGTACTGTGACATTTCCTATTTGCTTCCATTGCTGCTGCTGCTGCTGCTGTCTCTCCCCACTATCCCCACTGGCCTTGCTCTCAATATCTAGGAACTGGCTCTTAAGGCATCCAAGATCCCAAACCCTATGATCCAAAGTCCCACCCCAGCCCCTTTGGTCAGGTTTAGAAAATGCATATTTTATTGCATAAAATATCAGTTGCCTTGAACACAATAAAATCCTGAGAAGTGTTTGTTGCCTAGTCTTTAAAAAGTATACATTTATTGAGCACCTATTGATCTGTTAGTGAAACAAATTTACTGTGCACATTTTGTTATGGGCAAAGAACAAAATGCACAAAGTCTCTGCTATTTTTCTAGTAGATGGAGACATACAATAAATAATTGGTGAATAAATATATAACATGTTAGATGGTAATAAGTGCTAAGGAGAAAAACAAAGTAGGTCAAGGGGGACAGGAAGTGCTAAGGTTGGAGCTGGGGGAGTCCTATTTTACACGGGACAGTTCAGAAAGGCATTACTAATAGATATCTGCAGCAGAAACTTGAAGGAATGAGGAAGCCAACCATGAAACTTTCTGGGGGGAAAGTATCCCAGAAGAAAGAGAGAATCATGTAGCAGAACTGTTCTTGGAATGTTGGAGGAATAGCAAAGAAGCCTGTATGGATGAAAGTCATGTCAAAGAGTAAAGGAGTGAATGGATTAGGGCAGTGCTTCTCAAGCTTGGCTGTGGAGTTTTAAAAAAATCACACTGATGCTTGGGTCCACTGCTTCAGACTGTGATTTAATTGGTCTAGGGGCATGGCATGACATCAGGATTTTTTAAAAGCTTGCCCAAGAGATTCTAATGTATAAGAAAATTTGGACTACACAAATATGGTAAGGTAAGGTTGCTTAGCAATACTTTGGCCCACAGAGGGTAGTGTCATAGAGTGAGATTAGTCAGAGTGGTTGTGTATTTTTCTCCAACTAGTTCTGCTGCCTGTGTTAGATACAAAGTAGTTGGAAAGTTGGATTTAACTAGGCTTGGAGGTTTTCCAGGTGAGTGCAATGGAGAAGGAGAGAAATAAGGGAGATGAGAATCTATGCAAGAAAGTGATTATAATGAGGGACCAAGGAATCTAAGCTGGGTAAGGAGAGAAGTTAGGACTGCAGGAGAGTGAGGAACAGTGTTAAGATCAATGAACCTATACCTCTGCCCCCGATTCTGATGTGTGGGAGTTTTCCCCACACCACAAAGCAATTCCCCACAGAAGCTGGATGTCCAATTCAACCCAATTCTGACACTATCTGCCCAGATAGCATCAGATTCCAAGGTTAAGGGCTCAGTCCCACAAGACTGTTTTCTACTTCAGATGCCAATCACAAGTCCAGGGTGTCACTTGTGCTTCGGACCAACAACCTATAGATCAGAGATTCCCGTGACCCATTCCTCACGTTCAATTAATTTTCTAGAGCAGCTCACAGAACTCAGAGAAACATTTCACTTATTAGAACAGGCAGAGGTAAGACATGCATAGGGCAAGGTATGGAGAAAATGCACAGAGCTTCCATGCCTCCTCCCTCCAAGAGTGCCATGCTCCCCCAAATCTTGCATTGTTCACCAATCTGGAAGCTCTCTGAAGCTAGTCCTTTTGGGTTTTTATGGAGGTTTCATTGCATAATAGATTAAATCATTGGCCACTGGTAACTAAACACAATCTCCAGCCCCTCTCTCCTCCCTGGAGGTGGGCGGTGAGACTGAAAGTTCCAACCCTCTCATCACATGGTTGGCTTCCCTGGCAACCAGCCGCCATCTGTAGGCCCTTTCCAAAAGTCACCTCATTAACATAACAAAAGACATCTTGATCGCTCTCATCACAGGAAATTTGAGGGCTTTGGGAGCTCTGTGCTAGGAAAAGGACAAAGACCAAATATATACTTCTTAGTATAAATTACAATAGCACAGAGCTCAAGTCCTATTTGGGCTGAAATTTTGCTCCCTTTGGGTACTGGAGAGTTGGAAAGGGAGGCAATGGTGGGTTTAGAGATTACAGAGGGGATACAATAATTGATAATGGAAAGATCTAGTGTACAACCACAAAAGTAGGTGATGGAGGTAGAGTGAGAACAAAACTCAATGGGGGCTAAGACAAAAACCAAGGGGCCAGAGTTTTGGAAGGACAGTCTATATGCTTATCAAAATCACTAAGAATTAGGACAGTAGCACTATAGAGAGTGAGTAATCTAGGAGTCAAAAATATTCAAGGAATGGAAGGGAGTAACCAAGAGTGTCTACAAATGACAACAAAGAGATGTCCAGACGGTAGAGTCTGACAGCAGGAACTTCAAAGCTGAAAGGTTTTTGAGGAAGAAGGTGGGGAATTGAACTGGAAGCAGCAATGAGGAGCAAATAACTATCCCATCCCCAAGTTCAATTACAACAAAGGATGAAGGAGAGACAATGCCTGCTACATAAGGCTGCGGAAGGTGCCATCAAGGAAGAGCCAGGTTTCAATGTGAGGAAAAAGGTAAAGGAAACATCCAAGAGAAGAGGTTTAACATACAGGGCTTTTGCCAGTGATGGGTCATGGGTTCCCCAAGGGAAAGGTTTGGGAGTTAAAAGCGTGGGAGGGCAGGTTAGACTGTAACTAAAGATCTGGGTCATGAAGGATGACTTGGTGTACTTGCTGTCGGTATGTGTAAAGCCTTTCAAACAGTGCCTGGGTTAGAGTAAGTGCTGTATAAGTGTCAGATGTTATTAATATTATGGTGACTCATTTGAACAGGGATATAGGTCACGATGGCATTAGTCCCAACAGACTTTTGGGATGATGATATTCAGCCATCTATGATTAGGGATGAAAAGATAAGGATAGAGATCTTTACAAAAGCATGTGGAATTCTGGTGTTGTATCAACAAGGAAAGGGAATGCAGAATACTGGATAACCAAAATCTCATAAAATGAAAGAAAAGCTATTAAGAAAAAAAAATCCATAAACCTTTGGCGAAAAAGAATGCCTTCAGGAGACTTGAAATTTTTAGAAATTCCTGAAAGCTAGAAAACAACTGGGCAGCAGAGAGTACTGGATGGTGATTGTAACTTATGTACACACATTCTCTGATACTCCTCCATTCAAAAGGTGGAACTGATTCCCCTCCTCTGGATGGTGGCCCATACTTAGTGACTTGCTTCTAACAGAATAGAATGTACAAAAGCAGTGGCATGTGACTTCTGAGACTTGGTCATAAAAGACATTTTGGCCTTCTCCTTGCTCTTCTTCTTGGATTGCTAGCTTTGGAGGAGTCCAACTGCCACATCATGAGGATACTAAGTAGTCATATGTAGAAGCACACCTGGGAAAAACTGAGGCCTTTCTCCAACCACCAGCTCTAACTCACCAGCCATGTGAATCAGCCAACATGGAAGCAGATCAGATGGGCCCAGGCTAACACCTTGACCTCATGAGAGTCTCTGAGTCAGAACCACCCAGCAAAGCCACTCCCAGAGTCCTGACCCACAGAAAATGTGAGATAACATTTATTGTTGTTTTAAACTGATAAATAACTTTTAGGGTAATTTGTTATGCATCATTTGAGGGCCAATATTTTATCTTTGAGCTTGATGTTAGACAGAACTTACTTTTTTTTTTTTTTTGGCCATACCACATGGCATGCAGAGCTTCCCTGACCAGGGATCGAACCCATGTCCCCTGCATTGGAAGCGAGGGGTCTTAGCCACTGGACCACCAGGGAAGTCCAGGACCTACATATTTTTAAATAGAAATTTTTCCTCTTCCCCTTACTCTCTTTTGGGGAGTATGACACATTACTCTCTACACCGTTAAGCTAGATAGATACCAATTTAGGAACAAGATGGTAGTGGGGTATGGGGAAGAGATATTTTTCTTCACTCACTTACTGAGCTTTAACTAACAGACGTCTCATCCTGAAGTAAGCCATGCACCACGTTTGGAGAGCAGAAGGTTTAATTTCTTTTTTATAATATCCCTCAAAACACAGAAAAGAAACGAATTTCTTAGTCTAGTAATGCTCAAGGGTTACACTAAGAGACAGTCACTCTCAGCAGTATAAAAGGTCTGATTATCTATAGATGTTTGACCCTGGGGCCATACCTCTTCTGTTGTTTTCATTTCTACTACAATTTATTGAATTTTCCTTTCAAGCTACATACTTGTTGCAGCAAAACAATTGCTACTGTATAAAGAAAACACCAACAATTTTCCCCTTTTGCCCCATCCCCAAGGCAGTCAATGTTAATGGTTTGTTCTGTATCTTTTTACTCCCTTTCTCTATGCACATGGACAAAGATACATGTTTTCCTTTGTTTTATTTTCATCTGTCCTACACCACATGCACTAGTCTTCAATATGCATTTTACCTTATTTTATAGATGTCACTTCATATTAATACAAATAAATCTAATGCATTGTTTTGTATAACTGCATAATATTCCATAGTATATATGGACTATAATTTATTCAACCATTCTATTGATGATTAAAAACATTTATGATTAAAAATGCAGTACAAGGCTTCCCTGGTGGCGCAGTGGTTGAGAGTCCACCTGCCGATGCAGGGGACACGGGTTCGTGCCCCGGTCCGGGAAGATCCCACATGCCGTGGAGCGGCTGGGCCCGTGAGCCATGGCCGTTGAGCCTGCACGTCCGGAGCCTGTGCTCCACAACGGGAGAGGGCACAACAGTGAGAGGCCCGTGTACCGCAAAAAAAAAATAATAATAATAAAATAAAATAAAATAAAAATACAGTACAAAGTTTTAGATATATTTTTACCTACTGGAACGTATATGACTTTAGATCTTATCCTTCAGTGATCTATGAGTCAATGGTAAATTTTAAGTTTTATAATAACGTTCCAGCTAATTGTTAAAAATGTGGTAGCCTTTCACAGTTGAACCACCACTGTGTAGGAGTTCCTGTTTCTCCATATTCTTGACAGGGCTAAAGAGTTACAAAGTTCTGCAATTTGGGGTAAAAATGGTATCTCAATACTCTCTTGATTTCCATTTCCCTATTAGTGATGTTGAACATCTATTTATGTGTTTTGGGACACTGACCATTCTTTTTGTCTTCACAAATTTTCTGAAAGCAGCAATGAGAAGGTAAATGTTTTATTTTGTTTTGTTTTTGCATTTTTAAATTAATAGGCTTTAGTTTTTAGAGCAGTTTTAGGTTCACAACAAAGTTAAACACATAGTACAGAAGTTCCCACATACCCTTACCTCCCCTACACACACACACACACCCAGCCTGACCCACCATCAACATTTGTTACAATCCATGAACCAACACTGATACATCAATATCAACCAAAGTCCATAGATTACATTAAGGTTCTTTGCGTTGTACACAAAATTTTGACAAATTTATAATAACATATATCCACCACTGTAGAATCATACAAAATAGTTTCACTGCCCTAAATAAAATCACCTGTGTTCCACCTACTGATCCCTCCCTCATAACCCGTGTGTGTGTGTGTGTGTGTAATATATAGTATATAATATATATAAATATATTATATACTATATTGTGTCATATAATATATAATTATATATGTATATTATATATATGGCTTATATATATGGTGTGTATACACACACACACACACACACAAACATACACTTAAGTTTTCCAACACACTTTTAAGAGAAAGTTAGGTTCTGAAATAGACAGATGTGGTGGAAGTGACTCTCAAGGGCCTCAGGCTGTGCTCCCCAATAGGATGGTGCCACTGGTTGGATTCCATGTACTGGATAGACCACAGGCATGGCTTCAGGGTCAGACAGAGCCTCAGGCTGAGCTCTGCAGTCAGACAGGGCCATAGGCTGAACCCAAAGTTGGCTGGGGTCACAGTCTGGGCTTTGCAATCAGGTAGGCCACTGGCGATGCTCCACTGTTGGGCAAGGTCACCGGCTAGGCTCTCTGGTTGGACAGCACATCTGGCTGTATCCTGCAGTTGGGTGGGTCTGGAGACTATTCTTCATGGTTGGGCACGTCACTCTCTGGGCTACCTGGTTGGGTGGGGCCACAGGTTATGCTCCATGATTGGATGGGTTCATCGGTCGGGCTTTCTGCCTGGATGAAGCCATGGAACAACAAGCTCGGTTCAGCAATCATGCAGGGCCATAGGCTTGGCTCTGAGGCTGCCCAGGGACACTGTTTAGGCTCCCTGATTGTGTGAAACTAGAGGCTATGCTCAACAGTTTGGTAGGGCTGCTGGCTTGGCTCTTGGCTGTAAGATGGGCTCCAGGGCTACCTGGGTTCTCGGGCCAAGCCTTCCTCTCTGATGGGAAGGGGAGGCTATGATCAGCAGTTGTGTAGGACTGCAAATTTGCATCCCTGCCTGGGTGTGGCTATAGCATAGACTCCATGGCCAGTAGAGCCCATTGGCTAGACTCTACAGATGGGCAGACAGAGTCACTTGGGCACTACTACAAACAGGAATATGGTCCACCAAGATATGACTGAATCTCTTCTCTATCTCTATCTGATCCCCAGTGATCCCCATGATACAAGATCTGAGTCGGCCTCCCAGAAAGTATACCCAAAGCTGGGGAGCTAAATGTCCACCTTGCTCTCTGTTCCCAGTGGGGCAAACTTAGACCCCAGGGAGCCATCCCTCAGTGTGGTGCTGTGCCAGTACAGGGAGGGGTGATGCCATCAAAGTAAAACCTCTCCTCTTACCCTTCCAATGCAGTCCTTCTCCATCTCTGTGTTCTAGGAGGTCACTTCAGCCTTACTCCCAGGGATTTTTACAATTGTGTCCTGTCTATGGATAGTTGATAGTTGGTCTTCTTGTGAAGGAGACTAAAGTTGGGAATGACCTATGTTGCCATCTTGATGTCACCTCCAGGGGCTCCCAGAGCACAGCCAAAAGGGGCAGGAGTCGGTAAGTCCACTTCCAGGTCCACAGCCAAGACCAAGGTCTGTATGCATATCACCTGATGCATGGGGGGGTATGACTCCTCCTGGGTCCCTTGGTGTATGGTGCTGGTGCTAGAACCAAAGTCAAACAGGACTGTAAGGCTTCTCTTGTGGTGCAGTGGTTAAGAATCCACCTGTCAAGGCAGGGGACATGGTTCAAGCCCTGGTCCGGGAGGATCCCACATGCCACGGAGCAACAAAACCCGTGTGCCACAACTACTGAGCGTGCACTCTAGAGCTTGCGAGCCACAGCTACTGAGCCCACGTGCCATAACTACTGAAGCCTGTGCACCTAGAGCTGGTGTTCTACAACAATAGAAACCACCGCAATGAGAAGTCCACGCACCGTAATGAAGAGTAGCCCCCGTTCACCGCAACTAGAGAAAGCCTGCATGCAGGAACGAAGACCCAATGCAGCCAAATGTTAAATAAATAAATAAACTTAAAAAACAAAACAAAACAGGACTCTAGCTAACTTCACAGGGGGACAGAGCTGTTTCCAGATCTGCAGTTGGGACCACAGTCAGAGAATCAGCCACCTCAGTAAGAGACTGCCTCAGTCTTGGATTGCACTGGGATTTCACAATCTCCTAACTGGATCCGAAAGCTCGCACAAAGGCCCTTTTGCCTGAGGATGGATGCCTAATTATTGTTGTTGAGTATGGAATATAAATGAGAGATGTCTTACTTGGCCATCTTGCTGACATCACCCTCCCCAACTTATTTTTGAGAGTATGACCTTATATTATAATCTGGCAAGGACAACAGCAATATTTAAAACTGGTAATACATCAAAATCATGTTGTATTTATTCCAGGAATACAAAATTGGGTTGACACTTCAAGTCAATCAATTTATTTCACCACAATTACAGAAATAAAAACTGTATCATCATCTCAATGGATGCAGAAAAAGCCTTTTATGAAATTCAGCATCCAATCAGGATGAAACTCTTAGTAAACTAATACCATATGAAAATATTGAAAATACATTGTAGAGCACAGATTTATTTTGTGACATCATTCTGGCTGTTTGAAATGTATTTTGGTTAACTCCTTAATTTTCCTTTCTTCAGGGAAATGAAGAACTGATTAATGAAGAGCTTAATAATTATATGTGAAAGAATTGTTTACATAAAAAAAGTATTTCACAAGCTTGACAAGGCATTTGAGAAATTAACTGAGTTGAATGGGCAACTTGAAACATAAGCAATGCAAAAAAAGTATTAGAAATATAAGGAAGACATTCTAATAGCAATGCCATTCAAATGCCAGTCATATTTATTTCCCAGTTTGTGGAAGGGGCTTGGTGACACAAAACATTTCACCCAGAGTTCAAAGATAAACTCTTTTCTACTACCCTAGAATATCTGAACTGAACAGAATCCCCGTTAGTCAAATCTCTAATCACTTCCACAAAGAATGGCCCTTATGGAACCCATTCCCAAAGGAATCCTGCTCCTGTCCCAGAACAGTCTTAGGATGAGCCCCTACAAACTGTCTCTGCCATAGACCCTTCCTCACCAAGGCCTTCCCACTGACCAGAGCCTATCAATGGGCCAGGAAGACTCCCAACACTAGCACTGATGAGCACTGGAGTGGCTAAGGCTTTGAGGATTTCAGAGGTGATATTGTAACCCCATGGTACAAACTGTATTCTCCAATTCTAGTCCTAATGAGAACTGATTCACCATCCTTGCTGGAAATGCTAGAGACAAGGAGCCTGCAGTTAAGGGAGAAGTCAGTGAAGGCTCAAAAAGAAAGTATACGTTTCTGCTGAAGTTTCTCCAGCTGTAGAATCAAGCTCATGCAGAAAATAATAGATTCTCTAGGGGACAAAGTCCCCTTCTTATCTACCCAAAAAAGACAGAAGTAGAAAAATATTTACCCAATAAAATGTCAGGTAGCAGAAAGAATGTATGAAAACTTTTTTATGAGCAATTGCTTTCCTCCTTTTCCTGCACATCCTCTGGCCCACTCCACCACATCTCCTACCCGTCTGAGCAAAGACTAAGGCCAAAGGCAGTGTGGGCACATGTGACATAGCTCCACCACAAAGTGTTATTAAGCTTCTCGCCAGTGAGTAGGAGCTTCTGTCACAAAGCTCAGACCTTTCAGGGTTTACACACATGGAATGGGAGGTGGGAAACGTTGCAGAGTATCAGTAATCTGTGAATGATTTTTTTTTACTTCTGCACACAGGTGCCAAGTACCTGAGCTTCTGAAAGGGAGGAAGGGAATGACCCTTGGCTGAGAAATCAATGATGGTTAATTATTTAAAAATATCAGTTACTGCATACATCCTAACCTCTGTAGCCCAGATTCCAGTAATGAGAAGACCCAGAGTCATTTGAAAGCATTCCAGTCCAGGTAAGAGCCAGAATAGAGAAAGGATGGATACAGCTAACAGCGCAGGGTCCCAGGAGCCCAAGTTTGGAGGTCCCTGTTTCACTCTCAAAGTACTGCTCTGCTTGACTTTCCCATTGTCACTGTTAAGTCCTCTTTAGCAGTAGGAAGGTATCCCTGAACTCTGGCCTGTTGGCTATGGGCTGTGACTCGTAGGGCATGCATGCTTGCTTCTCTTTTCCTGCTCAGAACAGTCATTCTCTGAAATAATGCCCTCCATCTTCCCCCCCTTCCTCGTGCTTTCTGAGTACTCACTATGTATCTAAGAATTACTAGGTGCAGAGGTGGATACCAAGAAATACACAACCTGATCTCTGGCCTCCAGAGGCTTACAATTCCTCTGTCACTATAAATTAACTATAAATTCCCTTTTAAAGTTCCTGTCATGCCCTTCATTGCACTCAATCCCCTTTCATCATCGTCTTTACAGTTATGCAAGAACCTCTCCCTCTTTTCTTAAGAGCTAAATAAAAATCTGATTCAGAGCCATTTTTTCTCTTTGTCAGGCTCATTGCAGTATGGTTGGCTGTAAACTCTGATTCACCCACATCTAAGCTGTGAAGCTGAGGATTCAGAGTGCACTGGATGCTCAGGGTGGAAATGTGTGATTAGTCTCTTCTTCCCATGTCACTGGTCCCAGGGAGAGACTTGGACAGCCCTGTCTTCAGTCTTCTGGATGGCATCCTTTGGTTCATTTCTTCTTTGCACACCATTCTTGCACTGCATCATCCTTAAGGGGTCTCCCAGTCTCCCCTGTACTCAGCCCCCAACCTCATTCTGTACTCTCACACTCAGCATATTGTGTCACCTCCTATTTTATAAAGAAGATTTAAAGGGTCTTTCCATTTGGAACCCAAATCCTCATACATTAACCCTCCCTCTCTGGCCTGCTCTTCCCTGGAGAAAACATATCCCTACTCCTGCTCAAAACCTAGAGATAAGAACAAACAGCCCTACAAATAATTTCTGCTTCACAGAGCATAGAGCATAGCCTGAGGAGGACATTGAAGCTGCTGATATTTCATATATTAGGCTGTGGAGTCAGCATCAGGTTAGGGGGGAAATGCACTAAGTTGCTAATTCTGCAAATAGTATTCTCTATCATCTTAAACTTTCATAGCTTAATTGTAATAAATTTAAATTTCATAATTTAATAAATTTCTGTTCTCAAGTTTTAAATCTTGCTATTAATGAACTAATAAAGATTTATTGGTGCCTAGCACAAATTTGCATATGGTAAGATGCTCAATAAATTTCTTAGAAAAAATGTATTTCCTGAGTGCAGCTACATTTTGCTTCTTTTCTAATAAAATTTTGACATTTAAAATGTTTTAATGTAATCATAACTGTAATCATATGACTAAATCCATAATGGTTCTTAAAGATTATTGCTTCTGGGCTTCCCTGGTGGCACAGTGGTTGGGGGTCCACCTGCGGATGCAGGGGACACGCGTTCATGCCCCGAGAGGATCCCACATGTCGCGGAGCGGCTGGGCCCAGGAGCCATGGCTGCTGAGCCTGCGCGTCCAGAGCCTGTGCGTCCAGAGCCTGTGCTCCGCAATGGGATAGGCCACAGCAGTGAGAGGTCCGTGTACCGCAAAAAAAAAAAAAAAAAAAAAAAAAGATTATTGCTTCTTTTTCTTCTTACTACATCAGAGTTCCTTCTACTACTGCTGTGATCATATGTAATTTTGGGGAAAATCTGGAAGCAGATAGCAGTGGATTCCCAGAAAAATTTTTTAAACTCTCAATATTCAACAGTAAGGAAACAAACAATCCAACTGAAAATAGGCAAAAAAAAAAAAAAAATACATCCATCCCATGGAATACTACTTCTACATGCAATAAAAATAGAATGAGCTGTTGAAGTATGCAACAACTTGGTCAGATCTACTTACATTGGGTTTAATTGCCCTTCATGATCTAGCTTTTTACAAGATGGAAAGATAGACTGTTGACCTTCCTGCTAACTTTTTAAATCATATATAAAACTTTAACACTATGATTACTCCCTGAGCACTTCTTTAGCTGCATCACACACATTTTTTTATGTTTTGTTTTTACTTTCATTCAATTCAAAATATGTTCTAATTTTCCTTATGATTTCTCCTTTACCCATGGATTATTTAGGAAAGTGGGGTTTAATTTCCAAATATTCAGGTATTTTCCACATGCATTTCTGTTATTGATTTCTAATTTAATTTCATTATGGTATTAGGAGATACTCCATCATTGTAATCCTTTTTAATGTAGTCAAACTTGTTTAAATCCCAGCAAGTGATCTTGGTGAATATCCTATGAACACATGAAAAAAAAATGTGTATTCTGTTTTTTTTTTTTTTTTTTTTTTTTTTGTTTCTTTTTGTGGTATGCGGGCCTCTCACTGTTGTGGCCTCTCCCGTTGTGGAGCACAGGCTCCGGATGCGCAGGCCCAGCGGCCATGGCTCACGGGCCCAGCCGCTCCGCGGCATATGGGATCCTCCCAGATCGGGGCACGAACCCGTATCCCCTGCATCGGCAGGCGGACTCTCAACCACTGCGCCACCAGGGAGGCCCTATATTCTGTTTTTGATGAAATGTTCACTGTCAATTTGGTCAAGTTAGTGGAAACTGTAGGTCTTCTTTTTTTATTCTTCAATCTATTTATTTTTTCTTCTATGTTTCTTCTATGTCTTCTTTTTCTTTATATTTGTACTTATGTCTACTACATGTTACATCAATTATTAAGAAAGAAGTGTTGAAATCTCCAACTACAATTGTGGATTTGTCTATTTCTCCTTTTAGGTATATCAGTTTCTGCTTCATTTATGTTAAACTCTGGTATTAGGTGCACAGACATTTAAAATTTTTATGTCTTCTTGATAAACTGACCCTTTTATCATCTTGAACTGTTTTTGTTTATCTATGCTAATATTCCTTATCCTGAAGTCTACTTTCCCCAATATAATTTATCCTCTGAAGCCTATTTTGCTGAGTGTTTGTATGGCATATATTTTCTATCTGTTTATTTTTAATCTATCTGGTATTTATATTTAAAATGCATTTCATATAAATATCATATAAGAGGCCCTGCTTTTTTATTCATGGCAACAAATTCTGTCTTTTAATTAGATGTTTAGTCCATTTATTTTAAAGTAGCTGTTTATACAGTTGAGTTTAAGTCTCCCATGTGGCCAGTTATTTACTATTTTATCATTTATTGTTCCTTCTTTCCTAGTTTATTTTGCAAAAATCATGCATTTTTAGTATTCAATGGTATTAGCTATCTTGGCTTTTTATCTCTTCCTTCTCCTCCTTCTCCTCCTCCTCATCCTTCTTCTTCATCATCATTGTCCTAAGGTTTATAATATGTACATTTAAATTACCAAAGTCTGCCTTGAATTCACATTATATCATTTTTACATATCATACAAGAAAACTGAACAGTATAATTTCACATGTTCCTTCTTATTTGTGCTTTTTGTCATTCACTTTACTTCTACATATGTTATAAACCCCATAAGAAATTGGTTTTGTTAGCATTACACAAACAGTTATCTTTTCAGAAAAACTTAATGAGTATCCAAAATAATCTTGAAAAAGAAGAACAAAATTGGAGGACTCACATTTCTCAATTTCAAAAACTTACTACAAAGCTAGAGTAATCAAGATTGTGTGCTACTGGCATGAAGACAGATATACAGATCAATGGAATAGAACTGAGGGTCCAGAAAGAAACCCATATACCTTTTAGGTCATTATAATGGTGTTAAGATAATTCAGTGGGGAATAGAGTCTTTTCATCAAATGGTTCTGGGAAAACTGGATACAATGGACATCTATAGACTACTTCAACAAATAGCAGATTACACATTCTTCTCAAGCTCACAAGTTCACCAATATAGACCACAATCTGGACCATAAAACACAATTTAACAAATTTAAAAGAATAAAAATCATACAATATCTGCTCTCAGGCCAAAATGGAATTAAACTAGAAATCAGTAACAAAAAGATAACTTTAAAATCTCAAAATACATGGAGATTAAACACACGCTTCCAAATAACACATGGGTCAAAGAAAAATCTCAAGATACATTTTTAAATATTTTGAACTAAATGGAAATACAACTTATCAAAATTTGTGGGAGTCAACAAAAACAGTGCTTAGAGGGAAAATTATAGCATTGAAGACATATATTAGAAAAGAAAAAAAAATCTGAAATCAATAATCTAAGTTTCCACCTACAGAAACTAGAAAAAGAAGAGCAAATTATACCCAGAGTAAGTGGAAGAAAATAAATAATAATGATTAGAGTATAAATCAATGAAATTGAAAACAGAAATCAACAAAGAAAAATCAATGAAACCAAAAGCTGAAAAGATCAATAAAATCAGTAAGCCTCTAAGAAGGCTAATCAAAAAAAAAAAGAGATAGGACCCTAAGTATTAATATCAGATAAAACAGAGGAGATCACTACAGACCCCATAAAAGGATAATAAAAGAATCCTTTATTGAACAACTCTATGCCCACAAATTTGATAACCCAGATGAAATGGACCACAATTCCTTGAAAGACACAACCTGTAAAAATTCACTCAAGAAACAGACAATATGAATAGCTCTATATCTATACAAGAAATTGAATCAAAAATTAATAACCTTTAAAACAGAAAGCACGAGGCCCAGATGCTCAATGTAAGTTCATCAACTGCAACAATTGTACACCCTGATGGGGGCTGTTGATAATAGGGGAGACTATGTATATGTGGGGGTAGGAAATATATGACAAATTTCTTTATCTGCCCCTCAATTTTGCTGTGAAATTAAAACTATTCTTAAAGAAGTCTTTTTTAAAGATTTATTTTTATACAATTTTTAAAGGTTAGAAATAAAGTCAGTTAAAAAAAGAACCCAGAAAGGACCTTCAAGGTGGTGGAGGAGTAAGACATGGAGATCACCTTCCTCACCACAAATACATTAAAAATACATCTACATGTGGAACATTTCCTCCAGGACACATGCTGAATGCTGGCAGAAGACTTCAGACTTCCCAAAAGGCAAGAAAATCCCCAGGTACATGGATAGGTCAAAAGAAAAAAGAAAAAACAGAGACAAAAGAATACAGATGGAACCCGCACCTGTGGGAGGTAGCTGTGAAATAGGAAAAGTTTCCATACACTAGGAAGCCCCTTCACTGGCGGAGACGGGGATGGGGGGTGGGTGGGGGAAGCTGCAGAGCCACGGAGGAGAGCACAGCAACAGTGGTGCAGAAGGCAAAGTAGAGAGATTCCCGCACATAGGATTGCTGCTGACCAGCACTCACCAGCCTGAGAGGATTGCCTGCTCACCCACCAGGGCGGGTGGGGGCTGGGAGCTGAGGCTTGGGCTTTGAAGGTCTGACCCCAGGGAGAGGACAGGGGTTGGCTACGTGAACACAGCCTGAAGGGGGCTAGTGCAGCACAGCTAGCCTGGATGGAGTCCGGGAAAATGTCTGGACCTGCTGGAGAGGCAAAAGACCTTTCTTTCTGGGTGTGCAAAGAGAGGGGATCCCTTCCCACCATGCCCACAAAAGACAGAGCACTGCCTAAGGGAGCTCCAGAGACAGCAGTGATCCGTGACTATCAGCTCAGACCCCAAAGAAGGGAATGAAATTCTAAGACTGCTGCCACTGCCACCAAGAATCCTGTGTGCAAGCACAGGCCACTGTCAACAGCCCCCAGGGAGCCCATGCAGCATGCCACTGCCAGGGTCCCAAGATCCAGGAACAACTTCCCCGGAGAACACATGGCACACCTCAGGCTGTTGCAACGTCAGGATGGCCTCTGACACCTCAGGCTCACCACGCATTCCAATTATGACTACTGTACCCCCAGCCTCCCCCCCGGCCTGAGTAAGCAACAGAGCCCTAATCAGCTGCTGCCTTAACCCCTGCTGTCTGGGCAGGGAACAGACACCTGAAGGCAACCTACATGCAGAGGCAGGGCCAAAACCTAACCTGAACCTCAGGAGCTGTGCAAACAAAGAAAAGGAAGGGAAATTTTTCTGTGCAGCCTCAGGAGCAGCAGATTAAATCCCCACAATCAAACTGATAAACCCTGCAACTGAAGAATACCTGAATAGACAATGAATGTTCCCAAAATTGAGGCAGTGGACTTTGGGAGCAACTGGAGACTTCAGGTTTGCCTTCTGTGCCTAATTTCTTTCTGGTTTTATGTTCACCTTAGTATACTATTTAGTGCTTATTATCATTGGTGGATTTCCTGGTATGGTTGCTTTCTTCCATATATATATATATATATATATATATATATATATATATATATATATTCTTTCCTTTTTCTCTTTTTCTGTGTATGTGTATGTTTCTTTGCATGATTTAGTCTGAATAAGTTTGTTTTTACCATTTGTGCTAGGGTTCTGTCTGTTCATTTTGTTTTTTTGTATTTTTTCCTCTTCCTTTCGTTCTGAGCCATGTGGCTGGCAGGGTATTGGTGCTCAGGCTAGGTTTTGGGCCTGAGGCTTTGAGGTGGGAGGGCCGAGTCCAGGACACTGGACCACCAGAAACTGCCCGGCCCCAAATAATATCCATCAGTGAGAGCTCTCACAGACAAATTCGTCTCAACACTAAGACCCAGCTCCACCCAGTGGCCAGCAAGCCCCAGTATTGGACGCCCCATGCCAAACAACTAGCAATATAGGAACACAACCATACCCATTAGCAGACAGCTGCCTAAAGGCATATTAAGTTCACAGACACTCCAAAACACACCACCGGATGCGGCCTTGCATACCAGAAGGACAAGATCCAGCCCCACCAATGAGAAAACAGGCACCTGTGGCCTCCACCAGGAAGCCTACACAAGCCCCTGCACCAACGTCACCCACTGGGGCAGACACCAAAAATAACAGGAACTATGAACATGCAGCTTGAGAAAAGGAGACCCCAAACACAGTAAGTTAAACAAAATGAGAAAGCAGAGAAATATGAAGCAGATCAAGGAGCAAGGTAAAAACCCACCAGACCAAACAAATGAAGAGAAAATAGGCAGTCTACCTGAAAAAGAATTCAGAATAATGATAGTAAAGATGATCCAAAATCTCAGAAATAGAATGGAGAAAATACAAGAAACATTTAACAAGGACCTAAAAGAACTAAAGAGCAAACAAACAATGATGAACAACACAATAAATGAAATTAAAAATACTCTAGAAGGAACCAAGAGAAGAATAACTGAGGCAGAAGAACGGATAAGTGACCTGGAAGATAAAAGGATGGAAATAACTGTGTCAGAGCAGAAAAAAGAATGAAAAGAATTCAGGACACTATCAGAGACCTCTGGGAGAACATTAAACACACTAACAATAAATTATAGGGGTCTCAGAAGAAGAGAAAAAGAAAGGGTTTGAGAAAATATTTGAAGAGATTATAGTTGAAAACTTCCCTAACATGGGAAAATAAATAGTCAATCAAATCCAGGAAGAGAAGAGAGTCCCATAGAGAATAAATCCAAGGAGAAACATGCCAAGACACATATTAATCAAACTATCAAAAACTAAATTCAAATAAAATATATTGAAAGCAGCAAGGGAAAAGCAACAAATAACATACAAGGGAAACCCCATAAGGTTAACAGCTGATCTTTCAGCAGAAACTCTGCAAGCCAGAAGGCAGCAGCAGGACATATTTAAGGTGATGAAAGGGAAAAACCTACAAAAAATATTACTCTATCCAGTAAGGATCTCATTCAGATTCAATGGAGAAATTAAAACCTTTACAGACAAGCAAAAGTTTAGAGAATTCAGCACCACCAAACCAGCTTTACAACAAATGCTAAAGGAACTTCTCTAGGCAGGAAACACAAGAGAAGGAAAAGACCTACAATAACAAACCCAACACAATTAAGAAAACAGTAACAGGAATATACATATCGATAACTATATTAAAGATAAATGGATTAAATACTCTAACCAAAAGACACAGGCTAACTGAATGAATACAAAAACAAGACCTATATATATGCTGTCTACAAGAGACCCATTTCAGACCGAGGGAAACATACAGACTGAAAGTGAGGGGATGGAAAAAGATATTCCATGCAAACGGAAATCAAAAGACAGCTGCTGTAGCAATACTCATATCAGATAAAATACACTTCAAAATAAAACTATTATAAGAGAAAAAGAAGGACACAACATAATGATCAAGGGATCAATCCAAGAAGATATAACAATTGTAAATATTTATGCACCCAACATAGGAGTACCTGAAAACATAAGGCAAGTGCTAACAGTCATAAAAGGGGAGAATGACAGTAACAAAATAACAGTAGGGGATTTTAACACCACACTTACACCAATGGACAGATCATCCAAAATGAAAATAAGGAAAGATAAGCATTAAAAGACACATTAAACCAGATAGACTTAATTGATATTTATAGGACATTCCATCCAAAAACAGAATACACTTTCTTCTCAAGTGCTCATGGAACATTTGAAAGTATAGATCATATTGGGTCACAAATCAAGCCTTGGTAAATTTAAGAAAATTGAAACCTCATCAAGTATCTTTTCTGAACAAAACACTATGAGACTAGATATCAACTACAGGAAAAAAAAAACTGTAAAACATAAAAACACATGAAGGCTAAACAATATGCTACTAATTAACCAAGAGATCACTGAAGAAATCAAAGAGGAAATAAAAAAATACCTAGAAACAAATGACAATGAAAACACGATGACCCAAAACCTATGGGATGCAGCAAAAGAAGTTCTAAGAAGGAAGTTTATAGCAATATAATTCTACATTAAGAAACAAGAAAAATTTTCAAATAAAAAACCTAACTGTACACCTAAAGCAATTAGAGAAAGAAGAACAATAAAACCCCAAAGTTAGTAGAAGGAAAGAAATCATAAAGATCAGATCAGAAAGAAATGAAACAGAAGTGAAGGAGACAACAGCAAAGATCAATAAAACTAACACCTGGTTCTTTGAGAAGATAAACAAAATTGATAAACCATTAGCCAGACTCATCAAGAAAAAAAGGGGAGAAGACTCAAATCAATAGAATTAGAAATGAAAAAGGAGAAGTAATAACTGAGACTGCAGAAATACAAATGATAATGAGAGACTACTACAAGCAACTATATGACAAAAAAATGGACAACGTGAAAGAAATGGATAAATTCTTAGAGAAGTACAGACTTCCAAGACTGAACCAGGAAGAAATAGAAAATATGAACAGACCAATCACAAGCACTGAAATTCAAACTGTGATTTAAAATATTCCAACAAACAAAAGTCCAGGACCAGATGGCTTTGCAAGTGAATTCTATCAAACATTTAGAGAAGAGCTAATACCTAACGTTCTCAAACTCTTCCAAAATATAGCAGAGGGAGGAAGACTCCCAAACTCATTCTATAAGGCCACCATCACCCTGATATTAAAAACCAGAGAAAGATGTCACAAAAAAAAGAAAACTACAGACCAATAACACTCATGACATTGATGCAAAAATATTCAACACAATACTAGCAAACAGAATCCAGCAGCACATTAAAAGGACCATACACCATGATCAAGTGAGGTTTATCACAGAAAAGCAAGGATTCTTCAGTATATGTAAATCAATCAATGTGACACACCATATTAACAAACTGAAGGATAAAAACTATATGATAATATCAATAGATGCAGAAAAAGCTTTTGACAAAATTCAACACTGATTTATGATAAAAACTCTCCAGAAAGTGGACACACAGGGATCCTAATTCAACATAATAAAGCCATATATGACAAACCCACAGCCAACACTGTTCTCAATGGTGAAAAACTGAAAACATTTCTTCTAAGATCAGGAACAAGAGAAGGTTGCCCATTCTCACCACCATTATTCAACATAGTTTTGGAAGTTTTAGCCACAGCAATCAGAGAAGAAATGAAATAAAAGGAATCCAAAACCAAAAAGAAGAATTGAAACTGTCACTGTCTGAGATGACATGATACCATACACAGAGAATCCCAAAGATGATACCACAAAATTACTAGAGTTAATCAATGAATTTGGTAAAGTAGCAGGATACAAAATTAATGCACAGAAATCTCTTGCATTTCTATATGCTAACAACAAAAAATCTGAAAGAGAAATTAAGGAAACAATCCCATTTACCATTGCAACAAAAAGAATAAAATACTTAGGAATAAACCTTCCGAAGGAGAAAAAAGACCTGTATGCAGAAAACTATAAGACACTGATGAAAGAAATTAAAGATGATACAAATAGATGGAGAGACATACCATGTTCTTGGATTAGAAGAATCAACATTGTGAAAATGATTATACTACCCAAAGCAAACCACAGATTCAATGCAATCCCTATCAAGCTATCAATGGCATTTTTCACAGAACTAAAGCAAAAAATTTCACAATTTGCCTGGAAACACAAAAGACCCTGAATAGCCAAAGCAATCTTGAGAATGAAAAATGGAGCTGGAGGAATCAGGCTCCCTGACTTCAGACTATACTACAAAGCTACAGTAATCAGGAGAGTATGGAACTGTCACAAAACCAGAAATATAGATCAATAGAACAGGATAGAAAGCCCAGAGATAAACCCACACACATATCATCACCTTATCTTTGATAAAGGAGGCAAACATATACAATGGAGAAAAGACAGCCTCTTCAATAAGTGGGGCTGGGAAAACTGGACAGCTACATCTAAAAGAATGAAATTAGAACACTTTTTAACACCATATACAAAAATAAACTCAAAATGGATTAAATACCTAAATGTAAGACCGGACACTATAAAACTCTTAGAGGAAAACACTTGTAGAACACTCTTTGACATAAATCACAGCAAGATCCTTTTTGACTCACCTCTAGAGAAATGGAAAAAAAAACAAAAAACAAAAATAAACAAATGGGACCTAATGAAACTTAAAAGCTTTTGCACAGCAAAGGAAACCATAAACAAGACCAAAAGTCAACCCTCAGAATGGGAGGAAATATTTGCAAACAAAGCAACTGAGAAAGAATTAATCTCCAAAATATACAAGCAGCTCAATATCAAAAAAGCAAACAACCCAATCCAAATATGGGCAGAAGACCTAAATGGACATTGCTCCAAAGGATATGTACAGATTGCCAACAAACACATGAAAGGGTGCTCAACATTGCTAATCATTAGAGAAATGCAAATCAAAACCAGAATGAGGTATCACCTCACACCAGTCAGAATGGCCATCATCAAAAAATCTAGAAACAATAGATAGTGGGAAGCAGCCGCATAGCGCAGGGAGATCAGCTCGGTGCTTTGTGACCACCTGGAGGGGTGGGATAGGGAGGGTGGGAGGGAGGGAGATGCAAGAGGGAAGGGATATGGGAACAGATGTATATGTATAACTGATTCACTTTGTTATAAAGCAGAAACTAATAAAAAAATGCAAAAAAAATCTAGAAACAATAAATGCTGGCGAGGTTGTGGAGAAAAGGGAATCCTCTTGCATTGTTGGTGGGAATGTAAATTGATACAGCCACTATGGATAACAGTATGGAGTTTCCTTAAAAAACTAAAAATAGAGCTATCATATGACCCAGCAATCCCACTGCTGGCTATATACCCTGATAAAACCATAATTCAAAAAGAGACATGTACCAAAATATTCACTGCAGCTCTATTTACAACAGCCAGGACATGGAAGCAACCTAAGTGTCCATCGACAGATGAATGGTTAAAGATGTGGCACATATATACAATGGAATATTACTCAGCCATATAAAGAAACAAAATTGAGTTTTTTGTAGTGAGGTGGATGGACCTAGAGTCTGTCATACAGAGTGAAATAAGTCAGAGAAAGAAAAACAAATACTGTATGCTAACACATATATATGGAATCTTAAAAAAAAATGGTTCTGATGAACCTAGGGACAGGATAGGAATAAAGACACAGAGGTAGGGAATAGACTTGAGGACATGGGGAAGGGGAGGCTGGAATGAAGTGAAAGAGTAGCAATGACCTTTATACACTACCAAATGTAAAACAGATAGCTAGTGAGAAGCATCCACATAGCATGGGGAGATCAGCTCAGTGCTTTGTGACCACCTAGAGGGGTGGGATAGGGAGGGTGGAAGGGAGACACAACAGGAAGGGGATATGGAGATATATGTATACATATAACTGATTCAATTTGTTATACAGTAGAAACTAACACAACACTGTAAAGTAATTATACTTCAATAAAGATGTTTAAAAAATTAAATTTAATTTAATTTAAAAAAAGACAACCTACAGAAGGCAAAAAAAGATCATTTTCAAATCATATCTGATAAGGGTCTAGTACCCAAAATATATAAGGAACTCTTACAACTCAAAAATAAAAAGATAATCCAATGTAAAATATTTAAAATCATCACTTTGTACTGAAATATTTCAGCGTTATTGTTGAAAAGTAGTTTATATGCATGGATCTAATAATTCTGTATTCTCCATTCTGTTACAACAATTCATATGTATTTTATTATTCCATAGCCAGGGCATTTATTTTAATGTAGATTTATGGTAAACCTTTTTATTCTCCTTTCTTCTTTTTAAAAATTGTTTTGGCTGTTCTAGGTCTTCTGCATGTACATATAAATTTTAAACTGACTTGTCAACTTCTATTTTACAAAGCCTGCGGGAATTTTGGTTGAGACTGTTTGAATTTATACACTAACTTAGGGGGAATTGACATGTTAACAATATTAAACTTCCAATCCATGTGCATAATACATATCTTTACTTATTCATGCTTTCTTCAATTTCTCTCAGCAATAATGTATAGTTTTCTGTGCAGACATCTTCACATATTTGTAAAAGTTATCACTAAGTATTATTTTTAATGACATTTAATGATATTTAAAATTGTTTTCTAATTTTTGCTATTATTTAGAATACAATGTATTTGTATATGTTGGTATTGTATTCTGAAAACTTGTTAAATTTGCTTTTTAATTCTAGTACATTTTCTATTAATTTCTTGGGCTTTTTCTATAAACAGATGAGATCAGGCACATTCAGAGTGGTATGGCTGTAGAATTTTTCTATAAACAAAAGCAGAACATATGTGAACAAAGACAATTTATATTCATTCCTTTACAATTTTAATGCCTTTTTTAAATGCCTTTAATTTCTTTTCCTTACTTTGTTGTGCTAGTTAGAAACAGGACAATATTGAATATATGTGATAAAAGGTACCTTTGCATTATTCTTGTTCTAAGAGATAAAACATTATCTTTCACCATTAATTACAGTAATAGCTGTCATTTATGAAAATTCCCTTCAATTGCTACATTGCCAAGATTTTTTTTCATGGAGTCTAAACGTTATCTAATTTTTTTCTGAATCAATCAAGTTAATCATATATGATTTTTTCCCTTTATTATGAATATCGTGAATTTCATTGGTTGATTTTCAAATGTTAAGCCCATCTTTTATTACCAAAAGGAAACCTACTTGTTCATGGTGCATGATTCATTTACATATTGTTAGATTTTATTTACTAGCATTTTCTTAACGATTTTTGCAAGTATGTTTATGAGGGATATTTTTTTCATTATCTTTTTATGTGTGTTATGTGTAAAGACCATCTGGTTTTGAATTTGAACAAAGCTGGCCTCATAAAGTGAAAAACACTCTCACTTCCTCTCTAATCTGGAAGTTTGTGAAGAAACTGTACAAGTTCTGTAAATTTTTGATAGAATTTACCAGTGATGCCATTGAAGCCTGGAATATTCTTTGTGGGAAAATCAAAATTAATTTAATTTATTTAATAAAAATAGGACCACTCATATTTCTTTTCTTTTCTTTTTTTTTTTTTTTGTGGGTCTCACAGGTACATTTATTCATGCACAAGGGCAGCAGCACTGCTACAAGTCAACACGATGTCCCATGTTTGTGTTCTGCCTACAACACAGCCAGACCAACATCCCATTCAAAGAAAGCTGGTTAATGATGACCATGAGCAGGCACAGGACCAGAAGCTTTCAAGGCTTTACTTCTTTTATCAGCACTCCTGAGTTTATAAAAATGAAGCCCATCAACCCCATTCCTACCCAAATCTCCTGGTAAACTTGGGTATAGTAGGGCATCATGGGGATCCAAACGTTCTTAATAAGGCTTTGAAACATCTCGGGCAGAGGATCAGCATCTCAGGCCACCCTAAGTCACAACAGACAACTTGGAAAGGTCACTGAGTGCACAGGAGCTGCATGGAGCCTGCTGGGAAAGCAGGACTACTCATATTTTCTATTTTTTCTTGGGTCAAATTTGATCATCTGTGACTTTGAAAGATTTTAACGACTTCATGTAAGTGGTTGAAGTGATTTACACAAAGTTTCTCATAATCTTCCTTTCTTAACCATTTAATACATACAGGATCAGTAGTAATGTACCCTCTTTAATTGTGACTTTTCTTTCTTGGTTAGTCTGACTAGAAGTTAATCAAATTTATTTTTTAAAAAGCTTTTGGTTTCATTTATTTTATTTTGTTTTCAATTTAATTCATTTTGGTTTTCATCTTTATTATTTATTTTCTTCTTTTCAATTTGGTTTTAACTTCCTCTGCCCTTTTAAGCTTCTTAAAGTGGAAGCTCTGATCATTGAATCTGGACCTTTCTTCTTTACCAATATAAGCATTCAAAGCTATAAAACTCTAAGAACTGCTTTAGTTCTATCACACAAGTTTTTATATCTTGCATTTTCATTCAGTTTAAGTTATGTCCCAATTACCCATGTGATTTCTTCTTTGACCTATGAGATATTCAAAAGTATGTTGTTTAATTTTTTAATATTTGTGGATTCTTCCATATTCATTTGTTATTTATTTCTAATTTAATTCCATCATGATCGTGGAAGATATGTTACATAATTTTAATCCACTTATATTTATTAAGACTTATTTTAAAGCCCAGAAAATGGGGCTTCCCTGGTGGCACAGTGGTTAGGGTTCCACCTGCCAATGCAGGGGACACGGGTTCGTGCCCCGGTCTGGGAAGATCCCACATGCTGCTGAGTGGCTGGGCCCGTGATCCATGGCTGCTGAGCCTGCACGTCCAGAGCCTGTGCTCCACAGCAGGAGAGGCCACAACAGTGAGAGGCCCCCGTACCATAAAAATAATAAAAAAAAAAAAAGCCCAGAAAATGGTCTACTTTGGTGATTGTTTCATGAACACTCAAAACATCTATTTTCTCTGAATATGAAATTTTAAGTTTGTAGACTTTTTTGTTTAGCTTGTTAAAGACATTGTTCCATTGTCTTCTGACTTGCATTGTTTTTAAGAAGAAGTCTGAATTTTTTCTACATTCCTCTATATATAAATTTTTTCTCTTGCTGCTTTTAAGATGTTTTCCTCTTCTTCACTGGTTTCAGCAATGTGATTTGGCTGTGTCTTGGTATGTATTGTGTGTGTGTGTGTGTGTGTGTGCATTTCTCTTACTTGCACTTCATTGACCTTCATTGTTATGTGGGTTTATAATTTTTTATCATTTTAAAATAGTACTGCTGTTATTTATCCAAATATTTTTACTGCACTCCTCAGTCTCTATTCTTTCCTTCTGGGATTCTAATTGGTTTTATATTGGGTTGTTTGAATTTTTTCCACAGGTTCCTGAAACTGTGTTTCTAATCTTTTATTTATGTCTTCCTTTCTGGGTAATTTCTATTGCTTTTTCTTCAAGTTAAATTAGTTTTTCTTCTACAGTTCCTAATCTGCTATTAATCTAATCCAGTGAAATGTTCTTTGCAGATAATGTGTTTCTTTTATGTCTAGAAGGCACATTTGTTATTTAATATCTTTCATTCTTCTCATTACATTCATGATTTCTTTTAATCCTTGAATATATATGTAATGTTTTAACATTCTTGCCTGCTAATTCCATCACCTTTTTCATGTATGTATCTCTTTCTTCTGACTGATTTTCTTCTGACTATATTTTTTTTTATTTTTTTTTATTTTTTATTTTTTTGCTGTACGCGGGCCTCTCACCGCTGCGGCCTCTCCCGTTGCGGAGCACAGGCTCCGGACACACAGGCTCCGCGGCCATGGCTCGCGGGCCCAGCCGCTCCGCGGCACGTGGGATCCTCCGGGATCGGGGCACAAACCCGCGTCCCCTGCATCGGCAGGCGGACTCCCAACCACCGCGCCACCAGGGAAGCCCTCTTCTGACTATAAATGACATTTTCTGCTTCTTCATATACCTAGTAGGGTTTTTTGTTTTTTTTTTTTTTTTTTTTTTTGCGGTACGCAGGCCTTTCACTGTTGTGGCATCTCCCATTGTGGAGCACAGGCTCCGGATGCACAGGCTCAGTGGTCATGGCTCATGGGCCCAGCCACTCCATGGCAATATGGGATCCTCCTAGACCGGGGCATGAACCCGTGTCCCCTGCATTGGCAGGCGGACTCTCAACCACTGGGCCACCAGGGAAACCCTATCTAGTAGTTTTTGAGTGAATGCTGGAGATTTTGAATTTCATGTGTAGTGTGCTGCATTTTTTAACGTTGAACATTGTTCTGTTGTATATAGGTTACTTGTGGATCCTGTTGAGCTTGACCTGATTGAACTCTCTGTTTGATAGGGCAGGACTCAGTCTTTACTTTAGAGTTAGAGTGGCTCTATTCCTTAGGTATGGTCTTACTAGGGCTACAATTGAGGGCCCAGGACGCTCAGTTAAGCTTTTCTGCTCTAGTTTGTCAAACACCAATGTCTTGCAGCCACATGTAAACATCAGAACCTCTGTTTAGCTCACATTTCCCCATAATAGTTCTATGCCAGCCTTCTAATGCCTGGCTCCACATACATATACCTTAGTATTCTGCAAAAGACCAAGAGATGCTTATGCATAGTTCTGCAGGTTTTATTTTGTGCAGCTTCCTCTTCTCTGCTACTCTGCCCCACAAGTTCCAGCCATGTTGCCATCTCTAAATTTCAACATTTGTCTCCTCAGCTCATGCTTAGACTCTACTTCCCTATGCCATGTTTTGCAAAGATCCTTTAAGCAAATGCTCAGGGAAATCATGGAGCTTAAATTTTGTGTTTTTATTTCCTCCAGAATCACAGTCTTTCACTGCTTATTGTCTAAAATCTGAAAACAGTTGATTCATATGTTTTTCCCACTTTATTATTTTTTTTATGGTGAAAGGACTAATAAAGTAGTAGTTGCTCCCTCCTGAGTGGAAGGAGCAATATATAATTGATGTTACACTTTTCTTTGTGTGCCATTTATCAATTTATTGGCCTTCAACTTCAAATTTGCCTTCATTGCTTGCTCTAAAGAAACTGAGCTGGGCCCTTGACAGCTGGTACAATGTTAAGCTTTGTCATTTCAGAGCACTGTTAGACACACTGCAGGAAGAAGGGACTTTCCATTTCCATTAAGCTCCACTTGGCAGTTTTCTTCAGCATGACTTGGCTTCACCAGCAGCAAGTTCCTGCAACATGGGCAGATATTCCAACATCCCGCTCTGCAGTGCATGGCAATCAATAGCACCCAAAAATAAGCAAATTCCCTCAGCATCCTTCTTTACATAGTAAAGTGTCTCCAGCAAGACACTACCTTCAGAATAGCTTTCCCCAGTACACTAGAGGGCAGATTTCTGGTACATTCCAAAGTGTGAATTTCCATCAAGTTCTCCCAGCATGGCACATTGCAATGTCTCTGTCATACAGTGGGTTGATGCTGTGCCCTCTCCAATAAGGTCTGGATATTAGCCCTTATGCAGGAAGGGTTGTCTCTTCCTCAGGTGTTTGTTGAGTTTTTAACATTCATCTTTATTAAATTTTCTTGAATGCACACATGAGGTTTCTGAATCAGAGCAGATTTCTTATTATGCTCACCACACAATCAACAGTCAGAATAACATTGGATCACTAGTCTCTCCACATTTGCAACCCTGCAAAGTGATATGATAAGAACCAGATGGAAAATGTATCCTACACAAGTGGCAGGACCATTCTGTATGCAAGAGATGGAGAAATATAAATGTCTTCCATTTATACAGAGGAAAGAGTTTATTTTTCTCTCTCTCCTTCTGAGAGAGTCTCCTTGGAGACAGGATGCAAAGAATCCTTATTCTAATCTTTTGTTATGCCCATAAATCTTTCCAGGAAGAAGATAATAGACTGTCTATGGCTTTTACAACCTAGAAATTTCTTCGTGGCTCCAGGTTCCACCCCTTTTGAAATGTAAACAAGCAGAGAGATAATGCTACAACTTAGGTGCCTTACCAGAAATGTAACCGTATGGCTCTTGGGGAGATAAGAGAAGCTTATTGTATGGAAGCAATTAGCTCCACCATCAAAGAAACAAATGGTGTCAGACCTAATCCTCATTGTAAGGAGTAAAATGTTCCTAGGAGAAATGAAAGCAAACCTTCTACTCTGATAGTGTATGCATTTCCATGGCTCAGGAAACTGAGGTTTTTATAAGATCACTAAAAAAATCTAGAGAAAATTTATTTCCCACAATATCCTATCTTAGCCCTAGGGATAGTATCTGTTCCTTATATCTACTATTCTTGTATTCTTTAGAATTATCTTAATTGCTATCCAATATCTTATTGCTCCAGTTCCTTGTTATAGCTACCAATTCTTTATATTAAACTCCCTATTCAAATTACCGAGTGACATTTGTCTAACTGGGCCTTGACTGATATAGAATTATAACTTACCCTCTCATACTTATGAAGGCAACGAAGTAATTGCTACTTTCTGTTCAACAGATCCAATTTGCACAATGTCATCAATACACTAGTACATGTGATATTCTATGCAATGTCATGACAAACAAGATTTCTGTGGTCTATATTATGAGAGGGAGCAGTAGAATTGTCATAGCCCTAAAACAAGACTGAAAATACACTACTAGCACTGCCAGGTAAAAGCAACTCCTTCTGACTGTACTTAAAATTTGTATGGAGAAAAAGTTATCCAGGTCAATAGCTACTTACCAAGTGTGACATGCTATGTGGATTTGCTCCAGTAACAACACTACATCTGGGACAGCAACAGAAACTGTCATCACAATCTGATTAAGTTTACAATAGCCCATAGTCATTTTCCAATACACATCTGGCTTATTCACAGGCCAAACTGGAGGAATTAAATAGGGATGTGATGAGTATTACAACCCCTGCTTTTTCAATTCATCTCTACAATTCCCACAGTAATGTGATATTGCTTCTCATTTACTATCTTGAGAGGGGGAGGAAATTCTAGGGGCTTCCACTTAGCACTTCCTACCACATGGCCTGTATGTCAGGGAGCCACTGAGCTTGTTACTGAGCAGTTACTGAGCATGTCTATTCTAATTTTACATTAGAGAACTGAGGAAATAATGACCAGGTAGGTCCCTGAACCAACTGATCCACTGTGTGTGAGACCAGAGCTAACACTACACCTATTACCTGATTTGAGTCAACACAGTGGAGCATCATAGTCTATCAACCAGTTTCCAAACCTATGTCAATTCAAAGATCAAGAGCCCCTTTACTGAAAGGGAGGCCAAGTCTCCTTGAGGAAGTACCCTGCATCATTAATACAAACACTGTAAATCTTCCACCAAACCTTCCCCCAAAGGGACCTATATCCATATACTAGAGTGACTTCACCAAGTAACAGGAAATACCAAGACCTTTCAAGGATTACTTGACAATGGCCCAAAATTTATGCTAACATTTTGGTACCCAAAATCTCACTATGGCTCATCAATCAAAATGATGGCTTATAGGGGTCAGATGGACAAAATGACATGCATGGTAGATGTCAATCAGCCTTTCTCCTCAGCTACCTTAGTGTTTGTTCAAAGGCTTCCATGAATAAAACGGCCATGTTAGCAGAGATGAAACCTATACTTAGGCTCAACAATATGGACTTCCCCTTATCAAATCTGACCTGGATAACATCATTGCTGAGCACCCAACCTGCTAAAAGCAGCAACTAATAATAACCCCTAAATATGACATCATTTCTTTTTAAGAAACAGCCTGGTGTCAGGTTAATGATAACGGACCTCTTTCATAATGGAAGGGGCAGAAATCTATCTTTGCTGGAATAGACACAAATTCTGAAAACAGATTTGCTTTCCCTACCCCTAATGCTTTCTGCCAGTCCTACCACCTGTGGACACTCAGAATGCCTTAACTACCATCATGGCATTCCCCGCAGCATTGCATCCGGTAAAGGAACTCATTTAACAATACAGGAAGTACAGCAATGGACTCATGCTTATGGAATTAACTAGTCTTACTGCATATTCCATCATCCAGAAATAGCTGATGTATTTGAAAGATGAATGGCTTACTAATGACTCAGTTATTCCACCAGTTTTGAGATATCTTAAAATGATAGTGTTCTGTTTTAAATCAGTGTATGTTCTGAATCAGACAATTATATAGCCAGAATTCATGGGTCCAGGAGTTAAGGGGTGGAAGTGGTAGTGGCTCCTTTTACTCCCATTTCACCTAATAACTCACTTGCAGGATTTTTCTTCCTGTCCCAGCATCCTTAGCTCCACTGGTCTTAGTTCTCATGGGCAAAATATTTCTAACCAGGGAATGGAACAGAAATAATTAAATTTAATTAGAAGGTGAGACGGTCATCTGGCCATTTGTGACCCCACACATCACTGAACCAACAGTAATCCCATGTTACAATTAATCCATTATATTAAACTTTCATTATTCAAATTGCTGTGTGATTTCTATCTCCTGAATGGACCATGACTGATAACACTTCTTTTTTACACTAAGCAACCATATTTTCTAAGCACTGCTTTAGCTGAATCTCACAAGTTTTAATATCTTACATCTTAATTTCTATTCAATTCCAAATATTTTCCAATTTCCCTTATAATCTATTCTTTAACCCACCAGTTTTTAGGCCGTGTGTTAATTTCTAAATGTTTTTCCCAGATTTTTTTTTGTTTGATTTAGAATTGAATTCCACTATGGTCAGAGAACATATTTTTATGATTCCAATCCTTATAAATATATTGAGTCTTATGATTCATATGTCCACTCTTGCTTCCATGTGCACTTGAAAAAAGAGTGTATTCTGCTGTTGTTGGTTGGAAGGTTCTATAAATATCAAAATGTCAAATGTACTAAAACATGGAACAGCTGTTTTATATGCTTATTTACTGTCTACTCATTCAATCAATTGCTAAGCGAGTATTGAAATCCCCAATCAGAATTGTAAATTTATCTATTTCTCTCTTTAACTTAGTTTTTGTTTATCTATTTTAGAACTCTATTACTAGGAGCATGTATATTTAAGATTGTCATGTCTTACTGATGAATTAGCTTTTCATTTTAATAAAATCTCCCTATTTTATTTATGGTAATATTTCTTGCTTTAAAATCTACTTTGTCTGATATTAATGAAAAATGAAGGTGAAAGTAAAGGCATTTTAAGATAAGTGAAAATTGGGATAATTTCTACACTACCAGAAATTGCTAAAGAAGTTCTAGAAGATATAACCCCTTCAGTACAATTAGAGTTTGCATGGTATATCTTTCCCTACACTTTTTCTTTTAATTTATCTGTGTATTTTTGTCAAATTTCTCTTTTAAATAGTGTATAGTTGAGTCTTGCTTGTTTTTATCCATTCTGACAACATCTGCCTTTTCACTGACATGTTTAGTACAGTTGACCCTTGAACAACACAGGTTTGAACTGCACAGGTATACTTATAAGTGGATTTTTTTCAATACATATATTACTATGTTTACAATCTGAGGTTGGTTGAATTCACAAATGCAGAACCACAGATACAAAGTGCCAACTGTAAAGTTATATGTGGATTTTCGACTGCTGGGACGGGGGTAGTAGGGGCGTGTTGTGAGCACCCTGAACCTCCACATCACTGAAGGGTCAACCATATACCTAGGTTGAATACAGTTCTCTATACCATTGAATTTCAGTCTACTCTTTTACTATTTTTTCTATTTGTCTCATTTGTTAGCTGTTCCTCTGTTCCTTTATTCCTTCTTAAATATTAATATACTTCTTAAATATTAAAATACTTAAATATTTTTAGTATTCTATTTTATTTCTGTACTGCCTTCATAGGTATACCTCATTGCATTATTCTTTTCATTATTGTTCTATGGGTATGCACTCTTAACTTATTACAATCTTTCTTAGTTAAAATTGTACCACTTCTTGTTAAACAAAGGCATCATAAAAATATAGTTATATTTACCTCTTTCTTTATGCTACAGTTGTCATGTATATGACATCTATATATGTTATAAGCCTCACAATACTATACCATAATATTTTCTTTAACTTATAATATATCCTTTAAAACAGCTGAAAGAAAAACAAGATACCTTTTTTTACTCACATATTAACATATCTTCATTCCTCTTTATATATCCATAGTGATCTTCATTCTTCTTTATATATCTATAGTTTGCATCTGGTGTCATATCCCTTCAGTCTTAAGAATTTCCTTTATCATTTCTGGTAGTGTATAATTATCTCAATTTTTACTTACCTGAAAATATCTTTATTTCACATATATATATGTAATTTTTGAATGATATTTTTTACTGGATATAGAATTCTGACAACACTAAAAACGTCAGTCAACTGTTTTCTGGCCTCCATTGTTTTCAATTAGAAGTCAGTGAAATTATTATCATTGTTCCCTTATATTTAATTTACCACGTTAACCTGGTGACTTTCAAGATTTTTTAAAAATTAATTAATTTATTTATTTTTGTCTGCGTTGCATCTTCATTGCTGCCCACGGGCTTTCTCTAGTTGCAGCGAGTGGGGGCTGCTCTTCTTTGCGGTGCACAGTCTTCTCATTGGAGTGGCCTCTCTTGTTGTGGATCATGGGCTCTAGGTGCATGGGCTTCAATAGTTGTGGCACTTGGACTCAGCAGTTGTGGCTCATGGGCTCTAGAGCGCAGGCTAAGTAGTTGTGGCACATGGGCTTAGTTGCTCCACAGCATGTGGGATCTTCCCAGACCAGGGCTCGAACCTGTGTTGCCTGCATTGGCAGGTGGATTCCCAACTACTGCACCACCAGGGAAGCCCTCAAGATTTCTTTATCTTTGTTTATTAAAGATTCAGCTCTGATGTACATAGATTTGATTCTTTTTATTTATCCTGTTTGGGATTCACTGAGATTCTTGGATCCATAAGTTTACATTTCTCACTAATTTGGCCAATGAATCTCCAGATATTTTTGTGACATATTCTACTCTCTGAGACTCCAGTTACATGGACATTAGACTTCTTGTATTGTTGCATGAATCATTGAGACTTTTCATTCATTTCTTTTCTGTTCTTAGATCAATAGAAATTATTGAATTTGATCTTCAAGTTAATTGACCCTTTTACCAATTACAATTTTCTGTTAAGAAGATTAGTAAATATTTCATTTCAAATATTTTAACTTTCAGTTCTATAAATTCTATTTCTTTCTTATTACAGCTCTCATTTCTTAACTGAGATTCCACATCTGTTTGTTCAATAAGAGCATGGTTTCCTGTAAATCTTTGGACCTATGTATACTACCTGCTTTTAAGTCCCTGACTACTAATTTGGGCCATCTTAAGGTTAACTTATACAGACTAGCTTTCTCTTGATTATGGGTCATATTTTTCTGTCCATTCCAATGGTGAACATTTAATTGTATACTGGGCATTGTGGAGGATACATTATAGAAATACTTGGATTCATTAATCTTGGTGCACTTGCCATCTTTGAGTAGACAATGTCAGGAAGTCTCCCTACAGCACAGTATTTGGACTTGCTAAATTCATTCACCTTGACCTGAATCTTCCAATACATGAACGGATGAAGTCACCAACTGAGTCATGTCATTTTCTTCTTTAGGGTTACATGGTACTCTGTGTATAGCACTAATCACACTCTACTGAACTCAGCTGCAAGCAGATTGTAAGCTACTCAAGAGCAAGGCTCAGGTCTTATCTCTGCATCTAGTGCCTAACCCAGTGCCTAATACTCAGAGTGGATGTGTATGTCATATTTGTTGATGTAACAAAATGAATCATTTAAAAAGTCAGAAATCATATAATGCTAACACAAAATTCACAAAATACTGTTAATATGTGGGTCATTTAACTCTTTGTTAACTCAAAGACTCTAACATAAGCTCAGTTTCAACTGACGATATCAATGCACCACAATACAAGGTAATTTTAAATGCTTATGGTAAACATTTAAAGAAATATATTCATGAGGTTCAATATACTTTGTTTACAAAGGCAGGAATGAAAACAGAACATTTCAGGAAGAGTCTATCAATACTGACTGAAATGAAGCTCCAGCATCTAAAACATAAAGTTTACTCATTCATCATAACTTATTCCCTGATTAGAATAAATTGTGTGTGTGAGCGTGTAAATTCCTTGATTAGAATAAATTGTATGTGTTTGTACATATGGATGGAGTAACAGAAAGAGCATGGAATTTAGGATTAATAGATCTGTAATTGAGCCTCCATTTTTAGTCCTACTTCTATCTCTAATGTTGTATGTGCCCTTAGGAAAGTCCCTTACTCTACCCCCAGTGTATTTCTCTGAAAATGAGGTAGTAATATTTATCTTACACAGTGCTGTTATCATCAAATGAGGTCATGAATGTGAAAGACCTTTGTGAACTGTAAAGAGTTACATACATATTAGGGATAGCTATAAAATAATTCCAATAAAGCATTATTATCAATACCTTTGACCATAGCATTCATCACATCTAAAACTCCCAAATGTTATCTCTCCCCTCACAAAAATATACATGCATACTTACACACACACACATGAATACATATGCTACCACACATGTGTACATACTTCATTCAGCAGCAACATCAAAACTGATCTGGGATCTTGCACCTTTTAAATATGCCTTTTTAAAAATTAAGCCCTGTGGGTCACTTACTTACTGTCTTAATATGGCTTAATTTTATCCCTCCTGCCTACCTCCCTCCTCTCTCCTCCTGGAAACATTTATACTCATTAAGAAAATGTTTTATTCTACTTATTGTTGGTAGGGCTGCAACTATATTCTCTAATCCATCATGCATTGCAAGTAGGGAGTGTGAAAGGATATCAGGTGAAACTGGTTTTTCTCTAGAGAAGCTACAAAGTCAACACTGAAAATCCTATTTCAGAATGTTTAAGATCTGTAATAGTCTGTTTCACATTTTTTTTCCTAAGAGGTTAAGTATTAAACTATCTTAACTCTTGGTTTTATATGTCAAGCTATCAAGCAATCAGTTTCAAGTCTGTTATTTTTCTGGTTATGGCTAAAACATATTATCCTAGTATTAATCCAGTTTCCTTCCAAAGAAGGATTTTTTTCCTCCAGCCCAGTTTTAAGTGACTAATTTTAATAAATGCATGAATGTCAACTGAGCTTATGGAGCAAGTGAGAACTGTTTATAGGCAATCCTGCAATGGGGAAAAGTAATTTCAACTATGCTCCCAAGGTTGTCACCTCTACTTTGTCATTTTCTGTTAGTTTACTTTAGGTGAGGGAAGTTTATATGGCAGGCAGAGGGAATATGATATGATATGTCTATCCAAACAAAAAACTAGAGATTCCTGGAAAAGACCTTATACTTAATATTTGTTCACACATGCATGTTTCCAAAGGTATATTAAGTACCTATTATTTGTCAGGCTAATATTCAATACAACAATGGGCATACAGAGATGAATAATACCCACCTGCTAGTACATCTAGCTTTTTCAGGCTTGTGTGTCTCTGCTCAGGCTCTTTTCTTTCCCTTGACTGTCCTCCCTCATCCCTCTCCCAGACTTCAAATGACCCAATGCCACAAAAAGTTAATTAACTATTACCTCTCTGAATTATTTTCTGACCTTCTAAATAGATTTGACCAGTTCTCTTTTTTGCACAACACTCCTGACCCCAAACAACAATCCTGTATGTATGCCTAGAGCAAGTTTTGGTATTCTTTGCTATTTTGTCTGTCTTCCCCATCGGACTGTGAATAACTTGAAACAGAGTCCCTGTAATACTCGTTACTGTAACCCCACAGCTAGTTAACTGCTTAACACCCAGTGCTTGAGAAATACACAGACTGAATAAATAACTGATATTATGGTTATTTTTCTGATGCACAGAAGAGATAAACAAAAAAAAGTGCTAAAAGAAAAGAGGTATGTGCAATGCACAAGAGAAGCAAGATAAAGAAATATGGGTAGAGTGAGACATTAGAGAATTATAACAAAAAGAAAGAAGATAATGAAGATAGCCTCCACATTAGCCAGCAATCTAAGTAACATGCATAATTACAGGAGAGAGCAATAAAACGATTCACTGTTCCTGATTCATCATACTGGAAGGATATGAGACCACATAGGCCTACCCACTCTTGTACTATTTGTTGCACTGCTCCTGTAGGAGCTGCTTCCTCCAGTGAGTCTAAAGTCATGCAAAGTGTGTAAAACAACTAACATTAGTGGGCAATTTACTCATGCATGAAGTGTGAGGGAGAGGGACAAGAATGATATCTAAACACTTAGGGAATGGAGGGGATGGGATGAGAGAAGACCAGAAACCTTTCAACATAGAAGACCACACATGCCTTCTGATATCTTTCCACCCCCCATTATCCCTCAGCTTCCCAGCTGAGAACCACACACACCTTCTATTTCCCCCAACTTAATGAAAAATAGCAGTGCCCACATAGGCAAAAGTGGACAGGGTCAAAGAGTGCTTCTCTAAGAGAGTTTAAGGAAATTATGGAAGCAAATGATCTATAAAAGAAGAAAATTGGATTCTGTGGTATATTTCTGCTAGGGTTTGAGGGAAGAAATACTTATACCAGAGAAAATTCTTTGAGAATATGATGGAAATGACACATTCATACTTGTGCACAAAATCTAGTAAATAATTCCATAAAGTGCAAAACCCCTCTAAGCCCTTCCAAACACTACTCCTCAAGGCACTATGAACCTCAGGTTGAGATACCTCTCCTAGAGGGATACCCAGCAATGTTTATCACAGAGACTCTGACATCAGCTATGATGTCACCCAACTGTGAGAGCCTGCAACGAAGGACACTGGACAAAGAACCCCAGCCCTGTTGACCTCCTCACATCAGGATCTGTGGAACACAGAATAAATTACAGGTCACCTAGAAGATGCAGCAATACTATTTCTGTGGTTCAGAACAGAAAAATAAAACTGGAAAGTAAGGGACAGGAACTACCCTGGGGATGGAATCACAATAGAAGTGTGTGAAAAGACATGTTGCCGTATCAGTGTCTCTTCGTATCTTCCAGCTCTGTCTCACAGCAGAGATAAACTAGCAGTAAGATCCACAAAAAATATTCCCACATGGACTTCCCTGGTGACACAGTGGTTAAGAATCCACCTGTCAAGGCAGAGGACACAGTTTCGAGCCCTGGTCCAAGAAGATCCCACATGCCGCTGAGCTACTAAGCCCACGCATCACAACTAATGAGCCTGCGCTCTAGAGCCTGCAGGCCACAACTACTGAGCCCACATGCTACAACTATTGAAGCCTGTGCTCTAGATCCTGTGCTCCACAGCAAGAGAAGCCACCACAATGAGAAGCCCGTGCACCGAAACGAAGAGTAGCACCCGCTCACACCAACTAGAGAAAGCTCGCGTGCAACAATGAAGACCCAACACAGCCAAAAATAAATAAATTAAATAAATTTGAAAAAAGAAAAGCCTATTAAAAAATATTCCCACAACCTTCCTCATTGAGGATATAAAATAACGTAGCATGAATATGATTATTTTGATAAAAATTGTATTGGGAGAAGGATGACTTTGCACTCTTGCTGATAGAAGGGAATTCAATGACATTTGCCTTAGACTCTGCAATCAGAATAGCCAGTATCTAAGACAACTACTTCAATGCCACTGCAGTTACTACATAGAAGTTTTAAATCTGAAAGCCTTCCATAGGTTGAAAAAAGAAGTGTGTTTATAAAAAGTACATCTGGATAAAAGTGCAGTTATAGAGGACAGCCACCAATACATTCTCTCCCAGCTTAGCCTCTAGAAACGACAGAGATTTTTGCCTTGATTGCAAAGAAGGAAGGGAGACACACAGAAATGAATACTAGCTAAGGAGCTAACATGGCTGGATAATGAAAGAAATGACCCTTTTTGCTGAGGCTGTTCATTCTTCAATCAGCAAGAATTAAGAAAATCGTTTCTGAAATGACTGTCACGAGGCAATTGAGTTAACTTCTGAGAATGAAAGCCATCATCAGACTGTCTCTGCAGCTTCACTTCCTAAGACCTCTTTCACATCTGTTCCAACTGCCTCTTCTCCACTCCTCCTTACCACACTAGGTTAAGGATTTGACTGTCTGAGAGGAGCCAGGTAAAGTGAGGGCCAAAAGAGGTTTGCAAGCAGAACTCCTCAGGCACAGAAACAAGTAGTCTTAATCTGGCTTGGAATGATTCTTGTATCTGGTAACAAAATTTGACAGAGCAAAAACCTTGCTTTCCGCTTTGCCCTTAGAGCATGAGAAGGAAAAGCATTTCAACTCTTTGACATTATTCTCCACATTGTATTTGATGAACTTGTGAATCATGGCATGTTTATGAGTAGACACACATTACACTGGACCAAAGTTTTCCTGACAAAACAATTCAATCTGTTAAGAAATGTTTCTGCCCACAGCTCTATGTAGGGCATCTTTGACCTCCTTGTTCCTCAGACTGTAAATAACAGGGTTCAGCAGAGGAGTGATGATGGTGTAGGTCACAGAGAGAAGAAGATATTTTTCTATTGCATTTTCTGACTTGCGCTTGAGGTAGGCAATGGAGCCACAGCCATAGTGGACCATGACCACAGTGAGGTGGGAGGCACATGTGGCGAAGGTCTTCTTCTAGCCCTTGGTTGAAGGCATCTTAAGGATGGAAGAGATAATGAGGATATAGGAGGTGAAGAACAGGCCCACTGGAACAAAAATCACATATTGAACTTACACCATAATTGATAATCTCATTGATAGTGGTATCAATGCAAGAAAGTTTCATGACTGGGTAAATGCCACAGAAGGGCAAATGGAACATGGTCATTATATGGAGAAATGCCATAACCAGACCAGTGCCAAAGGACACACAGACTAACCTAGCACACACTCCTTTGTTCATGAGAACTGTGTACCTCAGGGGTTTTCAGATGGCCACATAGTAGTCATAGCCCATAGCTGTGATCAAGAAGCAATTATTAGTCACAAGATGACAGAAAAGAACATCTGGGTTCCAAAGCCTTACAAGGAGATAGGCTGGTTATGAAAAATAAGACCAGAAAGCACTCGTGGGACGATGACCAATGTGTACACGGTCTCAGAACTAGCCAGCATGCTCAGGAAGAAGCACATGGGTATGTGGTGGTGAAGGACAACACAAATGACGGTCACAATGATGATGTTCCCAGCCAGAGTGAAAATGGAGATGGTAAGGAAAACCACAAAGAGGGTTATCTGGTGCTTTCCAAAGATAGAGAACCCCAGGAAGATGAATTCTGCCACTCTGTGAAGTTCTTTCTCTGCATTTCACTATATCAGTGCCCTAAAGCAATAAAAGGAATCAGTCATCAAGGGGAAAATTCCCATCAGCAATTGGACTTCACAGCAAGGGACAATGACAGCTGAACTGAGAGAGTGAGTCCAATTCCCCCCTTGTGACCAACAAGCTCACGTGTATGGCCCTGGCACAGAAAGAAAGAAAACTACTTTTGTCTCTTTGGGGCTTATACATGTGAACATGATCACTATGGAGCAAACTTCCCCTGTGCATGAAGACTTCCAAGCAAATGCTCACCACACACCCATCATAGTGATGTTAGGAAGGGGAAGAGAACAGCCAGGAAAGAGTAATGCTCTGTGTCCCTATCAGTAATGATATCCACCACTTAAAACAAACTCTAGGAACAAAGGGCTCACTAATAAAGTGCATGTCAAGAAAATGATAAAGATGAGAGTTTCGAAGGGGATATATAGCAGAAGGAAGTAGACTTGAAGATGACGAACTGTGATAAGCAGTCCCTGGATCTGGAAACAGGGCCACCAAGAACTTTTACACAGTATTTCAGTTGAGTTCTGAATCTAGAAACCTCATTTCAGAGAGAGAATGTGGTCCAAATATGTCACCACACCCTCAAAGAACAACTACAAAACAACTTCTGTTGTGATCACTCTACTGAAAGAGTTCACTCAAGTCCCGCCACAGTAATCATTTTTGCTGACTCCAGTAGTACTTTTAAGAATGAAGTCAGGAAAAGAGTTGGGTAATTGGGAGAACATTGTCTAGTTTCCACTGTAATAGGAAAGGATTAGGACAATTCAAGGTGTGGACAAGGGAATGTAAGTACCAGAGTTGAGAGAGGAGGAGAAAGGAGTCTGCCAGCTACTTGGAGCTGAACTGGCCTACCAATTTTTATTTTAATTGGAGTAAAACTGCTTTACAATGTTGTGTTAGTTTCTGGTGTACAATGAAGTGAATCAGCTATATGCATACCTATATACCCTCCCTCTTGGACCTCCCTCCCCCCACTTCGATCTAGGTCACCACAGAGCACTGAGCTGAGCTCCCTGTGCTATACAGCAGGTTCCCACTAGCTATCTATTTTTAAAAATCTGGTGAACACAGAATTTGATATAATTACAAGAAACAGTGCACTAGTCCCCTCTGTTGAAAAGCAAGAGTACACAGCCTGTATGGACAGCATACATCTGATCCTGTGGTTCTCTACAATGACCATTCCATTGTTCTCCCTCCTTTCATTTTCAGAATTACTGAAATAGACTTCCTCTCCCACCTCCCATAATTCCCTGAAAGTCAGCTTCATCACAGTCCCTCCCACAAAACTGTTCTCTCAAATGTCAAAGAAGTCTTCACTGCTAAAACTGTCAGACTTTGCTTTTTCCTCTTTCTCTTGTCCTTCTGATTCATTTTACACTTCTGAAAACCCTGCCTCCTGGAAACATTCTCTGACCTTGGTTTCCATGACACCACACTATTTTTTCTCTTTTCTCAGCACTCAGTTCTCTTCCATGAAGTTGCTCATTTCACCTATATTGTAGTTGGAAATGTTGTTCTTTGGTCAATCCTTGGCCCTTGCTATTTTCTCTTCATGCTCTCCTCAATTTTTTCAGTTATAATTTCTAAATTAATTGCTCTCAGATCTCTATTTCCATCAACAGTCTTTTCTCCAAGTTTATGATGTACCTTCCTCTGGACTTCTCTATTTGTGGGTCTTGCTGACATAATAAATTTTATTTTTTCAAAAACTAAACATTTACCCTCTTAGATTTGGAAAAGTCTCTCCATCTCAACTCCTCTGTCCTCCTCGATGACCTCACCCATATTCCAGTCAATCAAGGTCAGCATTTTGGAACCATATCTACCTCATCATCACATTCAATGGAACTCTTCCTTAAATAATGTCTACTGTCTATTCCATTTTCTAGATTCATAATGACCCTCATAAGATTAGGATAACAAATCCTCTAGTCAGGATAATAAAACATATGCCCATTCTAAAATGTATATGGAAATGCAAAGAACCAAGAATACCACAGCAATCTCAAAAAAATTTTAAAAGTTAAAGAACTTACACTACTGCAGTTGAAGACTACAGTAATCAAGGCAGCATGGTATTGGTGTAAGGATAGACATACAGATCAATGAAAAAAAACACAGTTCAAAAATAATCCACACATATACGATCAACTGATTTTTGATAAAGTTCTAAAGTATCTCAATAATAGTATTTTCAACAAATGTTTCTGGAACAACTGGATATCTAAATGGAAAAAAAATAAACCTCAAACTTTACCCTCATGCCATACACAAAATAACAACTCAACATGAATCAAAGACATAAATATAAAAGCTAAAACTAAAAATTCTAGACAAAAATGTGATAAAATCATGACCTTGGAATAAGCAAAGTTCCTAGATACAAAATAAAAACAATAAACTATAAAAGGACAAAATCACAAATTGAACTTCATAAAAATAAATCTTCTATTCTTCAATAGACATTGTTAGAAAAGCAAAAAGGAAAGCCACAGACTGGGAGAAAATATCCACAATATACATTCTGAATAAAAGTTTAGACATATGTAAAGAATTCTTACAACTCAGTACTAAGATGCATTTTTGAAATTGGAAAAATATTTAAACAGACATTTTACATAAGAAGATATACAAATGGTCAATAAGTGCATGAAAGGATACTCAACATCATAACATCATTAGTCACCAGAGAAATGTAAAATAACACCATGAGATACCACTATACACTCACTCAAATGGCTAAAATTTAAAACAAAGCCTAATATTGTCAAGGAACTGAAAGAACTGGAACTCTTAAACATTGATGGTGGCCATGTAAAATGGTACAACCAATCTGTAAGAGTTTGGCATATTTTTAGAAAGGAAAATATATGCTTAGCCCATAATTCAATATTTTTGCTAAGTATTCACACAAGAGAAATTAAAATATGTGTCTACACAGAGACCTGTACATGAATGTTCCTAGAAGCTTTATTCCTAAAAGCCAGAAACTGGAAACAACTCGAATGTTTATGGTGTACCTGTGTAATGAAATACTGCTCAGCAATAAAAGGAACAGATTACTAATACAAACAACATGACTGATCTTTAAAAACATTATAATGAATCAAAGAAGTAGATACAAAAAAGCGCATACAGTGTAATTCCATTTATAGAACACTCTAGAAAATATAATTTTATTTTATACTGCAAGAAAACAAGCAGTAGTTGCCAGAACTGTTAGGGAATTGACTGCAACAGAACACTAGGGAACTTTTAGGGATGAAGGAAATGTTCTTGATTATGATGGTAGTTATACAGGTACATAAATTTATCAAAATCCACCAAAATGTATACTTAAATTGGTACATTTTGTTGTTATTTACACTGCATGGTATTTATCATACTGCATAATATTGTATAGTACAATATTATGTAATCTATTACAGCTCCTCTAAGTTGATTTTTTAAAAGATTCTCATTTGGCCACAAATAAGATTCTATGCCTGCAAATCTGTCACTGCTAGATCCACAGTTCCATAAGGTCTCATTGTGATGTAAGAAACATGGGAATTGTCTAGGACTTGGAAAATCTGGAACCTGATCTGGAAACTGCCAATGTCAAAACATGTGGTCTTGGGTGAAACACTTAAAATTATTCTTGGTATACCCCTCTGATAGGAAGAGGCTACCCAAGAATTTGTAAAAAGTCAACAAAAACAAAGAAGAAGACAGTGTGAGACAATGAAAGATGAGACAGACAGAGAGAAATGTAATTGCAGATTCTCCTCTTGGGAAAATAAGAACACTGAAATGGAGTAATATACAATGAAAAGATAGTATAGCAAATGTTTTAATCATGAAGATTATATTCCAAATAAAAGAAAAGGAGAAAAAAAGTTTGAAGATGCAATAAGAATTGCATTTATAAGGGAAGACACTATTACAGAATTTATTGATACTTACAATGAATCATGTACATTACTTATATTTTTAAACATCTTTATTGGAGTATAATTGCTTTACAATGTTGTGTTAGTTTCTGCTGTATAACAAAGTGAATCAGCTATACATATACATATCCCCATATCTCCTCCCTCTTGCGTCTCCCTCCCACCCTCCCTATTCCACCTCTCCAGGTGGAAACAAAGCACCGAGCTGATCTCCCTGTGCTATGTAGCTGCTTCTCACTAGCTATCTATTTTACATTTCATAGTGTATATATGTCAATGCTACTCTCTCACTTCGTCCCATCTTACCCTTCCCCCTCCCCATATCCTCAAGTCCATTCTCTACGTGGGTGTCGTTATATCTGTCCTGCCCCTAGGTTCATCAGAACCTTTGTTGTTGTTGTTGTTAGATTCCACATATATGAGTTAGCACATGGTATTTGTTTTTCTCTTTCTTACTTCACTCTGTATGACAGTCTCTGGGTTCATCCACCTCACTAAAAATTACTCAACTTCATTTCTTTTTATGGTGAGTAATATTCCATTGTATATAGGTACCACATCTTCTTTATCCATTCATCTGTCAATGGACACTTAGATTGCTTCCATGCCCTGGCTATTGTGAATAGTGCTGCAATGAACACTGTGGTACATGACTCTTTTTGAATTATGGTTTTCTCAGGGTATATGCCCAGCAGTGGGATTGCTGGGTCATATGGTAGTCCTAATTTTAGATTTTAAGGAACCTCCGTACTGTTCTCCATAGTGGCTGTATCAATTTACATTCCCACCAACAGTGCAAGAGGGTTCCCTATTATCCAGCAATTATTGTTTGTAGATTTTTTGATGATGGTCATTCTGATTGGTGTAAGGTGATATGTCACTGTAGTTTTGATTTGCATTTCTCTAATGATTAGTGATGTTGAGCGTCCTTTCATGTGTTTTCTGGCAATCTGTATATCTTCTTTGGAGAAATGCCTATTTATGTCTTCTGCCCATTTTTGGATTGGGTTGTTTGATTTTTTGATATTGAGCTGCTTCTATATTTTGGAGATTAATCCATTGTCAGTTGTTTCATTTACAAATATATACTCCCATTCTGAAGGTTGCCTTTTCATCTTGTTTATGGTTTCTTTTGTTGTGCAAAAGCTTTTAAGTCTCATTAGGTCCCATTTGTTTATTTTTGTTTTTATTTCCATTTCTCTAGGAGGTGGGTCAAAAAGGATCTTGCTGTGATTTATGTCATAGAGTGTTCTGCCTATGTTTTCCTCTAAGAGTTTTACAGTGTCTGGCCTTACATTTAGGTCTTTAATCCATTTTGAGCTTATTTTTGTGTATGGTGTTAGGGAGTGATCCAATCTCCTACTTTTACATGTACCTGTCCAGTTTTCCCAGCACCACTTATTGAAGAGACTGTCCTTTCTCCACTGTACATTCCTGCCTCCTTTATCAAAGATAAGATGCATGGGTTTATCTCTGGGCTTTCTATCCTGTTCCATTGATCTATATTTCTGTTTTTGTGCCAGTACCATACTGTCTTGATTACTGTAGTTTTACAGTACAGTCTGAAGTCAGGGAGCCTGATTCCTCCAGCTCTGTTCCTCTTTCTCAAGATTGCTTTTGCTATTCAGGGTCTTTTGTGTTTCCATACAAATTGTGAAATTTTTTGTTCTAGTCTGTGAAAAATGCCAGTGGTAGTTTGATAGGGATTGCATTGAATCTATAGATTGCTTTGGGTAGTAGAGTCATTTTCACAATGTTGATTCTTCCAATCCAAGAACATAGTATATCTCTCTATCTGTTTGTATCATCTTTAAATTCTCTCATCAGTGTCATAGTTTTCTGCATACAGGTCTTTTGTCTCCTTATGAAGGTTTATTCCTAGGTATATCATTCTTTCTGTTGCAACGCTTAATGGGAGTCTTTCCTTAATTTCTCTTTCAGATTTTTCATCATTAGTGTATAGGAATGCAAGAGATTTCTGTGCATTAATTTTGTAGCCTGAAACTTCACCAAATTCATTGATTAGCTCTAGTAGTTTTCTGGTAGCATCTTTAGGATTCTCTATGTATAGTATCATGTCATCTGCAAACAGTGACAGCTTTACTTCTTCTTTTCTGATTTGAACTCCTTTTCTGTCTTTTTCTTCTCTGATTGCTGTGACTAAAACTTCCAAAACTATGTTGAGTAACAGTGGTGAGAGTCAGCATCCTTGTCTTGTTCCTGATTTTAAAGAAAATGGTTTCAGTTTTTCACCACTGAGAATGATGCTGGCTGTGGGTTTTTCATATATGACGTTTATTATGTTGAGGTAAGTTCCCTCTATGCCTATTTTCTGGAGAGTTTTTACCATAAATGGGTGTTGAATTTTGTCAAAAGCTTTTTCTGCATCTATTGAGATGATCATGTGGGTTTGCTCCTTCAGTTTGTGAATATGGTGTATCACATTGATTGATTTGCATATATTGAAGAATCCCTGCAGTCCTGGGATAAACCCCACTTGATCATGGTGTGTGATCCTTTTAATGTGCTGCTGGATCCTGTTTAGTAGTATTTTGTTGAGGATTTTTGCATCTATGTTCATCAGTGATATTGGTCTCTAGTTTTCTTTTTTTGTGATATCTTTGTCTGGCTTTGGTATCAGAATGATGGTGGCCTTGTAGAATGAGTTTGGGAGTGTTCCTCCCTCTGCTATATTTTGGAAGAGTTTGAAGAGGATAGGTGTTAGTTCTTCTCTAAATGTTTGATAGAATTCACCTGCGAAGCTATCTGGTCCTGGGTTTTTGTTTGTTGGAAGATTTTTAGTCACAGTTTCAATTTCAGTGCTTGTGACTGGTCTGTTTATATTTTCTATTTCTTCCTGTTTCTGTTTTGGAAGGTTGTGCTTTTGTAAGAATTTATCCATTTCTTCCAAGTTGTCCATTTTATTGGCATAGAATTGCTTGTAGTAATCTCTCATTTGTAGTTCTGCAGTGTCAGTTGTTACTTCTCCTTTTTCATTTCTAATTCTATTGATTTGAGTCTTCTCCCTTTTTTTCTGGATGAGTCTGGCTAATGGTTTATCAATTTTGTTTATCTTCTCAAAGAACCAGCTTTTAGTTTTGCTGATCTTTGTTATTGTTTCCTTCATTTCTTTTTCATTTATTTCTGATCTGATCTTTATGATTTCTTTCCTTCTGCTAACTTTAGGGTGTTTTTGTTCTTCTTTCTCTAATTGCTTTAGGTGTAAGGTTAGGTTGTTTGAGATTTTTCTTGTTTCTTGAGGTAGGATTGTACTGCTATAAAATTCCCTCTAGAACTGCTTTTGCTGCATCCCATAGGTTTTGGGTCATCGTGTTTTCATTGTCATTTGTTTCTAGGTATTTTTTGATTTCCTCTTTGATTTCTTCAGTGATCTTTTGGTTATTTTATAGCGCATTTTTTAGCCTCCATGTGTTTGTATTTTTTTACAGTTTTTTTTCCTATAATTGATATCTAGTCTCATAGCATTGTGGTAGGAAAAGATATTTGATACGATTTCAATTTTCTTAAATTCACCAAGGCTTGATTTGTGACCCAAGTTATGGTCTATCCTGGAGGATGTTCCATGAGCACTTGAGAAGAAAGTGTATTCTGTTGTTTTTCCATGGAATGTCCTATAAGTATCAATTAAGTCCATCTTGCTTAATGTGTCATTTAAAGCTTGTTTCCTTATTTATTTTCATTTTGGATGATCTGTCCATTGATGAAAGTGGGGCGTTAAGGTCCCCTACTATTTTTGTGTCACTGTTGATTTCCCCTTTTATGGCTGTTAACATTTGCATTATGTATTTAAGTGCTCCTATGTTGGGTGCATACATGTATGTTATTTAAATCTGAGTGAATCTGTTAAGGAAAGGGAAATAATTTAAAACATGCAACTTGGGCCAATCTCCTGAAAAATGATATTACAGGAGAATTACTCCTGCAGAAAACGAACAAACAAAACTCTATTGCCTCTTCTCCAGAGACCTTGAAACACAAATTGCAAGATGCCAGGGACTGTTTAAAAATTTGTGAATATTATAGGTATGTGAAGAAGCCAGAGAGAGAAAAACACTTGATCATAAGATGGGAAAGAATCTGCTAGTCTGTGCTATTTTTTTCTTTTTTTCCCAAGACATGAGCCCAATTGGCATATCTTTGTAGTTTCTCACCCCAGAACTCCAGATCCTGGCCCAAAAGATCTGCAAGAGCAGAAAGGACTAGAGCTCGCTTAAGTTAGAAAGACATACAGGTATCCCCAACACCTTGCAAAATTAATCTGAAAGCATATACAAAACCAAAAAAAAAACAGGACTTCCCTGGTGTCCAGTGGCTAAGGCTCCACTCTCTCAATGTAGGAGACCCAGGTTTGATCCTTGGTCAGGGAACTAGATCCCACATACCACAACTAAAGATCCCGCAAGCCACAATGAAGATCCCACGTGCTGCAACTAAGACCTGGTACAGCCAAATAAATAAATAAATAAATAAATAAATAAATAAATAAATAAATAAATATTTTTTTAAAAATCCAGGAACTTCTCTGGTTGTGCAGTCGTTAAGAATCTGCCTGCCAATGCAGGGGACACGGGTTTGAGCCCTGGTCCGGGAAGATCCAACATGCTGCAGAGCAACTATTCTTGTGTGCCACAACTACTGAGACTGTGCTCTAGATCCTGTGAGTCACAACTACTGAGCCCACGTGCCACAACTACTGAAGCCCGCATGCATAGAGCCTGTGCTCTGCAACAAGAGAAGCCACTGCAATGAGAAGTCCGCCCACCACAACGAAGAGTAGCCCCCACTTGCCACAACTAGAGAAAGCCAACACACAGCAAAGAAGACCTAACACAGCCAAAAATAAAGAAAGAAAGAAGAAAGAAAGAAAGAAAGAAAGAAAGAAAGAAAGAAAGAAAGAAAGAAAAATTAAAACAAACAAACAAGCCCTCATGCTTCTTCAGGGATTTATAATCTTATAATCACTTACTCTCTCTAGATAGGACTGTAGCCTAGAGAAAGAGAGACACATGATATGTACACTGGCCCTGAAAGCTATGTCCATAGAAGGAGGAGAAGGAAAACCTATAAACTCAGACATCATGAGAGGAATCTCCAAGGAAAAGTCATGTTGACTAGCCCTGCTCTCCTGGGTCTCTTTTCCTCAAAACTTCCTGAGTGTCTCAAGGGAACCAGTATAGTCAGATTCCAGACAGGTGTCAAGGGATCTTACTAAAAAGGGGACTTCTTTATTTTTCCAAGTGGTTGGTGCTTTGTGATCCTGAAACCATCTTCTCAGATGGCTTCTCTATCCCTACCCTGGACTTTAGAAGACAGAGGATTAGCCTCTATAGTGTTTCCAAGAGAGACCATTTATGTAAATAAATCCAGTATTTCCCAACGACACACGTTTGTTAGTAAATTCCATTTTAGCAAGATAGATTTTCTTAGCCTGAGTATTAGTAGTTAGATCCCTTCTGGGAGACTTCCCAACGGGTATGGCATGTTCCTGGCATCTAGAGTTCCCTAAATTTGTCCCATGTCCACTCCTGTTGACTGACCCAAGTCCCTTTCCCCTGAGAATCCTTTAAGATTCTTCCGAGACTGTAGCAAATTATGTTTTAATATTTCCATTTGATCTATGCTTATTCTTCTCTTTCCTACATGGAAGTTATAGAATGGTATAAAAGCTATAATGTACTTTTCCTTCCTCCTTACACCTTATGGTAGAAGGCCATTTCGTCAGCCTAGAATTATGCACTCTGATTTAATACACACACACACACACACACACACACACACACACACACACACACCAGGATCAGATTCAAGCAGTCATCTCAACTATGGTGTCTGCTTCTATCCAGTTAAATGTCCTTAAACCTCCAGAGCATTTCAGTGGAAGTCAGAATAAGGAATTATTGAGTAGTCCCAAATCCTACTCTACCTTATGTTTCAAATCCAGTAACCTCTTGTTTCAGTCTTTCCCAGAGTTTATAGTGACCTTGATATCTTGCATAACCCTTGACTTTACAAGCTATCTGAAGCACATTCATAAATTCTTTAGTTAATCCTCAGTTATCTCCAACATCTCTGCTTTCTCCTAGCCTAGGTTTCTCTCATCTCTGACAGAGACAATGCCATTACTGATTCCCTTTCCCCCACACTTTTTTGACATTTTTATTTTTATTTTGACATTTTTATTTTTTGACATTTTTTGACAAAGATTTCGAACTTATAGAAGGGTTGCAAGTATAATATAAGGAACTCGTACGTACCCTTTTCCTGGATTCACCAATTGTTTATATTTTGTCCCATTTCCCTCATCATTTCTAACTAAATTAAGTTGAGAGTAAGTTGGACACATCATGTCCCTACACTCTTAAATACTTCTGTGAGAGTTTCCTAAGAAAAAGGAAATTCTATTACACGGCACAATAAAACTACAAAAACACTGAGTCAAGAACCACTATCTCTCACCTCAACACTTACTGGCAGGAGACAGAAATTAAGGCCCAGAATTCAGTTTTGCACATCACAATTCCAATGCTTCTCCTTCTGAAATGGAGAATACCCTATTCCTTCTTTGATTCTTCCTGACCCAGTAATGTTTTCAACCAGGGCCACGAGAAAGGATAAATTATCCTAGAAAAGAAAGAGCAAGAGGAGAATTAGACACCCCCCCCACCTTACCTCTCCTCCTTCCGCCTGATCAAGAACATTACTTCCCAAAGAAACTAGTCTCTTCGAGTGAATGATCACCCAATACGCATGTCCATCTAGAAGAAATATGCAAATGTTCATCCTCATTTTTTCCACGTACCAAATAATTTCTCTTACTTTCCTTTTTACTGCAGCTCGTCTGCTTCCCAAGCAGGACTGAATACCAGTTTTTCTCTCTAAATCCCTTTTTTTCCCTCAAACTTACAGAAAACTTGAAGGTGCAATACAAAGAACTTTTTTTTTCTTGAACCTTTAGAGTAAGTTGTTGACACAGGGCTCATCACCTTCAAATACTGTAGTATTCCCTACAAACAAAGGCATTCACCTACATACCACAAAGCAATCATCCCAATCAGGAAAGTAACATTGACTCATCACCATCATTCAATCTTCAGATCCCATTCAATGTTTTGCCAGGTGTCCCAACCATACTTCCAGCTCAGATTCAAGCTTTGCATTTATTGCCATGCTTTATTAACCTTCTTTAATCTAGGAAAGTTTCTCAGTCATTCCTTGTCTTTCATAACCTGGATAATTCCAAAGATTACAGGTCAGGTATTTTGTTAAAAGTCCCTGAAGTTAGCAGCCACATAGAACAGGGAGATCAGCTCAGTGATCTGTGACCCATCTAGAAGTGTGGGATAGGGAGGGTGAGAGGGAGATGCAAGAGGGAGGAGATATGAGGATATATGTATATGTATAGCTGATTCACTTTGTTATAAAGCAGAAACTAACACACCACTGTAAAGCAATTATACTCCAATAAAAATGTTTAAAAAAAAGAGAGAGAGAAAAACAGAAGTTCCTAAAGTTTAGTTTGTCTAATGTCTTCTCATGATTAGACTCAGGTAACAGATCTTTGGCAGGACAGAAGTGACGCTGTGTTCTTTCACTGCATGCTATCAAGAGGCACATGGTTCTGAATTATCCCACTTCTAATGATGTACAGGTGGATTGCTTAAGGTGGTAGAAGTCAAGATTCTCTACTTTGAAGTTACTCTTTCTCTTTTAAATTAATATTTTTCAGGGAGGTAGTTTGAAACTATATAAATATCCTGTTTTTTATCAAACTTAATTATTCATCTATATCATTTTAGTTTCATTGTTTACTGTTTTATTCAATAGGTTATAATTACTTTCAGTTTATATTGATTATTAAATTATCTCCAGTTGGATCCCCTTCAAGCTGGCTTTGGTGTCCTTTTGACAGGTCAACATTATTCTTTGATGATTTCCTTCCTTTCTGGCAAAAAAATAAATAAATAATAGTCTAGGCTCTCTCTTGTACCTTCCCTGGCTCAAACATGGAATTAGCAATTTCCTCAAGCATCCCTGGTTCTTTATACTGACATACAGTATGTAGAACGCAATGTCTGGATCTGCTTCCAGGCACTTGCACTGGAAACAGCTTTGGGGGCACGCACGTACACACACACACACTGAAAACCATGAGCTCACAGCAATACCTCTAATTTCCACCTAACACTACAGGATATATTCAGGTTTTCCACATTTTTGCATTGGCAATTCTTTTCCAACAGTAAGAAATCAGATGCCCGTTATCCTTCATATACTTTCTTATTTTACCAATTCCCTTGTGCATAGCTAACCTCCCTTCCTATCACTGTCCCTCACCTGCACAAATGTTCTCCTCACCCTGCTCCAGCTCCCAGTCCCTGGGCTGGCTCCTGCTGCCTGCAATACAAATGGTCATTCCTCGGCCCTCTACATTTGCACTTGGTCACCACTGTTCCCCACTTATTCCCTCCTCTGAGTGTGAGTGTCTTCTTTGCTGGGTCCCATATAATGGATTTAAGTCTAAATCTTTCAGTAAGGAAAGAGTTAAAGAGAGGAAAAGGAAGAACATTATTTGTTTGGGGTGTTTTTCACAAACTACACTGGTAATTTGTTGATCTACAATGAGAAATTGTAAGTATCAGGCATCTGCTATGTTCTCTGAACTCTGATAAGAATCTTTAATCCATGGGAATAAGCATAGCAAGGTGCCTGACTCAGTATTTTCCCTTCTTTTCTCTTAATTGTCTCTTCACTATTTTTTTTAATTCTACAAATTTGCATTACTGCTTGTTTAGTTCAAGAAATATCTAATGAGTCCCTAACATACACGAGGCAAAGTGCTAGATGATGGGTGGGATCCAGAGACAAGAAGGATAAAATAGAATCTTTTGTAAGGTTTGTAAGGATGTTCAGATTAATATACAAATAACTGTGAGACAATATTATAATACCAGAAAATGTCATAATAATGATTTTTCAAGAACTTACTCTGTAAAAAGCACTGCATGCATTTACTACCTACTAAAACCCCACAAAGGAGGGCAGTTATATTACTGTCCTCACATGAGGAGCTGCAGGGTCAAAAAGTTTGAATGCCTGCTTAAGCTTCCAAATTTAGAAAATAAGTGAGCTGGATTTGGAATCCAAATTTGTCCAAAGTCTTTTCCTTTTATCACTATGGCATTCAGAAGATGGAAACATCCCATCTTATCAGATCAGGAGAGACTTCAGGAAGCAAATGGCATATAAGGTAGACTTTTAAGAACTGGGGTTTTAAGAAACAGATATGCCTGAAAGCTACTTCGGTTACAGGGAAAAGAATGAATCAAAGGATTTAAAGGAGAGACTCAGGGCATGTATCCACAAGTAGAAGAGGTTGAGTGCACAGTGGGATTTGTGGAAGAAGTAAGACAAGACCAGTAGATTGGGAAAGAACTGTGAATGGTTCTAGGCCCCAGGATAATGAGCCTGCATTTCATTCAAGATGCAAAAGTTAACCTAAGCCCAACTCCAACTCTAAACCTCACCAAGGTTGTCAGAGGAATGACAATGTGGAGAACTGCTTCCAGGAAGTGGCAATTAGGGTCTGGCCAGCTCAGAGGATTCGAACAGAAGGAAAAAAAGGTTTCTGGATGGTGGTTACTAAATCAGGGCAATCAGTCCCAGAGGTTGGGAGGCAAGATGAAGTAAAGGGGATGAAGTGCCGACCAAAACAAAAGGGGAGCGGGCAGGAGGAAAATAACCAAAATAAGATGTAGAGCAGTTTAATGGGATTAAAAGTAGAATAGATGGAATAATGTCTATGTTTAAGGAATTTCAGTTTGAAATAGGGAGAGGAGAGCAAGGTTAAGTTATTGTAACTTCAATACATGATGGTTTAACTACAAAAGAGATGGAGGTCACTGGATGTAGCCCATCAAAAAAGTCACTCTCTTATCTGCAAAACCTAAGTACTGCATGGCACACAAGAGATGTTCACAAAAACTGTGTGTAATGAGTGCACACCTGAATGGATGTGAAGGCAGTATTGCCACAGATAGACATTGAACCTCACCTTGAGAGGCTGGAGGCAGAAGAAAACAAAACTATCAGATTCTGACATCTCTGAGGATAGTGAATGAGGGTCTGGGAGGGAAAGGGTCATGAGAAAGGGGAAAGGAAAAGGGACAGATGAAAGATGAGTCAGGACAATTCTCCAGAAATCAGAGGCAGTGTCCTCCATTGCTCTGAATCTCTGCAGCAAAGTGCTGGCATATCTTTTTTTTTTTTTTTTTTTTTTTGCTTTATAACAAATTTAATCAGTTATACATATACATATGTTCCCATATCCCCTCCCTTTTGTGTTTCCCTCCCACCCTCCCTATCCCACCCCTCCAGGCAGTCACAAAGCACCGAGCTGATCTCCCTGTGCTATGCGGCTGCTTCCCACTAGCTATCTACCTTACATTTGGTAGTGTATATATATCCATGCTGCTCTTTCACTTTGTCACAGCTTACCCTTCCCCCTCCCCATATCCTCAAGTCCATTCTCTAGTAGGTCTGTGTCTTTATTCCTGTCTTAGTGGATTCAGTGTCTACAGCAGAAACCAGAATCCCAGAATGTCCCACAGACTACTTCACAGAAGAACAAAAAGAAGAAAAGGCCCTGCACCCATAGCCCATGAAAGGCCCAAGTTCAGGGAGACACCCCCTCCCACCCACGTGGCTCAGGAGCTCCCAACAGAGCACACAGCCATCAGCAGAGGGGCCCCTGGAGGGTGGAGTCAAGCCCTCCTGATGTGGCCAGCATGGCCCTTCATCTCATCTGTAACACTGCAGCTCCACAGCACTCTCTTCCCAGCACCAGAATCTGGGTCACAGTGGGGTGGAGCTCTGGCAGTTCCTTGTACCTAATAAGTAACTCCCACTGATTTTTCAGCCCTTCATGCCCCACCAGTAGCTCTGACTGTCAGCACCAGGGGACAGGCCTGGAAAATCACTCACACATTGTTTGTGCTCTCCATCCCCCATCCTCACCCAGAGGTGCAGATAAACCCTGAATAGCCTGAGTTCTAAGAATGAGAATCTCTATGTGGGTTAGTCAGAAGCTCCGTAGATAACTAACCACTATGCTGTGTGCTACATTTATTCTGGTCACCACTGTTTCTCTAACAGCCCCAGGTCAAGGATATGTAGCCACTGCTATGGGTCTCTGTTCTCACCAATCTCCCAGAAGCCTGTGCTCAGACAGGTTGGAAGGTCGGTGTATTTGAGTCTGTGCAGTAGGGAAGGTGGGAGGGACCATGAGAAGGAAAGACTAGAGATTGCTGAATACAAGACTGAATTTATGATTTCTCCTGTTGATATTTTAGTTGAAGATTGTTGTATTTCCTTCTTTCTCTCACAGACATGAATAGGAAGGTGTTTACTTTTCCTAAATGGCCTAGTAACATTCATGTGAGCTTGATCACACAGCTGGAAAAACCTCTGGAGAACTTCACTGTGTGCCTTTGTGCTTGCCCTGACCTCTCTCCATGCCTCTAGACTCTTCTACAGCTGCAGGCCAAGAATAACAACATGATCATTTTTAAAGCTAGTATCGGAAAGTACCATGTTATCATTGGGGGTGACAAGATTTTCTCCAAGGTCTATAAAGGGTTCCTTGCCATGGTGCACATCTGTACCAGTAGGGAATCCTCCTCTGGTGTTGCCGAACTCTGAGTCAACAGGTCGCCTTAAGTGATAAAGGGACTGAGACAGGATTACTCTGCGGGGGCTTACCCCATATTGTCCTGGGGCAGAAGCAGCATTCCTGTAGAGGTGGGTTGATCAGAACCAGTCCTCTGTGAGAGGGATTGGGGATTTGTATCTGTCCATCTCCAGAAAAGACTTATTAGTGTATGAAGTTATCTACATTAGACCTGTATCTGCCCAGACAGGTGGGCACTGAACTGTAGGATGCAGGATCATGTGCTCACAAGCTCCAGAAGTCAAGTTGAAGTTCTGCTCCAACAGGACAAAGATAGTGGGAAGAAAAATTACCCTCAGGAAAGACTACCTCTGAAGACAATTATACTTATGCCCTATGCTACTGCTGTTTTCTTTGAATTTCCTATCTATTGAGCTGCTTAATTTACAAGAAAAGTACAATGACTCCTAGCATTTGTTCAATATATTTCATGGCCCAAAACACCTCCCATTTAAGGCTCATGTTTTTGAGTTGTGCTATTATTCAGAAAATAAGGAACAACAAGGATATGATAAAAATAAAATTTGTTGTAAGGGAAAAAAAAGTAAAGGGTTTAACACTTGATTAGTAGAAGTTTTTAGACTTCTCCCTCAATGGAGTTTATTCTCATTCTACTCACAACAGTTTATTTCTATGGAATTTAATTGAGGGCCTGCTAAATTGGATTTCTGGGTCACAGTTAATAGAACAGAAAGGTAGAAAGGTCTGGGGTTGCTCTACTCACTAAGAGCTATGGCTCCTCCTTCCTTCTGGCACATCCTCAGACCTGATCTAATAAAATGCACATCTGGATACTAGGAGAGCAAGCTGTCTGATGCCACATAACTCAAGGCAAATCTTCACCTCCAGTAGCCCCTGGAACACTGTAAAATAATCAGTGACATAAGTGTCCCAAAGTCATCAAGAAAATACTACATGCTGAATAATACTCATGTCACCTTTGCTTAAAACCCTCTAAGATTCCCAGGCATTTACAGTAGAAGTCAAATTTTGGCATGGAATAAGGTTGCTGCAGGATTTGACTAACTGTCTGAAGGTCCACCGTATAAAATGTTCAGCCTACTGACTGGCATGTAATAAATGATATTATAATTAACAATATTAGTATTCTATATACATTGTTTATATTACTGTTGTTGCTTTTATGTAAAATACATGGCACACTGTCCTGCTCTTAGTTGGTGCTTAGGGAGAATGGGTTTCAACTCTCTCAATTCCTTTACTGAACAGGAAAGAGCAAGAGATGCTAGATTTAGGAGGGAGTCCCAGTTAAGCATGTCACAGGGGCACTGGCCATGGCTGCAGAGAATGGAGTCAATGAAGATCAGAAAGCAAGAATTTAGGAATAACCCAACAGTTTAATCAAACCTCACCCCCCAAAAAAAGTTGAAACCAACCAGTGACAACTTAACAGGAACAGATGAAAGGCACATAGGCACAGCACAATGTAATGAACACAGAAGATTCCAGAAACAGATGATCACACTAGAGAGTTGCCTCTCTATAAAGAATTCCTAAAAACTGAGGAAGAGCTGCCACAGTGGGTTTCTTACAAGTCAGGTCCCATGAGCCTCCCCACCAAGTAGGAGGGAAACGGTAAGTGAACAAGGTAAGCAGGTGTTTTATTGATATGGGGAATGTTTAGCTTCCCTTTGCTATCTCCTGACTTAACCATATATTTTCTGTTTATGATGTATGTCCTCATGACTTTATATTTTGAATATAGTATTCAAATAAAATCCAGACATGACTCTGCCTATTCTATTTAATGAAATATAATGAGGATAACTTTCTGGAAACATTAAATTAATGCAAATTCTGAAGGAATCAGTGAGGGAGGAAAGATAAATGTTTCATTTTTGTTTACAAAAGTATCATCTCCTAATTGTTAAAAGTATAGATAATCTAAGAGAAAGGGGTTCCTTATATCCAGAATATAGAACATTAAAAATCTAGCAATGTCCCCAACCAAAACCACAACGATTCTTTTTCAATACATTCAGTCCCATGTAATTAATTCTTGTTCTGCTTGATCTTGGGTGAACAGTTTAATGAACCTGTCAGTTTCTCTGTCAGAGTTCTAGAAATCCTGACTCAGTCCAGTGGTATGGTTTCAAAGTTACAGAAGCAAAGCCATCGGAATCCTGTAGCCCAGAGTTCCTGTCATAGTCTTTTCCAAGGGACTCTGAGAAGACAAAGCACTCTGGCCTGTAGATAATTGCAAATGCTTCCACGGAAGAACCAGAGCAAAACAGAAAGTATCTGTGGGTGATGCAAGACTTAAAATGGCATGGGTAAGATATGATAAGAGTTAATTTAATAAGAATGTTTGGTTGTTTCTATGACACTCAACATTTTAAAATAATTATTAGAATTATGACTGATAACATTACATTGGACATTTCATGGACAGAGAGTACTGACCAATTTCTAGGAAATTAATACAATTTCTGAAATACTTACATTTATATTAATCCATACAAATATAACCTAAGTTAACATCTCTTATTTGACAATGCCTTTCCATATAATCCAACCTATCAAATAAACCAAATTAGTTTAACATCTCTCTTTTTACAAGGTGAGAGAACAAATCCTCTGAGACTTTCCAGGGGCCCTATAGGAAATCTCAAAGTCAGTTTGGAGTCAAGAAGATTTCATTTAGGATTTGATTTGGGGAAGGCAAAATTGTCAAAAATGTAAAACAAACAAAAAAACAAACAAACCTTAGCTCTTTTAAAAGTGATAAGACTTGGTTCTCTTAAATAATCAAGAATAAGGTTAACAGAAGGCACAGAAAATTATGCTGATAAGACAGAGAATCTTTGTTTCCTAGGTGGATGACTTAAAAAGTAAAGAAAACTCTTTTAGGATCTATTAAGAACAGACCAACAAACCAAGAAAACTCTGTTATATTAATAGAAAGAAAAACAGATTCTAGTTTTGCATCCTTATATTTTTGAGCTCATTTTTTAAAAACCTTATGAATAAATCCATTCAATCTCAGCTAGCTTAACCACACATGAAATTACTTTTCTTCTAAACCTCCTACAACTTTCTATATCCATTTAGGTTTTTTTTTTTTCCTTTATTTTCTTCTTTCTCACTCTGGGACAACCAGTCACTTCACTTCAGGACAAAATTATTCTATTTTTCCCTTAATGAAAACACATGCTTCATACCTTGCAAAAGTTTCCTTATGAAAAACACATCCTACTTTTTTGTATACTTTGCCTAAAAAGTTGTACCCCTTATAATTTTTGGGTTTCATACACTGATTATACTATTTTAACCATTAGTAACCATTCTTTTACAGAAAAAAAACTAGGAAGTAGACAGCTGTGAACTGCCTGTCACATACCAGGATTCTGTGATAGACTAGCAATTTTTTTTAATATACCATCTCACAGTTTTATACGTCCATGCTTCCTCACATTTTTCAATATGGTAAAAAGAACGTGTTGACAAACTCAAATATATTTAGTTTCTCTATACCAAACAAAATTTAAAAGCCAAAAGCATATAAACTGAAATGTAAGTTCAGTAATGAATGTTTCAGCAGTTTATGTTACTTAGAAATGATTGAGATGTTTAATGAATATCTGTTATTTAGCTTAGCATAACTCTAAGGTTGTAAGTTACCAAAAAAGATTTTGGAAACGATTTTTAGGCAGACATATTAAACCATTACACAAAGCTGGCTATCATCTCCAGTTATTTCCCTGTTAACTCTTTTTACAGCACACGCATGTTAGGCAAGTGTCAGGAAAAAAAAACAACAACAACAACCCAAAAAAAACCTGAAAAACTAAGTTAAATGCTTGGAGTTTTTTGTTTGTTTTACTGCTGTGCTTGATTTACATAAAGCAATGGATATCAAACAATTCATTTTTATTCCATCTTTACTTGTACATTTGTTTTTAGATTGAATTTACATTTTTTATAATCTTAAACATCTAGTAGATATCATATTACCCTATTTGACCAGTAACCCCAAGTAGAATAAAAATGTATGCTCATATTGTAGTCAGTGCTGGTCATCAGAAGGCATAGCTGTTTTTATTCAGTCAACAGCATTAAAATAGTCTTCAAAGATTTGCTTAAATCACAAAAACTTGAAAAGCATTTGGGTTAGTTCCTATATTTCTGGAAGTGTTGGTAATAATTAATTTACATAAACACTCATTTACCTCTAAGCTGATTTAAACAGAGCTCCTCTATAGGACTTTATAAATTTGATAATACCACCCAGAGGTAGGAAATTATCACAGATGCATAACATATTTACACACATACATAAACATACAGGTGCAAAAAGACCTTATACCTTTCTTCCATCTAAAATTTTAGCCATGAGCCAGGTACACACAGTAATACAAAATCTCACTGGTGTATCTACACTCTCTATTTATCTAAATTGTGTTTCTGACAGATAGAACAAGTCAAGGTTAACCACTCAATACGAAGGTTAAATCCTTTTACCAGTATTCATGGAGATTTTTAAGATCTTTTGCCCTGTCGTATGGACACAGGACTACATCTTAGATGAGAGACTGAGGTGACATGAAGCAGCTGTCTACATGTCTCCAAAGTCTGAGTGGATAAAATACCCAGTCTGTTTCCAATTGGCCTTCTTCATTTTTCTTTTTAACCTCATGCGATTGCTTTTGGGCGTCCCCAAGTCCCTTGAGAGCCCTAGTGGGTGAAGGGAGCATCAAGTTCAAGTGCCTGAGGAGCTGAAGTGAGAAGGAAGAGGGCGTGGCAGGGTGAACAGAGGATGGGGGAGGGAGGGGCTTGAAGGGGGGCACAAAGGATTCAAAGAAGTGAAAGGAAATATTGAAGGTGATGAAGGAGGAAGGGTGAGTGGAAGCAATGGGAAGGGAGAGGTCTCGGGGAAACCAGTTTAGGGAGATCTACAGTTTCCCAAAGAGGCCCTGAAGTTCCATATCAACCTTAGTAAAATCAAGCCAACAAGAAAGGAAACAGGAGTTAGCAGAACATATAGTCATATGGGGTTCAACAAGGGGGCTTCAGTTGACTGAGAAGCTCCCATGGGAGAAGTAGAATCAAACAGAGAAAACAGAGGCTTCAAAAGATTCAGAAAAAAAAAAAATTCCAACCTAGGAGTCAAGGAGTGGATCCCCACTTGACCATTACTCAGCCATAAAAAGAAATGAAATTGAGTTATTTGTAGTGAGGTGGATGGACTTAGAGTCTGTCATGCAGAGTGAAGTAAGTCAGAAAGAGAAAAATAAATACCGTATGCTAACACATATATATGGAATCTAAGAAAAAAAAAAGGTCATGAAGAACCTAGGGGTAAGACAGGAATAAAGACACAGACCTACTAGAGAATGGACTTGAGGATATGGGGAGGGGGAAGGGTAAACTGTGACAAAGTGAGAGAGTGGCATGGACATATATACACTACCAAACGTAAAACAGATACCTAGTGGGAAGCAGCCGCATAGCACAGGGAGATCACCTCATGGTTTGTGACCACCTAGAGGGGTGGGATAGGGAGGGTGGGAGGGAGGGAGACACAAGAGGGAAGAGATATGGGAACATATGTATATGTATAACTGATTCACTTTGTTATAAAGCAGAAAGTAACACACCATTGTAAAGCAATTATACTCCAATAAAGATGTTAAAAAAAAAAAAAAAGGAGCCAGGAAGAAATTTTCTAGCCCAGGAAATCAGAAAGTGAATTTCCATTTGAAACAAAGAACCAAGGTCAGGAGTCAGGGATTGAACAAATCTCTACTCAAAACAAAGAGCCAGGAAGAAAGACTTACAGCCCAGTAGGTACCCTGCAAAGAAAGAAGCCTGGGCCTCTAACCCAGCTTCAAGAGTATACTGAGAATCTTAAGAACCAAAATCTGTCAATGGACTGTCATCTGGGGCACTGGTTCAAGAGCTGGACCCTGAACAATCAGACAGGAATGAAGACAGAGTCTTCAAAGTTGCTGGGTGTCAGGACCTAAGTCCAGGGGTCCAATGATGCATGTGATCTGATCCAAGTCACAGCACCACTACTGCCAGAGAAAAGCCAGAGCCAGACAGTAGGTAAAGCAATAAAAATAGGTCTTACTCAGAAATATTGCACTGGGGGGAAGAGACCTTAGCATAGAACTGGGCTCAGTTCCCAATGCAGCATGGACAAGTGGGCATTTATAACCAAGGAGCAGGGTGGGGGTCAGGATGTTCCAAAGAGGAAGTATCAAGGTAAAGGAGATTCTGGTTCAACTAACTTGACAAAATTCTTGCTGACAGCAGACAGGGTGAACAGATGTCAAGGGTGGGGGGTGAGGAACTGGATTAGATATCAAGGGTGATCAGATATAAAGTGGGGGGGATTCTCAATTGACTTGGCAGGATTCTTGCTAAAACTGAGTGATGTGGGCCTTACAAGGACAGACACAGAAGCCCAACATCAAAGCCTAGTTAAGAAGAGGGCTTCAAGAAGCCTGACTAGAGTCTGGTCAAGGAGAGAGCCTTTGTTACCTCAGACCCTGAGAGAAGTCCAGGAGGCAGGTGGGCTAAAAGTCAATACCCCTTCCGCTGGACTCATGTGGGAGGAAGAATGACATCAAGAGGAACCAAGGACCCCCACTAAAATTCCCTTTTATACACCTGGTCACTGTCTCTGGAAAATGCAGGGAAGAGGATGAAAACAGGAGACAGTGTCCAATTATTCCAGAAGGTTATCAGCCAAAGGCATGACTTATATTATCAGGTCAGGCTAAGTTTTAAACTAAATAGAACATTTTTGCCCTGTTACCTGCTGAGTCCTGGCTCATGTAGAAGACCAGAGAGTTACAGTGTGAGTAAATTACTCCACCCCACTACACAGATATGCTTACTGGGAACTTACGGAAATGTGTGTTAACAAGGATTTTTATAATGGTAAAGGCTGTGTCTGTCTTATAGACCCCTCTTCTGTGAAACATGGAGAAGTTCTCAGAGCTAACCATACAACTTTGATATCCCATACCATCTTATTCATTCATTCATTCACCTAATTAACCACTATTTGTTTCACAACTACCCTGTGCCAGGTGCGATGCTAGGCACAGGAGATAGGAAGCTGAGAAAAATGACACCGGTCCAAGGAGTTTTGTCACTGGAACAAACTCCTCCCAGTCAGTAATTAACCAATGTACTAAACAATGGCTTATGAATTTTGACCTTTCTCCAATCTCCAAGTAATGCTATACCTTTTCTTTTTCACAATCTCTCTGAAGAAGAGAGAAACCCCTTTCAGAAATGTTAATTCCCATTGGGAACATCTATAAGTCACAATAGTAATAGCTTTTCTTAACAAACCTAATGGTGTTAATTGAAGTGAAACTTCTGGACATCTTTCCTGGGTACTTTCTGTAACTGTCAGATACACTGGCAGTGATGGCAAAGGAAGAAAAAAAAAAATCTCAGCAAGGAAAAACACCTGTGCCATTAAAAATCCACCAGAAAGAAAGAAGGATATGGACAGCACAGAGGCCCAGAATCATAACTGGAGAAAGACATCAGAGTCAGAGATCATGATAATTTCTGACCCTTCTGGTTGTCCTAGGGTCAGTCAAGACCTAGGGAACAATGGATATACTTAATGTCCTATGACAATTATCCAGTGGGCAGAGCCATAATCATTAACATCAAAGTCATTTTTTTTGGCCCTCTGCTGCATTTGTAAAGGGATCTACTTACTATATAGGAGTCAACCTGGCTCCAGAATAAGCTGCTTTTCCAAGATAAAAGCACATATGATAATATCCTACCCCACTCCTCTCTTTCCACAGTTTACTTAGGTAAATTCAGTGTAAATTCCTGAACTTAGAGTTAGTAGTAGACTACTTGTGCCTATAGTAAAATTTAGCTTCAGGTTGAATTGGGATGAAAATAAGAGAAAGATGTGGCCTAGAAGTGCTAATCATTAGTTCCTTTTGGAGTGGGAGACAACCTTTTTGATGGCTCGAAGAAACACCAATGCTGACATGGAAAGAGAAACAAGACCTGGATCACTTTTAACCACTGACTTGAGAAAGGTAATAGTTCATTGGGTTATAAATTGACTTCATTTGGGCTTCAGAGTTTTCTAATACCATCCAAGGCTATGCATACCAGGTTGCACCACATGAAATTATTACTATTTGTAGTTAAAACAATCAAATATCAGCAATTTCATGTTTAACCTAATAAATGCCCAGAGAAACAATGTCACAGTTGGGGCAATACCGTATTTACATCTGGAAAAATACAATGATAGGAGTCAAGGTTGACTGATATACTGCAGCTGATATATTACATAAGGCCTGTGAGCTACAAAAGGCCCATTCAGCTATATCCACACTAGATAAATTCCCTCTGATGAAAACAGAATATGCTGCAGAAATATCTTCCTTCATTGTGGCCTCTTGGGTACCATCTCTCCCATCCCACAAGTATGGACAGACAGAAGAAAGCATTCAGAGAGAGAAGAGGGAGGGAGAGGGAAAAGGAGGAACAAGGGGGAGGTAGGGGAAAGATGTTATGTAAGTTTAGAGTGGTTTCAGCTGCCAATACCTGAATTCTTTCTGGATTGACAATGGCTTAAACTAATGAAGGTACTTTTTCCTGTCTCACATACTAAGAAGTTCAAAATAGGAGACCGAGGGTGGTGCATTTTCTTCTTATTTTTATTGGAGTATAGTTGTTTTACAATGTTGTGTTAGTTTCTACTGTACAGCAAAGTGAATCAGCTATACATATACATATATCCCCTCTTTTTCAGATTTCCTTCCCATTTAGGTCACCACAGAGCACTGAGTAGAGTTCCCTGTGCTATACAGTAGGTTCTCATCCAGGGTGGTACATTTTTAATGTTTCCTTCTAAAACAAGTTGACTCTAACTGCAGAGGTCACAAAATGGCTTCTGCAGGTCTAGCCTTCATGTTTATGCTCAAGGCAGGAGGAAGGGAAACAGCACCAGAAATATCTATCCTATTTTTCAGAAAAGCAAGTTTCCCTAGAAGCCCATGATCCCACCCATGCCATGCAGAAATCCATTACATCTCATTGGCCATAACTGTGTTACATGGACACCTACATGAAAAAAGATGCTGGCATAGTGGGTATTTGGTGGCAAGCAATGTTATGGCATCATTGAGTTTTCCTGAAGCAGCACTCCAGTATCCAGTGACCAGTGACCAGCTTCATGGGTTTCAAGAGACAGCTGTGGCAGCCATGGCAGGAAGAAAACTGTGTGTTCCAGAGTCTGGCCATTAGCTATGCGGCTACTAAGAGGCTTTGCCCCAGCAGCATCAATGGCTTCCTGAACCTGGATCACTTATCAGAGTGACCTCCTGATCCCTTACCTTCCTGACTCTTGCAGAGACAGAAGCACACCTGGCAGGTTCGTTCAACAGTCTTGTTCTGGGAGTTTCTAGAGGCCCAGCCTAGAGCCTGCTCTCCTGCAGTCCTCCACAGCTTTGTAAACACTTAATGACCTCTTTTAAATCTTTCTATTTAGGTTTTCTGCTTCCCGCACCAGGGCCCTAACTGATGCACCAGCCTACTGTTCCTGCCACAGGTAGTGAGGTGGAGAGATAGCTTTGTGGGGCCTCAGCTTCTGCCTAGGACTGTAAAGAAGAAACTAACAAGAATTAATTTCCTTAGCTACCTGAACTTCCCCAAGAGAACACATATTTACTCTCCAGGCCCAGCCTTAATTGCAAAGATCTGAATCTTTATTAGTGTTCATGGTTCTAACATTATTGCTTTCCTGAACAAATGACACTTCTTTTGTATCCTCAGGTTTTGGACTTCCTCTCTAGTTAGTTTTCTTTCCCTTATATAAAATGACTTCAGGACTAATACTCTGATGCATGGCTACATCACAGGGTATTCAGCCTCTGGAATTTGTCATCATTTTTGGAAGCTGTTTCGCTATAAAAAACAACTTATTTAGAATTAGTCCATGGATTTCTCCTTTCATGGAGCTACATTTAAAGAATAGAGACTGTGGGGAGAGAGAGAGATGTACAAAGAGTCTTTGCTGTATTTGTGTGTTTACTCGAGTCAGTTGTGGCTGGTCCTGACCTGAACCTCAAAGCCATCAGAATACAAGCTCTCCAAGGTGAGGGAACATGTAGACTTACCACTGTGTGCTCAGCACCTAGAAGAGAGTCTGAGACATACTGGGAGCTTAATAAGTGTTGAGTGAATGAATGTATATGGACACCTCAGAAACCACTCCCCACCCAGCCTCCAACACCAGTCACCAGGATAAAGTCATTGGAAATGATACCATCCCCACCTATGTGTGCATGCTGGCCTTCATCTTCTTACTCAGTGTACATGGTTTGCTCTGGATAAGATGATCAGAGTATGAAGAAAGCAAAGACTGTGGCTAACCCTGGGACCCAGAGGGGCTCCTTCTGGCTCTTGGATCCATCATTTTCCAAGATCAGTCTCTAACCTCAGTGAAGAAAGCCCTAAATCTCACTGCTAAAACTGCACTAGATTGCTCTCTTACCCCTAAACAGAGGCAGATCAAGGTATGGATTACTTAGGCAATTTCCCAGATTGCCCACTCTAAATGGTACTTAAATAGCACTAAGATGTGATGAGATAGACAGAATTATACTATTTAAGAAATTAGATTTGAAGAAATATTTTTGAAGTCAGTTGAAGGATATGAGTGTGTGTGTGTTTGTGTGTGTGTGAGAGAGAGAGAGAGAGAGAGAGAGAGATAGGAGGATAAGAGTGCCAAAGAATATGCTTATGTAATAGATACTCTCTAAATAGTTATGTTAGTAGTTTAAAACACAAACATTTATTACCTTACACAGTTTCTGAGGGTAAGGAATCCAGGAGCAGCTTAGCTAGTGGTTCTGGTCCAGGGTCTCTCATAAGGTTGCAAACACGATGACACCCAGGACTGCAGCCATCAGAAGGCCTGGTTGGCACTGGTGAATCCACTTCCAAGATGGCTCACTTACACAGCTGTTAGTCAATGCCTAACTTTCTTGCTGGATCCTGGCAGAAGGCTTCAGTTCCTCACCAGTTCCTGGGTGTCCTCATGACATGAGTGATCAGGAGCAGGTGAAAGAGCAAGCAGGAAATGGCAGTGCTTATGACCCAGTCTCTGAAGTCACACCCTGACACACCCACTTTTCTCTACTCATTAGAAGCGGTTCACTAAGTCTAGTCCAGACTCAAGGGAAAGGGATTAAGCTCGCCTTAACAAAGGGGAGCATATCAAATAATTTATGGATGCTGTAAAACAACAACTCTCTCCTAAGAAATGTGGAAATGTTTAAGTATAGGGTGTTTGCTAAATTCAGCATGCAATTTTAGGGCTGGCAGGGGGAATACACAAAAGATTGGAAGAAGTTTGCCTTTCTCGTTCCTCCCCAAAAGTGCCTGAAATTTCCTCTAAATTAATGATTGACAACTATTTAAATAATGCTCCCCAGCTTGTGAAAGAAAGCATACAAAGATTAAAAGATAAAGCAATTGGACAGCTCAAGCCCCTTTGGCCTTCCTGGCTCACATAAGGGGAGAAAAAGAAAAGAATAAAATTTTCAGACCTGGAGGAATAAGACTCCCTCACTTCAGACAATACTACAAAGTTACAGTAATCAAGACAATATGGTACTGGCACAAAAACAGAAATATAGGTCAATGGAACAAGGTAGAAAGCCCAGAGATAAACCCACTCACCTATGGTCAACTAATCTATGACAAAGGAGGCAAGGATATACAATGGAGAAAAGACAGTCTCTTCAATAAGTGGTTGTTGGGAAAACTGGAAAACTACATGTAAAAGAATGAAATTAGAACACTCCCTAACACTGTACACAAAAATAAACTCAAAATGGATTAGAGGCCTAAATGTAAGACAAGACACTATAAAACTCTTAGAGGAAAACATAGGAAGAACGCCCTTTGACATAAATCACAGCAAGACCTTTTTTGATCCACCTCCTAGAGTAATGGAAGTAAAAACAAAAATAAACAAATGGGACCTAATGAAACTTAAAAGCTTTTGCACAGCAAAGGAAACCATAAACAAGACGAAAAGACAACCCTCAAAATGGGAGAAAATATTCGCAAATGAATCAACAGACAAAGGATTAATCTCCAAAATATATAAACAGCTCATGCAGCTCAATATTAAAAAAGAACAAACAACCCAATCCAAAAATGGCCAAGGCCTAAATAGACATTTCTCCAAAGAAGACATACAGATGGCCAAGAAACACATGAAAAGCTGCTCAACATCACTAATTATTAGAGAAATGCAAATCAAAACTACAATGGGGTATTACCTCACACTAGTTAGAATGGACATCATCAGAAAATCTAAAAACAACAAATGCTGGAGCGGGTGTGGAGAAAAGGGGACCCTCTTACACTGTTGGTGGGAAAGTAAATTGATACAGCCACTATGGAGAACAGTATGGAGGTTCCTTAAAAATCTAAAAATAGAATTACCATATGATCCAGCAATCCCACTACTGGGCATATACCCACATTGGGCATAAAACCACAATTCAAAAGGACACATGTACCCCAATGTTCATAACAGCACTATTTACAATAGCCAGGTCATGGAAGCGACCTAAATGCCCATCGACAGATGAATGGATAAAGAAGATGTGGTACATATATACAATGGAATATTACCCATAAAAAGGACAGAAGTTGGGTCATTTGTAGAGATGTGGATGGATCTAGAAACTGTCATACAGAGTGAAGTAAGTCAGAAAGAGAAAAACAAATATCGTATATTAATGCATATATGTGGAACCTAGAAAAATGGTACAGGTGAACCTGTTTGCAGGGCAGAAATTGAGACACAGTTGTAGAGAACAAACATATGGACACAAAGTGGGGAAAGTGGCAGGGGTGGGGGTGGGGGTGTGATGAATTGGGAGATTGGGATTGACATGTATACACTGATGTGTACAAAATTGATGACTAATAAGAACCTGCTGTATAAAAATATAAATAAAATAAAATTCAAAAATTCAATTTTATATACATCAAATTAATTGGATATAAATACTGTACGATAAATCAGAAAAAAAGACAGATGAATGTTAAACCTGGTTATTATTATGTTTTCTGTGAGCCACTGGGCTTCTTCTACCAGCATTTGTATCAAGACTATGTTATTGAAATAAATTCTGAACTCATTACTTTAAAACCCTCATCAGTGCAGGGACTAATGGAAAATGTAAGCTATTGATTTCTGTAGAAGGATTGCAAGTGTTCTTAGATAAGAAAAAGAATAAAGAAAAAGGTTACTGAAAAGGAAAATTAATACTTTTCCCTCAAATCATTTTAAGGTACATAAAGAATATGAAAGTCAGGCTAATATACATGGTCTTCAATCTCAAACATGCCACAGTTACTTTGCAAGAAAGTAGCTTGACCTCTGGACTATAATGAACTGGAGTATCTCTTTATTTATTAATAAAGAAACATTTTTTAAAAAGACTAAAATTTTTCTGAATAAAGATTTAATCACCTCTCCTCTCCAAAACCTTACCACCACATCAGACACCCAGTCTAGTAACAGTGGATTGCAAGTGAGAGAGCTGTAAGACAGACTCTATTTAAGAAGTTTGGAGGGAAATCCAAAGAAAAGAGGGAGAAAAAAACAAGGAAACTAACACCTACAACAAAGAGTAAACACAGCTTATCTCTTAGCCAGATAAACATGTCTTAAATCTCATACTAAAGACCTTTTTACTTCAGTTCCTATTACCTATATTATGCCTAGCTTACAAGAAAAAATTATAAGATGTGATACAAGACAGGGGAAAAAGTCTGAAGAGACAAAGTAAGCAGCAGAACCAGACACAGATATGGCAGAGACTTTGGAATTATCAGACTGGAAATTTAAAATAACTATGATGAATATGCTAAGGATTCTAATGGGAAAAGTGGACAGCATGCAAGAACAGATGGGTACTGTAATCAAAGAGATGGAAATGATAAGAAATAATCAAAGGCAAATGTTAAAAATCAAAAACACTTTAACAGAAATGAAGGATACCCTTGATGGACTCATCAGTAGACTGGACACAGTCAAGGAAAGAATCAGTGAGCTTGAAAATCCGTCAATAGAAATTTCCTCAAGTGAAATTCAGAATGAAAAAAAAACAGAGAGAGAGAAGAAGCAAAACAGAATATCAAAGAACTGTAGGACAATTACAAAAGATGTATAATTACACACACAATAGAAATATCAGAAGGAAAAAAAGGAGAACTATTTGAAGTAATAATGACTGAATTTTCCAAAATTAATGACAGACACCAAACCATAGATCCAGGAAATACAGAGAACACCAAACAAAATGAATACCAAAAAATCTACACTGAGGCATATTATATTTAAACTGCAGAATATCAAAGGCACCCAAAACACTTACCAACATATGCATAATCATAGAATCAGAGAAGAGAGAGGGGAAAAATTTTCAAAAAAATAATGGCTGAGGGCTTCCCTGGTGCTGCAGTGGTTAAGAATCTACCTGCCAATGCAGGGAACAAGGGTTCGAGCCCTGGTCTGGGAAGATCCCACATGCCACGGAGCAACTAAGCCTGTGCACCCCAACTACTGAGCCTGTTGTCTAGAGCCTGCGAGCCACAAGTACTGAGCTCACATGCTGCAACTACTGAAGCCCACATGCCTAGAGCCCATGCTCCACAACAAGAGAAGCCACTGCAATGAGAAGCTCATGCACTGCAATGAAAAGTAGTCCCCTCTCGCCACAACTAGAGAAAGCCCATGCACAGCAACAAAGACCCAATGCAGCCAAAAAAATAAAACAATAAATAAAAACAACAATAATAGTAATAGTAATAATGACTGAGTGTTTCCCAAATCTGAGGGAAAATGTTAATCTACACAGACAAGAAACTCAACTCTAAGTAGGATAAATACAGTGAAATACTCATTCAGATCCATCATTGCCAAAATGTCAAAAGCCAAACACAGGAAAGAAAATCTTGAAAGCAGCAAGAGAAAAAACAACTCATCATGTACACAAGAGAATCCCAATCAGATCAACAAATGACTTCTCATCAGAAGTAACCAAGGCCAGAAGACAGTGGGGTGGTATATTCAAAGTCCTGAAAGAAAATACTGTCAACCAAGAATCCTATATCCAGCAAAACTACCTTGCAAAAATGAATGCGGGCTTCCCTGGTGGCGCAGTGGTTGAAAGTCTGCCTGCTGATGCAGGGGACATGGGTTTGTGCCCCAGTCTGGAAAGATCCCACATGCCGCAGAGCAGCTAGGCCCGTGAGCTACGGCCGCTGAGCCTGCACGTCCGGAGCCTGTGCTCTGCAATGGGAGAGGCCACAATAGTGAGAGGCTTGTGTACCACAAAAAAAAAAAAAAAGAAAGAAAGAAAAATGAATGCAAAATAAACACATTTCTAGGTAAACAGAAACAGAATTTGTTGTTGGCAGTCCTGCCTTAGAAGTACTACAGAAGTTCCTCAGGCTGAAAGGAATTGACATCAGATATAATTTAAATCCATGGGGGAAAAAAACCAAAGAACTCCATAATGATAATTATACCATCTTTTATAGTTACCTATGTAATCACATACTTTTCTTTCATATCTATATTTATTAAAAGAGAAAGTACATAAAACAATACCTAAGACTTTAACTTCCAGTAAGCTGAAGTACTTTTCCCTACTCTCTCACTAAGTAAAAATTAAAACCCTGGACATTGTATATGAAATAAACATAAAAAGACTGAAAGATGGAGAGAAGGAGAAAGACCAGCTAGAGACCACAGGACCTGAGGAATGACACAGTGGGGAGCTCACTGCATTTTCTTTTGGCCTCATACACCCCAGACTGCAAACTCAAAAAGCCAGTGACCCGAAAATACCAATGGGTGCAGACACACAAAAGGCCCCAGAGAAAGGTCTGCAATCTCTAGACACAGTACAGGAAAGGGATAACCTAACAAGACAGAAAACTTTGGAATAAAAACTATTCCAACAAAACACCACAGAAAAAAACTGCTTCCCCAAATGCACCCCTACCATCAAAGACAAAGTAGAAAGCCTCGGCTTCTACCCTTACCAGTCTGTAATGAGACATCCCAACACTCCACTAGAATGGTGTCAAAAAAAGACTGAATGTGTAACCAGGAATTTCATCTCTGCTAGGCAGCAAGAACCCCCCACCCCTCCAGTGGTCTCAGTGGAGACCAGGTTGGGAGTTTGGACTTTGGCCTTATGCAGTGGTAATAGGTGCTTCTACCCACCCCCCTTCAGGGGTGTATCAGAGGAGGCTTATTGGAAAGCCAAGATTTTCAGCACCATCCAGCAGTAACAAGGCCACCACTTATAGTATAGTGAAACCTCACAAGGGACAGTAAAGAGGTACCCTACCTCTCCCAGCCAGGATGTTATCAGTTCAGGTCTACTGGGGAGCCTGAACTCTCACTCCCACCCAGCAGTAACAAGAACCTGATCATCCTTCTGTCAAAAAAGGCTAAGCGGAGGACCTGGACTTCCACCCCCACCTGGCAATAAAGAGGTGGCAATTCCTTCCCTTCAGAGCAGTGTAAGAGGAGGCCTGCTGAACCGTAAGTTTAAATAAGATCCAGAGTCTTATAATACTAAAAATATTCAAGTTTCAATCAAACATTATTCATCATACCAAGACCCAGAAATACTTCAAATTGAATGAAAAAAATACATTCAGATATCAACCCCAACATGACACATATGCTGGAATTATCTAATAAGGATTTTAAAGAAGCCATCATAAAAATGTTTCAATGAACAATTACAAACATGCTTGAAACAAACTAAAAAGAACTAAGCAAAAAATAGGAAGTCTCAATAAAGAAATATAAGATATAAAAGATGAAGCAAATAGAAATTTAGAACTAAAAAAATACAGTAATCAAAATTAAGGATAAGTTCAACAGAAGAATGGAAAGAACAGTAGAAAGAATTTGAATTTGAAATAGAACAATAGAAAGTATCCAATCTGAACAACTAAGAAAATCAATGGAAAAACAATGGATAGAGTCTAAGGAACAAGTAAGACTATAATAAAAGATCTAATGTTCATGTCATCAGAGTGCCAGGGAAAGAGGAGAAAGAGGATGGAACTAAAAAATTATTGGAAGACATACGATTGAGAGTTTCCCAAATTTGTCAAAAGACATAAACCTACAGACTCAAGAATCTGAGCAAACCCCAAACAGAATAAACCAAAAAATATCCACACAGAGACACAACATAGTCAAACTTCTGAAAACAAAAGGCAAAGAAAAAAAATTGAAAGCAGTCAGAGGGAAATAATGAAAACAATTTGAATGACAGTGGTTTTCCTGTCGAAACTGTGGGGGACAGGAGGAAGTTGCACAATATTTTTCAAGTGCTGAAAGAAATGAACTGTTAACCCAGAATTCAGTATCTAGTGAAAATAGTCTTTAGTGATGAAAGAGATAAAGACATATTCAGAGAAAGGAAAGCTAAAAATTTGTCACCAGCAGACCTACTCTAAAAGAATGGCTAAAGGAAGTTCTCTAAATTGAAAGGGAATAAAAGAAAAATCCTTGGAACGTTAGCAAGGAAGGAAGAACACAGTAGGCAAAAATATAGGTGAATATCATAGACTTTTCTTCTCCTCTTGAGTTTTCTAAATTATGTTCGACGGTTGAAGAAAAAATTATAACCCTGTCTAATATGGTTACCAGTGTATGCAGAGGAGATATTTAAGACATATATTATGAATAGGAGGGTAAAGGACTCTCAGTCATAGTTACGTAAATCTATACACGTGATAATATGACATAGAACTACACACACACACATAATACCTATGTCAAATTCCTGATTTTGATGTAGTACTATGATTAAGTAAGAGGTAACCATTGGGGAAAACCGGGTGGAAGGTACACTAGACTTCCTGTACTATCTTTGCAACCTATGCCTGTCTCATTCTACGAGGCCAGCATTACCCTGACCCTAAAACCAAAGACTTCACAAGAAAATGAAACTCAGACCAATATATCTTCTGAATATAGGTGCAAAAATCCTCAACAAAATACTAGCAAATTGATTCCAGCACAATATAAAAAGGATTTTAGACTACAACTTAGTGGGAACTAACCCAAGAATGCAAGGTTGATTTAACATTCAAAAATTAATTATATGGTATATCCACACACCAGAATATTATTTAGCCATAAAAATGAATGAAGTACTGATACCAACTACGACATTGTTCAGATGAACCTTGAAAACTTTATGCAAAGTGAAAGGAGCCACATTAAAGACCACATATTGGATGATTCCACTTATATGAAATGTCTAGAAGAGGCAAATCTACAGAGACAAATTCACAGAATAGTGGTTGCCTAGGGCTGGAGGCTGGAGGGAATGAAGATGAGGAGTGACTGCTACTAGGTAGAGGGTTTCTATTTAGGGGAAGAAAAATGTTTTAAATTTAGATTATGGTGATGATAGTGACTCTATAAGTAAACTAAAATCCACTAAATAGTATATTTAAACAGTTAATTCTATGAACTATAAATTATATCTCAATAAAGTGGTTTTTAAAAACCACAAAAGTTCCCCTCACCCTATATAAAGAACAAGCTTGCCCACCTCCCACCCCCTAGAGAGCGAGAGAGCAAAGGAACCTGTTACTTGTTCTTGCTCTCCACTGCTGCAGCAGGGGCCCCAATAAAGGCTTGCCTGAAAACACACACACACACACACACACACACAAATGTTCCTTGCAATCTGTGTATAATTTAACACAGAGGCAACACCCTTCATGCTCAGAAATTTCTGAGGATATTAACACACCACAGCTCAAGACATGGTAACTATCCCAGGAAACTGGTAAATGTGTATATTTTGTTTACAAAGGCAAAGAAGAGGATAATATCTTTGAGAAATTTCTATTAAAAATGTTTGACCAGAGATATATTTGGACCGAGAAAGGATATGTTCAATTATCTGAAAACTGACTTATATGCATATTAGTCCTTATCCTGTGAGAATGGATAAATGTGGTGTTGTGGGCAGGGAGAGAGACAGAGGAGTGTGTGTGTTTGTGTGTGTGTGTGTGTGTGTATAAGTCTGGATATGGAATTTAGAGTTAGTCCACATGGGTCTGAGGCCCAGTTCTTTCCAAGCCCCATCCTGTCACTTATTGTATGAACTTTGCTGAATCTCTTCATTTTATGGGTGTGGGCTGTGGAGTCAGAGAGCCTGAGTTCAATCCCAGGACTCCACTCCCCAGGGTGGGTCCTAGGACAAGTTGCTCAAACTCTGTACCTAAAATGCAACGTATTACCTATCTCCGGACTTCCCTGGCAGTCCAGTGGTTAAGACTCCACGCTTCCACTGCACGGGACGTGGGTTTGCTCCCTAGTTGGGGGACTAGGATCCTGCATGCTGCGTGGCACGACATGCATGCATAAATAAATAAATAAATATTGATATTACCTATCTCATAGGGTTGTATGAGGATTAAAAGATTGAACACATATAAATAACTCAGAACAGTATCTGGCTTATAAGTTAGCTCTACCCATAGTGATAAGAGCAGCAGCAGTAGTAAAATAGGGAAAATAATGTTTGTAAAAGTATTACACATCTCAAATTAGAAAATGCAGGTAAAATAAGAGTTTTAAAATTAATTAATATATAATTTTAAGGAAGTATTTTAAGGAAGTATTATTAAGTAATGTGATTTCCTATTATAGTGTTTGTCACGTTCTAGACCTTCAAATATTAGTTTCCTTCTCCCAAGGCCAACACACACAGACACACACATACACCAGCAGACTGAATTGCAGACTGGTACCTTTTAAATCTGCTTTTATAAAAACCTTGTCTATGTGCTAGGCCCATCTTTTGGTCCTCTAGGACTCATCTCTTCTGCCACCTTCTCTCTTCTGCCAAAGGCACTTGTCACCTTCATGAAGATTTTGCTTGACTTATTGTTGGGTTTGCTGCAGCTATTTCCTCCCTTAACGTTTCATACAGGTTGAAAAAAGGGTGTAGGAGAACTTGGCCTAAGCTACAGAGTGATCTGATGGATGGAAAAGAGCCCATGGATTTTTTCTTTTCCAGCATGTTTTTCCTCCTTTTCGCCCTGAGATAAAGAAAGACTATAAGGTGGCCAGAGGAAATAAGGGCAGATGCTTCTACTGGCTACAGAACACTGAAATACACAAACACAAGGCCCAGCACTTTATAAATGCTCATCAGTTCATCCATCCAAAGTTGTATTAAGAGCCCTGTGCTGGGTACCAGGAATGCAGAGATGGATGCAAGCATGCCTGTCCTTCTCAAGTCTCTTCAAGTTTGAGCTAGCCATGCTATTCCCTTTGCTTACCCTCATCTTTCTCACCCTACCCAAATTCAGTTCACCTATGTGAATACCCTAATCTTCCATCCTGACTTCATCCTCTCCTGAACTACACCAGGTAGAACTGAGTGCTCATTCCTTTGTGACCAAACTCTCCCCCCACGGTCCCTACCACCCTGACCTCCCCTAGCTGTGTACCTATCCCAGCTTCTGCATATAGACACACCTCAGGGATACTGCGAATTTAGTTCCAGACCATCAAAATGAAATGAACATCACAATAAAGGGAGTCACAAAAATGTTTTGGTTTCCCAAGTACATATGTTTATACTAGACTGTAGTCTTGTATGTGTGCATTATGTTAAAAAAAAAAGTACATAACTTAATTTTAAAATGTTCCTGTTGGTAAAAAGCCACTCATCAACTTGTTCAACGTAGGTTGCCACAAACCTTCAATTTGTAAAAAAGGAAACCACAATATCTGCAAAGCACAACAAAGCAAAGAGCAAAGAGATATGCCTACCTTTTTTTTTTTTTTTTTTTTTTTTTTTTTAACATGATGGTCTCTCTCTTGAGAGCCTGAGCTCCTTAGGGATACAGAATCTATCTGGCTTAGGACAGTGACTGGTACATTATAAATACTCGGCACTTATATTTTGAGTGAAAGTATGACAAATTTCCTACTAAAAGCTATATATATTTTAATGGAATACACCATGATAAATAATACTAAAATACTTAAAATATATGCAAACAACTGTGGCAGCAGACATAAAGGAGCAACTAGTGTTGCCTGGGTTGAGCAGAGAGAGGAAAAGAGAGTAGCTGTCAATGATGCTGACCATGATGATGAAGGCAGCCTCGATCAATCTATTTTCTATCATGCACTCTTCTTGTCACTCCTCTCTGGCCACACAGGACTTCTTGCCATTTCTCATTCTGGGATTTTCCTGACTTCAGCTCTTGAATTGTTTTGTGATGATTTTGATCAAGATGTATCTAAACATGTGTATGTGCATGCATGCATACAGCACTGCAATATAAAATATACTTCTTACTATGGGTCTGAGTCAAAATAGTTTTACAAAACCCTAATCTAGAGCAACAGATTTTTATCTTTGGTATATGAGAGATTTCTTTGAAAATTTGATGAAAAAATGCACACATGCCCACACTCACAATATTTTGCACACAATTTTAGGGAGTTCACAAACCCATTGAAACCCCTTCAAGAACCCCTTAAGGATCTGTGGACTTCAGCTTCAGAACCGACCCTTACGGTACATCAGGTGCTGATCCTAAGATACTAGCTTTACTTATTAACCCTCCCTGTCTTCTGTGTGAGACAAAAGAGAGATTCCAGGAGAAGGCAGCCCCTATGCCTGGGACCCTTGACCTTCAGCGGTCTGTTGAAGACAGAAAAATCACAGGTGGCCAAGATGTGCCTCAATCCTGATTTTGAGGTTAAAAATATGACAAAAGTGTAAGATAGAAAATGGAAAGATTGGCCTTGGAGTTGAAATAACAATGGGTCATTTATATTCAAAATATAGGAAACTATAAAAATAGATGTTACTATACTAGCCTTTTCCAATGTATTTTCTAGTTCTAACAGTTGAGGTACATAAATATTTCTTAATTAAACACATAACCACCCGTCCAAGAGACAAAAGTGTAAGTTATAAAAGAGAAGAGCTCTTCAGAGGAAGAACTCCAGTGGGAAAAGACATGGGACACAAATAAACTTTCAGACCCCACTCACCCGTCAGACAGGAAACTGGGCATTGCTGGGCTCAATTTATTAGAAATTGCGTTTCACACCTAGAGAAGAGCAATCAAAGTCACTTGCCCAGAATTAGCCATTGCCACTCCAAATAGCTACCACATAGCCATTATGGAATTAACAGTTCTCAAAGGCTTTAGAGCAGGGGTCACCAACATTTTTGGCACCAGGAACCGGTTTTGTGGAAGACAATTTTTCCACGGACCGGGTCGGGGGTGGGGTGCGGACAGTTCAGGTAGTAATGAAAGTGATGGGGAGCAAGCGGCAGAGGAAGCTTCGCTCGTTCACCCGCCACTCACCTCCTGCTGTGTGGCCCGGTTCCCAACAGGCTGCGGACCGGTATCCATCTGTGGCCCGGGGGCTGGGGACCCTCGCTTTAGAGGGACAAGAAATTTTTGAGAAAAGGAGTTCTCGATGAAGGCACCATTCCTTGAGAAGAGACACCCCTCTGTTCTCCTTGTGCTCAGTTTCCAGGGCTGCGATAATAATGTTGTTTTAAAGGGTCTTTGTTTTCACCTATAAAAGTAAAGGGTACTCCACCTAAATACACACTATTTAAGTGGCCAGTGGGGATGAACTCATGGAAAGAAGGGCCTCTCTCGTTACAACTATTTATTTTTCAATCAGCAAATGGTTAGAGAGTCTTTTTGAAATGCCTATTAAGGATCATATAACTGAGATCATGGAAGTGGGGACAGTCTCAGGTGGTCCCTGAGATTCTTTAACTGAAGTCACTGGGTCACCGTCACTGGGTCTGCTCCACGCACAGGCAAAAGTCAAGTACCAAATGGCCAGGTGAGGTGGGAGCCAGGAGGATTTTCAATTAAAATGCTCCCACATAAGAAGAAGTCATCAAAGTGCTCCTGGAGTATTGCTGACTCAGCAGTCACGTGTACCCTGATCAGAAAGCCTGGCTTCTGCCTTCTTTCTGGAGCATGAGTAGAAGAGCAGGTTAAGTGCTTGAACAAGTTCACAACACAGCTTTCTATTTGGTCTACGCATGAGCTGTGAAATGTTCGTAAGGAGGAAAAACATTGGCCAGGACTAAAGGTCTCCTGATGAAATGAGTCAACCTGTTAAGAAATGCTTCTGTCCATAGCTCTGTACATGGTATCCTTGGCTTCCATGTACCCCACACTGTAAATAACAGGGTCCAACAGCAGAGAGATGATGGTGTAGGTCTCAGAGACGGCCTATTTTCTACTGAATTGGCCAGCTCGGTCTTGAGGTAAGTGATAGAGGCACAACCATACCAGGCAATGACCATGGTGAGGTGGGAGGTACAGGTGGCAAAGCCCCGAGATGAAGCGATCCAAAGCATGGTAGAGGTGATAAGGGCCTCTGTGCAGGAAATGTAAACCAAGCTCCATGAAGCCTGAACATATGTGTGGGGAATAAAAAACTGTTTACTCGGGGCTTCCCTGGTGGCGCAGTAGTTGAGAGTCCGCCTGCCGATGCAGGGGATACGGGTTCGTGCCCCGGTCCGGGAGGATCCCACATACCGCAGAGCAGTTGGGCCCGTGAGCCACGGCCACTGGGCCTGTGCGTCCAGAGCCTGTGCTCCGCAACGGGAGAGGCCACAACAGTGAGAGGCCCACATAATGCAAAAAAAAAAAAAAAAAAAAACAAAAACAAAAAATAACTGTTTACTTCATGGATAGGAGTGGCAATAAAGGAGTGTTTCATGGCAAGAAGGAGATCACAAAAGAATGGGCCACCACAGCATCACAGAAGTATAAGTGGAACAGGGATGACATCTAGACAGCTGCTATATCTGGGCCAGTACTAAAGAAAACACACACCAACTGGGCACACACCCCCTTGTTCACAAACTCTACACCTCAAAGATTTTCACATGACCGCATAACAGCTGGTGATGGTCAAGACAACAAAGAACAGGAGGATTGTTCTGAGACATGAGATTTGAGGGTACTAGGTACTGAGGACCAATGTATATGGTCTCTGAAATAGCCTGTGTGCTCAGGAAGAAGGACGTGGCCAATTTGGTGAGAACCAGGACAGTGGCATTCCCTGACAAGGTGAAGATTCGCACAACAGCACTCACGAAGATAGAGGTGCCCGGCAAGGTGAACTCTGTCAGCTTTTGTGAGCTTCTTTCTCTGTATTCTGTAGTTTTAGGGATGTGAATTAAATGGGTGAACATGGGAAAATTATCTTGTACTGACATGGACTCTAGGTCCTGGGCAGAAACATGACATAGGGCAAGATAAGATGACAACAGTGAAACAAGACAGCTCTAGCTAAGACCTCTTGCAGCCACTCAAGTGAGAAATCTGCCCACGTTTCTTCAGTGCATGTATTCTCTGTCACTACAGACTGAGAAATGCATTCCTATACATAGAGAGGGGAACTTTTCTCTTCAACATACTTAAGACACAGTCACACCAAGTTCCTGCCATTATATTTTTTCTTCTTTTCACAGCTCCTCCCCCAGATGCTGTTCTCAAAAAGGGATGATGAACAGCAAGGAGGTGCTTATGGCCAGTGGGTTCCAATGAATAAAAAAAAAGTTTAATGGATTAAAAAAATCCATTTCATCAATCAAGATGAATTTTATAAATATGAGGATGAAGATGAGTGATTCCAAATAAATGAATGATAATTGAGGGATGTAGAGAAGCATAAAGACTGAGAAATGGATATTGTGACATTCTAGAGGCACATGACAGTTGAATTCTGAAATCAGAAGTGAGATTTCATTGAGGGAGGTTGATCTAGACAGAGGCCTGAACCCAAAAGGAGACAATGACAAATTCATCACGGAATTTCTTTTATAAATGAACCCTGAAATTAAGACCAAAGAACTGAGATCAAGGGAAGACTCCCATGTACCAACAGGACCTAGAAAGGGAGAGGCCGATCTGTGACTGTGCCAGAATTGGGAAGGGCAGGTAGGAGTCAGCCAGCAGTCTGGAGCTGGCATTTAGAGTCTGAAATCGCTTCTTTGGTGGAAAGGTCAGTCATAATCTCAGGTAAACGCTGATTTTTCTCTGTCACTGGGTGAAACGTTATGCAGTGGGAAGCAGAGACACAACAGCCACTATGTCAAAAACAGACTATCTATAATCTGCATGGGAAACACACAGTGGATCCTGAGTCCCTGACAGAAATCTTGCTGCCTTCCTTTTGATCCTTGTCAGAATTACTGCACAGGTTCCTAAGGAAGGGAAGACCTCCGTTTTTCTACCTCCATCATCCTCTGCAACCTGGCTCCTGTCACACACCCTTTAAGGAAATTGCTCTTTCAAAGGTCACCGATGAAGTTTTTATTGCTAAATCCAGCATCCTTTCTACTTAGATCTCTCTGATGCATTTAATACCACTGGACACTGCCTCCTGGAAACTTACATTAACTTGGTTTCCATGACACTATACACACCATCCTTCCCTCTACCAAACATTACTTTTTGTCTTTCTCCCTGACTCTCCCCTTGCTTCCAACCCTAGGAACCCAAATGTTCCCTCACATCAGTACTTGGTTCCTTGACCTTTGCTCTCTTCTCCCTTCCACTGAAAGAGATAATCTTTTTCTGTTTCATCATCACTTATACGTTGATTCCTCTGAAACCTCTATTTCTAATCTCAAGTGGCACTCACATATTTCAAGTTCTCCACTGGCCTGCTCGACATGTAGGTCATACTATCATTTCAAATTTAGCATTTTAGGAACCAAATTTATCATCTACACTCCACCTCTTCCAAATGAACTCCCTCTCAGTTGTTTTATCTGCACTAATAGCACCATATTTTTCCAAATCATATGCAATCAGAAGTTTAAAATATGGGACCAAATTAGAGTTTACTCTATGTATCTTTTTTTTTTTAATCTCAGATTTGCCCTTTTTCTTTTACCATAAGACTCTGCCATCAGTCTAAGATTATTTACCTTTGATCTTATTCAACCACCCATCAGGGTGATAATCAGTTACTCTTGATGTCTCCATTGCCTCTTTCCATCTACTACAAGTAAATGCTCTTAAATTTCCTTACGGTCAACAGAACATATGGCAAATAGTTCTTTATAAGCACCAAAATCCTCTTTTCTTCTCTGACCCCATGTTCTTTTCTCCTTCAGTCTCTTCCTATCCAGGCTCTCCCAGTGGTTACTATGACTTTGTCATCCATAAATACCCCAGGCCTTAGAAGGAATCTTTCAAGTATTCTTTAATCCCTCAGGTAATCTTCAGTCAGGTCTCGCATCTCTGCCTTCTTCCAGATCTGAGTGTATGCCACACCCTCTTTGCAGCACTGCCAGTGCCTTCTCCTCCCATCCTCTCTAAAGGCACACTTTACTGCATGCCAGCTGATGTCACCAGGACAACGCTACTTGAGGCACACGGGTGACCCTGCTTCCATTCAACACTTGCCATCTTTCCTCCCCTATCCTCAGTCTTTCCAGAGCCACCCAGACAGGAACCAATACCTCTCACCTGAATTTTCACTGGCAGGAAGGTACCCAGGAACCTCTCAGCAACCACAGGGATTGGCTCACCTTGAGAACTCAACTCAGTTCTACAGACCCAGGATTCATTTTCCTATATTCTGACATCAGAACCTTCCTTCCTGCAACAGAAAGAATCCACAGTTTCCACTTTGGCTGCTACTGAAGCTCAGGCTAGTTTCTTCCAAGACCTAAGAAACATATTTGAGAGAAGGAAACTAAAGAACAGAATCAGACCTCACCTCCTCTCCCCTCTTCCCATTCTACTCTGAAACTTACTTTCCAACCCAGCTGGTCTCTTCACAGTGGCTGAACATATATTTTCACGTCCAGCTATAAACTTTGGCACTCGACCCTAACAGTCATATAGACTTATCATCCCCCAGGCCAGCTCCATAGCCTCATCTCCCATTAGAGAAGACACTCTTCTACACTGATCTCCAAACCATCTTTGGTGGACATAATGATACTTTAGTAATTTCTGATGAAAACTAGAAGCAATTGCTGGACCCTATATTCTCTAAATTTTATGGCATTCATTAATTAACATATGGGAAAGGGAAGAGCCTAGTACCTGGGTTCCCAGTAAAGGTTATCTCCCAGTTCTTACTTACAGCAGATTTGCTTATATTACTCAATTGGATTCTACTTTCTCTTTACTACTGTTCTATGTAAAAATTCCCCACCCTGCTTGAATCATGTGATTCTACTAATATATACTGGGCCCCTTTCATGTGCAGAAATAATAGTTAAGTAAAACAGGTGATATAAAAATGAATAAGACCCAATGCTCAGCCTCAATCAAGAGAGGATAAGAGATAAATACACTAATAGCTATAACATGAGAAAGACATGGTGATATCCATAAAAAGATTCAAAATGACAATAACCATCCAGACATTTTTCCACACACTTTATGCATATTATAGTATCTCATTTATGCTCACAATAACACCGTGAGGTAGATAGTTTTATCTTTGTTTTGAAGAAAAGGAAAGCAAGGTTCAGAGAGGTTGAGTGGCTTTCACAATAGTCAACCACTAGTAAATTCTACTCCAAAGTCTTTGGCCTTAACTGCATGGAGAGTTGGAAAAAGGCAAATTAATATCTGACTGAGACATCAGGAAAATCTTCATTAGAGATTGATTTTGAAGAATGGTTAGGATTTTAAGAAACAGATGGATAAGGAACATTCAAGATAGAATGAAGGCAAAGAGTAGAAGTAAGGAAATCAGGAAATCCAGGCATGTATGGGAAAAAACAATTAGAGGCATTTGACCAGAAAACAGAGTTTGATTGAGAGGTTAATCCCAGGATGGAGCTAGATTGTGAATGGCACTGGATTCCAAGCTGAAGGATCTGCCTTTAATTATGAGGCAATAAAGTGTATAATCCTAACTCCATTTTACCCTTACTATGAAATAAGCCATATAAGGTTTTACCACCTGGGATTCAGCTTAGAAAAAGTTAGAGAGTGGGAACTGCCTATAGCTGAGCGTTAGAAGGATAATTTGAACAATGGCAGAGAAAGGGAATTCTTGGTGGCAGTTGTTGTGTCCCTGAGAAGGCTGATCAGAGGTCTGCCATGGGCTGAGAGAAGAGTGAATGAACAAGAGACTGGACAAGAGTATGAAAACAGATTCTATAGAATTTAGGGACAAGAAAGAAGGAAAATACCATGGCTAGAAAGGAGAGTGGCAGTCTGATATCTTAGAGGCAGAGCAGGTTTGAGTAGTGGATAATAGTGTCAACATTTTAAGTAGCAGCAGAAGAAATGAAGATAGAGGTCATTCGGGTTGTGCCAAGGTAGGTCACCACTGAATCCCCAGCACTTAGTATAGTGCCTGGGAATTAATAATAAATATGAGTGGAATGTACTAAGGGGGTCATCACCAAAGATTAATGTAAATGAACACTCAGTGGCCAGAGACTCAAAGAAGAAGAGAGGAAAACCAAGTGAGATGCTAACATCTCTGTAGATAATAAACAAGTTACAAGGAAAATAAGTTGTAATGAGACATGGAAAAGTCCAGCAAAAAGAAACACCATGATAAGCAGAATGGTGGCCATGGAAGTAACAACTCACCTACTGAATCAACTAGCCCCGAAAATGGATGGCACTGTAGCATCGGGCCCATACCCAGCCATCACTAACCTTAAAAGCTTTTGCACAGCAAAGGAAACCATAAACAAAACAAAAAGGCAACACACAAAATGGGAGAAAACATTTGCAAACAAAGCGACTGACAAGGGATCAATCTCCAAAATATACAAATATACAAAGAGTGCATGCTGCTCAATATCAAAAAAACAACCCAATCAAAAAATGGGCAGAAGATCTAAATAGACATTTCTCCAAAGAAGACATACAGTTGGCCAAGAGGCACATGAAAAGATGCTCAACACCACTAATTATTAGAGAAATGTGAATCAAAACTACCATGAGGTACCACCACATACCAGACAGAATGGCCATCATTAAAAAGTCTACAAACGCTGGTAGGGTGTAGGGAAAGGGAAGCCTCCTACAATGTTGGTGGGAATGTAAACTGGCATAGCCACTATGGAGAACAGTGTGGAGGTTCCTTAAAAAACTAAAAATAGAGCTATCATATGATCCAGCAATCCCACTCCTGGGCATATACCTGGAGAAAAATGAAATTTGAAAAAATATAAGAATCCAACAGCACATTAAAAGGATCATACACCATGATCAAGTGGGGTTTAACCCAGGAATGCAAGGATTCTTCAATATATGCAAATCAATCAATGTGATACACCATATTAATGAATTGAAGGAGAAAAACCATATGATCATCTCAATAGAGGCAGAGAAAGCTTTCAACAAAATTCAACTTATTTATGATAAAAACCCTCCAAAAAGCAGGCATAAAGGGAACTTACCTCAACATAATAAAGGCCATATATGACAAAGCCACAGCCAACACTGTCCTCAATGGTGAAAAACTGAAACCATTTCCACTAAGAACAGGAACAAGACAAGGTTGCCCACTCTCACCATTCTTATTCAACATAGTTTTGGAAGTTTAAACCACAGCAATCGGAGAAGAAAAAGAAATAAAAGGAATCCAGATCGGAAAAGAAGAAGTAAAGCCGTCACAGTTTGCAGATGACATTATACTAAACATAGAGAATCCTAAAGATGCTACCAGAAAACTACTAGAGCTAATCAATGAATTTGGTAAAGTAGCAGAACACAAAATTAATGCACAGAAATCTCTGCATTCCTATACACTAATGATGAAAAATCTGAAAGTGAAATTAAGAAAACACTCCCAAATACCATTGCAACAAAAAGAATAAAATATCTAGGAATAAACCTACCTAAGGAGACAAAAGACCTGTATGAAGAAAACTATAAGACACTGATGAAAGAAATTAAAGATGATACAAATAGATGGAGAGATATACCATGCTCTTGGATTTGAAGAATCAACATTGTGAAAATGACTCTACTACCCAAAGCAATCTACAGATTCAATGCAATCCCTATCAAACTACCAATGACATTTTTCACAGAACTAGAATGAAACATTTCACAATTGTATGGAAACACAAAAGACCCCGAATAGCCAAAGCAGTCTTGAGAAAGAAAAACGGAGCTGGAGAAATCAGGCTCCCTGACTTCAGACTATACTACAAAGCTACAGTAATCAAGACAATATAGTACTGGCACAAAACAGAAATATAGATCAATGGAACAGGATAGAAAACCCAGAGATAATCCCACGCACATATGGTCACCTTATCTTTGATAAAGGAGGCAAGAATATACAATGGAGAAAAGACAGCCTCTTCATTAAGTGGTGCTGGGAAAACTGGACAGCTACATGTAAAAGAATGAAATTAGAACACTCCCTAACACCATACACAAAAATAAACTCTAAATGGATTAAAGACCTAAATGTAAGGCCAAACACTATAAAACTCTTAGAGGAAAACATAGGCAGAACACTCTGTGACATAAATCACAGCAAGATCCTTTTTGACCCACCCCCTAGAGAAATGGAAATAAAAACAAAAGTAAACAAATGGGACCTAATGACAATTAAAAGCTTTTGCACAGCAAAGGAAACCATAAATAAGACGAAAAGACAACCCTCAGAATGGGAGAAAATATTTGCAAATGAAGCAACTGACAAAGGATTAACCTCCAAAATTTACAAGTAGCTCAGGCAGCTCAATATCAAAAAAACAAACAATCCAATCCAAAAATGGGCAGAAGATCTATATAGACATTTCTCCAAAGAAGATATACAGGTTGCCAACAAACACGTGAAAGAATGCTCAACATCATTAATCATTAGAGAAATGCAAATCAAAACTACAATGAGATATCATCTCACACCAGTCAGAATGGCTATCATCAAAAAATCTACAAACAATAAATGCTAGAGAGGGTGTGGAGAAAAGGGAACCCTCCTGCACTATTGGTGGGAATGTAAATTGATACAGCCACTGTGGAGAATAGTGTGCAGGTTCCTTAAAAATCTAAAAATAGAACTACCTTATGACCCAGCAATCCCACTACTGGGGATATACCCTGAAAAAAACATAATTCAAAAAGACTCATGTACCACAATGTTCACTGAAGCTCTATCTACAATAGCCAGGACATGGAAGCAACCTAAGTGTCCATCGACAGATGAATGGATAAAGAAGATGTGGCACATATATAATACAATGGAATATTACTCAGCCATAAAAAGAAATGAAATTGAGTTATTTGTAGTGAGGTGGATGGACCTAGAGTCTGTCATACAGAGTGAAGTAAGAGAAAAACAAATACCGTATGCAGCTGCATAGCACAGGGAGATCAGCTCGGTGCTTTGTGACCACCTAGAGGGGTGGGATAGGGAGGGTGGGTGGGAGGGAGAGAGACGCAAGAGGAAAGAGATATGGGGATATATGTATAGCTGATTCACTTTGTTATAAAGCAGAAACTAAGACACCATTGTAAAGCAATTATACTCCAATAAAGATGTTAAAAAATAATAATAATAATACATGTACTCCAATGTTCATTGCAGCACTCTTCACAATAGCCAGGACATGGTAGCAACCTAAATGTCCATTGACACAGGAATGGATAAAGAAGATGTGATACATATATACAATGGAATATTACTCAGCCATAAGAAAAGAATGAAATAATGCCATTTGCAGCAACATGGATGGACCTATAGATTGTCATACTGAGTGAAGTAATTCAGAGAAAGACAAATGTCATATGGTATCATTTATATGTGGAATCTAAAAAAAGGTATAAATGAACCTACTTACAAAACAGAAATATAGTCACAGATGTAGAAAACAAATTTATGGTTACCAAGGGTGAAAGCAGGGGTGGGGAGGGGAGATAAACTGGGAGATTGGGATTGATGTATACACACTCCTATAAATAAAATAGGTAACTGATAAGAACCTACTGTATAGCCCAGGGAACTCTACTCAATACTCTGTAATGACCTATATGGGCACAGAACCTAAAAAAGAGTGAATATATGTATATGTATAACTGATTCACTTTGCTGTACAGCAGAAACTAACACAACATTGTAAGTCAACTATACTCCAATAAAAATTAATTTAAAAAAAAAGAAACACTATGACAGTCAAAAGAAGAAAAAGAGCTGAGTGATAGTAGCTGAAAATACTAAGCTTCAGGGAGACAGAAAATACATACTCTAATTCTCTTGCTCCCCTTAGTAATGGCATGGACCTATTACTAACTACTGAATTAAACAAAGGTGAAGAGGCTTCACGGTCTTCAGCCAAAACCGGAATCCCAGAATATCCACAAACAGAAGTCACGGGGCCATCACCCTGAGGGGCCCCTGGAGAGTGGAGCCAGGCCCTCCTGGTGTGGTCTCATCTCTTCCATAACACTGCAGCTCAACACCACTCTCTTCCCAGCACCAGAATCTGGGTCACAGAGGGGTGGGGCTCTGGCCGTTCCCTGTATCTAATAAGTAACTCCCACTGATTTTCCAGCCCTTCCTTCTCCACCAATAGCTCTGACTGTTGGCACCAGAGGGCAGGCCCGGAAAATCATTCATACATTAGCGGTGCTCTCCATCCCCCCATCCTCACCCAGAGGTGCATATAAAGCCCGAATAGCCTGAGGCCTAAGAATGTGAATCTCAGAAGTTGAGTGAACAACCACTGTGCTCTCTGTACCCTCATCCTGGTCACTGCTGCTGCTGTAACAGCCCCAGGCCAAGAACATGAACAAGCTACTGCTTTGGGTCTCTGTCCTCGCCAGCCTTCCAGAAGGCTTTGCTCAGAAAGGTAGGGTGGTCAGGGTGTGATCAAGGAGCATGAGATGAGAAAAAGATTGTGATTTTTTTCCCTGCACTTAATGGTGAAGGTCACTATATTTCTTTCTCTTCCCACAGACCTCAGTAGGAAGGTGTTTGTGTTCCCTAGAGAATCTTCTACTGACCACGTGAACCTGGTCACAAAACTGGAGAAGCCTCTGCAGAACTTTACCTTGTGTTTTCGAGCCTATAGTGATCTCTCCTGTGGCTACAGCCTCTTCTCCTATAACACCCAGGGCAAGGATAATGAGCTGCTAATTTTTAAAGACAGAATTGGAGAGTACAGTTTATACATTGGAAGAACCAAAGCTACTGCCAGAGTTATTGAGGAGTTCCCCACTCCAGTGCACATCTGTACCAGTTGGGAGTCTTCCACAGGCATTGTCGAATTCTGGGTCAATGGGAAGCCGTTGGTGAAAAAGGGCCTGAGACAGGGTTATTCTGTGGGAGCTAACCCCAAGATTGTCCTGGGCCAGGAGCAGGATTCCTATGGAGGAGGCTTTGATAAAACCCAGTCCTTTATGGGAGAGATTGGGGATTTGTACATGTGGGACTCTCTTCTGTCTCCCGAAGAGATCTAGTTTGTGTATCAGGGTTCCTACTCCCTCAATCCCACCATCCTGGACTGGCAGGCTCTGAACTATGAAATGAAAGGCTATGTTGTCATCAAGCCCCTGGTGTGGGGCTGAGGTCTGGAATCCACAAGAGCACTTGAAAATGAAATAACCAACACCCAAGAGCTCTGCTCAAGGCAACTGGATACTGAATCCTAGATCTATAGCTCTTTCTTCTTTGAATTCCCTGTCTACAATGTGCCTAATTAAAAAAATGTATTATACCACCTGCCTTTGTTTAATGCTTGCCATAGTCCCAAATATTTTCTCTTATGTCTACTTATATGTGAAAATTGGTGTTTCATTATCCAGAAAAATCAGGTTGCAAATTATGGGGAGGGAAACCTTTAAGTAACTAAACAGGTATATCATAAAGCCAGAACACTCAACAAGTGGGGCAGCAGCAACACTTACAAGCTACTAATAATCGTATTAACAACTCAAAATGTGTGTGGAGTTGCAACAGAAATCCTTCTATTTGGTTTTCCAGCTACAAAATCAAAAAGAGGTCTGAGCTTCTGCCAAGGAGACAACTATAATGAGATAAGCAACAGCTGAGAAGTTAATAGCAAGTAATGAGATGAGGAAAAAAAACTAGAAGTAGCAAGAATGAAAACTGAAAGTGTATGAGAGTCTGGAATCATTTTGGGTAAGGGCAAACATGGCTTTTTCCCTCAAAAATCCTAGTGGTACCATACAATGCCTGATTTTCATAATACTGTCGTGAAGTCATCCAGGATATTGCTCACATGAGTTCCCAGTTTAAAATCCTTCCACGGATCCCCACCTCATACAGCATACAACTTAAACCCTTTGACATGCCCCCCCCCATAATCTGGTCTCCGCTTACCTCTTTAAGATACAACTCTTAGTATAGTAATTGTCTTCCCAATTATAACACTGAAAAATAATTGTGAGATGTTATTATTAGTTATTTTCATTATTATGAAAACTATGGAGCAGAGTGTCTGGCATATCCTCAACAGATATTAAGTCCCTTCTCAGAGAAGCAAGGACCCCAAAGAAAATTTTCCTGCATATGAGAAATAAGGCAGGCTTTGCCCACAGATAACAGAATATGAAGCCAAAAGACAGCATCCAGTGGGGCTTCAGAATAACCAAGTAATTACTTTATTTACCTATTTATTTATTTATAGCTGCATTGGGTCTTCGTTGCTGTGTACAGGCTTTCTCTAAGTGCAGCAAGCAGGGGCTACCCTTCATTGTGGTACACTGGGTTGTCATTGTGGTGGCTTCTCTTGTTGTGGAGCATGGGCTCTAGGCACGTGGGCTTCACTAGTTGTGGCACACGGTTTCTGTGGTTGTGGTTCACAGGCTCTAGAGCACAGCCTCAGTAGTTGCAGCGCACGGGCTTAGTTGCTCGGCAGCATGTGGGATCTTCCCGGACCAAGGCTCAAACCTGTTTCCCCTGCCTTGGCAGGCAGATTCTTAACCACTGCACCACCAGGGAAGTCTCCAAGTGATTACTTCTAACTCATGCATCCATTCACCCAGGATGGACAAAGAGGCAGCCACCAGACCCAGTAAAGTAGGTTGGAGCATTTAGCAACAGGCCTCAGGGCTGGGCTTACCAGAAAAGTCTATAAAGGACTTTGCCCTAATGAGAGGGCTTGAAGCTTTCTCTATGTTTTATATGGGAACTGTGGGGAGGTCTGAGGTTAAAGCAACAAGGTCTCCTTGAGTCTGGGATATGCCTTAGCTCAGAGTTGAGTTGGGTGAGGATAAAAAAAAGAGATTTTCTCTTGTCCTCACTAGAAAGCAGCAATGTATAGTCACCTTTGGAGAGTAACATGGAGATTTTCTAGGCCTTCATGGTACTTCCTCTATTTACAAAGAACAGGTATCCAAGAACATTCGAAGAACATAAGGAAAACTGAAACATGACCTGAGTCACCTTTAATCCTTACCTTGATGTGACTAAATAGCTGATTAACTTATAAACTAAACTCCATTTGTGCTCCAGAATTGTCCACTTAGGTTTTGTCTGGCCATGGCCATTCTTCTGTGAGTTCAATATGGGAGATGCAAAGCAGTTCCACCATATGTTGGGGCAGTGGTCAAGGTACACACATCATGTCACATACAACCACAGGATCCAAAGCAAAACTAATCTAGTGTTATGGATAAGTTACACTGAGGCCCTAGTCTACAAGGGGTTGATCCAACTGTGTCTGGAGCAAGGAGGCAAAGACAAATGTAAAGCATTTCATCCAGAGCTCTAGCTGCTACAGTAACTTCTCATTGTAACCTCATGGGGTTCTTGTAAGGATTAGATGTGATGAGACATTCACAGCACCTACTCAGTACATGTTCTGGCACCATGTAAGTGCTAAGTGTCAACTAAGACATAAAGGAAAATGAGAATTACCACCTAAAACTTCAAATCATCTGCCTTAAACTTCTTGGTATATTCCTACAAACAAAAAGAAAGATTCATGCTCTATTTTCAGTCTCTGCTCCCAACCCTAATCCTTCCCTGACCAGACCCATGTATGTCTCCTGCTAGTAGCAGAAATGGGATAAGTTCTTCCCATAGACACTAAGGGACACCACATCTGACTTTTATACAAGTGCATTTTCACCAATAGTAACTAAACAAGGGCAACACACCAACATGGATTCCAAAGAACAAAAGATAGTGCCATGTGACATTCAACACATCTTTGTCTGAGTTGAGCTATTTTTCTCCAGGAGAAAAAGAAAGAACCAGGCCATATGAGACCAAAGCTTGCCCAATATTCCCTGCATGATCCATTTGTAATGAGATCTCCCAGCTCATTTCTGGATTCTGACTCCACACAGACCCATGGGATGCATATTAAGTCTCTTGGCAAATGAACCCTGGAGACAAGAGCTAGACAACAGGAATTCTCCTCTGAGAGTCCCTTCCAAATCAGATTTAAAGGGGCAGCTCCTCGAAGGTCAGAGGTGCTCAGGGCTAGTGTGTCACCCTGTGCTTCAGCCAGAGTGCAGTGAACTGTAAGTGACCTAATAATGTAATAAGGCTGACCTAGAACCTAATAAGGCTGAGTTTTGTAAGGTACCAAGATTCTATTATTTCTTCTAGCAAAAAAAATGACAATCAGTTTTCTTGGCATTACAGTGACGTCTTGTAAATAAGTCATAATTGCCCGCTATGCTCTAAAACCAGAAAAGAGCACAGGCAGATTCTACAGACTCAAGAAGGTGGGGGAATTCCTTTGAGTATGAGAAGGCTTCTGTCCCAAAGAAAAGTCATCGTTCTCTTGTTTATTCAAATAGTTCACATAATCATCATTTTCTTAAGAAGTCAACTCCTCCATTCCTGGATCCTTAAACCTATTTTGTTTAATGAAAGGAAAAGAAAGGAAAGGAAAGGAAAGGATGGCAAGTTTGGCAAAAAGACAATGTCATTATTTTTTTAGCTGCACAACTCTTTTTAACACAAAATTATAATTATAGAGACTTGACTACCTTGCATATTTTACTTTTTAAAACAGATTCTGTTTCTAGGCACAGATTTTGCTTATAAAGATGTAGATAATTTTAAGTACCCATGAGTTTTGTCATAATTTCTTCCCTTTGCAAATGGTACTTCCTTTATACCCTCAAATTATTTTTCCCCTCTATCTTATTTTTCTTTTTCCTCTAGTCGGAGTATTGGCTTCATGACTAAACTTTTGATGCATGAGCACATTTCAGTCTTCTTACTCCCCCACAGGGTTTTTGTCCTTCTGGAGTATTTAAATCATTTTGAAAGCTCCTTTCTATTCTATACTATGCTTTTGAGATTGTCTACTGGTGTGTCCCTCACACAGAAACACCCCGAGGGTTCAGGCACAGAGAGGAACCAGATTTGGGTGGTAGAAGGGCTGCTCCTCCAGTGCCCAGCTGCAGTCACTTCTGGCCGGGGTGACTCAAAAGAGCAACCAGGGGGGAAAAAGGAGGCAGCCATCTGGTGCTAAAATCATCCTTAAGTTCATTGACACCGGGCTTCACTGGTGCCGCAGTGGTTGAGAGTCCGCCTGCCGATGCAGGGGACACGGGTTCGTGCCCTGGTCCGGGAAGATCCCACATGCCGCGGAGCGGCTGGGCCCGTGAGCCATGGCCGCTGAGCCTGCACGTCTGGAGCCTATGCTCAGCAACGGGAGAGGCCACAACAGTGAGAGGCCCGCATGCCGCAAAAAAAAAAAAAAAAAAAAAAAAAAAAAGAGGTTAAAAAGTGAGATAGGAGGCAATTGCTCTTAATCTGTATTCTTAGTCCTTAATGCTAAAACATCCCTGGAGACGTGACAAGATGGAGTGAACCGCACCCTAGAACTCCTGATGTGGACAGCAATGGTCGGGAGGAATACTTGGAAAAATATTCCAAGTGTGATGAGCATATGACACTTATTCTAGGAAGTACAGCTAACCACCAAAGTGCACTTTATGGAGGGTGAATCCCAATCACTACAGGGCTCTTTGTTTATTTTGGCTAAAGGGCATGTGGAAGCTTCGGCTGTGCCTGAGTTCCTCTGGAAGGCGAAATGATAGCTCCTCCTAGTGGCAGAACATCACCCTTCCCTCACCTACTACACACCTTGCCTCTAAATAAATACTAACATGGAAAGAACGCTGCTTTGAACATTTGCGTTGAACATTTGCATTATGTGCTCCCACATGTCTTGAGCTGGCCTTCTTTTTGCATTTTTTCTCTCAAGTTCTAAGAATATCCTGCCTTAAGATAGTCTTTCATTGTCTGTTCAATCCAATTCAAATGTTCACCACAGGCAATAAACTTATTTCTCACCCCTCTTTTTCTCCTGGGCTTATGTACCTGGGCCACATTCCCTGGTCATCGGCCATCCTGTTTATAACTTTACAATTTATTCGAAGAAAGTAACTTTATATTTACCTGAGGCATACTTATAGCAAATCCAGCTGATTCGGGGTGAAAGCAGTACTTTTCAGGCCCTAAAGACACCAGGGATTTTCTTCCTCCTCCTGACTCAATTCAGCTTTTCTTCTTCTTCCCTACTCCAAATATGTCTATGGCTTTCCTGGCTTAATACCTTCTTAACCATTTTTTTGTAACTCACTGCAATAGGCTCATCAGAAAAGGGGAAAGGCACGTACGATCTGCTGTTCTCATCGATGACATGTTAAAAGTTCTTTTTTGTTTCCTCCCTGTAACCAGGCTTTCCATCCCAAGACTCTACTGAAACTGGCCAGTACCTCACCAGTGACCTCCTTCTTACTCAATCTAATACCTGTTCTCAGTTGTCATCCTCCTTGGCTTCTCCAAACTATCTATGAGCTATACATTTATGCTCAAAGTTAAAATAATTTAAAATAAGGTCCATAATCCTCATAATCTCACCATATATTATAGGTGAGATTCCTATAATCTCACCCCACCCGAAGATAATGGTTAACCCGTGATAATATCAGCTGTATATTCTTTCAGACTTTTTGCATATATAAATACATGCATTCACACACACAGACACACACTTTTAACCATATGGCAACCCACCGTGTTATTGTTATTTATATAGCTTTTCTGTTGCCCTTATTTAATGCATTCCACACATCTGTCTATGGAAGTACACTAGAGTAGCACTGTTCAACACAACTTTCACCAAGGAAGGAAATGTTTGATATCTGTGCTGCCCAACAGAGTAGCCACTATTTATGTGTTGCGTTTGGGCACTTGAAATGTGGCTACTGGGACTGATGAACTGAATTTTTCCTTTAATTTTAAGTAGCCACAGCTCTACAGCTCTACCTCATCCTTCCTAAAAGCTGCTTAGAGTTGCACTGACACTCTTTCATCCCTACCTATCCAATTGGTATCTTGGCAGCCTCTTAATATAAATTACTTTAATTAGTGGCACACTCATTTCTACTTTAAATGTCTACCTTCTTATTTCCCACAATGGAGTACTTTCCAGAATATCCACAACATTTTCTAGATTGTGTTTCCCAGATTCCTAGGAATCTAGATTCACTAAGAATCTAGAATGTTGCCTAGATTGCTACTGTAAGTTTCCTAGATTTGCCAAAATCCTCCAGCCTGCTAGTATTATCTTGTTCTTTGCAGAAAATGGTCCAAACCACCATTTGATATGTGGTGGCAATCCCAGAGTCCCTCACCAAATTTCCAGGAAATACTGTGTGTGCTTGCCAGGGGGAAGATAGGACAAGAGAGGCCCTTGTACTTCTTCCAATCATTACTAGCAAGAAGTTTTTCTTCCTCCCTCTGGATTTTACCTCTTGCATATGGTACCCTTTTTCTGCACTGCCATCACCCAATTCTCTCCACTTTCCCAAATACCACTAACTCAAGATTGTACATATGACAGCTTTAAATGAAAGTTTGGGGCTCTTGAGGGGTTTTACATCACAATATAGTTTAGCAAACAATTTAGAATCAATTATTACACCTCTTTTATTTTTAAAATTCCCTCTGCCAAAAAGAAATCGGTTATTTCTTTCATTAAAGTTTCAGCCTTCTGACATGCTGCTGGTCCTCCTCTCTTTTCCAACAATTTCCCCCTTTTCTCCTTATTTTATTCACACCTAAATCCTCAAATCCCTGTTAATACTTTTACAACAAAGCAACTTTGCTAACGGTTTGTCTCACCTAGACCAACCTGGCTGAGCCCCCAACACCTCATCTTCACTGCCGCTAATGTGTCCCTAAAGATCAACTCTCCTGAGATTAATTCTGCTCCCTGTACACTGTTCCCAGAAGTTTTTCCTAAGTGGCACCAGTGATTTTAATTCAGTAAGTCTAACTCTTTCATCTCCATTTTGTTGTGCCAGCTTCTTGTACTTTCCCTAGAAGACAAACAAAGGCAAAGCTGAGATGGTGGAGGCTCAGGGGCCCTGCAGCTTACATGTCATTAAAAGAAACAACTTTCCACCCATGCTCTACAAAATCAACAACATAATAAGGATAAGAACTTTAAAGGACATGTGAAGTAGTCTAACATATTGGTCATTCCTTAGAGGCTTAAGAAAAGATTAAGGAGACAGAAAAAACTGAATAAAGGGAGGAGGCTAAAGTAGCCATAGAGCTATGCCAGCACCCTCCTGATTATACAGTGAGGAAATAGACTCGTGTGTGTGTGCATGTGTGTGTGTCCCCACACTTCTCTCTCTATCCCTGTTTTAGAGGCCACGATGGGAATTTCTCCATGTTGACTCCCTGCATTGCTTTCAGGCACTGAAACTGAAGAATGCAGAGAAAAAACCTCACAGAAGTGACAGAGTTCATTTTCCTAGGATTCTCCAGATTCCATGAACACCAGATCATCCTCTTTTCAGTTTTTCTCATCCTGTATACATTAACCCTGGCTGTCAATGCCATCATCGTGACCATTATCCACATTGATCATCACCTCCACATGCCCATATACTTCTTCCTGAGCATCCTGGCCAGTTCAGAAACTGTGTACACACTGGTCACCATTCCACAGATGCTCTCCGGCCTCATAGCCCAGAACCAGCCAATCTCCTTGGATTGAACCACTCAAATGTTCTTCTTTGTTACCTTAGCCATCAACAACTGCTTTCTGCTCACAGTGATGGGATATGACCATTTTGTGGCCATCTGCAACCCCCTGAGATATACACTCATCATGAGCAAAAGGGTGTGTGTCCAGCTGATGTGTGGGGCCTTCAGCACTAGCCTGGCCATGGCAGCTGTCCAGGTGACATCCATATTTACCTTACCATTTTGTAACAGAGTGGTTGGTCATTTCTTCTGTGACATCCTCCCTGTCATAAAACTCTCCTGTATTGATACCACTGTCAAAGAGATCATCAATTTTGTTGTCAGTTTATCGGTGATCCTGGTTCCCATGGGCCTGGTCTTCATCTCCTATGTTCTTATCATCTCCACCATCCTCAACATCGCCTCAGCCGAAGGCCAGAAGAAGGCCTTTGCCACATGTGCCTCCCACCTCACTAAGGTCATGGTCCACTACAGCTGTGACTCCACTGCCTACCTCAAGCCTAAGTCAGAAAATTCTGTAGAACAAGACCTCCTTCTCTCAGTGACCTACACCATCATCACTCCCCTGCTGAACCCTGTTGTTTACAGTCTGAGGAACAAGGAGGTTAAGGATGCCCTACGCAGAGCTGTGGGCAGAAACATTTCTTAATCCACTGACCCTTTTTATAAAGAGCAGTATGTGTTCACATTGCATCCAACCTCACAAGTCTGTCCTGTGCAGTCTATCCTGTAATAAGATGTGCACAACTTGCTTCAACACCCTTATTACAAAAATCATCATCTTTGTCTCTACATATTTTTGTCCAGGCATTTTCAACTGGGTATTTAAGAGGTGAGGAAGGTGGGCATGATTTTTTAAAAAGCATACCAAATTTCCAGGGTAGGGCAGGGGACTTCTTAAAAGTATATTAAATGTGGTCATTTTATGTTTGAAAAAAATTTTTTAATCTTTATTACTTTCAAAATACAACCTACAGAAAATAAAACTGGATAAAATCTTCCCAGCAGGATAATAGTGAACAGTAAGGAAGAAAATTATACCAGAACCTTTGGGAAAGGTGAGATGCATGTTATTATTTTTAATTAAGGAAGTTAGAAATCACTGGTTTAGCCCTTGAAATTTCAGCCTTTGTTATTTGATTTATCCTAGAGGCTTTGCTTCCATCCAATATGGTCTTCAGAATGCTGACCAAGGCTGTAAATTGTGAACAGCTCTTGTCTCTCTAACTGTGCTAATCCAGTTCTCTCTGGCTGTTGGTTCTCTCCATGGAGTCAGCTTCTCTCTAGTCATTATGAAGAATAATTAGTTGTTCAAAAAAGAGCTCTACCCTGTTTGGAGTGAGAATCATAAAGGTATTCTTCATTGGCACACACCACGGCACTTCCTGGATAACACCAAAAAGAAAAAATAGAACAAAACCAACAGCACCAGCAGTCAGAAGTAGTTCAGAGATTTGTTTAATCACTCAATTCACCAAAAAAAAGGCTTAAAAGAAAATAATCTCTACTTCTACTAGTGTCTCTTTAAGGAAACCATGCTTTTCCCCAGGGCTTCCCGGGAGTTTTTCTGGTTTCATGCCACTGGTACATACCTGCTATACTGTTGCCTTGGGTGGTGCTAGGGAGAGTCAAAGACTCTTTTGTCCATGCATCTTTCTACTAAAGTATTTTGTGTTTAAAATGCTTCTCTGCTCATCCCTTAATGTTCTTTGTCTTCTTTCTGAAGGGAGTGATTTCCTTTCCCTCTACTGAGAAGGTAACATCCAAGGAGCTCATCTAGAGTAAGATCTAGCTTTACAGACTTCTGAGATCCTAGGTGGGAAGACCATACTTCTTTCAAGGTCTGGTCATCTCTTTCTAGTTTCTGTCCAGTGTCTGAAATTTCTGCAGCATAAGAAGCAAGGCTTCCTACAGAAGCTTTTGAGAGGTCAAGAGCTCAGTCTGAGAGTCCTGGATTTGTCATAGGTCTTCCCTGACAGTGCTCTCAGGATCAGTCCACCTTGCAGCCATCCCCCACCCCCACTCATAGACGACATCCCCTGAGGAATAGAGGCATGCCTTCCTACAGAATGAGAATGAGTCTCCTTGACAATATAAATGGACCCCCTCTCACTACCACCAAGACTACCTATAGGGCTGACTCTTAATTGTTACCCATCCTCCTCAATTCCCTCTGGACTAGCAACTGCTCTTATGCTCTTAGATCTGTCCTTTTGTATGAAGAAGGCAGGCTGTGGGACAGGGAGGATCAGTCTGAGCAGGAAAGTGGGGTAACAATGAGAAGCTGGGTGGTGGTCAAACCTGTTCTAACCATGTGCAGCTGCAGAGGCTGCCTCCCCCTGCTCATTACTCCCTTTTGACTTCTCCACGAAGCCATTCTTTCAGCAGTCCAGGGATAAAAGACAAAAGGTTTCTCCAGTGTTCTTCCTCCATCTAAATGCCCACAACAACAGATACATCACATGCCCCGTGTGCAATCAGAAATTAAACATCAGAGTTGGGCCCAAGAAGAGCTGCCAGAAAAGATGAGTCTGAAACCTTGAAGGAAAAACATCTCCTTCTCCAGATCTGTTGCCTACAATGACTCAACTACGTGTGCAATTTATAAAAATATATGTGCTGCTTTTTTTAGATAATAAGCTGCTGCATTATATGATAGGAAGGGTAGACGACCTGGAATCACAAGTCCTGAGTTCAGGTCCTGGCTCTATCCCCATCAGCACCTTTTATGAAGATAATGTTTTTCATTCTGCCTCACTAGCCATCAAAAACAGTTTTAACACCTTTACCTATTTATCCTGTGCTGTTATCCAGTTTATAAATGCTGCCTTACATTTTCTAGAGCAGTATCATTTACCTCATTCCCACCTAGGCAATTCGTTGATCTTTCTTATTTGCCCCAAAAGTTCTTTGTGCAAAATTATATTAGGATAGCACTTTTACCACTGTGCCTTCGTTGCTTAATTGTGAGTCTGTTTCTATCACTGAATCACAAGCATATTGGGATCAGGAACTGTTTCTCTCACTGTTAAACCCTGTGCCTGGTACAGTGCTGGGTAGAATGGGTGCTTAATAATCAAGTACCGATTGTGTAACAAGCACTATGCTTGGACTTGCTGGCATGTTTTGATCAGCTAGACACACCTGCCCTGCCTTTCTGTGTCCTCTGCAGTTGGCCCTCACCTAAAAACAAAGAGTAATAAACAGATTCATAGTGACAGGGTCACTTGGTTCTATACTTCCTCCTGGATTTTCTATAAGCCAACTGCTCAGTTACTTCAAGACCCTTCTCACTGTCAGTATTAATTTAGTCATTGCACTATTAATCCCTTAGCAACACAGAACTAAAACCGTTGAGTTTTTTCATTAAAGAATATGGAGTTACCATAAAAAAAAATCATTCCTACCCATACTACGGTATAACCTCCAAAGCTTATTTAAAAAGAAATAAGTTTTTAAACAAAGAGTGATATGCTATATAAAATTAAGAATCAGGACACTTATCATAAGGTCCTAAGTAAAATAAGTCAGACAAAGACAAATACTGTATGAGCTCACTCATATATGGAATCTTAAAAAAAAAAAAAAAAAAAAAAAAAAACTCATAGAAAAAGAGAACAGGTTGGTGGTTGCCAGAAGCAGGGTTTGGGGAAATTGAATGAAGGTGGTCAAAAGGTACAAACTTCCAGTTATGAGATAAATTAAGTTCTGAGGATGTAGCAAATAACATGATAACTCTAGGTAACGATACTGTATTACATATTTGAAAGTTGCTGAGAGAGTAGATCTTAAAAGTTGTCATCACAAGGGAAAAAAAGTTTTGTAGCTACATGTGTTAATAGATGTTAACTTGTGGTAATCATTTTACAACATCTACATATATCAAATCATCATGTCGCATACCTTAAACTTATGCAATATTATATGTCAATTATAGCTCAACAAAAACTGAGGAAAAAAAGAATCAAGATATCTCCAAATTACACTTTTGGGAAAATGACAGACAAATCCATTATGAGGCCAAAATTTCTTCCAAAATGTTAGATTTTGAATCATTTTACAGCAAAATCTCAGGGCCCCTTTTAACGGGGCACTCACCTCATCATTTTCCAGCCCGTATTTCTCCTGCCACGAAGGTAGTAAGAGGGGAGAAAGAAAACACGGAAACACCACCCAACAGCCATAAAAAGCTTGGTTGTGGGATTAGCTCTGGAAAATGGGAGAGGAAAGAAAGAGTCAGGAGATGACACTGAGGTATAGATTAGTGGCATATGTCATGTGGCTCTAGCTCTCCAGAAACTCATCTCTGAAGGGAACAGGAATTCCAAACCAGGAAAGTGAGTGGTATACAGCAGAAGGCAACTGCCATTTACTGAGGGTTTACTACATGACAGGCACTATGCTAAGTTGTAGTCATATACATTATTTCACTTAATAATATTTCAACTTTATAGTACTTTGTATTTCACGACAGTCTTCAAATATAATATCCTACTTGTTCCTTTCAATAACCTTATGAGGTATACATTTTTATGCCCACGTTTTAGGTTAATGGTGGAAACGTCAACTGACTTTTGCTTCAAGTCACACAGTTGGTAACTGACAGAACTAGAACTGACAGAACTAGAACTGATACCACGATCCACTAGTTGACTTCAAACTATGTCTTCTTCACTCTATTACCACCATTTCTCATCTGTAATCTTTCTGAAAGACACTATATTCTTTGAGTTCCTGTGGTTTCGTTCTGGACATCACTTCCACCAAAAAGCTTCTCTAAATAACTTACGAGGTATTCCTTCTATGAGCTACCACACTCCTCTAAGCCAGTGGCTGCCTTAGCAGTGCATTCAAGTTGCCCATTTCCTAGTCTGCCTCCCTCACCTCACAGCAAACCCCTTGACAGAAGAACTGCTTCTGTATCCCCAGTGCCTAGCACAGTTCTTGGCTTAAGACAGTTCAATAAATATTTAGCAAACCTGAAAGCTAACTGAATAATGGGCCCCTTTGAACCTGCTTCTTGATGGCTAAGTATTGACGAGTGTCCACTGCTCTCCTGTGCTGTGAAGCATCCAGGCTCTCTGGATGGTAGTTTTTGCCTCTGTTTGGAAGAGCTCACAGATTCTTCTGCTTTGGAAATTTTGGGTATCCCTTCTGTTATTCCTTTTTCTCCTTTCTTGTTTTCCAGATATGAGCTGTCACATTTCCGAGCTGTCCGTGTGCTGGACTGCAGCAGCCACCCTTTCTTGCACACAGCCTCCAAATCGTGGCTGAGGAATAAAAGCAAAGGAGCCACACAGAGAGGCAAAATAAGACTCCCTGAGAGAGAGCATTTCATGAAGGCAAAGAAACAAGAATCTGGAATCAGACTGTATGTGTTCTAATCTTACCTCTGCCCCTCACTAGATATTCTCACCTCTCTAGGCATCTATTCCCAGATCTTTCTTAATGGAGTAGGGACAGTCCCTAAAATTATTCCCACTTTTAGAGCTGGAGTTTAGCAAAGTTAAGTAAAATTTGATCAATTCAGGAAAGGTATATTGCGTGCTAGACACTGGGGCTAGAGTAATAGTAAGCTATCACAATCCCTGCCTTCCTAGTGCTAAGAGGGATGTCCAAAAATTAAGCAAGTAGTGATAAATCTTATGATGTGAGAAATACTGGATGCTATTGGAATACATATTGGTGGGTTCTAACCAAATCTCAGGGGTCAGGGAAGAGCAACCAGAGGAAATAGAGTCTAAGCTTAAGATCTGAAGGCTCGGTAGGAGTCAGCTCGATGAAAGGTTGGGAAAGATCTGGAAAAGCAAGATCAAAAGTGTATTCTAGGCAGAGGAAGCAGCACTTGCAAAACTATATAAGAAAAGATTTGAAAAAATTATGAGTTTAATAGAACTGGGGTATAAAATTCATGGGATGTAGACAGAAAAGCAAATTGAAAAGTTGGTAGCAATCACATGTATAACCCATATTAAAGAGTGCATATCCTAAAGACACTGAATAGTATTTATATGTCCTTAAGTAAAGCAATGACGTGGTCTATTCAGAAAGTTCACTCTGCCAGCAGAAGGGGAAATAAATTACAGAGGGGAACACTGACAAAAAGACTGACTGAGGAGTTATTATGGGACCACAAATGTCAAGTGATGGTAGACGGGATTGGTGAGGAGGCCGATGGAGAGAAATGGACAGGCTTGAGAGTCTTGTGGGAGGTAAGACTGACATTTCTTGGTTATGGGTTAAATATGGGGGTGGGGTGGGTAATGGAGTCAAAGAGGACCTTGAGATTTCTGGCAAGTGGGTGGACTGTGGTGTCCTTAACCAGTACAGGAAACCCTGGAAGAGAAGCAGGTTGGGAGGTGAAGAAGGAGACAATGAGTTTGATTTGGGGCTTTTAAGGTTGAAGGGTCTGTGAGTATTCAAGTGGAGACATCCAAGAAGCTGGATCCATAGATCTGGAACTCAGGAGACTGTTCTGAGATACAGATATAGTTGTAGGAATCATAAATATATAGATGGTCATTTTAAAATGGAAATTAATGGATTCACTCAGGGAGAAGGTGTAGAAGGAGAGAAGTCCACCTCAAGCAGAATGCTGAGGAGCGGCAGACAAGATGCGATCCTGGTGCAGGGATGTAGGGGTGGTGCTGACAATAAACTATCAGGAAAGCAGGAAAGCAAGGAGAGGAATTCTCCGCTCCATGTGCCAAAGTCCTCAGTGATTGGTAAGTTCTAATGTCCCTTGTGGATGGGAGAGGAAGCCTTTCTGGTTCCTTCTACTCCCCAGTACAACTGCATGTAACCCTGCATGGCATGTGGTGCCTTCCTCCCCACGGGGCTGTGCGTATAAGTGACAATAAACTGCTGCCAATCTCATCTGCCCAGTGTTGGGTGGTCTGTGTCTGGGCATCTTATATCATTTAGAGTGGAGGGAATCCTTCACCAACAGGGTGAACCGCTAGTGATCAGAACACAGGGTAGATGTCATGACAAGAACATATGAGTTTCTTATGATCAAACGAACTCCACTGAGTGAGCTGGGCTTGAGTTAACTTGCAGGTTCCTCAGCTGAGGGCAGTCTGACAAGGGGGTCTAGCAGCAAAAGAATACCCATGTCTCCTGGAAGTAGGATCTCAGAGGGAGGGGACTCTGAATTCTCATGTCAGGGAACTGTCTGGAAGTTTCTGTAGGGCCTTCCAAAGAACTCATGCATGTGCCGGAGCTGCACCAAAAATCTGTCAATGACAGTGAGAGAACCATGGTAACCACTAATAGGGTAGCTACAAACAAGGCTGTCAATTGAGTTAAGAGCAACTTGTCTCCATCCCCCTGCTTACTCACCACCACACCGTGAAGAGCTAAGTCTCAAAGCAGTGGGGAAATTTCAGAACCAGACTAGCACTTCCCCCAACCATAATTTCCAAGGTTGTTAAAGTAGAAAAGGAAGATAGTGAAATAGTAGATTCTGCCTTCCTAACCCCCTACCCACAATGCAAACAGCTGGAGTAGGAGGAAAATCACACAAACCATTGTCCCCACTGATCTTTGTATCCCCAAAGCCACAAGTCGGCCCACTACAAGGCCAGCAGAGCAGGGGATCTCAACTTTTACTAATTGAAAGAGAAGGAAACATTGTGGACTCTGCCCCAAATAGCATTAAAAGGCAGGAAAAAAATTCTACAGAGCCTGATTGGAAACAGAAGTTGAGGCAGAAAAAATCAAAATGTTTATACCTATCCAACTGTGTTAAAAGTGATCAATAAACTGATTACACATATAGAATTTTGTAAAATTGTTTAGCTCTCAATGGAATCCATCTAGTAACATGTGAGATTTTGTTCACTCTTCAGTAGTAAGAGCTTTGTACATATTTTCAAAACTATTATTCAGATGTGCACGGGACTGTACCTGCCATTTTACAGAAGCTCAATAAACTTTGTTGAATGGGAACAAATGTGTGGATGAGGTTGGGCCCTGGGTGCAAAAAGTGAGGCAAACTATGAATGAGGCTAAGTTCTCAACTGGCCTAAAACAGAGCTTTGCCTGTATATGCAAGACTCCTTTCTCTCAGGCAAAAAAAAAAAAAAAAAAAAAAAGACTTTCCCAACCAGGTCTTTAGGAATGAAGGGAGCAGGGAAGAGATATTAAATTTATCTGAGTATTTAGTTGTGTTCCTTCTCAAGCACCTGTATGATAAGAAGAACAAAAAATCACAGACCTGAGTTTCATATCTGATAGACCTTTTCCATCCCTTTAATTGTACCTCTCTCCCATCCCCAACCTACTATTATTCCCCTTATTTAAGGCACCATGAGACCTCTGATAAACCTTTGAGAGCTAAGTGCTAAGAGCCAACAGGTAAAGAACAAAGCCTCCACTGAGGCTGATGTAAGCGATGCACCTGCCACACCAGGAACAAAGGCAGGTTCCCCCAGTCCTCTCCAGAGACTCATATCTTCCCAGACCCGGTTCACAGGCTGCCTCCACAGAGCTCTTGAGAGACTTGGTGAGGTTGTAGTTTGACAGCTTCCTATATGGTTAATTAAAATTCATAGTAAGAAACAAACTTGGACTTGTAAATGTACTCTGTAGGTATCATAGGACAGTATTTACACAGCTGAAGTAGTAAGATTCCAACTTCCAACAGGAAGTCCAAGGGAATTGTTAACTTCCAGTTCATAGCAAATTACATGAACATTTTTCATTTGGAGACCTGCATTATCACTGCTTTTGAGACAGGTTTACCTTCCTTGAGCCTGGATCTATAATGATACTTTCCCGAGCCTTCTTCCCCTAGGGGAAGAGAAAGGATATGGCAAAGAAGGAAAGAACATAAAGATGAACAAAGTATAACAGTATGAAATTTTGGCTGTATATACATATATTTGAACATTTAGTCCTTTTTTTTCCTTTTCTGTAATAGAAGGGTTGGCCTATAAGGAATGAAAACATTTCTTCTATTATTAATGACTTGGACCTGTTTTATTATAAGCTATTGGAGTTCTTCCCAGTTGGATAAAAGGGGGTGAAAGTGGGAAAGGCAGGAAAGCAACAAGGAAAAGTGGAGAATTTTAAAGACTGGGATCCAGGGAGAAAAGTGACTCAAGAGACGAACCACTGCCTAGGAAGTGATAGCCAAGCTGGTCTGGAGAAAAAGCACAGGGAGGGAAGGGCATTGATTGGGCATCTCGGTGCGTCGAGATACCCTATGGATCAACTGCCCAGCCTCCACACATGGCCCACACAGAAGGCTCATGTCAAGTGATGTTCCAGTCTTCACCCATAGAAACTTTGATCCACCTGCACCTGTTCTGCACCTACTGACCAGGGATCTAATCCATGCTTTTTAACTGTGGCAGAGTATTCTACTATATTCATTTAATCCATCCTCTAGTAATAGACATTTAGTTTGGCTTTAATCCTTTTCTGTCACTAACAATGCTGCAGTGAATAAACCTCTTCACACTATCTGACACATGTGCAAATATAAAGCCACATGGACAAATTCTAAACACAGAGCTTGATGGAAAAAGTAAGATACAAATATACAACATCGTAATTCCATAAACCTACCTGAAAATGCATGCATATAAAACCAATAAATTTCTAGGAAAACACGCAAAAAGGATACACATTAAAGACATTAGAATGATTATGGGAAGGTATAAGAGAGCTAAATCATCTCAATTATAACAGGAAGTTAAGAGATTAAATTTGATAAATCAATAAGTAGCATAGAAAGAGAAAAGTAAATACCAGAAGGTATAGCTAAATGAATTACTTCTAGGAAGTTGGATTTAGGGACGAGGAGGGATAAAGAAGGAAAAGTGCTATTTTTCATTATAAGCTTTTTAGTATTGCTTGATTTTTAAACTATGGGCTTGTATTACCTTAATAAGAATAAAATTTGGAAATAAAGGTAATAAAAGTCAAAAAAAATTGGCCTGAAGGGCAAAGATATGGAAAATAATATATTAAGATTTTTAATTTCAAATCCAAGGGAACTTTTTAAGGGTTTAAATGTATATAAAATTAAATTTCCCTCTAGGAAAATTACATTACCACAGTAATAAATGAGACTGCTCTTTTCCTCATATCCTCACTAACATTAGGAATAAACTTTTTAAAAAGTCTTCATGGTAAGTTTCTGAAGAAAGTCAAGGAGTGCTTGTTTCTTCAAAATGGATATTTCTGACATTACTCTCAAATATACACACACACACAACCAGCCCAGCTACAAATTTTTGAGGCCCAGCAAAATGAAAATGCAGGGTCCCTTGTTCAACAATTACTAAGAGTTTCAAGGCAGCACCAGCAGAGCTTTAAACCAAGTTCAAGGCCCTTCTAAGTACAGGCCTGGGCAACTGCACAGATCACACGCCCATGAAGCCAGCCCTGCAACATACATCTATTTTCTGCTATTGAATTTCTGAAGGTGTAGAACCTGGGAATTTCCACTTTTAATGAAGAATCTCAAGTGTTCTTAATCAGGGTTCCCAGGAACTATACTTTGAGAACTGCTCTAGACCCACCCATAAGGACCAGAGAAGCACTGAGAGGCACCTCCTAATGACAGAAAACAAGTTTAGCTGGCTTGGAAAAAAAGCATAATTAACCATAGAGCACTTCTCAGTCTTAATTCACCAGTGACATGAGATGAAGGAGTCGGATTACAAAAGACCCTTGAACAACACAAGGGTTAGGGTGTCAACCCTCCACTGCATCTAACTTATAATCAGCCCTCTGTATCCACAGTTCCTCCATATCCAAAGATCCAACCAACTGCAGATCGTGTAGTACTGTGGTATTTACTATTGAAAAAAACCCACATAAAAATTGACCCGTGCAGTTCAAACCCAGTGGTTTTCAGGGGTCAACTATATATGCCAGAAGACAAGAACATGCATGATTCCACAGGCAGAAGGCCCTGGACTGAGGTTTAGTACATGAGCTTTGGTTATCAAGGGGAGTTACTAGCTGGCAAGGGCAAGACAGGGTCCTAGTTCTTGTGCCTGGAATGGACAAATCAGGTCACTGGAACAGAAAGCCAGAACAGGGAAAGTGAATGAGTTAATCCAACCATTATTTCCCAAGGTTTTCTGATACAGAGCCCATCTCCAAGGAACGCACAATCCAGTGGGTGACTCAAACAAGTGAGTTGATAATGATACATGTTCTAATAGAGTCAGGTCTATGCACCATGGGAGCAGAGTGGAAGCATAACAAAGGAAAGTAGGATGGGGAAGGGGGAAGAGTGGGAGTCGGAGAGGGGAGGAAGGGGAGAGAGGAACAGAAACACAAAAATACTGAAGAGCCAAAGTGAAAGAGCATGTGGTGCTAGGGTAGTTAATAAGACGCTCAGTATCCTGGATGGTTTTTAAGGTATTAGATGATCAAGGACCAAAGCCCTGTCACCAAACAGGGGGCTCCATGAACAGGTTACAAAATTAAGGGTATCATACAGGCAACCAGCCCCATGGAACCTGAATGTGGAGAAAAACAGGCAGAGAAATCCTGCTTAGCTTCTCGCCTAAAGTCCAGAATCAAGGTCCCAGATTCTCTGGGAACCCATACTGGGCCAAGACTCTCAATAGGGATCCAGAGAACCCACCTTCAGGAATCAAGTAAGACATCAACAGTGGAATGAATGTGAACAAGAAGGAAAGGCTGAGAGTTCTTCCCTTCCCAATTTCCCTATGTCCCTCACATGGCTGAGCATTAACCCAAAAATTGACATCCCGGTGGCTGTGTCACCTAAGCAGGCCAAGATGGGCCATACCCTTCCCTTGAACCCAGCCTGCACCAGAAGCTGGAGCTCTGATGCCTGAAACAGCACAGATGCACCTTGCCAGATAAGAACATAAAGTCTTCCAAATTCATCCTCTGAAAGCTCTGGCTGTCATATAGGTAAGTTGTTGTATCTTTTTTTTTTCCCCCAGTGCATATTGTTTTTCTTGGTTTATGTCCGATTATCATATACTACTTAAGACTTTACTTAATCCATTACGGGCACCCTAGAATTTATTTGTTTTCAAAGACCTCAGAAGTGGCCACAGGTTATTTTTACCACACAGTCATTTACACATAAATCGTATTTACAGAGGATTGTCCTATATCACCTATTTGAATTTGTTTCTTTACAAAACAAGATTCCCTCCAGGTCCAGAGCTTATGTATAAATATCTGGTTCTTCTGCAGTCTCAAATTGCAGTACTTCCCCCCATTCTCTGGTTTCCTATTTTTTTTCTCTAAGTGCATTGCCTTCATGGACACATCATTTGCTATCTTGATTCTTAGACGTATAGGAATATTTCCATGGTCTTTCGTTCTTTTTGAGTTTTCTTCCTAGTGGTATTTTTAGTTTGTACCATCACACTGTTTTTGCTTATATTTTTGAGACTCTTTCTTAATATAGTATGTGGAAAGTTCCCTGATGGCATCATCCTTGCAGGGAACTACTACCAGACCTCAGAGAAGGCAGAGTCCAACATATGGAGTGTGGATAACTACAGTGGCTCAGGGTTGGCAAAAAGGACATGACTTGGTGGACTGATGCTATAAAAAACCTGAAAATTATATATACACAAAGTCACTTCCCAGCCCTCCCCAAATCCAAACTGTGGCTTATCACTAAAGAGAAGATGGTGAGAGTGGATTTTTACCCTTCCACAATACTGGGCTTTGATGAGATTTGCTATTTTCCTTTTGAAGTCTGGCCTCAACATTTGGAAGGCTAAACTGTGATGTAACTTCATGTGAATAAAAATATATGCACATAATGCCCTGACCCATGAAACGAAAAGGTACATAGAAGGTAGCAAAGTATGAAGCACTGAGAAGTGTGATTCTGACTGTTCAGAGGAAGGGGACCTTGGTAATCCCACCTAATCCTTGCACCTACCCTCTTGTACAGAAACACTTAGGAAGACAGAGATAAGTAATGAGCCTACTGGGCTTATATATCTAGGTAGAGACTTGGCTGCTGGGGAAAGAAGGAACTAGAACAATATGAAGTTGGTCTCATTTGTAAAGGTGGGATATAAAGGGCATTAAGATGAGGCAGAAGGACAGCTACAGAAGCAGAGGGATGTCACCAGAATGTTTCCACTTCATGGGATCACACAGATCCTACCACTCAACCCTCATTTTACTGTATATATAAGGAAACTGAGACCCACAGCAGCCAAGGTCAGAAAGCTCGCTCTTAGTAGCAAGTTTTATATTGCACCCCAGTGTGCTGACTACTCTACCCCACCACGCTCCTCAGGCTGACCAGGGCTCCTTGTGAACAGTGGATTAGAGCATTGACTGCCTGCAGCCAGGGAGGCCCCAGCATGGGATGGAAAGTCTAGGGTAAAGACTGTGTATCAGAATCCAGAGCAGACACACAATTCAAAGGAACAATCATGAGCATCAGTAGTGAAGGATAGGAATAAATTAAAAGTAACTACAAATTTTCCAAACTAATGAAGGTTCTATCTCAGCCACTTAAATATTGTGTGAATTTCTGAGTCAAGAAGTTAAGCAGGTAATGGTTGACCCAACTCCATGGAGCTTTTTCATATGGAAACTGGAGATAATCAACATTGCTATATCTCACAAAGTTAAGATATAAAATAACTCACTTAACAAACATTTCTCTACCATATATAAAATAACCAACAAGGACCTACTGTATAGCACAAGGAACTCTACTCATTCTGTAATAACCGATATGGGAAAAGAATGGATATATGTATAGTATAAATGAACCACTTTGCTGTACACTTGAAACCAACACAACATTGTAAATCATCTATATCCCAATATAAAATAAAAATTAAATTAAAAAAATTCTCAATCACTTACTGTAAATTAAACAATGTGTTAGCTGCTAGGGATATGCAATCAAGACACTAATCTTGTCCACAACAGTATTAGATATGTGAAAATGTTTTTTAAAATGTAAGCCACCATATAAATTATTACAATTATTACTATTGCAATTATTACTAGGAAAATAAAAAACAACTGATACTATCAAAAACCTTAGCGATAAAAGTTTATCTTGGGGGGTAGGGGAGAATAGCTGGTGGAAAGAGTAGTTAGAGAATATGGTTTCCAAAATATTAAGCTACAAGTGACAAGGAGGCCTGCAACAAGAAATATGAAACATATTAGATATACAGCAAGTATTTTTTAAGTGAATGAATAAAATTAATTTGTCAAACTGTTAAGGGCAATATCCATGATGAATCAGGATATGCTGTGTTGCAGCCTGAGGAAGAAAGAGAATTAGAAATGTAGATTTGGGGGAATTTCCTGGCAGTCCAGTGATTAGGACTCGGCACTTGCACTGCTGAAGGCCCAGGGTTCAGTCCCTGGTCCGGGAACTAAGACCCCACAAGCTGCGCAGCACAGCCAAAAGAAAAAAGAAATGTAGATTTTGGAGTCACATGAAAAGTAACATTTATTAAATGCATTTTATCTATCAAGATCATTTTAAGTGATTACCAAAAATAAACTCATTTAATCCTAACTGGAATATTCTTGTTCTCGAGTTGCAGGTGAGGAATATGAAACAGGGCGAGGACAAGAACCTGCTCACCATCACACAGCAGAGTCATGGTTTGAACCCTGGCAGTCAGTCTCCACAGTTTAAGAGCCTAATTACCATGCAATGCTGTGTATTTCTGTTCTTGCAACAAAGAAATGATAAATTACTAAGATCAGATGACTTCTTTATAGTGAGAAAGTGAAGAAAAATTGTCAGGAGCCCATGCAGATCCAAGGTTATAAGGAGAGAATAGGGCCAGAATGTGGAAAAGTAGTAAGGTGATATAGTGGAGGGGTAGAGGCCAGAAAGGCTTATCAATCAGAGCCTACCGAGGAAAACAGAGTCCATTCTACATATGTAGAACAAGGAAATTAATACAGGAAGCTGCTTACACAGGTAATGGAAGAGCTCAGGAATCCCAACATTATATAGTAAGACAACCCAGGGATGAGCAACATCAAAAATCTCGTACCACCCTTAAACTGGAAGGACTAAGAGAGAAAGTCGTGTTTTAGATTGGATTCTCTGTTCCCTACCCTACCCCCACTGCAAATCAGGGCCTAAGACTAGAGCTTATGAGCATGTAAATATAGGCATATCCTAAAAATCAATAAGAAAACATCAAAGAAATCAAAAGAAAAATAGCAGGAGGCCCGAGCAGACACTTCACAAAAGGGGATATCCAAATTGCAAATAAACATGTGAAAATGTTTCACTCTTAAGACTCACAGACACAGAGAACAGACTTGTAGTTGCCAGGGGGAGGGAGGGTCGGGGAGGGAAGGATTGGGAGTTTGGGATTAGCCAATGCAAATCATTACATATAGAACAGATAAACAACAAGGTCCTACTGTATAGCACAGGGAACTATATTCAATATCCTGTGATAAACCAGAATGGAAAAGAATATTAAAAAGAATGTGTGTGTGTGTGTGTGTGTGTGTGTGTGTGTGTATGTATGTATAACTGAATCACTTTGCTGTATACCAGAAATTAACGCATTATAAATCAACCATACTTCAATTAAAAAAAATGTTTCACTCTTATTAATGATCAGGGAAATCAGATTTAAAACCACAATGTCTTAGTCTGTTCATTCTGCTATAACAAAATACCACAGACTGAGTTGCTTATAAAAAATACAAATGTATTTCTCACAGAGGCAGTAGTTCCCAGATCAGGGTGCCAGCATGGTCCGGTGAAGGCCCTCTTCCAGGTCACAGACTTCTCACTGTGTCCTCCATGGTGAAAGGGGTTAGGGAGCTTTCTGGAGTCTCTTTTCTAAGAGCACTAATCCCACTCATGAGGGCTCTGCTCTCATGACCTAAGCACCTCCAAAATGCCCCACCTCCCTACCATCACCTTGTAGATTAGGATTTCAACACATGAATTTTGGGGGGACACAGACATTCAATCTACAGGACATGATGAAATTATCACTAGACACTTGCCAGAATAGTTAAAATTTTAAAAACAGACAATGCCCAAAGTTGGTGAGGTGGGGCATGTGAAATTCTCATGCACTGCTAATAAAAATGTAAAATAGTATATAACCACTTATGAAAATTATGTGGTAGTTTCTATTAACACTAAATATGTACTTATCCTATGACCCAGCAATTTTATTTCTAGGTATATACCCAAAATACATACATATTTTCACCAAAAGATGTGTATGATAATGTTCATGAATGCAATATTCATAATAGCCAAATAGTGGAAACTTTCCACATTTCCATTAACCCTGCAAGGAATAAATTGTGTGACAGTCACACATTAGAATGCAGCAAGATTGAATAGATTCCTACTATATGGAACAAAGTGAGTGAATCTCACAAACGTAATGTTGAGGAAAACAATGCAAACTGCTTAATTCCATTTTACACAAAGTTCAAAAAGAGGTATAACCAACCTCTGGTGTTAGAAGTCACGACAGCAGTAAGTTTCAAAAAGAAGAAAGAGAGGAGTCACTGGGAGGAGACACGAGGAATGTTTCTGGGGTCCTGGGAACGTTCCACTTCTTGACCTAAGTGGTGACTACATGGGTATGCTCACTTTATGATAACACACAATATGTTCATAACTTATGCATGTATATGTATTTGTGTATTTATGTGATTTGTATGCATATAATGCTTCCATTTTAAAGCCTTCTTTAGAAAAAGATAATGTATGTAAAGCACTAAATATAGTGATTGACACATATTAGGCTCTTGATATTAGCTATAATGAATAAAATGATGGAAGCTCAACAATGTGCATTTGTAGTATTTTGGATCATCTGTTAATTCTCTTATTAATACCCTGCAGCCAAAGCTGGAGTAGAAAACGTGTAGTGGGAGGGACCCAGAGGAAAGACTCTTAGAGCAACCATACCATTTGGAAGAGTGGGAAAGTACCAATCCCATTGTCTCTCCCTGAAGCTCTAGTGACCCTTCTGTCACTTCCTCATTGTATGTAAAGAGTGAATCATGCCTTAGATAGTTCTTTAATATTTAGTTACTTGGGACACACATATGCTTACAGACAGACTTCTCCCTTTTCTACAATTCACATCAATTACCATTTACCACCCTATGCATAATTAAAACCCATTTAATTATAAACGTTCAAAGAAGGGCTGCTCCCATGAACATGCCTCTTTTACTTCTTTACAAATAGAAGGATTCTACACTCTCCCTATATATGTAGATATAGCTCCTGCTTTGCATTAAGTTTTGCCTCTCATCTTTACCTCCTTATTTCAGAATTCCTTAGCTTACAACTCTTGCCTGATTTAATCGTTATGGTTGTCAGCAGTGAGTCTGCAGAACTCTGGGGAGAATTTCCCTATTACAGAGTGCTTCCCTCTCAATTGGGCAGTCATCCCTAGTCAGCCTCATCTATGCCCATTTCCTTACAGCCTCTCTTGGACAAGAAGCACAGGTTTTCCTCCCTAGTTACACTTCCTCTTTTCCTTATGTGGGAAGATTTTACAGTCCAGCTGGCACACCTGCTTCACTTCACCAAACACATTCCTTATTCAAGGGCATGCTTGAACCACGTTTCTAATTGGTCTGTCCCTTTCAGCCCTAAATGAAAGGCTCCTGCCAAGAAGCAGGCTCCATTCTCCCTGGGCAGTACTTCTCCGGTTGAATATTTACACCCCACAAACCATCAGAACAGAAAAGTTCTCCCTCGATAATTGCCGTATCTCTAGCTCTATGTCTTAGTAGGCAATCCATCCATATTTGTTTTTGAATTTAACACCCTGCAGTTGGGACGGCAGATGTCTTAGGCAGAGTATCGCTGCACTGTTTCACTTCACTGGAGATACAATAGACAGTAAGCCGAGCTAGTAGGTTGCACAGGGCAGGGACAGGCAGAAAGATGGGTGCTAACCAGTGCCCTGGTTCATAAGGCCACAGATAAAATAGCAAAATCAACATTAAAGAGTGTGAGAGCAAACCACTGTGTCTACAATTTTCAGGTCAAAACTTGCTATGTCTAAAGCAAGAATTAAGAGTACAGGTGCAGAGTTGAAGAGTTTCTAGGATTTAGGACAGAGTAAATATTTATCACACGAATGAATGAGTGAATGAATTAAATAGGGCTTCATGGGCACTAAGGAAATTAAAAGCCAAGGGCCCAAATTATAGTAGGCAATTGTAGACCACCATTGTGTGATGTGGACTACTACACCCCATTGTACAATGTTACTATCACAGTACAATACTAGCACAAATGTAGTACTGGGCTGTGAGATAGTCGCAGAACTCTGTCTTCTTTATATCCTGAAATCTGTATTCCTCTCCAACATTCCCCTGAAATTGCAATCACAAAATCTGGCTAAACACAAATCCAATGGCCATAAAGAGTAGTACAGCAATTTGCTCTCCTACAGCAATAAATGTTTCTTTCCCACACATTTCCCAACACACTGTTTTCAAACTTTTTGATCTTTGTCAATCTGATTGATGGAAATTAGCATCTCAGTGAAGTTTATTGTGCATTTTTCTAATTATAAAGGAGGCTGCACATCTTTTCATGAGTTTATGAGATGCTTGTATGTTCTTTCCTCTGAACTGTTTAATCCAGTTTTACCTCTTTTTCTAGTGAGTTATTGGTTTATTCCCCAACAATCTATAAAAATCACTTATATAGTATAGGACTCAGTCCTCTGGAATATGACTTGTAAACATTTTTCCTAGATAATCTGTCTTTTGACTTTGCATTTGTCATGAAGGTTTTTTAATATAGTTGAATTTATAAAGATTTTCATGACTGCTATATTTTGTGGCATGCTTAGATAAGCCTTGTCCTAACCAGAATTATTTTTAAAGACTTCCTTGATTTTTCTACTCATTATTGCTTTTTGCACTTAAATCTTTAATCCACTTGGAATCCACTTTGGTCTAGGAATGTTAGGTATGCCTTGTGCAACATTTTTTTCTACATAGGTCAATGCCGTATACTGATTTGAAATAATTCCTTTATCAGAGCTGAAATTCCCACATGCATTTGGGTCCATATTTGGGTTTTCTATTCTGATGCATTGGTCTACTTATGTGCTGCTATAAAACTATTTCAATTGGTATAACTTTATGTTTAATGATAAAAATTTTCCTGGCCATTCTTGCTTTTTAATTTTTCTATATGAACTTTAAAATCAACTTGCCTTATTGCAAGAAACAAACAAAAACAAACCAAAAAAGTCCTACTGGTGATTTAATAAAATGACACTAAATTCCTGACTTAACTTGTATAACCGTGTCCAATAACATGGCATCCTTCTCCACTTATGAAGTCTCCTTTATGTCCCGCAGGGTATTATAATGTTTTCTTCAACTAGATCTTACACATTTCTTCAGATTATTCTTAGAAACTTTATTCGTTGTTGCTGTTATAATAACTGGATTCTTCACCATCATATCCTCCAACTGTTTATAATTTACAGATATGAAGGCTATTGTTCTCTTTACATGGATTTTATATCCACTCATATTTCTAAATTCTCTTATCTGAATAAAATTTCACTTGATTCTTTCGGGTTTTTCAAAAGAACAATCCAAACTCCCTCCCTCCTTCTCCCTAATTATATAGGTTAGTACCTCTACAATGATGTTCAAAATTTTTCATGATGGTGGACATCCTCTAGGCATGTTTTTGCTGTTGATCTCATAACATGACAAATTATATTGTTTCCTCTTTCTGAACCGTTTGTAAATCCTGGAATAAACCCCATATGGTCTTTATATATTATGATTTTAAAGTGCTACTAGCTTCTGTTTCCTAGGGTATTTGCATCAATTTTTATAAATGAGATTGATCTATGGGTTTTTTATATTGAATCTTTATTATTATCAATTCTATGCTTACTTCATAAAAGAATGAATGCTCTTCTTTTATATGCTCTATAACTGCACTGTCCAGTACAGTAGCCAATAGCAATACATGGCTGTTTAAGTTTAAGTTAATTAGAATTAAATAAAATTAAGATTCGGCCCTCCACAGAACCAGCTGCATTCAAGTGTTCAATAGTCACATGTGCTTCCCTACACTGGTCAGTAGAGTTAGAACATCCCTACCACCACAAAAAGTTTTAGTGGGCAGTAATGCTATAGAACAATTTAAAAGGCAATCAAATTATCTGTTATTTAATGATATTCAAAGAATAGCTCTTAGAAAAAAGTTGTTATTTCTTTGATGGAAATTGATGTTCTGAAATTTCTACTTTTTCTGGAATTACTTGGGATCATTTACATATTCCTAGAAAATTATCCAGTTCTTCAGTGTTTTCTAATTGATTCAAATAGACTTAGAAAACTAGGCTGTTATGGTTCTCCCTATTTTCCTTTAATCTGTAGGTATTTCCTCAATTATCTTTCGTTATATGAGGAATCTGTTCTACCTGCCTGTTTTCTTGATTAGATTAGGTGACGGTCAACTACAGTCCCCAGTTATTCAATCAAACACTTATCTAGGTGTTGCTGTGAAGGTATCTTGTACATGTGATTAAAGTTTATAATCAGTGTACTTTAAGGAAGATTTTCCTAGTAACCTGAGTAGGCATGATTCAATCAGTTAAAAGGCCTTAAGAGCAGAACTGAGGCTTCCCACAAGAAACTTTGCTAGGGACTGCAATTTCAGCTTGTGCCAGAGTTCCAGCCTGTCCTTCCTGATGGCCTGCCCCAAGGATTTCAGACTTTCCTAGGCAGGACCCACAATCATGTAAGCCGTTATGTTTCTCTAGAGGAGCCCTGACTGATATGGATTAGCTATTGGGTTTTCTCTTTTACTCATTTTTCATTAACTGATTCTGTTTCTCTAGTGGAACCCTTTCTATACATTAGCTATTGGTTATTCTGTTTTATTAATGTTTCAAAGGAATAGCTTTCATTTACCTTTTAGTTTTATTTAGCATTTTTTCTGTTTCCTAAATCATTAGTTTTTGTATTTATCCTTCCTAAGTCCTTCATTCTGCTTTCCATAGGATCATCTTATTGGATTTTTTAAAAGCTTCTTGAGGTATATTATTAATATACTTTCATTCTTTCTTGTTTATAAGATAAATTTTGAGATGATTAATATTTCCCTGAGTAGTGCCTTAGAAGTATTTCACAAGTTATTACAATGGAGTTCTAACATTAGTATTGAATTTCTAAATATTCTGCAATTTTGGGTTTAGATTTTTTTAGTTGTCTAGTAGAGTAGTTGAATGTTGTTTTAAGAGAGAGGCTGTTTTTTCCCACAAAATGGGAAAGATGATAATACTTATTTCCTTAATTTATTTTTTCATTATTTAATATGTTCTTTTATTAACTTATGATTAGAAAATGTTTTTTTTTAGATTTTTTTGAATGTGGACCATTTTTTAAAGTCTTTATTGAATTTGTTACAATATTGCTTCTGGGATTTTTATGTTTCAGTTTTCTGGCTGCGAGGCATGTGGGATCTTAGTTCCCCAACCAGGTATCGAACCTGCACCCCCTGCATTGGAAGGTGAAGTCTTAACCACTGGACCACCAGGGAAGTCCTAGAAAACGTTTTTCTATTCCTTGTGATTTTATTTATGGATTAATGTGTGGCCAAATTTTGTGACTATGCCATGGGAACTTGAATGAAAAAATGCACTTTGTTTTCAGGCTATAGAGTTAGGTATATCAATTTGATCTTACTTTTGAGATTGAAAGCTTCTATATTCTTAGATACCTTTTGTCCACTTGACAGTGAACTGAGAAAAGTGATTTAAAGTCTCCTACTATCTACTTCTTCTCATATCTTCTACAATTTTTCATTTATAAATGTTCATACTATATTAGTTAACGAAAGTATATTTGTAAATACTCTTCTTCGTTACAAATTGCACCCCTGAGTGTACAAAGGACATTTCTTTTGTTTTTGTTTAATGCTTTCTGTCTGCTCCGAATTCACCCATGTTTGATATTCTTTTTGTTTGAATTTGCCTAATGTAACTGTTCTCACTTTCCATTTTTTTTTAACATCTTTATTGGGGTATAATTGCTTTACAATGGTGTGTTAGTTTCTGCTTTATAACAAAGTGAATCAGCTATACATATACATATATCCCCATATCTCCTCCCTCTTTCATCTCCCTCACACCCTCCTATCCCACCCCTCTAGGTGGTCACAAAGCACTGAGCTGATCTCCCTGTGCCATGCAGCTGCTTCCCACTAGCTATCTATTTTACATTTGGTAGTATATATAAGTCCATGCCACTCTCTCACTTCGTCCCAGCTTACCTTTCCCCCTCCCCGTGTCCTCAAGTCCATTCTCTATGTCTGTCTTTATTCCTGTCCTGCCCCTAGGTTCTTCAGAACCTTTTTTTTTTTTTTAGATTCTATATATATGTGTTAGCATACGGTATTTGTTTTTCTCTTTCTGACTTACTTCACTCTGTATGACAGACTCTGTGTCCATCCACCTCACTACAAATAACTCAGTTTCGTTTCTTTTTATGGCTGAGTATGTCCTCACTTTCATTTTCAACTTTTCTGAATCACTTTTAGAATTGATTATTGTCTTGTGATTTAATCTAATCCTTTTAAATAAATTTGGCCTATTTAAATTTATTGACATAATTTGTGTTTTTATTCTGCAATTATATTATTTACATTTGAACATATGTGCTACCAAAGCAAGCACTATTATACAGTAAAACTGTGTTTTGTTTTGTTTTGTTTCACTTAATATATAGTCTATGTTTTCATTCCTTTTTTTGGATGTATTTTTTGTGATAATTTAAACATTTTGTTATTTTTTGTTCTAGTGGTTCTCTTTATAACTATTCTTCATATAATACCCTTAAAACTATCTTTTTAGGGAGTATATAATTGTTACCATGAAGTGTATTTCCTCTTCATCCCTTTTACTTCCTTCTCCTCCGCTATCCAATTTTAGTTTATTGCATTATATTTGTATTCAAGTATACTTATTCCTATAATACTTGACATTTCTATTTTATATTACATCTTTTGATTTCCAGCTACAAAAGATGAGGGAATCAGTATATCCATACTACCTCCTACTTTCTACTTTTTTCTCCCTATTGTAATACTCATGTATTACATATGTAATTACATCACTTAAAATCTATTATGTGTCAAAGCACATAACATTTACAATCTCTTCTGGCCCCTTAATTGTCACAGTTGTTAAATTCTAAGTGTTCAACTAAATTATCCTTGCCATTCTCTTTGCTGTACATTTTCTTGTCATTTCTTAGTTGGTTATGTTTACCCACCTGTAGATTTTTAAAGAAGGGCTCATGAATTCTTTTAATTTTTTCACATTAAAGATATAAAAGCAAAAGACAAAAAGTTTTTTGAACTTGTATTTAAACAATAATTTGTATGGAGGCAATTTTTTAGGTCAGATTTTCTTAAAGAACTTTGCAGGCACTGTTCTACTGTGTCATTGTACATGGCTCTAGAGAAATCTGATGTTGGACTGATTTTTCTTTCTGTCAGAAGTGATTGGACATTTTTGCATATCTTCCAAAATATCTTTATTATTTCAATTTTCTTCTGGGATTCCAATTATGTGTATTTTGGATCTCCTTTACCTAATTCCATATATATCATTTTTCCCTTTCCCTAATTAATGTTTGACTGTATTTCCATTTCATTTTGATTTTTTTTCCTGATTTCTATACTTGGTATCCCTTTCCAAGTCCTCATCAGTGTCCTCAGCCCTGTCTATTCTCCCTGTTCTCCTTCAAAATTCACTTTCAATGATGTGATACATGTTTTCTTCTACTTCAGTTCTTGCTCCTCATTGCTCAGGCTTTATCTTTTCCCTGAACTCTTGTATCTGCTGTGGTGTTTTCTATTGTTTGTGGAAGAAATTTCATTTTATATTTTAACTTGGGAATAATTTTCATTTCTTCTATAAAGATGTTTTGCTGAGATCTGCTCTTCATATTCCAATTGTTTTCAGTTCTTTCAATGATCCCATTTTCTTGTTGTATTGTACTAGATATCCTGCAATGATTCCTTTTCTACCTACTTATCTTTGACTGAGGCTTTTTTTTTTCCTGAACATAGACTGTGTTTCATGCTACCTGAAGTCTTCTTTATGATCTTCAGCTTTGGTTATGCTGTTTATCAATTGCTTCTCTCAACCAATTAAGATAGATGGCTGTAAAATTCTTCAGTGAAAAATCTACCCTTTTCCTGACTCATATACCACTGAATGTTTCCACATACGGCTTGTTACATGATTTCTCACTTAATTCCACTTTCTCAGGTTCTGGAAACAAACTGGGTCCAGAAAAGCTTATCCTACCAGTCTGTTTGCTATATTTACCATTAATGAAAATGAAAACATTTACTTTTTACCTCCATATGTACTCTCAACTTTAGGAAGTGCTCCTTGCTGGAAAACTCTCCCTGTTTGCTTCTGTATAAAACCCTGCTTGATTTTCTCTGCTTTTAGAAGTCATTCCACTTACTTTCTGATTTGACATTTTTAGCTGTTTCCTAATTTTGCCAAATATATAAAATTATATTTATATTTTGATTCTAATTCCCCTCTTTGCTATTACATCATTCACAAGAAGAGAAAGAAAAGGTCAACTTTATGCTACCAACTTCAAGCTGAACATCTCTTTAATGATTACAAATATACTGGCTCATCATCCAGTCAACAAAGAACTAAGACAAAAAAAAGAAATATTCCAAGACACCAAAGTATCACAAGAAGGCATTTTTTTTTTTGTTAATGTCTTTGCTTGGGAGTCATTAGATCATGTGGATTATCTAAATTCAGACTGCAAATCACTGTAATGTGCAGGCCTGGGGTGTCAATTTTTAAGAGATTCATTTTTTCACCTAAAGCCTAGGTATATATCTATTTCCTTGACACTTCCTTATTTTGGTAATGAGTAGTATTTTTTCTAATTCTCCTTTCCCTTAACATGCAGTTCACCAAGGGTCCTAGATTTATACAGAAGGCTCCATCCTACCTCATCATCTCCCAAAGCGTATTTTCCTTTACCTATACAGGTGTTAAAACCCAAACCAACCTCCTGGAGTTCTCACTACTTTAAGGGCAGGAACTAGGCAAGGTTCTCAGGTCCCAGACAGTATAGTCAGGCAAGAAAAGGAAATCAAAGGCATCCAGATTAATTAACCAAAATACTTCCTAGAGCAGTGGTTCCCAACCCTTTGTTAGGAACCAGGCTGCACAGCAGGAGGTGAGCCTCAGGAGAAAGAGCAAAGTTTCACCTGCTGCTCCCCATCACATCCTATTGCTCACATTACCACCTGAACCATCCCCACCCACCCACCCCATCCATGGAAAAACTGTCTTCCACAAAAGCAGCCCGAGGGGCACTGCTGTCCTAGAGAATAGATCTACAGTAATGAATTTTCCCCTCCCCTAATAATGCATAACTATTAAGTGCTTCGGCATTCACCTGAGACCTGCCCTCCAATCAAATGAAGGATCTGCATAGGGAAGGCTCCTATCTCAAATCTTTGAGCACAGAGAAAAGCTGAGGATGGCCTGGTATAACTCCAGACCTCCACAATGGCAAGACTTTTTTTTTTTTAAACACAACAGCCAGCCAAACCCAGGAGTAAAACAGATTAATATTTTCCACCACCAATGTAAAGATTTCCTCACATGGTCATCAGCGTGGGTCCTCAGTGGTTTTCCTCTTCCTGTCCATGTATACTACAAAGTATCCTACCCCTTGGCCATATTAAGACCTCCCATTTGGAGGAAGTACCTTGGGGAAAGGCATGTCATGGAGAATTCAGGCCAGAAAACTCTGCCAAGCCTACAGGTGAAGAAAAGTATTTCAAACCTATACTACTGTATCCAAATTATCAACCATATGTAAGGGCAAAGCAAAGACTTTCTGGAACATGCAAAGATAGAGAACATTTACTGCTCATGTACCATTTCTTAAAAGAAAAAATTATACTAGATTATTTTTTAGCAAAACAAAAACTTTAAGAAATCACAATATACTGCCAGTTTCCAGTAATAGTAGGCAAAATTACTCAGAAAACAACTAAAACACTAGATAAAACCTTTTTTTTTTTCTTTTTTCTTTTTGCGGTATGCGGGCCTCTCACTGTTGTGGCCTCTCCCGTTGCGGAGCACAGGCTCCGGATGCGCAGGCCCAGCGGCCATGGCTCACGGACCTAGCCGCTCCGTGGCATATGGGATCCTCCCAGACCGGGACACGAACCCGTATCCCCTGCATCGGCAGGCGGACTCTCAACCACTGCACCACCAGGGAGGCCCTAGATAAAACCTTTTTTAAAAAACCTTTTTACATAAATAAAAAAGAATAAGCAAGAAAATAAATACAAAACCAAATTGAAGGTAAAATGGAAACCCAAGGAGATAAGTGAACATGGAAATCTGCTTTGGCCCTAAGGGTATTTGCCAATCCTAGCCAATCTGAACTTTCTTTTTAGTGGTCTCAAAGGGCAAGAAAAACAGAATCAATGCTGAAGACCTACACAAGATGGGAATTCTAATAGAAGCCTCTCCCTACAATTAACTGAGACCCTAATGGATTATATCCTTAGGATAGTGTGAACCAGAAGCAAACAAACACTTGTGCAGTCTTACTATATGGGTTTACATCACTGCACACTCAGGGAATCTCAAGTCTTGAACTTGGACTATGATGATCCTAGATCAGCGGTCCCCCCAGGCATTTAAAAAGCAAATGCAAATCCTCTCTGGAGGAAGAGATACTCATTCTATATATCAAATCATTCATATTAATAATATTTTTAATTTACAGTGAGAATAACATAGTCAAATAAATCAGGCGCATGAGGAAACAAACTCTGTGAACAAGAATCAGAAAAACAAACATCAGAAAATTACCCTCAAAGCTTCATATATTGACATTATCAGACACATCAGAAAATTACTATGTTTGCTAGGTTAAAAGAAATTGAAAAGCAAGCTTGAAAATATCTGCTCTGAGAACAGGAAAAACTAGCACTACATATTTGAAAAAGAACCAAATAGAAATTCTAGAGCTGAAAAATAACTGAAAACAAGACTACAATGGATATGTTTAAGAAATAGACAACTTTATAAGATAAATTATAAGAAATAACCAGAATGCAGCGCAGAGCAATTAAAAAGGTAACAATGACCTAAAACAAATAGGCTAACAGTCATTTCTTCAGCAAAGATGGGTCAATTTGGGATTAGCAGAGAATTGCAATTCAGGGTCTGCAACAACAGCAAGCCACATGCAAGTCCCCACACAGCAAGGGAAGGAGAATGCTTTTATAGAGGGAAAAGGACGTTGGGAGGGCTAAAGAAAATGAAGAGTCCATGGCTTTACATTAGCAGAGTTGTTGCCAGGAAAGAAGAGGAATCTTCCTTCCTGTGGGCCTCTGCTATCACCACGGGGCATGAGAGCTGCCCCTTCTGTTCTCCCACCTCCACTTACTTAAGGTTTCTGCTTATTATCATTTTACAGTAGAAATCATAAAATAGACAGAAAATAGAGCAATGCAGTGTAACCTACATTTAATCAGATACTCAGAAGAAAAAGAAAGGCAACAGAGTACAGACAATATTCAAAAGGGTAATGGCTGAGACTTTTCTAGAACCAAAGAAAGACATCAATCCAGACATTTAAGAAGACCAAAGTTCTCTAATAGAATAAATAAGAAATTCACATCTAGATATACCATTATGTAAATGCAGAAAATAAAGGACACAGAAAAATCTTAAAAGAGCCAGACACCCTCCCCAACAAAAAAAGTACCCTCTAAATAGTTTTAAAGAAAAGCTTCAAAAGAGCAACTGCCAACCTAAAATTCTATACCCAATGAAAACTCTCAAGAATGAAAGATATTATAAGTAATAAGAAAATGTGAGATGCCACAATGCATCTAACAAATTGACAAAAACTAAAATCTAAGATAATGCCATGTTTCAACAAAGATGTGCAACAATTTGAGCTCTCAGAAACCTTTTACTACTGAGAGTATAAATTAACATCATCACTTTGTAAAACTATTTCCCATTTTCTAGCAAACCTAAAGATATGTATTTATTATAACTTAACAATACCACTCAGGTGTATGCCACCAAAAAATGCGTTATCTGTGGTGGTATAATAAGGATATATTGTCTTTGTCCCTGGTTTCTAGCACAGAGGTTCAAAAATCCTTGAAGTGAGTGATAAGAATGTCTTTGTTATGCTAATGAGATGACTCATGGTGGGCCCCCAGCTAACTTCAAGACCAGTGCTGGTCACCAGAAAAACCAAGCACACCATTAGAAAGTTAGGACTTTAAGCCTCCTAACCTGTAGGTAGAAGAGGGGGCCTGGAGATTTAGTTCAGTGGTTTAATCAATCATACCTATATAACAAAACCCCAATAAAAACACTGGATACTGAGGTGCAGTGGAACTTTCTGATTAGTCGACACATCAATGTGCTGGGAGGGTGATGAACCCAGATTCCATGAGAAGGCTTGGAAGCTCTGCTGTCCCCCCACAAACACACCATACTTTGCCCTATGCATCTCTTTTGCTTTGTCTAATCTGTATTCCTTACAATAACACTATAATCATAAGTACTGTGTTTTCAATGAGTACTATGAGTCATTCTAGCAAATTCTCAAATCTGAGAAGGTCATGGGGACTCCCAAATGTACAGCCAGTCAGTCAGAAATGTAGACTGCTCCCAAGATCTGCAGTTGGTATCTAAAGTGAGGCCATTCTTTTGAAGGACTGAATTCCTGTGGGACCTGAAGTGAACTCCAGGTGGTCAGAATCACAATTTTACTGAGGTCCACCACAGTTAGGATAGAAACCAAACATTTTGAAACTCCTAGCTGTCCAGGCAAAAGTGTGAGTGTCCCTGAGATTTGCAGGTGGCATCTGAAGTGGAGACTATCTTACAAAGGACTATGCCTTTAATTTGGGGAGTCTGCACCAGCTCTGGATAGTTAGTTTCAAAATTGAATTGAATTGTAGAATATCCAGTTGGTTTCAGAGAACTGGTGTCAGAACATGCCTGTATACTGTATACTACATTACACTAGTGTGCTCATAACAGCACTGTTTAGAGTGTCCCAAAACCAGAAATGACTCAAATATCCATCAACACTATAATTGATAATAAACTGTGAAATATATGTATGAATTACATCTACATACCACAAAAATAGATGAATATTAAAGACATGATATTTAAAAAAATAAGCCAGGCACAGAATAACATATACTATATAGTTCCAAACATAAAACTTCAAAAACAGGCAAAGCTAAATTAACTATTGTTTGTGATGCAAACAACAGACAGTAAACACTAAAACTATAAATTAAAGCAAAGAAATGATTACCATACGAATCAGGAGAGTGTTTTTTTGTTTTTTGGTTTTTGTTTTCCTATTAGGAAGGGACTATGTTGTGATTGTCAAATGACACATATGCAGATTCTGGGGTGCTAGAAATATTCTATTTGTTAACCTGGGTAATGATTTTCATTTTACTTCACTTTATTTCATGGTTTATGTATTTTTTTTTTCTGAACGTATGCTATATTTCATCATTTTTAAAAGTTTTAAAAAAGTAGAAGTAGTGATTAGGAAAAAAACCTATGAACCCATAGGCAGGTATATATAATTGCTGAGAATGTGGTAGTGAACTATTCAGTAAAAAGGATTTTATTAAAAAGCAGAAATTTAATGTAAAATAATGCAGAACTTAAATTAGCTTAAAAATGTAAGTTGAGGGCCTCCCTGGTGGCGCAAGTGGTTGAGAGTCCGCCTGCCGATGCAGGGGATACGGGTTCGTGCCCCGGTCTGGGAGGATCCCATATGCCGCGGGGCGGCTGGGCCCATGAGCCATGGCCGCTGAGCCTGCGCGTCCGGAGCCTGCGCGTCCAGAGCCTGTGCTCCGCAATGGGGGAGGCCGCAACAGTGAGAGGCCCGCATACCGCAAAAAAAAAAAAAAAAAAAAAAAAATGTAAGTTGAAAGTAAAAGGATGCTTTAAAAAAAACTTGCGTAGATGCAGAAGATTATACAAACAGATAATATCATGACATGTATAAAAATGTAGATTTAGATTATTTGCTAAAATAATATCTTGCAGAATAGAAACAAAGTTTTGACTTCCAGACTAGAGCATTAATTCTTAATGTTTAATCTTAAAATCACCTGCTACAGAACCATTTGTGATATAAACTTAAAATGCAGATTCCTAGGCAGCATACCCTTGTATGTATAGAATCATAATCTTTGAAGGGTCCAGGCATCTGCATTTAAGAAGTACTCTGGGTGATTTTAACTACTCACACTAGCATAACAGAACTACTGTACTAAGAGGAAATGGCAGGGGAGAAAAAAGGAAAGTAAAACTAAACAAAAAAATTTGGTAACGTCAGCAAAAAGGGGGACTACACAACAGTTACAAGAAAGCATTGTCAATGGCAAACATAAAATAGGGTGGTAAGACTAAATACAAATTTATCAATAATTACAGCAAATGTGAATGGGTTAAATTCCCCTAGGAAAAGATTAAGTCTCTAAAATTGGGTTTAAAAAAATTGTTAGTCCAGATATATGCTACTTATAAAAGACACCCTTTAAAACACACAGAAAGACAATAGTGGGCTAAGGGAGCAAAGTCAAGATGGCTGAGTTCACGTCTTCTCACAAGTAGGTCATCTACTAGGTGCTAGTGGGGGACCTCAGACACGTAAAGGAATAAGAGGAATCCCCATGCAACCAGGTAGGATGTGGGAGGGAAGGGGGGGAATAAAAGTGGAGGTGGTACAGGACTGGGGCCCCTGAGGGGGCGCTGGGGGAAGGGAGAGGTTCCCACACTCGGAGGCGCCCACTCAGGGCACGGGTATTGGTGGGGTAGGAGAGGGAACTTCTGGGAATCAGGGGATCAGAGGGGAATGTGGCCAGAATCTCCCCCACTGCCTTGGGTCCCAGAGAGCCTGCTGGGGTGCTGGGCCTGAGCTCCCACTCCAGAGGCCCCTCTGGCCACATGGGACCGAGGCCTGAGCACTGCCCCCACTCCAAGGCCTCTTCTGGCCACACAGATCCTGGGCCTAGGCACCCCCCTCAAGGACTCTTCTGGCCACACGGGTACTTGGTCAAAGACCTTTCCCCATAAGGCCTTTTCTGGCTGCATGGGTCCTGGGTCTAAGCCCCCCACCCCCAACCACTAAGGCCTCTTCAAGCCACAGAAGTACTAGGCCTAAGTCCCTCCCCCAAACCCCCCAAGGTCTATTCCAGCATTTTTTTAAATTATTCTTACCTTTTAATTTTTTATTTTATTTATTTGTTTCTTTGTTGTTGTGGTTCTGTTTTGCTTTCTTGTGGTGGTTTCATTTTTAATTTTTTCTAATATATTTTTTATTTTTCTAATTTTACTTTATTTTTTATTCTTTGTTATTGTTCTGCTCTTTTTTGGCTGTTGTCTTTTTTTTTTTTCTTTGTGGCATTACATGGCTTGCCAGGTCTTGGTTTCCAGACTGGGGGTTAGGCCTGAGCTCCTGTGTTGACAGCGCCAAGCCCAAACCACTGGAAGAACAGAGAAACTCAGATATCAGGGAAAATTAACCAGTGTGAGCTCTCCTGGAGGTCCTCATCTTGGCACCAAGACCCAGCTCCACCCAACTGCCTGCAAGCTCCAGTGCTGGATGCCTCAGGCCAAACAACCAGTAAGACAGGAACACAGCCCCACCCATCAAAAAAAAAAAAATGAGGTGACAAAAAAATGTTACAGACAAAGAAGCAAGGTAAAAACTTATGAGACCAAATAATGAAGAGGAAATAGGCAACCTACCTGAAAAAGAATTCAGAGTAATGATAGTAAAGATGATCCAGAATCTCAGAAATAGAATGGAGGCACGGATTGAGAAAATACAAGAAATGTTTAACAAGGACCTAGAAAAACTAAAGAACAAACAATCAGCGATGAACAACACAATAACTGAAATGAAAAATACACTAAAAGGAATCAATAGCAGAATAACTGAGGCAGAAGAACGTATAAGTGAGCTGGAAGATAGAATGGTGGAAATAAATGCCGAGGAGCAGAATAAAGAAAAAAGAATGGGACTTCTCTGGTGGTGCAGTGGTTAAGGATCCACCTGCTGGGGCTTCCCTCATGGTGCAGTGGTTAACAATCTGCCTGCCAAAGCACGGGACACAGGTTTGAGCCCTGGTTAGGGAAGATCCCACATGCTGTGGAGCAAGTAAGCCCATGCACCACAACTACTGAGTCTTCACTCTAGAGCCCATGCTCTGAAACAAAGAGAAGCCACCACAATGAGAAGCCTGCTCACCACAACAAAGAGTAGCCCCTTCTCTCTGGAACTAGAGAAAGCCCCATGCAGCAACAAAGACCCAATGCAGCCAAAAATAAATAAATAAATTTATTTTTTTTAAAAAAAGAAGAAGAATCCACCTGCCAATGCAGGGGACACAGGTTCGATCCCTGGTCCAGGAAGATCCCACATGCCACAGAACAATTAAGCCTGTGTACCACAACTACTGAGTCTGCATTCTATAGCCCATGAGCCAAAACTACTGAAGTCAACACACCTAAAGCCCATGCTCTGAAACCAGAGAAGCCACCACAATGAGAAGCCGCACACTGCAATAAAGAGTAGCCTCTGCTAGCTGTAACTAGAGAAAACCCATGCAGAACAACAAAGACCCAACGTAGCCAAAAAAAAATAAAAAATAAAATTGAGGACAGTCTCAGAGACTTCTGGGACAACATTAAACACACCAACATTCAAATTACAGGGGTCCCAGAAGAAGAGGAGAAAAAGAAATGGTCTGAGAAAATATTTGAAAAGATTATAGTCAAAAACATCCCTAGCAAGGGAAAGGAAATAGCCACCCACATCCAGGAAGTGCAGAGAGTCCCATACAGGATAAACCCAAGTAGAAATATGCCGAGACACATGTTAATCATATTAACAAACATTAAATACAAAGAGAAAATATTAAAAGCAGCAAGGGAAAAGCAACAAACAACATACAAGGGAATACCCACAAGGTTATGTGTTGATTTTTCAGCAGAAACTCTGTAGGTCAGAAGGGAGTGGCAGGATATATTTAAAGTGATGAAAGGGAAAAACATACAAACAAGATTACTCTACCCAGCAAGAATCTCATTCAGATTCGACAGAGAAATCAAAAGCTTTACAGACAAGCAGAAGTTAAGAGAATTCAGCACCACCAAACCAGCTTTACTACAAATGCTAAAGGAAATTCCCTAGGCGGAGAACATAAGAGAAGAAAAAGACCCACAAAAACAAACCCAAAACAATTAAGAAAATGGTAATAGGAACATACATATTGATAACTACCTTGAATATAACTGGATTAAATTCTCCATCCAAAAGACACAGGCTGGCTGAATGGATACAAAACAAGACCCATATATATGCTATCTACAAGAGACCGACTTCAGACTTAGGGACACATACAGACTGAAAGTTAGGGGATGGAAAAAGATATTCCATGCAAATGGAAATCAAAAGAAAGCTGGAATAGCAATACTCATATCAGATAAAATAGACTTTAAAATAAAGACTGTCACAAGAGACAAGGAAGGACAATACATAATTATCAATGGATCAATCCAAGGAGAAGATATACAATTATAAATATTTAAGCACCCCACATAGAGGACTTCAATACATAAGGCAAATGCTAACAGCCATAAAAGGGGAAATTGACTAAAGAAGTTTCTTTAGTAACAATAATAAGGGGGGACTTTAACACCCCACTTATACTTACGGAGAGATCATCCAGACAGAAAATTTAAAAGGAAACACAAGCTTTAAATGACATAATAGAGCAGATAGACTTAACTGACATTTATAGGACATTCCACCTGAAAGAGGCAGAAGACACTTTTTTCTCAAGTGCACATGGATCATTCTCCAGGATAGATCACATCTTGGGTCACACATCAAGTCTCAGTAAATTTAAGAAAACTGAAATTTTACCAAGCATCTCTTATGACCACAACACTATGAGATTAGAAATCAATTACAGGAAAAAAAATCTGTAAAAAAAAATACAAACAGGGGCTTCCCCAGTGGTGCAGTGGTTAAGAATCCACCTGCCAATGCAGGGGACATGGGTTCGAGCCCTAGACTGGGAAAATCCCACATGCTGCAGAGCAACTAAGCCCGTATGCCACAACTACTGAGCCTGAGCTCTACAGCTCTCAAGCCACAACTACTGAAGCCTGCATGCCTAGAGCCCATTCTCCACAACAAAAGCCACCACAATGAGAAACATGTGCACTGCAACGAAGAGTAGCCCCCGTTCACTGCAACCAGAGAAAGCCCCCACGGAGCAATGAAGACCCAATACAGCCAAAACTAAATTAATTAATTAATTTAAAAAAACCAAAACACACAAACACATGGAGACTAAACAATATGCTACCAAATAACCAAGAGATCACTGAAGAAATCAAAGAGGAAATCAAAAAATACATAGAAAAAAATGACAATGAAAACACAATGACCCAAAACCTATGGGATGCAGCAAGAGCAGTTCTAAGAGGGAAGTTTATGGCAATTCAATGTCACCTCAAGAAAAAAGGAAAATCTCAAATAAACAATCTAATCTTACACCTAAAGCAACTAGAGAAAGAAGAACGACAACCAAAAAAATACCCCAAAGTTAGTAGAAGGAAAGAAATCATAAATATCAGAACAGACATAAATTAAATAGAAACAAAGAAAACAATAACAAAGATCAATAAAACTAAAAGTTGGTACTTTGAGAAGCTAAACAAAATTGATAAGCCACTAGCCAGACTCATCAAGGGAAAAACGGAGAGGATTCAAATCAATAAAATTAGAAATGCAAAAGAAGAAATTACAACTGACACCGCAGAAATACAAATGATCATAAGAGACTACTATGGCCAACTATATGCCAATAAAATGGACAACCTGGAAGAAATGGACAAATTCTTGGAAAGGTACAAACTTCCAAGACTGAACCAGGAAGAATTAGAAAATAGACAGACCAATCACAAATAATGAAATTGAAACTGTAATTAAAAATCTTCCAACAAACAGAAGTCCAGGAACACATGACTTCACAGGCAAATTCTATCAAACATTTAGAGAAGAGCTAACACCCATTCTTCTCAAACACTTCCTAATAATGTCAAAGGAAGGAACACTCCCAAGTTCGTTCTATGAGGTCACCACCACCCTGATACCAAAACCAGACAAAGATATCACCAAAAAACAAAATTAGCAACCAATATAACTGATGAACATAGACGTAAAAATCCTCAACAAAATACTACCAAAGAGAATCCAAAAACACATTAAAAGGATCATACACCATGATCAAGTGGGATTTCTCCCAGGGATGCAAGAATTCTCTAATACATGCAAATCAATGTGATACAACATATTAACAAATTAAAGAATAAAAACCATATGATAATCTCAATAGATGCAGAAGAAGCTTTTGATAAAATTCAATACCAATTTATGATAAAAACTATCCAGAAAGTGGACATAGAGGGAACCTACCTCAAAATAATAAAGGCCATATACTACAGACCAACAACAAACATCATTCTCAATGGTGAAAAACTGAAACCATTTCCTCTACGATCAGGAACAAGACAAGGATGTCCACTCTCACCACTATTATTCAACATAGTTTTGGAAGTCCTAGCCATTGTGATCAGAGAAGAAAAAGAAATAAAAGGAATACTAATTGGAAAAGAAGAAGCAAAACTGTCACTGTCTGCAGATGACATGATACTATACACAGAAAATCCTACAGATGTCACCAGAAAACTACTAGAGCTAATCGATGAATTTGGTAAAGTTTCAGAATACAAAACTAATGCACAGAAATCTCTTGTATTCCTATACACTAACAGTGAAAGACTACAAAGAGAAATTAAGGAAACAATCCCATTTTACCATTGCAACAAAAAGAATAAAATACCTAGGAATAAACCTACCTAAAAAGACAAAAGACCTATACTCAGAAAACTATAAAACACTGATGAAAGAAATCAAAGATGATACAAACAGATGGAGAGATGTAACATGTTCCTGGACTGGAAGAATCAATATTGTGAAAGTGACTATTCTACCCAAAACAATCTACAGATTCAATGCAATCCCTATCAAGCTACCAATGGCATGTTTCACAGAATTAGAACAAAAAATTTTACCATTTGTATGGAAACACAAAAGACCCCAAATGGCCAAAGCAACTTTGAGAAAGAAAAACGGAGATGGAGGAATCAGTCTCCCTGACTTCAGATTATACTACAAAGCTACAGTAATGAAGACAGTATGGTACTGGCACAAAAACAGAAATATAAATCAATGAAACAGGATACAAAACCCAGAGTTAAACTCACGCACCTATGGTCACCTAATCTATGACAAAGGAGGCAAGAATATCCAATGGAGAAAAGACAGCCTCCTCAATATGTGGTGCTGGGAAAACTGGACAGCTACATGTAAAAGAATGAAATTAGAACACTCTCTAACACTATACACAAAAATAAACTCAAAATGGATTACAGACCTAAATGTAAGACCAGATACTATGAAACTCTTAGAGGAAAACAGGAAAAACACTCTTTGACATAAATCGCAGCAAGATCTTTTTTGACCCACCTCCTAGAGTAATGGAAATAAAAGCAAAAATAAACAAATGGGACCTAATTAAACTTAAAAGCTTTTTCACAGCAAAGGAAACCATAAACAAGATGAAAGACAACCCTCAGAATGGGAGAAAATATTTGCAACTGAAGCAACTGACAAAGGATTAAACTCCAAAATATACAAACAGCTCATGCAGCTCAATATCAAAAAAACAAACAACCCAATGAAAAAATGGGCAGAAGACCTAAACACGTTTCTCCAAAGAAGACATACAGGGGCTTCCCTGGTGGCGCAGTGGTTGAGAATCTGCCTGCCAATGCAGGGGACATGGGTTTGAGCTCTGATCCAGGAAGATCTCACATGCCACAGAGAACTAAGCCCATGTGCCACAACTACTGAGCCTGTGTTCTAGACCCCATGAGCCACAAGTACTAAGCCCACATGCTGCAACTACTGAAGCCCATGCACCTAGAGCCCATGTTCCACAACAAGAGAAGCCACCGCAATGAGAAGCCCATGCACCACAATGAAGAATAGCCCCCGCTTGCCACAACTAGAGAAAGCTCACGCACAGCAACAAACACCCGACACAGCCAAAAATAAATAAATAAAATAAATAAATTTATTTTTTAGAAAAGACAATATACAGATGGCCAACACACACATGAAAAGATGCTCAACATCACTAATTATTAGAGAAATGCAAATCACAACTGCTAATCAGAATGACCATCATCGAAAAATCTACAAACAATATATGATAGACAGGGTGTGGAGAAAAGGGAACCCTCTTGCCTGTGGGTGGGAATGTAAATTGATATAGTCACTCTAGAGAACAGTATGGAGGTTCCTTAAAAAACTAAAAATAGAACTACCATATGACCCAGCAATCCCACTACTGGGCATATACTTTGAGAAAACCATAATTTAAAAAGAGACATGTACCCTAATGTTCACTGCAGCACTATTTACAATGGCCAGGATATGGGTGCAACCTAAATGTCCACTGACAGATGAATGGATAAAGATGATGTGGTACATATATACAATGGAATATTACTCAGCCATAACAAGGAATGAAACTGGGTTCCTTGAGATGTGGATGGACATGGAGTCTGTCATACAGAGTGAAGTAAGTCAGAAAGAGAAAAATATAGTATATTAATGCATATATGTGGAATGTAGGAAAAAGGTACAGATGAACCTATTTTCAAGGCACAAATAGAGGTGTAGATGTAGAGAACGGACTTGTGGACACAGTGGGGAAGTGGGTATGGGATGAATTGGGAGATTTAGAATGACATATATATAGTACCATGTGTAAAATAGATAGCTAGTGTTAACCTATTGTATAGCACAGGGAGTTCAGCTCGGTGCTTTGTGACAACCTAGATGGGTGGGATGGGGGGGTGGGAGGGAGGTTCAAGAGGGAGGGGATATATGTATACATATAGCTGATTCACTTCGTTGTACAGCAGAAGCTAACACAACATTGTAAAGTAATTATACTCCAATAAACACACACACACACACACACACACACACAGAAAGAATTTGGAAATAAAAGGACAGAGAGATAGATTGGATAAACTCTACCAAAAGAAAAGCAAGACTAGCAATATAGAAATAAGATGAAATAGGATTTAATGTAAGCTGCATTTAATACAATAAAAGTGATATATTTTATAATAATTATAATCCACCAAGATTTAACAGCTATGAACCTTTATGAAACAAAGAGCATGATATTGAAATGTATTAGGAATAGGAAGAGAAATTGTCAAATCCACAATGATAGGGAAGGCTTTAACATGACTTCTAAAGAAACTTACAGATCAAATAGACAAGAGTAAGAACTCAGATGATTTAATAAGATGATAAATAAACCTGTTATTAGATTTATAATATTTTGTACCACACAGAGAATACATATTTTTCTCAAATATCACTAAAACACTTATAAAATTGACTAGCCCCAATGAAACTCTCAATATTTTAGGGCAGTGTTACTCAAAGTGTAGTGCCCATACCAGTGTTTATCTACAAAGTATTATAATTCCAGAAGGAGGAATGAGCTTATTCCAGAAAGTAAATCATTTAAGTCACTCAACACATCATGTGTGATCAGCTCACATTTTTTCTTCTTTCTTCCTTTTCTTTATTTTGTTTAACAAAAATATTCATTTTGAAGGAATGAAGCATTGATTTCTGTCCTGTGTAAACACCATATCATAATGAAGATGGGTAATTAAAACATCAAAAAAAAAGCATTTAATAATAAAAGAACTGGAGGAAAAAACTGTTATCCATTGAGAAGTTTTTAAATTCTTTAGTGTTTTGAGGACCCTCCATAGTGTTTTCCATAGTGGCTGTACCAATTTAGATTCCCAGCAGCAGTGCACAAAGGTTCCCTTTTCTCAGAGAAAGACAAATATTGATACCATTTGATTTCACTTACATGTGGAATCAAAGAAAACAAAATAAATGAACCAAAAAAAGAGAAACAGGCTCATAGACATGAAGAACAAGCTGGTGGTTGCCAGAGGGGAGAGGGGTGGGGGAGACAGGTGAAATAGATGAAGGGGATTAAAAGGCACAAATTTCCATTTATAAAATAAGTCACAGGGATGTAATGTACAGCACAGGGAATATAGTCAACACTATTGTAATAACTCTGTATAGTGACAGATGGTAACTAGACTTACTGTGCTGATCATTTTGTAATGCATAAAATTATCAGATCATTATGTTGTACACCTGAAACCAACATATCATATATTAATTCTACTTCAATTTAAAAATAATAAAGTTAGGGGCTTCCCTGATGGTGCAGTGGTTAAGAATCCGCCTGCCAATGCAGGGGTCACAGGTTCAAGCCCTGGTCCAGGAAGATCCCACATGCTGCCTAGCAACTAAACCCGTGCACTACAACTACTGAGCCTGTGCTCTAGAACCCACGAGCCACAACTACTGAGCCCACGTGCCACAACTACTGAAGCCCGCATGCCTAGGGCCCGTGCTCCACAACAAAGAAGCCACCACAATGAGAAGTCCACACACCACAACAAAGAGTGTTCCCCGCTCACCACAACTAGAGAAAGCCTGCATGCAGCAACGAAGACCCAATGCAGCCAAAAATAAAATAAATAAAATAAATAAATTTATAAATAAAAATAAAATTAAATTGAGGAATTAAAAAAATAAAATCAATAAAATTCTTTTAAAAATAAATCTGGAGTTTACAATATAAGAACTTCAAAGCTAAATCAGATTCTTTAGAAATTAATGGCAATAAGAGCACAATATTTCATAATATATGGAATGTGGTCAAAGGGGTAATCCAAAGATATCACATGGCCTTAAATGTATTTAAAATGTGATTGAATGTAAACTAATTAAAAACTCAAATTAAAAAGTCAAGAAAATTATAAAACAAAAATATCCAACAAACATATTAAAACAGTAGACAAAAGGCATAAAGATAAATGAAATTAATAAACTGGAAAAGAAAAGAGTAGACTTTGATCAATAAAACTTAAAGGTGATTCTTGGAAAATGCCATCAAGTAAGCATAGCTCAGAAAAATATGACTGAGGGAAAAGAAAAAACAAAAGACTTGCCAAGGCTGAGAAAGAAGCTGGACAACCAAGAAACTGTGAGACTGAGGTTCTGGAGGACCAGATTGTGGCTGTGATTTAGTTTTAAGAGGATGGAGAAATTCCTACCTGCAGGCTGTGATATTTGCTTCTGATGACATTAGATAATTCATAGTGAGAAAAAGACAAATAAGGTACCCCAGGCTTTGGCTCAAAATAAGAGAGAAAATAAGAGATATTTTATGACTATGGTAAATGATTCTCTTACTGCCTATATTCACTAAGCTGAGATCCACTTGAGAAGTTCATTTTGCAGGCTGACAAATTAAAATGCCTGTTGAGTTCACACCCTCTCCAGATTTCTTATATGAAGAAAAAGAGTGGATTCATGACCCACAGGATGTAGATACTATCAAGGAACAAGAAATGGAGAACTCCCACTCTCCACAACCCTAAACAATTCCCACTCCATGTGCCTTGCTGCTTCCTGGGCATCTTGGAAGTAATACAGCAATCTCCACTATGTCTCACCCTTCACTGTTATTCTGTCAATGTCTGAAAAATTAGTGCCCAAGAAGGAGATATGCAGAATTAGATTAGGGAAGAAAATAGTCCCAGCTAGAAGGGATTGCAAAAATGTGCTAATCTGTCATAGGCACACTCACCTGAGATAATGCATTCAAAGTATTAGAACAGGCAGATAGATACGGCTCTGAAAATCATCTGGGTTGTTGAATAGAAATCTGGATGTAATCTTGGCCCAGGCAGCACTCACGTCTGGAAATCCTGGAACCAATATAGCAGATGACATTCAAAGACTGCAGAAGATAGTTAAATTATATCCATTAAATTATATCCATATGATTCTTGCTCATTTCTTTGACCCTTTCATTTTGTGTGTGTATAAACTTCTGTTACCTACATGTGTTACCATATGTAACATGTGTATGTTTCATAAATATATATGTATACCTATATACATATACATGTGTATATAAACTTCTCTTATTTCCTTTAGGGATCAGTTAGCAAGGAAAGACCTGAATATTTAAAAAGGAGTTCTCCTGGATTACCGAGATGTTTTTTTTTTTTTCCTGGTGTGCAGCAGCTTGGGAAACAGCTGAAATAAAAATGGGATGGGAATGAAAGAATTCTAGGGGTAGGTGGACCCAGCTGGCAGTACAGGACCAGTTGAAGTAACCTGGGCATAGTTTGTGCAGTAATCAAGGCTCATGAAAGTCCTTATATATAGAATTGACTTTCTCCGAAGTTTTCAGAAATAAATCCATAATAAAACCTCATTTGATTTGTATAATCTAAAAAAAAAAAACCAAAGAACTCTAGGACAAGAGCAGAATGACTCTAACCAGTACATTAGTGTTATGAGCTTATGGAGAGCCTCCCACTCAATTCCTAGACCACAGTTCTGAGGCTCTGGTATAAAGGAAAATCTCCTGCAATGATACTATGACCCATGGGAAAAAAAAGCTTTTATGGTAGGGATACCAATCAAAAGCCAATGGATCCTACCCTGTCTTCTGTAATAATCAAAGACAAAGCTGATTTCTGGGTCAAATTGAAGATTAGTACCACCATTAAAGATTTCAAAGATGCAAATATGTTGATTCCTATTAATTTCTACTCAAATTCCTGATAGAACTAATACTAATTCTGATGGGTTTTAAAGAAGGCTAGTGGAACTTGCAAAAATTAACTTCAAATGGATTAAATACTTAAAGATCTGAAATCATAAAACTCCTAGAAGAAAACATAGGGGGATAGCTCCTTGATATTGGTATTGCAATGATTTTTTTGGATATTACAACAAAAGTACAAGCAACAGAAGCAAAAACAAAATGGGACTATACCAGAGTAAAAAGTTTTTGCACAGTGAAAGAAAGCATCAAAGTGAAAAGGCCACCTACAGAATGGGAGAATATATTTGCAAATAATGTATCTAATAAGGAGTTAATATCAAAAATATATAAGAAACTCACATAACTCAACAGCCAAAAAAAAAAAAAAAAACACGCACACACACAAATTTTAAAATGGGCAAAGGACTTGAAGTTTTCCAAAACAGATACTCATGTCCAACAAATTTATGAAAAGGTGCTCAACATCACTCATCATCAGGGAAATGCAAGTCAACCATAAGGAGTTATCAGCTCATACTTGTTAGGATGCCTTTTATCAAAAAGACAAGAAATAAATCTTAGCAAGGGTGTGAAGAAAAGGAAACCCTTGTGTACTGTTGATGGAACTGTAAGTTGGTACAGCCTCTATGGAAAACAGTATGGAGGTTCTGTAAAAAATAAAAAATAGAGCTACCATATGATCCAGCAATTCCACTTCTGGGTACATATCCAAAAGAAACAAAATGAGTTCTCAAAGAGATGTCCCATTTTCTTTGCAGCATTATTCACAACAGCTAAGATATTATAACAACCTAAGTGTCCATCAGTAGATAAATGGATAAAGAAGATGTGGTATATACATACAATGGAATATCATTCAGCCATGGGAAAGAAGTAAATCCTGTCATTTACAACAACATGGATGAATTGGAGGACATTATCCTAAGTGAAATAAGCCAGACAGAGAAAGACAAACTACACAATCTCACTTAAATGTGAAATCTTTAGAAATAAATAAAGAAATAAAGAAATAATAAATAAATCAAACTCATAGAATCCAAAAATGATCATTACCAGGGCCTGAAGGGTCAGGCGGGGAAAAGCCACTGATCAAGGGGCACAAACCCTCAGTCATAAGACAAGTTAGACCTGGGGATCTAGTGTACAGCTTGGTGACTATAGTTAATACTGTACTGTATTCTTGAAATTTAATAAGAATAGATCTTAAGCATTCTCACCACACACACAAAAAGATACCACTCGAGGTGATAGATGTGCTAATGAACCTGATTGTGGTAATCATTTCACATTATACACTTTAAATATGTATAATTTTATTTGTCAATTTATCCAATAAAGCTGGGAGATAGGGCAAAGAATGCTGGTGAAATATTTCAAACTTAAAGAAACAGTCACTCCACTGGGGCTGCTATTTATATACCCAGATACCACAAATGGCCAATGCATCTTCGCAGTTTTAATACATAGAGAACACGGAAGCAATTTGTCATTTGTTCCTGCAAGACATATATAACTTTCACCTTTGGAATGCCGTTTGACACCATTTAATCTACAGGGGCCTTAACCATCTCATTATCCCTTAGGACTTCACACCAGCTCACTACATTAGCAATGCCATGCTGATAGGTCCTTGAAATAAGTAGCAAGTACCTTCCATGTTTTAGTAAGGCCTACATGGTGAATCACACAAAAATAGAGAAAGATCTGTCATTTCAGAGTGGACCATTCAGGAAGAGCCTAGAAATTACTTTCGCCCTACATAGTTTTCATGGGAGTTTAAAATGTGCACTGCAGAAAAGATTCTTAACAGAGTCAAGAGAACATTTCAGTGCTGTCAATCACCTTCCTTCTCTGGCCAGCCCAGTCCTTCCTAAGTGGACTAATAAATTATAAGGCCATGATGGCTAGGGCAGAGGATATACATGGGCTCAATAGCATGGACTTCACTCACCAAGTCTAACTTGGTTACTCCAATGCTGAACTCCCAACTCTCAAGTAGAAACTGACATTATCCTCCCTCATAAATGGGGTAGCAATTTATCCTCAAAAAACAGACATATTAGAGATTTGGATTTGTTTCCCTGCTCATCACACAACTGCAAGCACCACCTTTGGTGGATATACTAAATCTCTTATGCACTATTATGGTGTCCTACATAATAATGCCTCTGATTGAGGGACACACTTCACAATGGAAGTGAGGCAATAAACTGATGCCCATGGAAGGAACCGGCCAAATCATTTTCCTATTAGTTTTGACTTATGAAGGGTTTTCACAATGATATATACTTCTTGTGGTTCCTGCAGGAATTTTTAAAATTATCTTTTCATTTTTGTGTAAAATATGACAAATAATTAAAAGTTTAAAAATTTTATCACTATATTATTAAATATTGCAATTAAGATTCATTTTTATACAATCTTTAATAATTCATAATACAAAAAGACTCACATTTAACAAGTGACATGCTATTTAATTTGTTTTAAGATACATATGAATATCTAACTGCATTATACATATTAAAAATTGATATTATATCATGTTTGATTTGGAACCCAAATGTAGCTCTCTGTAAATAACACATTGTTGGATATAATCATGACAAATTTTCTCTTTTAATACAGAGGATGCTTAATGTACTACATAAGAGTTTTAATTAGCTGAATGCCACTTAAAGCTTTGGTAAGATCATCTTGAGGTAAATTTGCTGAATTAATGTCATTAACTCATATTTCAACATCAAGCTTCATCTCTTGCACTTTTTAACTGTCCATTATGGGTATTAATTAAATAACAAGCACCTATAAAGCATATCATTTAAAACTAAATAGTGGCCAAAACCATGAAGCAGGTTTTGAGGACACTGATCTGATTGCCATTAACCACAGAGATGCCCGCTCCATATATACTCAAAGGTACCAAAACTGTTCCATTTCCAAAAGGAAAACTAGACAATGTTAAATATTTTAATAAATACTTAAGCAAATACTATTATTATGTCTAACAACATGGACCTTCTTGGATACATCTTTGAATCCTGGGAGTTCATGAACCACCAGATGGGAAATGCTAGTGTGTGTGTGTGTACTTTATCACTTAAGACTCAGCCATGATACCAGCTCTGAGACACAAGCTGGGCTGCTACATTACAGATGTCATTAAGCTCTGACAAGGGACCAGATGAATATTCTCACAGCTGCACACTGTCACATGTCTGACAATCAAGGCATGGAAGGGGGAGTGGCCCCTCTACCTGTTTACACTTACCTTGACTAACTCCAAAAAGGATTTGAGACAGCTTGCAAAAAATAAAGTTTGAGAACATTAGTTCCAAAATAAGTAAATGAGGCAGTTAGGTTTAGGATAAAGGAAAAATAAGGGTAAATAATTGAGTATTCAAGAAATGTTAATACCTAAGGGAAGAATGTTTACACTAGAAAACACAGTAAAGATCAATTCTATCTCAATAAAGGTGAAGGGGAAAAAAAATATTCTCCTGATTTGGTACAGAGACAGTCACTAGGCCACTTTGGGATCATCAAGCCACTAAGAGAGGAATCAAAGAAGGAAGTTACCTGGTGTGATTGACTAGCTCCATGGGAAATAGGGTAGTTCACTTTGAAACGGGAACTAAACATTTTAGGGAGTTTTGGAGACTGAAGGAGATCCTGTGACCATACTCCCCTCTCTTTGTCCAAACTCTCCTGATGAAATTAGTGAGCCAAGTTGGTATATAGTAAACACTCAACACCAAACATCACATTCAGATTGAATCACATTCATCTGAAGCTGCCACAACACCACGTACTGCCAGGAAAATTCCTTGTTTTCTTGATCAAGGAAACAAGGGCACGTTAACATTGGGCATATTAAAATACAAGACAAATCCTTAGAGACAAGAACACCAATGGCTTAGATACCTCAAGAATAAAGATAAGTCCACTACAAGGGAAAAAAATCACAATAAAATGAGGTCCTAAGACAAACAGAACACAGAATTGGCAGTCAGAAATCAAGAAAGTCTTGTGACCAATAACAAAAATGAGGGTTGTGGCTTCCTTCTATTTTTCATTGCTTAGTATTTGAATGTAATTATCATCCCTTTTCCTTATCTTTATAAAGAGGAATTATTTTTTCCTTCTTTTTCCTCCTATTTCCATTGACCATTGTGTATAGAACGTGGTGGTGTTTATGGCATTTACATTGTCATTTTGTACACAGATTGAAGAATTTTGATATGGGAACACAACAAACTGGAGAAATAATGGCACAACCCAAGAAGCCCAAATTTAGGGAAACAGTGGCAGATGATGCTTCCTCAAGATACAGTAAATAGATATGACTTTGGGTTGTCTCAAACAAGTGGAACAGCAGTGATACTTATACTATCAAATTCACCACCTGATCACAGCTGATGATGTAGGGGCAGACACAGGACCCAAGCTGAGATGGCAAAATTCTCTCCCAGGAATCTGAAGCTTGGAGTGGAGAACACAGAGACTGAGATTTCTGAGGTGCATTAACAGCAAATACTCATGGAGCAGATCCACAGACTCTGCTGCTGTGGAATGCAAGAATGGTCCACTGTCACTGTCCTTTCTCACTTTAATCAACAATGCCTTCAATTTCTGAGATATTCCAATTTCCTTTCACGAAATTCCTTTGTTGTTAATGTCACTTATGCTTTAGAGGGACTTGAGAGCTGTGAATTTTACTTCTTACAAATATAACTAGTACAAAGTCAGTAAAATTCTAATCAAATTTTCAACATGATTTTTTATTAAAGCTAATTTTAAAATTCACCTGGCAAACTAAATGCACAAGAACAACTACTGAAATGTGGGAAAGGGAAAAATGGTCACAATTACTGGCCTGTCAGACATCAAAATATACTATAAAGCCACAGTAATTTAAATACATGTTACTGGTATGATAATGACCAATAGATGAAAGAAAGAGTAAGTCCAGAAACAAATGCACTTACAAGTGAATTTAGAAATTTCCCAGTGTTTATGTTTATATAGGAATGTGTTTCTATCACCTTCATATTTACTGCAAACAAAATTTGGGTTGACAGTTTTTTTTCTTTCAGCACTGTATTTCAACCCACTGCCTTCTGTCCTCAGTTATTTTTTTATGAGAAGTTAGCCATTCATTGTACTTTTGTTTCCCTGTATGTGATGAGCCATTTTTCTCTTACTGCTTCCAAGATTTTCTTGTCTTTGGCTTTCAACAACTTGACTATGGTGTTCTAGTTGTGGATATTCTTGTGTTTTTTCCTATTGAAGTTTGTTGAGTGTCTTCAATCTGTAGATTAGTATTTTCAAAGTTGGGACATTTTCAGTCATTATTTCCTAAAATAGTTTCTTCCCATTTCTTCTAATTATTTTCCTGTTCTTTTCTCTCTTCTATCCTTCAGACTCCCATCAAATGTACATTGGCATGCTTGATATTGTCTCGCCAGTCTCTGAAGTGCTGTTCATTTTTCTTCAATCATTTTCTCTGTTGTTCAGATTAGGTAATTTCTACTTATCTATCTTAGAGTTCATTGATTCTTTTTCTTCATCACAAATCTGCTGTAGAGAACCTGTAGTGATTTTTCCTTTTGATTATTGTACTTTTCAACTCTAGAATATAAATTTGTTTCTTTTTTTAATAATTTCTATCTCTCTCACTGTTTTCATCATACTTTCCTTTAATTCTATAGACAGTTTCCTTGAGTTCTTTGATAATATTTATTAAAGCTACTTTGACATCTTTGTTAAATTCAACTTCTGAGGACACTCAGATAATCTACTGTCAACTCTTTTCCTAACATAAGTACACTTTTGTGTTTCTTTGCCTGCTTCATAATTTTTGTTGAATAATTGACATTTTAGGTAATATATTAAAATGAAACTGAATTCTGACTTCCCCACTACCACAGGCTGCTGGTATTTTTTTTATTTGTTTACTAACTTGTCTGAACTAAATATGTGTAGTCTATCTACCTAGCAATGTGTGGTAACTTTTATATTTATTCTTGTATTTTTTGCTTTTATAATTTTTTCCTTTTTTTGTTTTTAAGCCTGACTTCCTAAGGGTTACCCCATGTCTGAATATCTTACCACTCAGACAGATATTGTTCTGGGGTTGTGTTCAAACACCTTGAGCCACTAGGTTTGCTGATGTATCTATGTGCGGGCTGCGGAGCACATTCAAACAACAGGCTGTGCTCCGGTTTTCACTGGCTTTTACTTTCCACTAGGTTCTCTTACATCTCCTCTGCATAAGCTTGCAGGCTCGACTGGGCAGAGATGTGCAGGTAGTTTGGACCTATTCCAGTCTCCCGTTAAACTGAGATATATGCAGACTTTATCAAACCCTCTCTGGCAGTCTCCTGTTCCTGTTTAAATTCCTGGCTAGCCTGCTGGTTGCTCCAAGTAGCAACACAGCCTCAGGCTAGACAAGACATTGGCCCACCCTGTCTGCTGACCACTGAGATCACTGCTGCTATCATATGAGTCTCTTCTGGCAGTGGAAGCCAGGCTCCTGGGTTCACGGCCTGCCAAGAGATCTGAGAGGGCAAAACAGGGAATCTCTGGGCAAGTATGCCACAGACTTATGCTCTTCTTACACAAATTCAGTAGTTTTCATGAATAACAGTTTCTAAGTCTGTTGAATGCTTTTAGTGAATTCAGAGTATTGAAATGGTTATTTTTGACAACTTTGTCCAGCTCCGTAGTTGCTTCTTTAGAGAAAAGATTTCTTAACTTCTTAACCACATCCTGCTGGAGATAGATTTCATCTAAAACGTATTTTTCAACTAAATGTTTTGATTGTAAAACATTTATTAATTACTAATATAGCAGTCGAAATCCAAGTATCAGTAGAAGTGGTTGGGAGTGTTTAGGAAATGAAAAACTAGCTAATGTGCTTGACTGATTAGTCTGAGTCATTAAATAAATATATGTTTAAACGTGTATGTTAAAATATAAGAATAACCATGAGGAACAGAATGTTTAACTTCTAAATTATTAAAAGGTAAATACTAAAATAAAATCTTGTCAATCCAATAAAAGGCAGGAGGTGGAAGAGGGAAATTACACAAAATTCTAAATACCAAACCCAATATCAATAATCACATACAATATGATTAGGTAAGTCTAATATATTAAAACTTAGAGATTCTCTGATTATGTTAATAAACTAAAACATGCTGTTCACAGAAAAAAATTGCAAACAGAATAACATAATAAAGAAAACACCACCAGGACAGGAAAGGAAATACCAGGCAAATAATAAGACAAAGGAAAACTGGTACAACACTATTGATATCACATAACATAGAGTTCACACTTTCAAAAGAAAGAAATGGGGATATTTTATATAATAGAAATAATGTTAATAACTGACATATTTTATAATAACATTAATAGTGTTTTATATTCATATGTATTCAGAAATAATATCAGTCATGAAATTTTATGTAACTAACAAAATAGCTTTGAAATAAGGTAAAAGTAAGAAGAAATCATAGAACCACAGCAAGAAAAAACAAATCCAATGCCTATGGATGGACTATGACACACCTCTATCTGAAAACAGTAGATTAATTTTAAAAAAATACAAAAGAATAAGGGGGTAGCTTCAAGGTGGCGGAGGAGTGAGATGTGGAGTTTGACTTCCTGCCCACAAATACATCAGAAATACATCTACATGTGGAAAAACTGCTACAGAACACCTACTGAATAGTGGCAGAAGACCTCAGACTTCCCAAAGGGCAAGAAATTCCCCACGTACCTGGGTAGGGCAAAAGAAAAAACAGAGATAAAAGAATAGGGAAAGGACCTGCACCTCTGGGAGGGAGCTATGAAGGAGGAAAAGTTTCCACACACTAGGAAGCCCCTTCACTGGTGGAGATGGAGGGTGGCGACAAGGAAGATTCAGAGCCATGGAGGAGAGCACAGCAACAGAGTGCAGAGGGCAAAGCAGAGAGATTCCCGCACAGAGGATTGGTGCTGACCAGCACTCACCAGCCTGAGAGGCTTCTCTGCTAACCACTGGGACAGGGTAGGGCTGGGAGCTGAGGCTACAACTTCAGAGGTCAGATCCCAGGGAGAGGACTGGGGTTGGCTGCATGAAGAAAGCCTGAAAAGGGCTAGTGCACCACAGCTAACCAGGAGCGAGGCCAGGAAAAAGTCTGGACCTGCCTAAGAGGCAAGTGACCATTGTTTCAGGGTGCGTGAGGAGAGGGAATTCAGAGCATCGCCTAAATGAGCTCCAGAGATGGGTGTGAGCCAAGGCTATCAACGCAGAAACCAGAGACGGGCATGAAATGCTAAGGCTGCTGTTGCAGACACCAAGAAACCTGTGTGCAAGAACAGGTCACTATCCACACCTCCCCTGCTGGGAGCCTGTGCAGCCCGCCACTGCCAGGGTCCCGTGACCCAGGGACAACTTACCCGGGAGAACACATGGTGCGCCTCAGGCAACCTACAACCAGAGACAGGGCCAAATCCAAAGCTGAACCCCAGGAACTGTGGAAACAAAGAAGAGAAAGGGAAATCTCTCCCAGCAGCCTCAGGAACAGTGGATTAAATCTCCACAATCAACTTGATGTTCCCTGAATCTGTGGAATCTGAAAAGACAATGAATTATTCCAAAATTGAGGCGGTGAACTTTAGGAGCAAAACTATAAATATTTTTTCTTTTTTCTCTTTTTGTGAGTGTGTATGTGTATGCTTCTTTGTGTGATTTTGTCTGTATAGCTTTGTTTTTACCATTTGTCCTAGGGTTCTGTCTGTCCGCTTTCTTTGTTTGTTTGTTTGTTTTTAGTATAGTTTTTAGCGCTTGTTATCATTGGTGGATTTGTTTTTTGGTTTGGTTGCTCTCCTTTCTTTTTTCTTTTCCTTTTTTTATTATTTTTATTTTTTATTTTAATAACTTTATATTATTTTCTTCTTCTTTCTTTTTTTCTCCCTTTTCTTCTGAGCTGTGTGGCTAACAGGGTATTGGTTCTCTGGCCAGGTATCAGACCTGTGCCTCTCAGGTGGGAGAGCCAAGTTCTGGACATTGGTTCACCAGAGACCTCCTGGCTCCACAAAATATCAAACAGTGAAACCTCTCCCAGAGATCTCCATCTCAATATTAACACCCAGCTGCACTCAATGACTGGCAAGCTACAGTGCTAGATACCCTATGACAAACAACTAGCAGAACAGGAACACAACCACACACATTATCAGAGAGGCTGCCTAAAATCATAATAAGGTTACAGACAACCCAAAAACACCACCAGACTCGGTCCTGCCCACCAGAAAGACATGATGTTGCCTCATCCTCCAGAACACAGGCACCAGTCCCTTCCAACAGGAAGCCTACACAACCCACTGAACCAACATTAGCCACTGGGGGCAGACACCAAAAACAACAGGAACAACGAACCTGAAGCCTGTGAAAAGGAGACCCTAAACACAGTGAGTGAAGCAAAATGAGAAGACAGAGAAACACACAGCAGATGAAGGAGCAAGGTAAAAACCCACCAGACCAAACAAATGAAGAGGAAATAGGCAGTCTACCTGAAAATGAATTCAGAGTAATGATAGTAAAGATGATCCAAAATCTCAGAAATAAAATGGAGAATATACAACAAACATTTAACAAGGACCTGGAAGAAATAAAGAGCAAACAATGATGAACAACAGAGTAAATGAAATTTAAAATTCTCTAGAAGGAATCAATAGCAGAATAACTGAGACAGAAGAATGGATAAATGACCTGGAAGATAAAATAGTGGAAATAACTACTGCACAGCAGAATAAAGAAAAAAGAATGAAAAGAACTGAGGACAGTCTCAGACACCTTTGGGCCAACATTAAATACACCAACATTCGAATTATAGGGGTCCCAGAAGAAGAAGAGAAAAAGAAAGGGACTGAGAAAATACTTGAAGAGATTATAGTTGAAAACTTTCCTAATATGGGAAAGGAAATAGTTAATCAAGTCAAGGAAGCACAAAGAGTCCCATACAGGATAAGCCGAGGAGAAACATGCCAAGACACATATTAATCAAACTATCAACAATTAAATACAAAGAAAAAATATTAAAAGCAGCAAGGGAAAATCAACAAATAACATCCAAGGGCATCCCCATAAGGTTAACAGCTGATCTTTCAGCAGAAACTCTGCAAGCCAGAAGGGAGTGGCAGGACATACTTAAAGTGATGAAAGGGAAAAACCTACAATCAAGATTACTCTACCTAGCAAGGATCTCATTCAGATTCAACAGAGAAATCAAAATCTTTACAGACAAGCAAAAGCTAAAAGAATTCAGGACCACCAAACCAGCTTTACAACAAACACTAAAGGAACTTGTCTATGTAGGAAACACAAGAGAAGGAAAAGACCTACAATAACAAACCCAAAATAATTAAGAAAATGGTAATAAGAACATACATATCTATAACTACCTTAAAGGTAAATGGATTAAATGATCCAACCAAAAGACATAGACTGGCTGAATGGATACAAAAACAAAACCTGTGTATATGCTGTCTACAAGAGACCCGCTTCAGACCTAGGGACACATACAGACTGAAAGTGATGGGATGGAAAACTATATTCCATGTAAATGGAAATCAAAAGAAAGTTGGAGTAGCAATTCTCATATCAGACAAAATAGACTTTAAAATAAAGACTATTACAAGAGACAAAGAAGAACACTCCATAATGATCAAGGGAGTAATCCAAGAAGATATAACAATTGTAAATATTTATGCACCCAACACAGGAGTGCCTCTATATATAACGTAAATGCTAAGAGCTATAAAAGGGGAAATTGACAGTAACACAATAATAGTACGGGACTTTAACACCTCACATTCACCAATGGACAGATAATCCAAAATGAAAATGAATAAGGAAACACAAGCTTTAAATGATACATTAAACAAGACGGACTTAATTGATATTTATAGGACATTCCATCCAAAAACAACAGAATACACTTTCTTCTCAAGTGCTCATGGAACATTTTCCAGGATAGATCATATCTTGGGTCACAAATCAAGCCTTGGTAAATTTAAGAAAACTGAAATCATATCAAGTAACTTTTCTGACAACAATGCTATGAGACTACATATAGATTACAGGAAAAAATCCGTAAAAAATACAACTATATGGAGGCTAAACAATACATTACTTAATAACCAAGACACCACTGAAGAAATCAAAGAGAAAATTTAAAAATACCTAGAAACAAATGACAATGAAAACACGATGACCCAAAACCTATGGGATGCAGCAAAAGCAGTTCTAAGAGGGAAGTTTATAGCAATATAATCCTACCTTAAGAAACAAGAAACATCTCAAATAAATAACCTAACCTTACACCTAAAGCAATTAGAGAAAGAAGAACAACAACAGAAACAAACAAACAAAAAACCACAGTTACCAAAAGGAAAGAAATCATAAAGATCAGATTACAAATAAATGAAAAAGAAATGAAGGAAATAATACCAAAGATCAATAAAATTAAAAGCTGGTTCTGAGAAGATAAACAAAATTGATAAACTGTTAGCCAGACCCATCAAGAAAAGAAGGGAGAAGACTCAATTCAATAGAATTAGAAATGAAAAAGGAGAACAACTGAAACTGCAGAAATACAAAGGATCATGAGAGATTACTACAAGCAACTATATGCCAATCAAATGGACAACCTGGAAGAAATGGACAAATTCTTAGAAAAGTACAAACTTCCAAGACTGAACCAGGAAGAAGTAGAAAATCTAAACAGACCAATCACAGGCACCGAAATTGAGACTGTGATTAAAAACCTTCCGACAAACAAAAGCCCAGGACCAAATGGCTTCACAATTCTATCAAGCATTTACAGAAGAGCTAACACCTATCCTTCTCAAATTCCTCCAAATTATAGCAGAGGGAGAAACACTCTCAAATTCATTCTATGAGGCCACCATCACCCTGATACCAAAACCAGACAAAGATGTCACAAAGAAAGAAAATTACAGGCCAATAGCACTGATGAACATACATGCAAAAATCCTCAACAAAATACTGGCAAACAGAATCCAACAACACATTAAAACAATCATACACCATGATCAAGTGGGGATTATCCTAAGAATGCAAGGATTCTTCAATATACGCAAATCTATCAATGTGATACACCATATTATCAAATTGAAAGAGAAAAACCATATGATCATCTCAATAGAGGCTGAAAATGCTTTTGACAAATTTCAACACCCATTTACAATAAAAACCCTCCATAAAGTATGCATAGAGGGAAATTACCTCAACATAATAAAGGCCATATATGACAAACCCACAGCCAACATCATTCTCAATGGTGAAAAACTGAAACCATCTCCACTAAGATCAGGAAAAAGACAAGATTGCCCACTCTCACCACTATTATTCAACATAGTTATGGAAATTTTAGCCACAGCAATCAAAGAAGAAAAAGGAATCCAAATCAGAAAAGAAGCAAAGCTGTCACTGTTTGCAGATGACATGATAACTATACATAGAGAATCCTAAAGACGTTACCAGAAAACTACTAGAGCTAATCAATGATTTATTAAAGTAGCAGGATGAAAAATTAATGCACAGAAATCTCTTGCATGTCTATACACTAATGATGAAAAATCTGAAAGAGAAATTAAGGAAAGACTCCCATTTACCATTGCAACAAAAAGAATAAAATACCTAGGAATAAACCTACCTAAGGAGACAAAAGACCTGTATGCAGAAAACTATACACACTGATGAAAGAAATTAAATATGATACAAAGAGATGGAGAGATATACCATGTTCTTGTATTGGAAGAGTCAACACTGTGAAAATGACTATACTACCCAGAGCAATGCAATCCCTATCAAACTACCACCGGCATTTTTCACAGAACTAGAACAAAACATTTCAGAATTTGTATGGAAACACAAAAGACCCTGAATGGCCAAAGCAATCTTGAGAAAGAAAAACAGAGCTGGAGGAATCAGGCTCCTGGACTTCAGACTATACTACAAAGTTACAGTAATCAAGACAGTATGGTACTTGCACAAAAACTGAAAAATAGGTCAGTGGAACAGGAAAGCCGAGAGACACATATGGTCACCTTATCTTTGATAAAGGAGGCAAGAATATACAATGGAGAAAAGACAGCCTCTTCAATAAGTGGTGCTGGGAAAACTGGACAGCTACATCTAAAAGAATGAAATTAGAACACTCCCTAACATCATACACAAAAATATACTCAAAATGGATTAAAGACCTAAATGTAAGACCAGACACTATCAAACTTTTAGAGGAAAACATAGGCAGAACACTCTATGACATAAATCACAGCAAGATCCTTTTTGACCCACCTCCTACAGAAATGGAAGTAAAAACAAAAATAAACAAATGGGACCTCATTAAACTTAAAAGCTTTTGCACAGCAAAGGAAACCATAAAGAAGATGAAAAGACAACCCTCAGAATGGGAGAAAATATTTGCAAACAAAGCAACTGACAAAGGATTAATCTCCAAAATTTACAAGTTGCTCATGCAGCTCAATATATTAAAAAAAAAAAAACCCAATCTAAAAATGGGCAGAAGACCTAAATAGACATTTCTCCAAAGATATACAGATTGCCAACAAACACATGAAAGGATGCTCAATATCACTAATCATTAGAGAAACACAAATCAAAACTAGAGTGAGGTATCACCTCACACCAGTCAGAATGGTCATCATCAAAAAGTCTACAAACAATAAATGCTGGAGAGTGTGTGGAGAAAAGGGAACCCTCTTGCATTGTTGGTGGGAGTGTAAATTGATACAGCCACTATGGAGAACAGTATGGAGTTTCCTTAAAAAACTAAAAGTAGAAGTACTATACGACCCAGCAATCCCACTACTGGGCATATACCCTGAGAAAATCATAATTCTAAAAGAGTCATGTACCACAATGTTCATTGCAGCTCTATTTACAATAGCCAGGACATGGAAGCAACCTAAGTGTCCATTGACAGATGAATGGTTAAAGAAGATGTGGCACATATATACAGTGGAATATTACTCAGCCATAAAAAGAAATGAAATTGAGTTATTTGTAGTGAGGTGGATGGACCTAGAGTCTGTCATACAGAGTGAAGTAAATCAGAAAGAGAAAAACAAATACCGTATGCTAACACATATATATGGAATTAAAAACAATGGTTCTGAAGAACCTAGGGGCAGGACAGGATTAAATACACAGATGTATACTGTACCAACAAAATGAAAATCTAAATGAATTGGACAATTTCTAGGAAAACATGAACTTTCAAAACTGGGGGAAGAATAGGAATAAAATGTTAAAAGACCAGCACTGTAGAAGAAATTGAGAAGTCTATGCACTGGTCCCAGATGGTTTATGGATAACTTCCAGATTATTGCTAAGAAATAGATCCTTCCCAAAATATACCAACTGTCTCAGAATATAGAAAAAGACAAAAGGTAAACAACTCATTTTATAATGCTAATATAACAATACAAATTCCAGACAAGAAGAGAATAAGAAAACTGTACATCTCCCACCTTCTCTCCCTCCTCCAGTCAGTAACTCTTCTTGCCTGTTCACTTGATGCCAGCCCCTGTATGCCAGCTGTTGCACTATACTAGTGTAGTTTAATGTACTGTACTATAAGATTAGAAATGTTTTCTTTATTTTTTGTGTTTTGTTTTTATGTATTATTTTGTACAATCTTATTAAGAAAATGTCTAAAAGATATATACCCAGCCCCACATGGCCCAGCAGCAAAGCAAGCAAGTAATATAGCTAAGAGACTGCAAATGTGCCTCTCGTTCTTGTGAGTTCTTACAAGAATCTATATTTGTAGGATAAAAATCTGCAGTGACCCTGGGAGAGACTAATGGGCTACTCCTTGTGTTCTCTAGTTTGGCAAATTGGGAGGATGTGAAAGTGGGATCAGCCAGAAAATTTTAAACTATGAAATGAGATCATGTTTGGTTAGTCTACAACATAGTCCCTTAAGAATTTCAGAAAGGAGCTGACTTCTTGGGAAAGGCCATCTTTGCTTCTGAAGGAAAAAGAAAATTGTTTGAAGGTCCTTTTAACTTTCTGATGTATTTTAAGCCCTCCATTGAACTTGGAAAATATGTTGTAATAATCAAATGTAAAATGTTTCAGCTGAGCAGGCTGTGCTCTGTTAAGCGATGTAACTTGCATGTGCCATTTAACATATCTTTATCAATGCAGATTGCATTCTAATAGGTAAATTTATCTTCCCCGTGTGAGAGTTTCTTACTGATTCTTGGGAGGTCTGTGTGTTATTTTTCAAGTCCTTACCAAAAGAGGAGACTAGAAAAGATATTCACATTTAACGTTTCATCACTGGAGAAGAATGAGAAAAAAAATTTAGCCGGACTGTTGCCCCAACTGGACTTAATGTCCATTAAATGATATTATTTAAGACAAAATAATCAGGATATTGTCAAAGGGACTGATGTCTGTCTACCACGGGAAGCCTAAGGATAAAACCACACCTCAGAATCGGTGTGTATTTCAGTTTCCCAAAGGAAATGAGCCGTAATACTTATCCTAGTAGACAGGTAAGCTTTCACAGGTAAATCTTGGGGCTTCACCTGAAGAGAGTGGGAAACTATTCCATATCCTTATGCTTCTAGAAGCTGGGTCCTAGATTTAAAAGGTTTAGGTTCAAAGGTACTCTCATTGAGGTGGGGAGGGGAGGGTACCCCTTTAATATGGGCTCAGGGGTATCTGTATAGTAAAAGAACCCAGAGCTAGGCAAAGACTGGTCCAATAGGGCACCCATATAGAGCAGTTTGTGCCCCCAAACTATATTCATCTGGGGTTTATTTACTTTCCCTGTACATTCATTAATCTATTTTCTTATTCTCAAAGTTTCAGGTTAAAACTGGGTATTTCCTTGCAGTGAAGGTTTAAGGCAATAGTCAAGAGTTTGTTTTTTTGTTTTTCTGGAGTTTGGGGTTTGTTTGGGTTTTTGCCTTGAAAATCCTCTAAAAGAATTTAGAAAAGTCTATGTACCTTCTCATACATTGTTAGTTTGGCAATTAAAATTTTTCATCACAAGTTTAAATAACTGCTAAGAACATAACTTCTGGCATATTATAAATATTGCCATTTTTAAATCAAACTGTTATATCATTTGTTAAATACATTCCACAGAATATTGAGATTCATATACTTCATCCATTTAAAAAAACATTAACAAGATCTATTTTAACAGTCAAAACTTTACATCACTCCTTTTCCTCCTAGAACTTATAGTTCCAATCCACTTCCCCATAGAATTTTATAATGTAAATTTTATTCTTGAAAGTATTTTATTGATCACCCTATCATAATTCTCTGCCACAAAAATAAGTAAATTAATGAAAACACATTTTATTTAATTTCCAGTGGCTATAAGGATCTAAATGCTAAAGTTTCTTCTAATTAGATTATTATTCTAATTTTATATGTAGGTGATTTCGATAAGTAATTTCAAATTTAAAACATATGTTTTTGCAGGAAGTGCATTTCTTAATGAGATAGATGTGGCTTTTTTAAATGAGTTCATATACATAGATGAACATTTTTCATTACTAGAGACAATTTATCAATTTTATTGCATTTTATGTAAGCATTTGAGAAAACTGTTCATATATATAACTAGGTGCAAACACAAGGAGCTTTATTATAGTCATGCCCTTCATTTCCTTTCATTTTTTACAAGCTACATACAAAACAAAAACAATAATCAACAAAAAATAATTTAAATCACCTATCCACTGACAACCCCTTTAAGTCTTCCTTCAGCTTTAAGGGAAGCAAAGAATTAGAACCGCCTGAGTTGCAAAAGTCTTTGTTACCAATCACTGCAGCCATTCACTTTCTCAATACCAGCACCAGTATTCTCAAGTGTTCCCTTGGTGGCTCCCTAGAAGCAAGCAAGCAACCTGGGGTGGTTACTGTCCACCCCAGGACAATGCACATAGTAAGATCTAGAAGGGTGAGACTGAGGCCTTTCCTTAACAAAGTGTGAAAGTGAAAGAGTAGAAGGGGAAGTCAGAAAAAAGAACTTGCAGACCACTGGCATATTCTCAGGCAGATCAATTTTAGGAAAGCAAACATATGGAAATTGAGAATCCAGAATCATTGTTCCTGTTACTCCTTGGAAGGCCAGGAATATATTGCCCCAGGATGAAAACAGGTGGGATAGGTGAAAGGGGTAACACCCTGGTCTTGAGATAAATAAATGCTAACTGCAGAATGTTGAGGCATAGATGCCTAGCTGAGGTGGCAATGACATTCAAAGTATATTTGTGGAACTATTTATCATTCCAGAGATTCCCAGAAATATTTGGCAATAAAAAATGGATTTCTTGCAGTCAATGTGATGGGATCCCAGAGTGTTTGAGCATGTAATTGAAATAGCATCTGATTTTTAAATAACAGGAAAAAGCTGTTCCCCTTATTCTCTCAATTACCTAAAAGCAACGTGGAGAAGAAAAACAAAATGGAAAACTATCGTCGATGAAACCTCAAGATATCCATTACTCTTAACATATTATATGAACCACAAGATATCTGTAACTCTGAACACAATATAAGTGTGGCTGCCATATGCAATGAAGATAAAATTGGGGTGTAGGAAGATAACAAGGCAAGATGCATGTGGTTGCAAATAATAAAATAGGTAAAGAAAGCATCTTGGAATATAATTAAGAAATATGCAAAAGAAGAAAAACATTGAAAGGTATACCATATTCTTAAATAGAAAAACTCAACATGTTTTTCAACACTTTCATAATCTATGTTTTTATACAATCCCAATGAAACTACCAATAGGCTTTAAGATTAGGCAAGCTGACCATAATGTTCCTATAGGAGAACACAGAATCAAGAATAATCAAGATTACAAAAAGGGAATGAGGCAGAAATGCTCTAGGAGATATTTAACCATATTATAAAAGTTAGAGTAATTAAAACAGTGTGGTGTTAATACATGAATAGACATATCAGTGAAACAGATTAGAAAGTCCAGAAACAAACCAAAAAAAATTTTTTAATAAATTTTATAATAAAGGCTAATTTTCAAATTGGTGGAGAAAATACAGATTATTCAATGAATGGTGTTGGGACATCTGGGCAGCAAAGCAGAAAAGAAGAAACATTTGGCTTAATACCTTATATTATATAATAGGAAAAATTCCAAATTGAGCAAATATTTAAATTTTAAAACCAAGACCATAAAAGCATTAGGGAAAAAATGGAAGAACATTTTTATCATCTCAAAGTTGGAAAGGTCTTTCTACAGGTGAAGAAAACCCCTGAAGTCACAAAAGAAAATACTGATAAACTCAACTCTGTAAAAATAATACATACATGGAAAAGTCACTATTATACCAAAAGATAAATGACAAACCTGGAGAAGTATTTCCAACTCACATTATATTCAAAAGCGTAATTTCTTTCTTGTATAAGAAACAAAAACAACAACCAAAGAAAACAAACATGAACAAAGGATATCAAAAGACAATTCACAGAAAGGAAAAAAAATCAAACAATTCTAAAAATTAAGAGGTATCCGACCTCAGTCTCAGTAAGGAGAACGCTAATCAAAACTACAAGTTCTGAGTTTTCACCTGTCACGTTGGCAATGGGCAAAAAGTTTGAGAACTCACCGGAGTGCTCTGGTGGTCTTTGAGCAGCTGTAATCCGACTCCAGGCCCATCCTGCCAAACTCTGGGATGTTGGAGTTGTGGCTGCTCACCGTGTCGCTGCTTTGCCATCTGGCTCCCGCATAGGTTCTACCAATAGGTGGTACTGGAGGGGAGGAAGGAGGCTGAAAAAGGAAGAAAGGATGTGCTTCGTCCTCTCAACGTCTTGCTCTGGCCTACGTTACCCCAGCAACTGTTTTCACCTGTGGAGTCAGTGCTTAACCATTGCAGCAGCTGAGTCCAGTTTGCGGTTTCTCCATTACTTGAAGAGTCAGCCTGACCTTTCCCCTTTCGGTGAACCATCATTAACCAATTAAGTGCTCCCTCCTCGAAGTCTGGTCCGGGTCCACAGGGTCCCTCCTCCAAGCTCACAGCACCAACGGAATAAAATCCTCCTCCAAAGAGATCTGCATTTCAATACTGTAAGTTTCCCTCCTCTAAGCTTCTAAGTTTTATTTCAGCCTCTTTGCTCCTCCAGCCTTAGAGATGGCGACTGCTTTTTGCAATTGCTACCTCCCTGGTAGCTCAGTATTCTCTTAACAATTTTGTATGGAAGTAACAGTTCTTCACATGAAACTCTGTTTCAGTAATTAGTATGGCACATGATTGGATCTTAACTGGTACAGTAGCCAAAGTTGTAGAGACATAGTCAGTCTTATATGTTTTTGGTGTTAACTGATGCATACACACATACACACACACATACACACAGAAAGCTGGCAATTTACCATTAATTTCACGTCTAGGAATTTATCACAAATTTACTCCTTTGTGTGTGAAATACTGTGTATAAAAGGAAGTTTATTGTAGCTTTGTTCATAAAAGCAAAAGATTGGAGGAGAAGCTAAAAGTTGATCAATAAGGGAATGTTAAATAAATTACAATGTATTCATTAGTGAAACACTTTGCAGAAATTTTTTTAAACAATTTTTACTTTACATATTGCCAGTTTATTTCTTTGTTCCAGTTTGACAGTATCAACATAATTGATTCTGACACTGATATGATAGGTACTCAACAGTAATTTTTCTTTCAGTTTTTCTGGTTAGCACAGAGGAGGTTCTTTGTTGATGCCTTTCTAACCACAGCTTATATCTGGAATTTATGTTTTTTTATACCATTTAGATACAGTGATAAAGGTTTAAAGTAAATGTTGGCAGCTGAAGACACGTTTTTTTCCCTTCCTTCTGTCACTCACCTGCACAACTCAGGATACCTAACTGATCAAGGATTGTGTGATATAAAGGTAACAAAGCACAAAGGAGCCTATCTTTCTTGCCAAGGTGAGATGAAAGTATTCTAGGGAGATTTCCAGTTAATAACCTCTTGTTTTGGACATAATCAGTACTTTCTCTTTAAAAATGTGTTTTCAGTAGCTCACTGGAAATAATGAGTCCACATTTCAGGCAAGAAATATATTGTTAAATGTTTGCATTTATATCACTTGCAGGCCCTTGATATGAATCCCAGGCCAGGCTAGCTGGAATCTGGATGGTTTCTAGCACAAGCAAGGATTAAAAATAAATTTTAAAAAGCACTTTGCTGTACCAATATGGAATTATCTCCAAGATAATGGTAAGTGCAAAAAGAAAAGTGTGAAACAGTGTGTTTTTATGCTTCTGCTTGCATTTTTTAAGTTAAAAAATATACATGTTTGTGTAGAATACTTCTGGAAGGACCCACAAGAAACTGGATACCTAAGGAAGAGGGATGAGAGAGACGCTTAAATTTGCTATATACCCTTTTGCACCTCTTGAATTTTGTAATATGTACATGTATTACCTATACTAAAGAAAAAGGTAATGCAAAAAATCACTAAACTATCAAAGGGCAGGGGGAAAAGAAATACAGAGGATTTTATGGTTCAAAATTGCAAACTGTGCAAAAATGTTTACTCTCTCTCTCTCCCAAGACCACATTAAAAAGATGTTAAAAGAACAAAAATGACATAAGTTCACAAAAACAAAGAAAACAGGAGGGAAGCTATTAGCAAGTGAAATATTTCTAAACATTTCTGGAAAAGGAAAAAGCAAATGAGAGGTTCTGAATCTGGAGAAAGGAAACCTGGAATATATGAGGAAGGAGAAGGGAGCTACAGAGCATAGGAGAGTCTACCCAGGAGAGTCTAGAAAAACGCCAGCCTGACTTCAAGACTCTGAGAACCACAGGCAGTGGGAACTAAAGCCTGAAAACTGTTAACAGCATCACCCCCAACTATCCCTTCCATATGGTTTGACCAGAAGTTGGCAGGTAAGTATTTGGCCAAAAATCAATACATAAACAATGGGCACTTTTCTAAAAGAAACTGACCAAAATAGAACAAAGGGAGCTAGTCATGGCTCTGGGGTCCCAAAGGTCTGGAAGACCTTTAGGATCCTACTTAAGGATCCCCAGGCTAATGACTGGCTCCCCACTCACTCACCCGAAAAAAGAATGTCCACTAGTGAACACACACACAACTTTTTCTATAGTCTTAATTTTAACTATGATGCATGAAAAGTATTATTATGTACTTGGAAAAGAAGGCAGCATGAAAATAAAGATTGAGATAATGAAGGAGAAAAGTAACACTGGAGGCAGCACAGATTATTTAGGGAGCAGAAGAGAACTTAAAAAGGAAACTCAAATATTCTCAGACATTATAATCTCATAAAATGAGAAGGGGGGCATTGGTTTCCAACCCCAGGAGTTCCCCAGGTGAAATCCAAATCTGACCCCTGAATGCAGAGGGCAAGGAGAGACTGAAGAAAGAGGCAGACGACTCCAGGTTGGTAGGTGGCAGATTTAATAAGCAAGAGAACTTACATAGAGGCTTGTCTTGGATGTCCACAAAATGAGTAGATCTCCACACCTGCCCACCAGAATCTTGAAAGTTTATATAGAGGCTTTAACAGGGTTCATTTGCATATGTAGTCCAAATGCTCTCAGCAGCACATTGCTCTCTCCAGGCAGCATCCTTGAAAATGACTCCTGGTATGGGAAAGAGGGTTGAAAGTATTTACCTTCCAAGGACAAGGGAGGGGTAAGAAGCCTCCAATTGCCTGGGGACAGCTACTGGATCAAATGGTGGTCACATCCTCTCGATGATTTCCTCCAACAGGGGTGTTATGGAAAAGGAGCAATCAGAGAACCCCCCAAAAAAGCACTTAGAAATAAAAATACATAATTGCGAAATTTTAAAATATTAACAAAAATTTTGAATATAAAATAAAGAAACTCTCTCTGAAAATAGAATCTAAACACAAGGAGAGAGAAAACAAAGTCATAAAAACATCAACCCAGAAGTTCCAAAATCCAGCCAATGTGAATTCTAGAAAGAGAAAATGCAGAGAGGGTAATTATTAAAGAAATAATGTAAGAAATTCCCAGAATTAGGTAAACAACTTTCCAGACTAAAATGGTGCACTAATTGTGCAATAAAATAAATGAATAGAAAAATACCCAAATCCAGTACCACATTCTTGAAATTTTAGAATACCAAGTGTCAAGAGACTATCCTAAAATTTCCTGAAAGGAAAAAACAGTTTGCTCAATAATGAGAAGCAAATTAACATCAAACTTGGCAAATCAACATGTATTTTAAAACTTAAACCCTCTAAAGTAATAAAGCAAAAAAAAATTTTTTTTTTTGAGGTGTGTGGGCCTCTCACTGCTGTGGCCTCCTCCGTTGTGGAGCACAGGATCCGGACACGCAGGCGCAGCGGCCATAGCTCATGGGCCCAGCCACTCGGCGACATGTGGGATCCTCCCAGACTGGGGCACAAACCCACGTCCCCTGCATCAGCAGGCAGACTCTCACCCACTATGCCAACAGGGAAGCCTGCAAAAAATATTTTCAATTTAGAATTTGATAGTCAATCTATCAATTCAGTCTGAGAAAACAATAATGACATTTTTTTCAGAAATATAGAGACCCAGAGCATTTATCTCCCTCTTTCTTGGGAAATTACCTTAAGACATGCTCCAAAAACTTTAAGATGTAAATCAAAAAAAAAAAAAAAAAAAAGATATGCAATCAAAAAACTGGGACTCCAACCTAGGAGAGTAACAAGAGTAGGAAGACACAAAATGACATCTCCTCAGCCAACCTAGAGAGTAATCAGCCCAGATTAGATAAAAAGGATAGTAGGCTCCAAAAAAAGAGGTATCAGTAGACCGGCATGGGGTGGTAATGATAAAAAGATACCCTTGGTTTGACAGATCATTACTGCTGCAAAGACAGACAATATAAGAAAAAAGGGAATTAGAAATTCAAAAAAAAAAGCTAGAAGGGAAATATAATCATAGCATATAATTTGGCTCTGCAGTGAAAAATATTCACAAAATCAAAATCATATAAACACTCCTGAGTTTCAGCTTTTGGAATCAATCTGTAGACAAAACTCATAACTTTTATTACATTAATAGATTAGAAGTACTATTAAAATTTAGTGACCTAAAAATGCAGAAGAGAGAGGGAAGTGAAAAGGGGAGGAGAGAAGTAAAAGAAAGTGTAGGGATATTAATTTTTTCATCCACTAAAATGTAAAGTGAGGAGTAAAGAGATAACTAGGTATAAGAGTGTCTATGGGGGCTTCCCTGGTGGCACAGTGGTTGAGAGTACGCCTGCCGATGCAGGGGACACGGGTTCGTGCCCCAGTCCGGGAAGATCCCACATGCCGCAGAGCGGCTGGGTCCGTGAGCCATGGCTGCTGAGCCTGCGCGTCCAGAGCCTGTGCTCCACAACAGGAGAGGCCACAGCAGTGAGAGGCCCGCATACTACAAAAAAAAAAAAAAAAAAAAGAGTGTCTATGCTGACTAGAATTTCTAAAGTAAATGTTACAGAGTAGCCAATAGACTAACTAAAATGGTGATGTACCCTCACTTGGGGAAAGTGGGGAATATGTGCTGACTCCACTTCTATCATAAAAGGAGGTCTGTACCTCTGGGACAATATTAAACACACCAACATTCGATTTTAGGGGTCCCAGAAGAAGAGAAAAAGAAAGGTATTGAGAAAATACTTGAAGAGATTATAGTTGAAAACTCTCCGAATATGGGAAAGGAAATAGTTAATCAAGTCCAGGAAGCACAGAGAGTCCCATACAGAATCAATCGAAGGAGAAACACGTCAAGACACATATTAATCAAACTATCAAAAATTAAATACAAAGAACAAATATTAAAAGCAGCAAGGTAGGGGCTCCCCTGGTGGTGTAGGGGTTGAGAGTTCACCTGCTGATGCAGGAAACACGGGTTCATGCCCTGGTCCAGGAGGATCCCACATGCCGCAGAGCAGCTGGGTCTGTGAGCCGTGGCCACTGAGCCTGCGCGTCCAGAGCCAGTGCTCCGCAACGGGAGAGGCCACAACAGTGAGAGGCCTGCGTACCGCAAAAAAAAAAAAAAAAAAAAAACAAGGAAAAAAAACAAATAACATACAAGGGAATCCCCATAACGTTAACAGCTGATCTTTCAGCAGAAACTCTGCAAGCCAGAAGGGAGTGGCAGGACATTTAAAGTGATGAAAAGGAAAAACCTACAGTAAAGATTACTCTACCCAGCAAGGATCTCATTCAGATTTGATGGAGAAATTAAAATCTTTACAGACAAGCAAAAGCTAAGAGAATTCAGGACCACCAAACCAGCTTTACAACAAATGCTAAAGGAAGTTCTCTAGGCAGGAAACACAAGAGAAGGAAAAGCCCTACAATAACAAACCCAAAACAATTAAGAAAACGGTAATAGGAACATACATATCAATAACTACCTTAAATGTAAATGGATTAAATGATCCAATCAAAAGTTATAGACTGGCTGAATGGATACAAAACAAAACCTGTACATATGCTGTCTACAAGAGACTCACTTCAGACCTAGGGACACATACAGACTGAAAGTGAGGGGATGGAAGAAGATATTCCATGAAAATGGAAATCAAAAGAAAGCTGGAGGAGCAATTTTTCATGTGAGACAAAATAGACTTTAAAACAAAGACTATTACAAGAGACAAAGAAGGACACTACATAATGATCAAGGGATCAATCCAAGAAGAAGATATAACAATTGTAAATACTTATGCACCCAACATAGGAGCACCTCAATACATAAGGCAAATACTAACAGCCATAAAAGGGGAAATCAACAGTAACACAATCATAGTCGGGGACTTTAACACCCCATTTTCGCCAATTGACAGGTGATACAAAATGAAAATAAATAAGGAAACACAAGCTTTAAATGATACATTAAACAAGATGGAGTTAATTGATATTTATAGGACATTCCATCCAAAAACAACAGAATACACTTCTTCTCAAGTGCTCATGGAACATTTTCCAGGATAGATCATGTTTTGGGTCACAAATCAAGCCTTGGTAAATTTAAGAAAATTGAAATCATATCAAGTATCTTTTCTGACCACAGTGCTATGAGACTAGATATCAATTACAGGAAAAAATCTGTAAAAAATACAAACAAATGGAGGATAAACAATACACTACTTAATAACCAAGATAACACTGAAGAAATCAAAGAGGAAATCAAAAAATACCTAGAAACAAATGACAATGAAAACGCGATGACCCAAAACCTATGGAATGCAGCAAAAGCAGTTCTAAGAGGGAAGTTTATAGCAATACAATCCTACCTTAAGAAATAAGACACATCTCTAATAAACAACCTAACCTTACACTTAAAGCAATTAGAGAAAGAAGAACAAAAACCCCCCAAAGTTAGCAGAAGGAAAGAAATCACAAAGATTGGATCAGAAATAAATGAAAAAGGAATGAAGGAAACAATAGCAAAGATCAATAAAACTAAAAGCTGATTCTTTGAGAAGATAAACAAAATTGATAACCATTAGCCAGACTCATCAAGAAAAAATAGGGGAAGACTCAAATGAACAGAATTAGAAATGAAAAAGGAGAAGTAGCAACTGACACCACAGAAATACAGAGGATCATGAGAGATTACTACAAGCAAATATGTGCCAATAAAATGGACGACCTGGAAGAAATGGACAAAACCTTAGAAATGCACAACCTTCCGAGACTGAATCAGGAAGAGAAAGAAAATATGAATGGAACAATCACAAACACTGAAATTGAAACTGTGATTAAAAATCTTCCCACAAACTAAAGCCCAGGATCAGATAGCTTCACAGGCAAATGCTAGCAAACATTTACAGAAGAGCTAACACCTATCCTTCTCAAACTCTTCCAAAATATAGCAGAGAGAGGAACACTCCCAAACTCATTCTATGAGGCCTCCATCACCCTGATACCAAAACCAGACAAAGATGTCACAAAGAAAGAAAAAAAATCAGGGCAATATCACTGATGAACATACATGCAAAAATCCCCAACAAAATACTAGCAAACAGAATCCAACAGCACATTAAAAGGATCATACACCATGATCAAGTGGGATTTATCCCAGGAATGCAAGGATTCTTCAATATATGCAAATCAATCAATGTGATAAACCATATAAACAAATTGAAGGAGAAAAACCATATGATCCTCTCAATAGATGCAGAGAAAGCTTTCAACAAAATTCAACACCCATTTATGATAAAAACCCTGCAGAATGTAGGCATAGAGGGAACTTACCTCAACATAATAAAGGCCATATATGACAAACCCACAGCCAACATCGTCCTCAATGGTGAATAACTGAAACCATTTCCACTAAGATCAGGAACAAGACAAGGTTGTCCACTCTCACCACTCTTATTCAACATAATTTTGGAAGTTTTAGCCACAGCAATCAGAGAATAAAAAGAAATAAAAGGAATCCAAATTGGAAAAGAAGAAGTAAAGCTGTCACTGTTTGCAGATGACATGATACTATACATAGAGGATCCTAAAGGTGCTACCAGAAAACTACTAGAGCTAATCAATGAATTTGGTAAAGTAGCAGGATACAAAATTAATGCACAGAAATCTGTTGCATTCCTATACACTAATGTTGAAAAATCTGAAAGTGAAATTAAGAAAACACTCCCATTTACCATTGCAACAAAAAGAATTAAATACCTAGGAATAAATCTACCTAAGGAGACTAAAGACCTATATGCAGATACTTATAAGACACTGATGAAAGAAATTAAAGATGATACAAATAGATGGAGAGATATACCATGATCTTGGATTGGAAGAATCAACATTGTGAAAATGACTCTACTACCCAAAGCAATCTACAGATTCAGTGCAATCCCTATCAAACTACCACTGGCATTTTTCACAGAACTAGAACAAAACATTTCACAATTTGTATGGAAACACGAAAGACTCCGAATAGCCAAAGCAATCTTGAGAAAGAAAAACAGAGCTGGAGTAATCAGGCTCCCGGACTTCAGACTATACTACAAAGCTACAGTAAACAAGACAGTATGGTACTGGCACAAAAACAGAAATATAGATCAATGGAACAGGATAGAAAGCTCAGAGATAAGCCCACACATATATGGTCACCTTATCTTTGATAAAGGAGGCAAGAATATACAATGGAGAAAAGACAGCCTCTTCAATAAGTGGTGCTGGGAAAACTGGACAGCTACGTGTAAAAGAATGAAATTAGAACACTCCCTAACACCATACACAAAAATAAACTCAAAATGGATTAAAGACTTAAATGTAAGGCCAGACACTGTAAAACTCTTAGAGGAAAACATAGGCAGAACACTCTATGACATAAATCACAGCAAGATCCTTTTGGACCCACCTCCTAAAGAAATGCAAATAAAAACAAAAATAAACAAATGGGACCTAATAAAACTTAAAAGTTTTTGCACAGCAAAGGAAACCATAAACAGGATGAAAAGACAACTCTCCGAATGGGAGAAAATATTTGCAAATGCAGCAACTGACAAAGGATTAATCTCCCGAATTTACAAGCAGCTCATGCAGCTCAATATCAAAAAAACAAAGAACCCAGTCCAAAAATGGGCAGAAGACCTAAATAGACATTTCTCCAAAGAAGATATACAGATTGCCAACAAACACATGAAAGAATGCTCTACATCATTAATCATTAGAGAAATGCAAATCAAAACTACAATGAGATATCATCTCACACCAGTCAGAATGGCCATCATCAAAAAGCCTACAAACAATAAATGCTGGATAGGGTGTGGAGAAAAGGGGACCCTCTTGCACTGTTGGTGGGAATGTAAATTGATACAGCCACTATGGAGAGCAGTATGGAGGTTCCTTAAAAAACCATAAATAGAAATACCATGTGACCCAGCAATCCCACTACTGGGCATATACCCTGAGAAAATCATAATTCTAAGAGTCATGTACCACAATGTTCATTGCAGCTCTATTTACAATAGCCAGGACATGAAAACAACCTAAGTGTCCATCGACAGATGAATGGTTAAAGAAGATGTGGCACATATATACAGTGGAATATTACTCAGCCATAAAAAGAAATGAAATTGAGTTATTTGTAGTGAGGTGGATGGACCTAGAGTCTGTCATACAGAGTGAAGTAAGAGAAAAACAAATACCCTATGCTAACACATATATATGGAATCTAAAAAAAAAAAAAAAACCATGGTCATGAAGAACCTAGGGGCAAGTCAGGAATAAAGACAGAGACCTAGTAGAGAATGGACTTGAGGACACGGGGAGAGGGAAGAGTAAGCTGGGACAAAGTGAGAGAGTGGCATGGTCATATATACTCTACCAAATGTAAAAGAGATAGCTAGTGGGAAGCAGCAGCATAGCATGGGGAGATCAGCTCGGTGCTTTGTGACCACCTAGAGGGGTGGGATAGGGAGGGTGCGAAGGAGGGAGATGCAAGAGGGAAGACATATGGGCATATATGTATATGTATAACTGATTCCCTTTTTATAAAGCAGAAACTAACACACCATTGTAAAGTATTATACTCCAATAAAGATGTTTTAAAAAATAAATACATAATAAAAAAATTTTAAAAAGATGGTCTATAGACAATGTCTTAAATTGACAAAATAAGAAATAGCAACATAAGGCTTTTAGATAAATGGAGGCTACCTCCATAAAAACATAAATAATTGGAAAACTTCAAAGTGATTGCCTGTGTGGAGTGGGACTGGGAGTAGAATGGTGAGTCAAGAGACTGTTGCTTTTCTTTAAAACTCTTCATCTTTAAAGCTATTTTCTTTAAAACTATTTCATCTTTTAATTGTGAGCATATATTAGTTGGATAAAATGCATATATATCCATTAAATTTTGAAGGTAGTGTTACTTCACATATTTGTGAGGTTTTGGACATTAGGGTTTCATATAGATGGGGGAAATGTGTACAGGACCAGTAAGTATCTTATGAGATCATTTAAACCGAACTAATAATCTTTAGTTTTCTAATTTAGTTTTTCAACCATTTTCTTCAAGGATCTCAGTAAAAAGAATGGAGCATTTGAAAACTCTACTAAATTTCCTAGCAACTCACAAATAAAGCTGTTCCTTCAATTCCCAAAATGTTAGTGGGTTAAGATAGGAAAAGAAACACTGAATAAGATGAAACCTGGATTTAGACCCTACTTCTGAATCTGACTCACCAAATGACTTTTAGAAAAGCCATCCTCCTGCCTTAACCTTGGTAAGCTCCTCTGCAAAGTGAGAAGCTCGCTGTAGATTATTGGATCTCAAAGGAGGTGCTGTACTGTGGGGAAGTGGATAAAAGAGTGAAGGATTTCCTGAAAAATTCAAAACGCATTCCAGTTTGCATTGCTTTCATTCTTAGTATTTCCTCGTAGGCACATCATATCCTTTTACTCATCTGTAACTTACAAAACCTTTTTTGTATTGGGTGTGCAGGACACATTTACAGTGGGGATTCCCACCACAGTAATCTCCTGTAGGCAGCTGCTTATCTCCTCTGTACTACAAATGTCAGAGAAAGCAACCCACTGTCAGTATCCCCTCATGTCTTGTACTGATGCCTCTAGGAACTGCTTCCTTTCTCTCGCCCTCCTTTAAGTGCCCCTGTGTTTTTCATAGTGGATAGAGCTGAAATGGCACTAGGCATCTTCCACACTAATATTCACCATCATCATTCTTCCTTTTTTTGTTGTTCTTTATTGCCATTCTCTTTTCTTTCTCTCACTTTTCTGTTGCTTCCTACAGCTTGACCCTAGTTCAGCTCCTACTGGGTGTTACTGACTGAAGGTCATTCTGCCCTTGACACCAAATGTGTATAATTCTATACTCCCTCCTGCAAAAACTAGGAGAGTGGCTGCTTCTAGTGTTTTTCTATCTCCTACAAGGTCTCTCTTTGGTTGACTCATCCTGGGTCCCCTTCCTCAGTCCTAGGACCTCCTCCAGACATTGACCTCCTGCATCCTTTCAAGTGAAGCCGCAGTACACACTCTTTACCTCTCAGCAAAAGCCACATTTAACCTTCTGTCAGAGAAAATACAGGCTTATTATTTTTTTAATAAATTTATTCATTTTTATTTATTTATTTTTGGCTGCGTTTGGTCTTCGTTGCTGCGCGCAGGCTTTCTCCACTTGCGGCAAGTGGGGGCTACTCTTCTTTTTGGTGTGCAGACTTCTCATTGCAGTGTCTTCTCTTGTTGCAGAGCATGGGCTCTAGGGGCATGGGCTTCAGTAGTTGAAGCACATGGGCTCAGTAGTTGTGGCTCACGGGCTCCAGAGCGCAGGCTCAGTAGTTGTGGTTTATGAGCTTAGTTGCTCCGTGGCATGTGGGATCTTCCCGGACCAGGGCTTGAACCGATGTCCCCTGCAATGGCAGGTGGATTCTTAACCACTGTGCCACCAGGGAAGCCCTACAGGCTTATTACTGATGAACACCCTAGACCTGAATCCTAATCCCAAACATTCTCCCAATACTGTATTTTCTCTTTCTTCAAGCATAAGGCCTCTATACCATCCTGGGCACAATTTTGAATGGACAATACATAAAATGCCACTATAAGCTGGTGCTCCTGAAGTGCCTTTAGTCCACTGAACTCAACATCCTAACAGAAAGAATACTACTGAAGCCTTTCTATTGATGCACAGGAACAGAATCAAAAGATGTTCTGAAAAAAAAAGTAAAAGATATTCTGGGCTTACTTTTTTTCTTTTAACTAAATAGCAAGTGTGGATAAACTCACCTCTATTCAGAAGAAAGAGAGAAAGAGAGAAAATAAGTTCTCGGAAAAATATTGAACACAAAAGAAGGAATAACAACATAAACAGACACTTCTAAACATTTGCCCCAGAATACATTAAACTATTTGATAACAGCTTATTTGCCCTCTGGTAGAAACAAGAGAAAATTATGTCCCTGGCTTGATGGAAGACAATATTTAAACCTTCCCAGGTTTTCTTCTCTTTTTATTCAAGTGGAGACCTCATCTTCCTTTGTTGTCCTAATTATAAACTTTTATGATTAATAATATCCTTTCCTACACCCTACACTTTTTTTCCCTTTAACTCAAGGAAAGAGTCTAGATCAGTGCTATCCAATACAGTAGCCACAAGCCACATGTGGCTATTTAAATTTAAATCAATTAAAATTAGATAAAATGTGGAACGCAATTCCTCAGTCACACTAGCCACATTTCAGGGACTCAGTAACTACATATGTCTAGTCGCTACCATATTGGACAGCACAAATTAGAATATTCCCATCATTGGAGAAAGTTCTACTGGACAGTGCTGGTTTAGGAGAATTCTCATTTCAGTCAAGGATGATTAAAGCCCCTTTGTAATAATGGTATAGAAAGGTAACATCACCACAGAGGATTTAAAAAATTCGGAGCCAAAATGTCTTGCCCTTTTAGATGAGGTTAAAACTCTCAGTGCTATAAAGCAAGATGCAAGCAATCCACAGATGAAAGATAGGAGCACTGACTTGGATGTACATGTTTATGGACACTGTGAGATGGAACAGGAAGAGGATTATTGAAATATTATTGATAAATAATGTCTGGCATATATAAGCTGAATGGACAGTACTCATGTTACCGACCAGGGTTCTTGGCCTGTTTAATCAATAGAAATTGATCAGAGGACAGACAGGGAATTCCGGCAAGGCTTGATTGGGACTTGTGCTGTAGCACGAGGGAGCGAAAACAAGTAACAGGTTTCCTTGCTTGCTCCCTGAGTAGGGGGGGAGCTGGTTCCTTATATGGGGTGAGGGTAGGGGTGGGTCTAGGGATTGGGCCAGAGGCGTGGCTTAGGAGATCTCCTCACCCCCTTGGTGGTGCTGTGTGCAAGGGGCTATGTGCATGCACAGTACCCTGCTTTTGCTCCTGGCTCCTTGGAAGTAGCAGTTGCATTTTTGTGTCTTGTTGTTCATAATTTGCCCCGACTGCACATGCATGCAGTTATTTTTAGTCCCTTATAGTTTCTTTGTATTTCGTTGCTTGAGGAGATGTTTGTCCAGGTACAAGCACAGCAGCAAAGGGTCCCACGTCCCAGGTCCCAGCCTGTCTCACTCAGAGGCAGGGTTGAAAGGCAGTATGGACTGACCACTGTAGGAATACAGTACATCATACAGTATTAAATTCCCTAAGCCAGTTTTTTTGAGATCAGCCCTGGACTCAGAGAGTGACAGCTATGAAAGGGTGAAGAGCAGAGGGGAACTGGAGTAGGATATTGTAAGACCAGCATTCTGTTTCCACTATAGAAACTCACCAGCCCCAGGGCCACTGTGTATGGTGTGCAGGCTGTTCACTACACATGGGTGTCTAGTTGAGGGAGGGAGTGGGGGCTGTTATCTCCCCACACTCCACTCACCAAGCCGTTCACCCAGCATAGAGTTGATCCTCCATTCACACAGAAATGCCACATGGACTAGCAGCAGTCCAGATGAGCCCTGTGAGTTTTTTTAATTCCTCTTCTTTAGGGTCTCCATTGTATCTTCTGTAAATGAATGTGATAGGCTGAATAGCCTGTCTATGTATGCCCTAATCCCTGAAACCTGTGAATATGTTACCTTTACAGATAAGGATATTGAGAAGGATAGATTATGCTGGTATCCAGGTGGGCTCGATATAATGACAAGGGTCCTTCTAAGAGGAAGGCAGGAGGTCAGAGAGAAAAGAAAATGCTATGCCATCACCTTTGGAGATGGAGGAAGGAACCACAAGCCAAGGAATGTAGGCAGCCTCTAGGTGCTAGAAAAGGCAAGGAAATCAATTAACCCCTAGGATCTCTAGAAAGAACACAGCCCTGTGGACACACCCATTTTAGACTTCTGACCTCCAGAGCTGTAAAATATTAAATTTGTGTTGGTGCAGTGTAAAGCCAATAGATTTGTGATAATTTGTTACAGCAGTGATAGAAAACCAATACAATAAGGATGCTGGATTATGTCTAAAGTCATTTTCAATGTAAAACATAAATTCCATAATTTTCATTCCTTCTGAGAAAAGCACAACATATAGATTGCTTTTCACTTAAGAAGAAATGTTCATTCATTGATGTTAATGAAGAGCAGAGAGGGGAAGTCCAGTGTCCATTCTGCAGCACTCCAGGGTACAAAGGTGAAAATTCCTCAGCACACACGATACTGGTGAGGTGTCATCTCCATTGGGCTTGCTCAGGACTGCTGCTGTCGGATAGGATCACAGCCCCAGGATGGCAGCTGGGGCTTGGTGAACACTCCACCGTGAACCCCATACATTGGCACGCCCCCCACCCCCAACCCAGGACATCAGGGCTGAAGGTCCACCTTCAGTGGTGGGCCTTAACAATGATAAACATTGTTAATCTCTTCTGGTGACATCACAAATTCCCACATGTTCACATCTCCAGTGTCTCCCACCAAGGACTGGTTCTTATCAAAGACCACTCTTCCCCCCAAAAAAGAGATCTGCTTCTGCCACAGAATGATGCTTGCCTCTGTCCCCATAAAGTGCCCCTTCTCCAGACTCCTCCTCAGCATGGGCTTCCCATCCACCCAGAGCTCAACAATTCCTGAAGCTACTCTCAACTCCCAGATGTGCAGCAAAGCAAGAATGGCCTGGAGACCCAGAAGAGGGCTGCCACCCCACTCAATGAGTGCCATAGGCATCAGTCTTTCCCTTATGAGGGAGTCTTATTAGCTTGGGCCCAGGTATCACAAAAAGAGGCTGCACCCCCAGGCAGGCAGTGTAGACCTGGATTAACTGATGAAGACCATTGGTTTCTTTATCTGTGCTTATCTGGTTACATAGGATTTCTCTCTCTCTCTCTCTCTCTCTCTCTCTCTCTGGAAAACACAAAAGCCTTTTGTGCTTATGTCTGTGGAAGTAAAAAAAAGGAATAAATAAGAAATTGAATTATCAAAAAAAAAGTTAAATTATATTATATATATATTATTATATTTATCAAGGAAAATATTGGAAACTAGAGATTTACTCTGCCTCTTCTCCACAATTCTGTGTATTCTCAGCTCCATTCACCCTCTCCTGAGCCCACACAAAGCTTTTCAAAGTCACAGCCCAGTAGACCAGAGCTCAGGCATAGGCTGGGGCTGCAAACAGACTGCTGGGCAGCGGCCCAGGGGGCTGATGAGGACTAGGAAACTGAGAGCTTTGCCAGCTTCACTCTTCCTGTTGTTGTTCTGAACAGTGAGGATGTTAGTGGCTGAGTTCTTAGGACCTAGATGTCTTAGACAACCTCAACTCCAGATATTAGCTAATGTGTGAAACATTTTCCAAAACTACCTCTGAAGGCCTTCTTTTGGGGCAAAGGGGACAGGATCATTCCCAAGTTGGGAAAATGACAAGCAATTTATTAGAGATTTCAGGCATTCCTGCAGCTTCAAGTCTCTATAGTCATGCTTGAAAACTTGGGAAAAATTCATTCTTTCTATCAGTTTAAGGAAATTATTCAAAATATGAAAATGTTTTTCTTAACACCAGTATTATTTAGAGAGGTAAACACATAGAAATAGACCAAATATTCATTCTGCTCACTGATTCAAACCAGAAACCTCTCAATTGCTTTGTGTTTCTAACCTCCAGTTAACATTCCCCCTTAAGCACTACTCAGATCTATCTGGGTCTCTCCAACATGACTGCCTTTGACCTACACCAGTTGCCATCAACTCCCACCTGGATTTCCAACAACCCTCTTATTGTCCTCACAGCTATTCTCATCCCCCTCCAAAGCAGTCTTCACAAAGGAGCTGGAGCAATCATTCTAAAACAACAACATCAACTCTCTCAATTAAAACATATTTATGGAATTTAAGAAAAAAAAATGTCATGAAGAACATAGGGGTAAGACAGGAATAAAGACACAGACCTACTAGAGAATGGACTTGAGGATATGGGGAGGGGGAAGAGTAAGCTGTGACAAAGCGAAAGAGAGGCATGGACATATATACACTACCAAACGTAAGGTAGATAGCTAGTGGGAAGCAGCCGCATAGCACAGGGAGATCAGCTCGGTGCTTTGTGACCGCCTGGAGGGGTGGGATAGGGAGAGTGGGAGGGAGATGCAAGAGGGAGGGGATATGGGAACATATGTATATGTATAACTGATTAAATTTGTTATAAAGCAGAAACTAACACACCATTGTTAAGAAATTATACTCCAATAAAAATGTAAAAATAAATAAATAAATAAATAAAATGAGAATTAAAACATATTATTAGCTCCCTGTATTTTAATTTTCCAGTCATAACAGAAAAATAAGGCAAGAAAAAATGAGCTTGGGATGGGTGTTAAGTGAGCCAACCCCCTTAACTCTAAGAAGCTTAGCATGCATTACAAGCTCCTCACCAATCAGAGCTCTCTTTAATCCTCTAGCTTCATTTCTCTCCACACCCTGCCTTGAACCCCAGCATCCAAGGGGTGTTGGTCTTTCAGTTCTTAAAACATGCTGGTATCTCTCTCTTTTTTATTTCTAAAGGAACACTTATTTATTTATTTATTTGGGCTGCATTGGGTCTTTGTTGCTGTGCATGGGCTTTTTCTAGTTGCAGTGAGCAGGGTCTACTCTTCTTTGCATTGCGTGCGCTTCTCATTGTGGTGGATTCTCTTGTTGTGGAGCATGGGCTCTAGGCCCGCAGGCTTCAGTAGTTGTGGCACATGGGCTCAGTAGTTGTGGTTCACGGGCTCTAGAGCGCAGGCTCTGTAGTTGTGGAGCACGGGCTTAGCTGCTCTGCGGCATGTGGGATCTTCCCGGGCCAGGGATCAAACCCTTGTCTCCTGCATTGGCAGGTGGATTCTTAACCACTGCACCACCAGGGAAGTCCACTGGTGTCTCTCTTAACCACGATGTTTGCACATGTTGTTCGTTCTGACTCACAACCTCATTTGACCAGCTAATGCTCGCTCTTTTTCCATTTTCAACTTAAATGAAACATCCTCCAAGAATGATTTCTGCACCTCCCAACTCTCAATAAGGTGACTCTCCCAAATTTATCAGCTGTGTTGTCTTTGGCTATTGGCTTGTTCATGTTGTCCACTATGACAACATCCTTGAAGACGGTGATAAGGTTCTGTCATGAGCACTATTATGTTCTCAGTGCCTAGTCCAGAGTCTGTCACATAGTTAGGGGTAGATCACTATTGAATAAATAATGCAGGGATACCCTCTGAGGTAGTAATTTGCTATTGCTGTTGCTGAATATATCCTATTCTCAGCAAGTAGCATAAAGCTTCCTCATGTCAGGAGAAGGTTCATAACAGCAAGCAACCAACCAACACTGCTGGAGATAGTCTCCTATTGAACATGTGTTCATCAAAACCCTGAGCTGTTGCAGAGCTTCTACTGGGAGCTGAGAGAGGTAGACACATGGAGGCATCAAGGAGAATGAAGAGAACCCCAGGCTAGGAGAAGGGTAGAAACTGGCAGGTCTTATGTGTATCAGGGATCCTGGCTCCACTATCTGCCAGCCCTCTGGGGAGGGAGCAGCGTCTTTGAGAGGTTGGATGCAATGTGTACATCTAGATCCTTAGGACTCCGAACCTAGACCAAGGTGCCTGTGATCTATTTGGCAGAAGTAGCAGAGCTGCAGACTTCGGGCATCCAGGCAAGCTTGAACAATAGGCATCTCTGCAGTACTCAGTGGACCTTCCTGACATTTGAGTGTTAATGTTAGACTCTTGGAACCTTTAGCTGACCTTGGGTCATTGGAAAGGGCACCCCAATAATGACTAAGTTAGAGTGTTCAATAACTCTATGGGACATAAGCCCAGAGACTTTTTTTTTTTTTGGTTGAGTTGGGTCTTTGTTGCTGCACGTGGGGGCTACTCTTCGTTATGGTGTGCAGGCTTCTCATTGCGGTGGCTTCTCTTGTTGCAGAGCACGGGCTCTAGGCACACGGGCTTTAGAACGCAGGCTAAGTAGTTGTGGCGCACGGGCTTAGTTGTTCCTTGGCATGTGGGATCTTCCCGGCCCAGGGCTTGAACCCATGTCCCCTGCATTGGCAGGTGGATTCTTAACCACTGTGCCACCAGGGAAGCCCCCAGAGACTTATTTAACTTTATATAAAGCAAATAGAGATGTGGCATTTCTTACTCACCTGAGTTTATTGAATAAGATTTATATTCCCTACATAAATGAATAGCTTGATGATTTATACTACATACATGTGATGGATGAAAAAATAAGCAGTCATTCAAACTAACAGTGGCATACCCAGAGAGAAATAAGCCTCACAGTGACAAAGTTCTATACATGGTGTTTATTACCTGGTTTTATTCTCTCTGGACACCATTATTTTAACCTAAAAATCTGAATCCATTCTGTCAAGCTCTCTCAATACAAGAATACCTGAAAGATCTTCATCAAAAATCTTCAGAAAAATAGCAGATGGATCCATTGAGAGTGACAACTTTCATTCTGTAACGAGAACAATAAGTTTATTGGTTATAACTACTTGGCCTTTCAGGTTAGACCATGGGTAATGATTTGCCTCTTCTGTTTCACCTCACTGAAGAATAAGAGAACCCTTAATCCCTGAAAGATAATGAACTAGTGTCTGTTCTGGTCACATCTAGATGCTCTTTCTTGAGTCCCCTGATATTCCAAAACCCCATACAATTTGATCTACTTCTTTGTTCTGATGACTTGATTATCAAGTCTCAGTATGTGCTTATGCACCTGCTCAAAATAAAGCCTGGCAGTGCTTGTTCTCTATTGATTTTTCTGAAACATCTGACCTTTCCCAGACCTCATCAATCTGGGAAAGAGAATTGAATCACATTAACTGAAAGCCCTTCATGACCCTTTCCCTAGCCCCAGATACACTCAGTTATTTCTGAGGGTCCTAGTGGTGCTCATAGGAGTTTAGTCCCCTCTTGGACTTTTACTGTCTTTCACTTTTCTGAAGCTAACAAAACCTCTCTCCTTCTCGCTGCAAACACTGCCCTCTGTGAGAATCCCTATATTTATTCCAGGGATGCGAGGGCTTCCAAGGCTGCCCTTACCAGGTGCCAAGGCTGGGTGCTCTCTCTTCAGTCCTCAAGGCAGCAAAGTTTTGCTACATTTCCCCATGAAGTAGGGGGAATTGATATCTCCCCAGCTCAATAGAGAATCAAATCTGCTTTCATTGTCCTCTCTATGTGTCTGAGTCTTTCAAAACTACAGCTTATTTGGTTTCTACCTATCACCCTAAATCTCCAAAATGCTCAAGAATGGATTAATGGGGCCCAACAAGGAAATGGATCTAAGATACACACCTTAAGCTATCCTCCCATCTCCAGTTTTTCCCCAAATGTCCCAAACAAATACCATCTCTTCTCTGTAGGACCAAAAGTCCTTAGGCAAATTAATTCTTCCTGGTTCTTCCTCTATTTCATTAGACATGTCCTAATCCCATTTTACAGTCTCTGTTATATAAGAAAGCTATAACTCACTCTAATTTTATAGTAGACCACTTATTTTTATTTCCCTAGTCCCAGCCATCTATCCCTGCCTATTTCTAAACCATAGACACAAAAGCAAGATGTCTTCTCTGACAACCAGGATCCCCTAAGATTTACATAAAGCTTTAGTTAAGATTTGCTGAGTGTGTGTGGTTTTCTATCATCTAACATTCCTGTGGAAAATTCTAAAGCTGTCAAATGGGCCTTTCTCTTGTTCTCTATACACAACTGGACAAAGCGAAGTGATCTAAAAATTACATCTCAGAACCTCAAAACTTTCACTATAAATTGATCACAAAATATTGACTCATTTATTTTAAAAAGTCATGTCCTGCTCATTATAACTTTTTCTAAAATACTCCCCTCCAGGAAAAAATGTGTTTGTCCTCAAATTCCATTCAAAATCTCACCACCCTTGAATAGTTTCTTGACCCTCATTCCATCCACAATCTTCTCCTCCCTCATTTCAAAGGAAAAATAAATCACTCTATTAGTTCTTAACTCCTGTAGTTCATTCTTTATTAATTTGTTACAATACATATCTCATCGGAATATAGTTGTTTTTGTATGTTTTTGTCATCTGTGAGCTACAAAAACTGAGGCTACATCATCTTCATTCATTCATTCATTCAAACATTCATGTATTCAACATATATCTTGTTTCACTATGTGCCATTCACTATATTAGTCCTCTAGCTCAAGAGACATTAAATGACTAGTTTTTGCCTGAGAAAAGAGGAAGAAATGTTCAAATAAGAAATAAATAATTTCCCAAAGCCTCCAAAAAACGACTTTCCATTCTTTGGTTGCTTCTTTCTAATACTTCTGCTGTGACACTTTAGGTTGTTCTGTCAGTCTATCATGCTTCTCATCTCTTCAAATCCCTTAGAGTAAAAGACTACAAAAACAAAAACAAACAAACAAAAGATTTATACGAAAGGACACTGTATTTGGTACCTCCACCTCTGGTTCCCTGAAATTCACATTCCCAAGAGGCTCTCTGTCATCACTGCCTAATGGTCTCAGAGGTTCCTCTCTCCCCCTTTTGAGCGAACCCCTCAAAATGGACATAAATCCTTCCCCCAATTCTCCATAGCACAACAAAGCCCATACTGTTATATTTCTTAGATATGTTTCCTGGTATGACAATTCTCAGAGCCTAAGGCTCTGGCTTATGCTGCTTGGACGGCCTCAGCCTACTTCTCTCCTGTGATACTGTGATTTATAATAAGTATATATTTGGTTTCATCCTGTTTCTAGAACAGAGCTCCTAAGACCATTGGAATTTCCTGACAAGAACAGTAAATGTTCTTTTTTTATGTTAATGAGGTGACTTTTGGACCCCACCCAGTGATGGGGGCTGGTTGCCAGTGGAGCCAAGGGTGTCATTGGAGGATTGTAACTTCCAGTCCCACACCCTGAGCAGGGGAGGGGAAAGGGGCTTGGGCTTCAGTTCACTCACCAATGGCCAATGATTTAGTCAATCATGCCTATGGAATGAAGCCTCCATAAAAACCCAAAAGGGGGGCTTCCCTGGTGGCGCAGCCGTTGAGAGTCCGCCTGCCGATGCAGGGGACACGGGTTCGTGCCCCGGTCCGGGAAGATCCCACATGCCGCGGAGCGGCTGGGCCCGTGAGCTATGGCCGCTGAGCCTGCGCGTCCGGAGCCTGTGCTCCGCAACGGGAGAGGCCCCATCAGTGAGAGGCCCGTGTACCGCAAAAAAAAAAAAAAAAAAGGATGTAAAACCCCAAAAGGATTGGGTTTAGAGAGCTTCTGGGCTGGTGAGCACGTGGAGATTGGGGCTAGTGTCATGCCTGGTGCTCAATGCCCCTTCTGCATACCCTTCCCTGTGCATCTCTTCCAATTGGCTGTTCCTGAGTTATATCCTTTTACCAGTGAACTGGTAATTAAAATGTTTCTTTGAGGGGCTTCCCTGGTGGCGCAGTGGTTGAGAGTCCGCCTGCCAATGCAGGGGACACGGGTTCGTGCCCCGATCTGGGAAGATCCCACATGCTGCGGAGCGGCTGGGCCCGTGAGCCATGGCTGCTGAGCCTGCGCGTCCGGAGCCTGTGCTCCACAACGGGAGAAGCCACAGCAGTGAGAGGCCTGCATACCGCAAAAACAAAAACAAAACAAAACAATAAAATGTTTCTTTGAGTTCTGTCAGCCACTCTAACAAATTAATCAAATTCAAGGAGGTGGACATGGGAACCTCTGATTTATAGCCAATTGGTCAGAAACACAAGTAATAGCCTGTGTTTGGCATCTGAAGGGAGTGGGGGAAGTCTTGTAGGACTGTTCCCCTAACCTGTAGTATCTTTTGCTATCTCCAGGTAGATAAACTTCAGACTTGAGCAGAATTGGGTTGAATTGTGGGACACCCAGCTGGAGTCTAGAGCATTGCTTGTTGGTGTGGGAACCACCCACTATACCCCCGACACACACACACACACACACACACACACACTGGAATTGGGTCTAGGAACCCAGAAAGATCTCCTAACTCAAGGGATGCCCTGAGGCAAGAGCCGAGGAATACCCTGACACTTTTGTATCCTCCCCCAAGTCTAGGCCCTATGAGCAAGGGCCTAACACAGGAATGAGTTCCCTCTCCTTCCTGCTAAGCTCCACCTTCATCTTCCTGTGAATTAAGATATCCTCTTCCCATAATAATCAACACTGGAAATATCTAGACATCTTGTGAGAGAATCAAGATCCTACTTTTGTGATCCTTATCTATGGGCCCAAACTCCCAACATAATAATAGCCCAAGCTTAGGACAAGAAATAAGCATAGGGTGAGGGCAATAGGGGAGGATATTTTCCTTACACTGTCAGCTCCTGTGGGCCGCTTCTCCATCCCAGCATGTTATTCTATTTCCCTTCTTTTGGCCGTTAATCTTACTTCTTATATGTCCCTTGCCTCTTGACTGTGGACTTTCCTCAGACTAGTTTTCTCAGCTTTGACTTCAGAACACCTAACCCAGAGCACTTTGCTAGTACATGCACACACACGCACACAAACCTTAAAATAGATAAAAGTAAACATCCCTCAGGAGACCCTGGATTGTATCATGAAGCAAGCCTGCTGTAAACATGAAATGCCATACCAGTTTTGTTTTCTTGTAAAATGAGTGCATATTTTGCACCCTAATTTCTATTATTTTTTTATATTCATTTTAGGTTTAAAATTACTCAAAATCACATTAAACAACCCAACCAAGTCCCACCTGTCTTACTGCCCTGCAGGTAAGAAGTTGATGTACTAAGCATGTCACTTTTAATATCTGGACTGAATTGAACTGAACTGGCACTTGATAAATCAATTTCAGCAACCAGGCGATTGCTCTTCTCTGTCTGGGTATCATAATATTTCAAGAGTCTGGACTCACTCATATAGATACAAATAGAATCAGCTTTTGGTGGTGGTGGTTTTGTGAGGAAAGAGGCTGTTTGTTTGTTTGTTTTAATGTTTGATTATTATGTCAGAGTGATCACCTAGATGAGATACCAGAAATCTGTCAATAATGTGCCAACATGTACAACTTGTAATTGGTGGAAATTTTGATCAGCATATTTTCTTACTGAGAAATCAAGTAGCTTTTGTCATTTGTTCAGTTAAAACACCTGCTGGTCCACTGGACAGTTTATTTTACCATTTTGGGAAAATACTTGCCAAAGGAATTTGTCTCCAAACAAAGAAAGATGGTAATGATGCTGCTCCTTGTTTTACCACCAAAGTTGTAATTTTCATCACATACACATGAATAAAGAATTTCAAATGATTCAGACTCCACATTCAACTTTCTTCAATCAATCTCAAAGATCATCTTCATTTCAGTATGTTTGTTATATGCCATAAAAATCTTAATAGTTTTGCCTTATACTTATTTATTAAGAGTATTCAGGCTCTTACAAATTGCTAAATAAGTCAAATTTGTGGCCCCTCTATCAATGATTAAGATAAGAATTTAATCAGTTCACCCTGTCTAGATACTTATCCATTCAGAAGACATCTTTTTTCTGTACAGTTAAGTAATAAATCAATCTTCAATTTGTAAACTCTCACCAACATCTTCTCCAAATTGAATTGGGAGATTGGGATTGACATATATACACTAATGTGTTTAAAATGGATAACTAATAAGAACCTGCTGAATAAAAAAATAAATTAAATAAAATCTTGGAGAAAAAAAGAATTTAGTATGAATCTATATGGCTGGTAGGAAAAAATATACTTTCAAAACTATTTCCCTCTTCATAATAAATTTCCCTTAGAATATAACTTTTATTAAAAACTGAAAGTTTAACTATATTTTTAAAATTTAAGTTAATTATGTGGAGGGATAATTTTTCCCTTCCAAAAATTTCCCAAGTACCACAAATGACTGTGCAAAAAATATAGCCAAACCTAAATTAAATAAGTTACTTTTAGTTAAATAATTTTGAAAGCAAAACTATATAAATTATTTCAAATTTTTATAGGAAAAAATTATATTTGGGGAGGTGAATACATGTGAATATTCTTCCTAAGATTTTGAATGAAACCTCCAAAAGTTAAGAGGGAACAAATTTTATCATACAAGAAAAAAATGTTTTATGCTCATTCACAGTTTTTTCTTTTTTTTTTTTCTTTATTTCTTTCATTCACATTTAAACATAATAAATCCTGTATTTGAATATGTTTCCAAGAACATCCTAAAGCTTTTAATTTGGATGCTGCTGTTTAGTGACAGTTCATTCATTATGACAAGGGGTAGTTCTGTCATCTTCTCTGTTTAGTTCATAGTTAATGTTTATTTCACTTTTTTAAAAGCAAGATAAAACTTAAATGCATATTATGAAGTAAAAGATGCCAGTATGCAAAGGCTACATATTGGATGATTCCAACTGTATGACATTCTGGAAAAGGGAAAACTATGAAGACAGTAAAAAGATCAGTGGTTGCCAGAGACTTGAGTTTGGAGGGAGGGATGAGTAAGCAGAGCACAGAGGATTTTTAAGGCAATGAAACTATTCTGTATGATACTATAATGATGGATACATATCATTATACAATTATCCAAAGCCGTAGAATGTACACCAAGTGAACTTTAATGTAAACTACTACAGACTTTGAGTGATAATGATGTGTCAATGTAGGTTCATCACTTATAACAAATGTACCACTCTGATTCAGGATATTAATAGTGGAGGAGGTTGCTCATGTGTGGGGCATGGAATAAATGGAAACTCTGTACCTTTGGCTCAGTTTTGCTACAAATCTAAAGCTGCTTTAAAAAATAAAGATTATTAATTTTTAGAAAGCAGGATATATTTATTCCAGGAAATGCCAATGATTTTTTTCAACTACCTGTAATCTCTTCCCCTCCAAGAAAACCACTTTGAACACCTTAGTTTGAATCCTTGTTGTATTTTGCTAAGCCTATACACACATATGTGTGGATGTGTTTGCTTTCCTTAGTAAAAAATGGGAAAATATGGGTATCAATATTCATTCTTTTAAATTAAGATGCATTGTGGGCATATGTTCATATCAAAATATTTTAAAACACAATAAAGTAAGCTTTATTCATAATCCCCTTGGTGGATCCTGTGCATTTCTCCAGTCAGTCTCTCTTTGGAATGATGATAAGGTACACACTACATTTCCCAGGCTCCCTTGCAGCTCAGATTCTGGATGTGAATAAGGTTCCGCCAATTCAGTGAACTTACATGAAATTTGAAGATGGGACTCTGAAGGAAACCTTTTTGCTCCCCTCTTTCAGGTAGTTTTTGCTTCCTAACAAAATCATGGAGACATGAGATTTCCTTGGGGACCGTGTTCCAGTGCCCATTATTCAGCAATCTGGGCATTGAGAAACAGCTGCCACTATATCTTGATTCTAACTCTCTGACCCTGGGATGGTAACTATGGGATTGTGGGGGGTTTGTTTGGTTTTTGCTTCATAGTTGGTTTGCCAATTTTATTGAGTTATATTTGACATATAACGTTGTATTGGTCTAAGGTGCTCAACATAATGATTTGATATATGTATATACTGAGAAATGATTTCACAATGTTTCATTAATATCTATCACCTCACATAGTTATAATTTTATTTTCTTATGATGAGAACTTTTAAGGTCTACTCTCCGGGCAACTTTCAAATATACAATGCAGTATTCTTAAGTATAGTTACCATGCTGTACATTAGATCCCCAGAGCTTAATTATCTTATAACTAGAAGCTTATACCCTTTAACTACCTTCATCTATTTCTCTCAAATCCCCACTTCTGACAATCACCAATCTGTTCTGTTTCTATGAGTTTGGGGGGGTTTTAGACTCCACATATAAGTGAAATTATACCTTTCTCTGTCTGATTTATTTCACTTAGTATAGAGGTCCATCCATGTTGTTACAAATGGCAGGATTCCCTTCTTTTTATGGCTGCATAATATTTCACTATTTATTTATTTATTTATATTTATATTTATAATTTATCTCCTTTGGATATATAACCAGAAGTGGAATTGCTGGATCATATGATGGTTCTATTTTTAGTTTTTTGAGGAAACTGCATATTGTTTTGCAATTGCCTGCACTAATTTACGTTCCCACCAACAGTGTACAAGGGTTCTTGTGCATGTTCTTGCCAACATTTCCATGTTCCTGTCAACATTTGTTATCTCTTGTCTTTTTGATGATAGACATTCTAACAGGTGTTGGGAGGGATTGTGTTCTTGAACTTGGAGTGCCAGTGGTGACCTCAAAGGAGATCCTGGTATGTCACTTTTTGATTGATCTAGGAGTCATTTCATTCCCAAAATCCATCTAAGAACCTACTTTTTCAGTTCTTCCAATGATATTGCAAACACTTAATTCCCTGTATTAAATCATTCCCCACTTAAAATATTTAGAATAGTTTCTCTTTACTACATGGAACTCTGACTGACACAATCCCAACACACTAAAAATTTTATAATAAAGTAATAGTAGAGAATTCCCACCTCTGCTTATTTATTGTAACATGAACATAATCTTTACCAATATATCTGCCTACCTTTGATCTATCTATCTATCTGCCTATGTACCTATCATCTGTACATCCATACACATAAAAATGTCTTGTGTTGTGAAATGGAAATATGCTGCACGTGCTGGTCTGCAACTTGTTTTTTTCCCCCGAACCGCTTTCCTGAATGGTACATGTGGATATATCTCATTATTTTTTAATAGCTACACAATGTTCTATAGTATGGTTGTAGCATAATTATTCAACAAATCCAAAAATTCCCCCACTGATGAACACTTGTGTTTTTCCAAATGTTTGCTGTGAGAATGCTGTAATGAATATCTTTTTATATATTTCCTTGAGAGCTTTGATTTTACTGATGTAGGATAGATTCTATAAGCAGAATTACTGGGTCAAAGAATATAAGCATTTCAAAATTTAAATAGACACTGTCAAATTAAATTCCAATAAGCTTCTACAAATTTACACTCCTGGCACAAATGCGTGAAACTGCTTATATCTCCATAACCTGGTTATAACTGGATATTAATGACTTTTTCTGGCCAATCTAATAACGTTTAAAAAGTGGCATACTATCATCTTTAAATTGCATTTCTTGGATTACAAGTAAAATTGAGTGTCATTTCAGATTTTTACTGGCCGTCTACAATTTATGTGCTATGACTGTCCTTTCACATGTACCCTCTGCCCATTGAATTAATTTTTGTATCTATTTGTTAGTATTTTTAGTATATTAAAGATATTATCCCTTTGTCGGTCCATCTGTCTGTCTCTCACACACACACAGTAAGAGAGGAAAGAGACTATTCTCCCAGTTTATTGTTTGCTATTTGTTGTAATTTATATTGACTTTTGCTGTAGCAAGTTTTTCATGTAGCCATTTGTTTACTGTGTTGTTCAGAAAAGGCTCTGTGACCTTGATATTTTACAAATATTTTTCTAAATTTTTAAATAATTTTTTTGGGTTTTGTTGTTTATAACTAAAAGGTTAACCCACCAAATTTTTAATTGATTGTGTTGTATAAAATTAACATTTAACTTTATTTTAGTTCTAATGGATAGATAATTGTCCCAATACCAACCATTGTCTAAGCCATCCTTTCCTCCATTGAAATTAATTGTTTTACTCCACATATACCTGGATCTGTCTCTGAGTTTTTATTTGTGTTTCACTGGTCTATTGTCCAATTCCTATTCAAATGCCATATTGATTTGATTATGCTGCTTTATAGATAGTAAGCTCTGGAATCTACTTAAAAAGCAGTTCCCCTTACTATTTTTTTCATTTTGAAACATTTCTTGCCATTTGTAACATATTTATTCTTCAGGGTCAATTTCAGATTTATTTCCTTTTATTAAAATAAGCTGGAAATTTTATTCAAATTAAATTAAATTTACATGTTAATTTCGTGATTAATTTAATGATTGACATCCTTGGAATGATTGAGAGTTTATAATATAATGGAATATATATATGACATGTCTTTCCAATTTATTCATGTCTTGTACTTCAATAATACTTCTTTTCCTTCATATAGACCTTGTGGCTTCTATTAAGGTTCTTCCTTAAGAGATTGACAGTTCTTACAGAATATAACAAACTAGCATGGATTCATGCTTCCTTCCCTTGAACCAAACTCTGGAGAAGCCACTGAAGTGAGAGGGAGGTTGCTGGATCCCAGTACAAAATATAATGGAAGAAGTGGTTGGGAAGATGAGTTGACTGAGCCCCAATGTGAAAGGGAAGAAGGTTCAGGCAAAAGGAAGCCATGCCCCATGACTGGGGGAGTGATGGGAAGCAGTTGTCTAATTGGGCCTTTTATTCTCTCACCCACATTGCCCTGGGAGGACTATTGCTCATCCCTTCACAATGGCTTGGTGAGAAAACACATCACCAGCCCAGTAATAGCACCAGCCCTAAGTGGCAGACTCACAGCAGGGTGACTCTGAGTGCAGAGTAGATAACCAGAAGTGCACGTAGTCTGGTCAATCACTAAGCATTCCCTTCCACATCCTCCCCCTCTATCTCACTCTATGATAACATCAGTCATGATAGAAGACAGCCTCTGGAAAACAGAAGTACTTGGGATAGAGGTATTAAGTGGGTGGGGTTCATGAAAGACAAGGTCGTCTGGTGAGTGGAATGAAGTAAACAGGAAATGGTTGAGACCATATTACAGAACTAGAAGCTCTCTACTCTAGGATATACCCCATCCCCCCTCTCAAAGTCACTAATAGGACAACAAGCCAGGGCAGAGGATCTTATCCTTCCATCAAAGTACATGTTACCTGTCAAGATAGTTGATAGCTCCAAAAGAATATGAGCTTGCACAGAAAAATGTTAGCATAATAGGTCTGAGACGGTTATACTTAGAACCGTCTGCTTGCAAGGCTGGACTTTCTCTTTAGCCATAAGAAGATTCAAGGATATTTAAACACACACACACACACACACACACACACACATACACACACACAGAGCAAACATCATACTTAATCACAAATTATTGAAAACATTCCCCTTGAGGTTAGGAAAAAACTGGATGGTGACAATTACCATTTTCATTCAAGTGAAAGTGCTACACAGTAGAATGAAACCAAAAATAATATATGAGTCTATACTGATATAAATAAAGGAATTAATTAATGAAGAGAAGAGCGACTTTTTCCTTTACAGTGGAATGTCATTAATAAACTAGAAGGAATGATGGAATTAGAAAATCATCATTTGATAAATTATCACAGTAATAATTCAACTAAGAAACATTGATGGATGTTAAAGCTAGTGAGCGAAAGTTTGATGGGGAAAGGTATATTTACATAGTCTTGAAGTATTTCCTCACAACGTATTTATGAAATGAAAAGAGAAAAAGAGTAACTTTAAATGGAGAAAACAAAATGAAACCACTTTAACCAAATGATCAAGTAATGGGACAAATCAAAATGTGTTCCTCTTGTTGGAATGCAGTGAGAAATATACAGTCTCAATTCTGAGATACTTCTGCCAAAAGTTTATAACCTGAATCTAATCATTAGAAAATACCAGGTAAACCCAAATTGAGAAATATTCTGGCCTGTAACCTTCAAGTGTTAAGGTTATGAAAGTTTAAAAAAGACTGAAAAGAATAGGAAATGCTCCAGATATTGAAGGAGACTAAAGAGACAAGAAAACAAATGCAACACTGATCCTGGACTGGAATGGTTTGCTATTGTTAACAAAAACAACAAACAGCAAAGACTGTCACTCATCATCCAGCTATTCAAAGGGTTAAGTTGCAACCCTCTGCCAATGCCCACTGACAGTCAGCCCTGAGGTGAAATCAGGATGTAAAAAAACAGGACCAGGCTCTCTGTGCTTTGGATAAACAGGCCCTTAGATAGTTAGATGCACATTGCAGGAAGAATTTCAATGACCCCAGATTCTTGCACCTTCCCATACATAGAAAAGCACTAAAACCATGAACTTGAGGTGTCTGTTCTTTGTGATGAGCAGTAATTTTTACCAAGATGTATGCTTGACTGCACTATTCCCTAGCCAAAAAATAAATAAATCATACCTAAGCTGGCTCCTCCCCTACCTCTTCAGAGCAGTTTCTCAGAGCTAGTGAGAGGCTGTCTCCCAGGCTATAGTCCCCAGTAATGTCCCTGAATAAAACTTAATTCACAACTTTCATGTTGTGTGTTTTTCCTTCAGTCAATCCTATAGAGGACATGATTGGGACAATCGGTGAAACTTGAATGGGATTGGTAAATTAGATAATAGTAATACATCGGTATTTCCTGATTTTGATCATTGCATTGTGGTTATGAAAGAGGTCTTTGTTTGCATGAATTTTACTTTGAAGTATTCCAGAGTGACAGGGCATCATGTTGTCAGGGAGGAAGACACCTTCCTCTACTTTTCTAGGTTCTTCTGGCTGGTCTAAGAATTAAATTGACATGAGACAGATTAACAGGAGAAAATCAAACAAAAGTATAAATAACAGGGATACATGGGAGAGACCCATGAAAATTGAGTAACTCACCAAAATGGTCCAAGCCACCGCCTTGAATACCATCTTCAGCTAAGGACAAAAGAAAGATGTTGGGAGCAGGGGAGAGTTGTGGGAAGTTGCCAGGAAAAGCACAGTAAACAAGAGTAAATCTGTGATGCAGATTTAAGTCATTCCCTTCTCCACAGATAAGTTTCTAGAGAATTTAGAGTCATCCTTCTCTTCCTGGTACAGAGGAGACACCCTTACACATGGAGATTTCCCTTATACAGGTAAATGTCTCTTATGAAAGGGTAACTTCTACTCAGTTTTCAGAGCTCCTCTGCTATTTCTTAAAATAGCTAAATGAAAATAATTAAGTTGCCAAAGAGGCATAATTTGGGGTGGCATATTCTGTTCCCCTCCCCAAAGTGATCTCAGGTGCCCTTGGCCTGCAGTGGCTTAAAGCAGGGTTTTGGTTCCTGGCCAGAGATTGAGGTTGTGTCACAGCAGTGAAAGCACCAAATCCTAGCTGCTAGACCAGTGGTCAGAGACAAGGCCCTGGCTCTTCGGCTTTGCAGAAGAGAATTCCCACAAAGACAAAAAGTAGTGAAACAAGTAAAGTGTTTATTAGGAGAAAAAAAAGAGTACAGTACTTCTGGATAGACACACAGGCGGACTCAGAGAGAGAGAAAGTCACGCCCCCATGGTAGTTTAAATCACTTATATGGGGCATTTCTTCTGGGTTTCCATTGGTCAATCATTTTGATTTGCTATTTGTTGGTTCAGAGTCTGTATTTGGTATACCTCAGTATCCTCTCATGTGTGCACACATCTCTCAGCCAAGATGGATTCCACCAAAGAGGTCTATGGGTAGTTGACATCACCTACTATGGGGTTGGCGCCCTCTCCCTTTTTTGACCTCCAAAGAGCTTTCTAGTCGGGAAGGTTTCCTTGACTTCGAGAATGAGAAATATGTGGTCTCTTATCTTCTATCTGGGCAGGGCCCAGCCTCCTCTCTCAGTTGTCCTTCTGTTCTAATCTTGGAGTATCAGTCCACAGGGAATGAATTTCCAGTTGTTTACCCTGGGGGGGGCCAACTACCTCTGGCCTCAAAAGGCAGTTAAACATCAATACATCAGCACAAGCCTTAAATACACACACACACACACACACACACACACATACACTTGGGAGAAATCTCCCTCCTATCAAGCAGTTCATTGTACTACAATAGTTTCCATATCCTTGAGAAAAATTCACTAGTATGTATCCTGTCTCTTGTTATGGAGACTAGCATTTGGAATACTTCTGTCTCTGAAAAATTTATAGATATGAGTTGGTTTGCAATTGGCAGATTTCTCCTGAAGTTACTTGATCCCTCTATCTACTCCATTTATTGTTAGTAATTTTTAAATTTCCATTTCCTTTCCTGTTTTATTCCCAGAAGCGTATTGCTGAATCAAATGCATACTCTGTGGCCATTCCCTCCCTCCTCTAAGAAGCAAGCTATCATACATTTATAACAGGCCATTCTGTGAGCAAAATTACAGTTTTACAATTTCTTGCTCTTTAAGTATTTCTTCATCCTCAGCAGCATCCAAAGCATTTCTTTGCTGCTGCTGCCTTCTCCAGAATTAATTAATTCATCAAATATTTATTGAGAAAATACTATGAGCCATACCATTCTAGAGCCTGGGAATACAATAGGGAATAATGTCTCAGATCTCATGGAATTTACAATCTACTAGGGGAGGAAACAATAAAAAAGAACTCCCCCCCTTTTTTTTCAGATAATGGTATCTGCTTAGAAAACAATAACAGATGCTAAAAATGACTGGGGAAGGTCCTTTCTAAGGAGAGGACATCTGATCAGAGACAAAATGATGTGGAACCAGCCACAAGAGGATCTGGAAAAAGGGCAAATGCAGAAACTTTGTGGAAACAAATCAAGCATATTTAAACTCACTATAACATAAGTCCCAGATGATGGTGATTTTGTCTATTGCGTGTGTGGTTGTGGTTATTTCAGTGGTTTTACTGCTTATCCCAAGCCCGTGTCTGTCACATCACAGGCATTCGATGTATATTTGTGGAAGAAATGAACAGACAATATGGCCGAAGGGCTGGGATCCCAGAGTGAGGGAGAGATGTGTAAGGCTGTGACTGAGGGGAGCAGAAGTCAGAAATCACAGAGCCCTGAGCACCAGGTAAAGGGTTGTAAATTATTCTAAGTGCAATGGGAAACCTTTTCAGGTTTTTCCTCAGAAGGGGACTTGGTCTTATGTACATTTGAAGAGATCATTCTCGCAGCTTCCGCCTGTGTGGCAATGCTTCCTCTTTGAGCCTGACCTCCCAGCAAGAGGTTAGAGGACTCTGAATTTGTGCTGTGTAGTTAGTGCTTGCAAAGCCTTGCTCTCACAGAAGTTCAGCGGTGACCCCCTTGTCCTCCAGCCCGGCTCCGCCCCAGCCACCACCTTCCTTCAGATTTAGAGTGTCCAGTCCCCTAGTGATTTGGGCTATTCAATGGTACAAAAACCTTTCTTTCTACCTTCTTTTCCTCAGAACTTTGATCTGATGTTTCTTCCTCTAACATCCCACTTCCTTTCTCTCTGTTCTTTTGAAGCCAACCCGCTGCTGAGCTGTGAAAGCTGCAGCCAACTGCCCACACTGATCCCGTTCCTTTTATTCCCTGTAGGACCAACACAGACCAGATCACAGTATCTCCTGTTCCTTTCCCACTTCCTGTTGTTTTGACTGTAGAATAAAGCCTGCCCTTTAAGTTGATTTCATTTCTCTCTGAGTTTCTGATATTCTCCTAAAAATCCAAAATTTCTGACCACATGCCAAATTCTGAAGCCTCCTCACCCTGCACTGTCATCCTCATTCTGCAGCAGAGCAAACCTGTTCCCTGTAGCCACAAGCATCCCAGGCACAGACCTTTCAAATGTTCCCCTTGTTCCTTAAGTTTGTGATAATTTCCATATTTTTTTTTCTCCACCACAAGCTAACACACTGTTCACAGAGTCAGAGTCTTCATTTGATGATGAATACCTTCAACCTATTGGGTCTCTGATCCAGAGCCTGGGTCTTTGAAATCCACAGTTGTGATCCAGCTTGAAAGTGAGCAGGACCCTGTGTGGCTCCTGGGCACAGAAGTGTTTCAAACAGTTGCTAATCAGGGAAGGGAGGGGATGAAGAGACAAGGGAGGAGCAGACAAGAAACAATAGTGCAGCCTTGGGGCAGGGTCCCGGTTCTGCCTCAAGGGATACATATAACATATCTTTGAGCTCTTCTACAGAACTAAGACCACCAACAAATGGAAGGTGTTACCATTCTTCATTCCAGAGGATATCACAATTTGATAACTTTGAGAAGCTCATCAAAAGACCACCTGAGGCCAGATTAAAAGAGTGCAAGCCCTGCACACAGCCTAATTCTTATCAGCAGCTCTGCCCTTGAACCATTGCTGTAAAACTCCTCACCAAATCCTCCTGAGTTGGACACACAGTCTTGAGGGACACAAGCCCACCGTGTCCCTCTTTGCCTGGCAAAACAATAAAGCTATTCTTTTCTACTTCACCCAAAACTCTGTCTCTGAGATTTAATTCGGTGTCAGGGTACAGAGGCCAGATTCAGCTTCAGCCCTGTCCCTAACGATAGCAGACCCTCTGTGCTGTCTGTGATAGGTTGTCCACTACTCTGTTGTTGCACTAACATGCCTGAAGTCTGCTCAGCCCTCCTTCTTGTTGCTTGTAGGTGGGGAACCACAAAATATAGATCTCTCAATACAGAAGCTTCTGTCTGTCTTCATGCTCCAGTTAGCGCTCTGAAGGGACAATCTTACCTCTTCACCTCTGAAGGGACAGTCTCACCCTGTAGGTTCTAAAGGAACTGAGCAATAGACATAGGACTCAGGAAAGATCACAATATTAGCTTTGTGCCTCGTGCCGGGGAAGGGAAAAAATTTCCCTCTACCCTTTTTAGGTTCTTCTGGCTGGTCTAAGAATTAAATTGACATGAGACAGATTAACAGGAGAAAACCAAATTTAATTACATATGAATGGAGGTCCCATAAGAAAAATTGAGGCAGGAGATAGATGGGCTCCAGGCTAGGCATTTAAAACTGGCCTCCTGTTTGCACTTCTTGGGGTGAAAAAAATATGGGTTCAGGCCAGACACTTACAACTAGCCTCCTGTTTGCATTTCCTGGGACAGGAGATATGTGGGCTCCAGGTTAGATATTTACAACCAGCCTCCTGTTTGCTCTCGGAAATGGAAGCAATGACAGCGACAGGGTAAATAGCCAGGCTTTGTCTCCTGTGGACACCTTAAGATAACAGTCATGACAAGCACAGAGAGGGGCTAATCCTTGTTTGAGTAAAGGCTCAAGAGGTCACATATTTCCCCTCCTTGGGGCAAGGGAGAAATTGCACATGTGCAGAAAGGCTCCTGGGGTGTCAAAAAAGAGGGGGAACCACCCCATAATATGTGATGCTAAGGCCACCCCTTAGGGCTCTGGGCTGGAATCCATCTACAAAAAAAGTAGCACACGCATGTTGGGGAGGGTCCTAGGGCAGGTTAGGTGTGGAAAAAGAAACCAGATAATTGTCCAAAGGTAAACAAAGACTTGGAAGAACTGCCCTTTATAAATTGTTTAACCACCTCTTTTCTGCTCTCCTCCTCATTAGGGAGGATGCCCACGCTCTTTCTCTCTGGGTGTGCATCTCTGCCTTGCTAAACAAACTGTTTCTCTGTGTGCTGTCACACTTGTTATTGTGCTATATCTCTCACAATAAACTTTGTACCTGTTTTTATATTTTATATACCTCCATGAGAAATACATTTTTCACTGGAGGCAAGAACCAGGGAAAAGTAGCTTCTAGCCTCTAGCCCTTGCTTGTCTGGTGGCTAGGATTCCTGGTTTTCACCCAGGCTACCCAGGTTCAATTCCTGGGCAGGGAATTAATATCTTGCTTCACACCACCACTCACTGCTCCCTCTCCAAGATCAACGTGAGACACAAGGATAAGTTAGGGAATTGAGACTTATATGCCACTGAAAGAAGGAGAATGGGGTAGGGGTTTGAGCCTTCAAAGGGGAGAAAGGCAATTCACATAGAGATGGAAAAACAAATGTTTGGTAAACAAATGTTTGCTATGCCATACAGAGACAAGGGGACACAGAGAGGGCTTTGGTCTCCAGGCCCTACCAAGTTCCCCCTACCACACCTAGCTCATAGTCTTTGCAGGTATCTCTGGTGAGAGTGCTCTTTCTGGACCAGGTCCTTTATCTAAATTCTTTTAGGCAGTTAAGGGGGAGGTAAAAAGAAACACTTTCTAGGGCCTCCCTGGTGGCGCAAGTGGTTGAGAGTCCGCCTGCCGATGCAGGGGATACGGGTTCGTGCCCCGGTCTGGGAGGATCCCATATGCCGCGGAGCGGCTGGGCCCGTGAGCCATGGCCGCTGAGCCTGCGCGTCCGGAGCCTGTGCTCCGCAACGGGGGAGGCCACAACAGTGAGAGGCCCGCATACCACAAAAAAAAAAAAAAAAAAAAGAAACACTTTCTAAGTCTTCAGTTTCTTAAAAATAATCAGCTTAAAATAATCCTCCTGCCAAAGATATAAACTTTGGGGAGGCAAATTTTGATCCACTAGAGAATGCAGCTTAGACCTAAAGTAAGAAAGGTCTTCCTGAAACTTTCCCTCTCCAGATCTAAGTTTTAGGACAGAACATGTCAATGAAAATTAATCAATCTAAGAAAGAAATGGAAAATTTTATTCAAGCCAAATTTGAGGATTATAATCAAGGAAGAGCATCTCAGAAAGCTCTGAGGACTGTTCCACTCATTAGAAGTCAAGGCACAGTTATATAAGTTTTTTGAGACAGGGGCTGAACATCAAATGACGTCTTATTATCGACAGTTTACATAATCCATATCTAAGTGTCATTGTGGTAGGTCACATGATCTCTTACAATATCAAGAAGGAATATTATCTTTTAAGGAGTTGTCTTGTTGATGCTAGGAGAATGGTGCTCTTTATGGTTGAGCAGGTATTCCTGCTGATGGGGGAGGTTTGGTCAATGCATGATGCAGATACACCATGCAGAGTGGAGGAAGGGAGAAGGCCAACAGACAGAGAAGAATTTTTATATTTAAATTTTTCTTGTCTTGTCATAAAATATGAATTTTATTTCACAAGCAGCAACAAGAATCTCCACACATGGTGGAGAGCAAAGGATCCCAGAGCCCCAGAGGTTATCATGTGCATATGAAATTTGATCCCTGAGCTGTGGACCCATGGATGTTAGACTTGGGAAATGGTACCAGCATGATGAGTCTTTCTTCATTCCAAGGGGAGGAGCCAGTCAGAGGGATGTAAGATTTTCCCTAGCCTATGACCCTCTACAAAAGAACCAGAGACCTCATCTTGTCCATTATGATGCTATTATCAAAGGTGTCCTCTTCAGCACTCCAGGTCATTCCACTGAGAGAGATGAAGATACAAATATCTTTAAAAATGCACCTATGTGAGTCTGGGACTGTTGGCAGAAATTGGTAGAGGTGAGGGTCATTTAAAATGGGAGTTGCAGGATGTCAGGGCTGGATATGCATGACTAGAAACTACTAATATAGTTAGTAGTCCACCAGCTAGCTAATTTAAATTATTAGGGAATCTAATCATGTCCAGGTAAGCAGGAAGGGGACTCAGAGAACTCACTTCTCACACTATATTAGAACAAATAGGAGGACTGAAAATTACTAAAATATAAAAGAAAATTATTTAAAGCATGTAAAAGATTTACTTCATAAAAGATTAATCACAGGAAATTTAGAAAATTTTAGGCAGCGACTGCATTAAACTCTCAAGCAAATTGAAGAAAAGCAGAGACTTGATGAAAGATGAACGTTGAAGAAAAGAAAACACACTAAATCCAAGAAAGAATTTAAGACAACTCAAAGCATTGTAGAATTTTAAATGACATTAGAAATAGTAAGGATCCCAATACGCTAAAGAGAAAAACAAGTCACTTGTAGGGGAGCAAAATCTGCCAACCCAAAATATTTCTTTGGCATGTGGATTATTTCAGGCTGAAAACAATCAAGGCCCAAAAGACTCAGGAAGAAACATTGACCTTCCCCCTAACTGCCTAAAAGGATTTAGATACAAGGACTGTTTCCAGAATATAGCTATCACCAGAGATACTTGCAAAGAATATGGGCTAGGGGTGGTGGGGGAAACTGCAGGTCCTAGAGGTCAGAGTCCACTCTGTGTCCCATTGTCTCTGGTGGTCCAGCAAACATTTATTTACCAAACGTTTGCTTTTCCATCTCCGTGTGAATTGCCTTCCTCCCTTCTGAAGTCCCAAACCACTACCCCCAACATCCTCTTTTGTCTTTAGCTGAAGATGATAAAGTGAGGATTTTGGCCATTTTGGCAAGTTACTCAATTTTTCTGAGTTCCTCCCATGTATACATGTTATTAAATTGTTTGATTTTTCTCCTGTTAATCTGTCTCATGTCAATTTAATTCTTAGATCAGCCAGAAGAACTTAGAAGGGTAGAGGAAAATTTCTTCCTCCCTAACACTAATATGAAGGATAGGTTTGAAAAAATAAAAGCTCAAAATATAAGGATAAAGGACACAGATAAAAGTGATCTGGATGATGATAAATGAGAAGAAAAAATAATTGAAATTTCACACTATAAAAATTGGTGATCCTGAAGAAAAAAATAGAACAAATTAAACCAAAACAACAAAACATTTTTTTCAATTTTGAATATTCAAATTGAAAGGATTAAAGAATTAAAGATAATTCTAATATGTAATGACCTCATCCTGATGGTGGGGACAGAGTGCTGGAAAAATTCTATTCCTGTATTATTTTTCTTTTTATTAATTAATTAATTTATTATTTATTTTTGGTTGCATTGGGTAAGTTGCTGTGCATGGGCTTTCCCTAGTTGCGATGAGCAGGGGCTACTCTTCTTTGCGGTGAGCGGGCTTCTCATAGTGGTGGCTTCTCTTGTTGTGGAGCACAGGCTCTAGGTGTGCAGGCTTCAGTACTTGTGACACGTGGGCTCAGTAGCTGTGGCTCACAGGCTCTAGAGCACAGGCTCAGTAGTTGTGGTGCATGGGCTTAGTTGCTCCACGGCATGTGAGATCTTCCCAGACCAGGGCTTGAACCCATGTCCCCTGCATTGGCAGGTGGGTTCTTAACCACTGCACCACCAGGGAAGCCCTATTCCTGTATTCTTTAGATAATTCAATAAAACACAGTAAATGGGGTGGGTGTTCCTATAAAGGGAAATGAAAATGTTGGCAGGACTACAGTTAGACACATGCAGTCTTTTAGGTGAAAAAAAGTCGGCTCACGTTTTCTTAAACACTCATTAAAATGCAATGGCTCTCAACCTCAGCTGAACACTGGAATTACTTGGAGAGCTTTAAAAAACATTGATCCTTGGGTCCCACACACCCAAAATCAGATTTAATTGGCTTGGGGTGTGACCTGGTAATTCTAATGTGGAGAAATGTATAAGACCCTCTGCTTGGCACTGTCCCATGTGCTGATGGAAAAAGAGTGGTGAAAGGAGATGGAAATACACTCCTCCCAGGGCACAAGAGCCCAGTGTGTAGGGCAGTAAAACATCAGAGCCAGAGACAAGGGAAATGTAAGGTGTAATCCCCAAAAGGCAACTTCAGGATTCACAAAAGGGCCTCAGGGCCATAGCTGTCGTTTGACGAACACCTCACCATGTGTTTTATTTATTTTTTTATAAATTTCTTTATTTATTTGTTGGTTTGCTTTTGGCTACATTGGGTCTTTGTTGCAGCACGTGGGCTTTCTTTAGTGGCGAGCGAGGGCTACTGTTCATTGCGGTGTGTGGGCTTCTCATTGTGGTGGCTTCTCTTGTTGATGAGCATGGGCTCTAGGCATGTGGGCTTCAGTAGTTGTCGCACACGGGCTCCGTAGTTGTGGCTCACGGGCTCTAGAGCACAGGCTCAGTAGCTGTGGTGCACAGGCTGAGTTGCTCTGCAGCATGTGGGATCTTCCCAGACCAGGGCTCGAACCCATGTCCCAGGCACTGGCAGGTGGATATTTAACCACTGCACCACCAGGGAAGTCCCTCACCATGTGTTTTATACTTCAGCGCCTGCCAGTCCAGGACATTAGGACTGAAGTTCCCACCAGCATAGACAGTGCTAATCTCTTCTGGTGATAACACATAGTCCCACATGTTCACATCTCCAATGTCTCCCACCGAAGACTGGTTTTTATCAAAGCCCCCAGCAAATGCATCCTGCTCCTGTCCCAGGATGATGCTTGCCTCTGTCCCCAAAGAGTATCCCCTCTTCATACTCCGCCTCACCATGGACTTCCCATCCACCCAGAGCTCTGTAATCCCTGAGGTAGACTCCCAGGTCACACAGAAGTGCATTGGTGCAGGAGAACTCTTAGGAGGCTTGATAAAGACATCAGCTCCACCCACGGATACACTGTATACACCAGTCTTTCCCTTGAAGAGGAGGATCTCATTATATTGTTGCCTTGCAGCATAAGACAAGAGGCTATAGTTCCGGGTCAGATTGGTATAGACATGCAGGCACACGGTCAAGGCCTTAAGTGGCTTTGTTAGCTGTGCAGTCAGCGTCACAAAGGAATTATCCGACTCTTGGGGAACACAAAGACCTTTGTGTGCATATCTGTAGGGTAAAAAAACAGAGGGGAAATGTCAGCAGCAGAGTTTTTTTAAAAAAAACAAAACTCAACTGCGTAAATTTAAAGATCTAATTGTTGTTATTCAATGATTCATGAAATGGGCAGCATCCCGTCTAGCAGATAGAAAGGAACTTTGAAGAGCTGTACAAAATGAAAGACTTTTATAGACAGAAGAGGGTAGGAAGAGGAAGTTCCTAGCAAAGAGTGGATTATTTCAGGCAAGGTCACCTTCCTATAGGGAAAGAAAGGGGTCTTATTGGGTGGATTACCTCATTAGAGAGGCCAGGTAATTCCACACTGACAGGTTAAAAGTCACATTCCTGGGAGAGGTGAAACTGCAATTAGGTTAGGTATTGCATCTTGGCTTGCTAACATGGGACTTGACACAAGTGACTCCATTTTAGGTCAGTTGTCTCTTTTTTTAAACGATTCCCCCCTTTTGATCAACCTGAGATATCTCCAGCTGGTGTTCAGGACCAGAAGACAAATGGAGTCTTCTTCAACTGTGAGACGTGTACCTAAGGTTCAACTTCCTGGATTTTGGCTGCCATTTGGGTAGGGAGGAGGACCATGAGTCCCTTCCAAAGAGATTCAAGGGCAGTCTTTGTTCTTAGTGATTCCAAATCAGAATGGGAGAAAATTGGAACATTCATTTGGAGATTCATAGCCAAATTCTTAAGGAAAATAGAAGAATTCAGCACCCAGTCCAATTTGTGGATATATAACAAACCTCAAGGACAATCAACAGGATTAGAATTTAATATCTACAAAGGTGCACACAAAACTTTTCTCTCTAAAATCACCCCATTTTTAAAAATCAAAGATAACCACAGTAAAACTAATTTATTTGCATTAAACTTGGCCTGATTATTTACATAAATGCAGCAAGAAAAGTGATTGACCATATAAGCTCTTTGGAAGACTGCTCCGTTGGAACCTTGTAAGTAAAGTAACAAGGCAATTTTTCCGAGGGGCTTTACTGACTCCAGAAAGTCAACCTTAGTTCCTTAAATGTGTCTGGTCATATCCGAGTCTATGCACATCTCCCTCAAATATGACATTTCTGTCAAAGCCTCAGTAGTTAACCAGTGTTTCAAATTGTATACTGTTACAAGGAGAACAGATTCTTATTGAATTTATGTAAATGACTAACTATAATGCCATGAAAAGAATATTTAAGAATTTTCAAATTTGGGAGAAATCAGGTAGAGAGAAAAAGTAAATGTTTCATCTCTGTTTACAAAGGTATACTTTGCCAAATTGCTTTAAGTCATAGATAGCTTAAGAAAAAAAGGTTTCCTGAAATCTGGAGAAAAAATATTTAAAAAACAGCAATATTTCAAACAAAACAATTATAATAATCTTCCTTAATTCCTTCAGTCCCGTGTAATTAATATTTGTTTACTTGAATCCAGTTTTTCCATTAGTTCTGTAAATTTTTACTCAATTTACTTTTATGATGTTAAAGCTATAAGAAACCTTCACTTGTCAAAGTCCTTTCCAATAATCTTTTTGAAGATGAAGCACATTTGCAGAAACACTTTTGCAAAAGCATCTGAGTAAAAAAATAACTGTCTGTAAATGACAAAATCTTTAAAATGCCCATCGTTAAAGATCTGTTGAGAGCTCATTATAATGGAATTGACAAGGAAATTTGGTTATTTCTGTGACATACAATGTTTTAAGATAAGACTGGAATTATGACTGATAATCATTACACCAGGATATGTCAGATTTCTAGGGACTCTCAAAATTTTATAAAATTTATAGCATATGCAAATACAACACAAAGAAGGCTCAGTATTACTTCTTCTTTGACAATGCTTCCAATATAACTTAATATATCAAATAAGCCTAATTTGTTTAACATCTCCTTTTTATAAGGAGAGAGAACAAGTGTTTTGAGATTTTCCAGGGGTCTTCTGGAATATCTCAAAGCTACTTTGAGGTCAAAATGACTTCATTTAGAATTTGATTTGCGGGAAGTTTGTCAAAAATATTAAAAGATTGTAAAGCCCTTGGTCAAATAGGATCATAGGTCACTGCAAAACAATACTTAGTTATCCATTTAACCATAATGACAATTAAAGACTTCAAAGGCAAATACAGAAAGTTAAATAGTTGTAAAGGAAAATGTAGCTCTTTCAATAGAGAAGACTCAACTTTCTTAACTAATCAAAAGACACGATAAAGATAGCACAGGAAATTATTTTGACAAGACACAAAATCTTTGCTTTCTAGGCAAATAACTTAAGAGGAAGAAAAAAAAAACTTTCACAATCTCTCATCAAGAGCACACCAATAGTTCAATAAAACTTCATTGTTTTCACAGAGAGAAAAGCAGATTCTAATTTTGTACCTGCTTCCTTTTAATATTAAAATTTATTCACTCAATTAAATTCATTTCCATCTTAGCCAGTTTTGACCATGCATAAATCCCTTACCAAAGATTCCTTTTCCACAAACCTTCTACAACTTTCTTCTTTACATTCGTATTTTGTCCTGTGTTTTTTCTCTCTCCCATTCTGAAATAAGCAGTCTCTCTTTAGGACAAAATTACTTCATTTTCATTCAACAAAATGCTTTTTCATTCCCCATACCTTCTTTTACTGAAAACACACATCTTATTTTCTTTACATATGGTGATATTCATCTCATTATTTCTGTTTTTAACCCTTAGAAAATTTAAGATTTAGTGAAATAAAGAAGTAAATAGTTGTGAACTGTCTTTTACTTTAGCATTTTGTGGCTTGGCAAATGCATAAATACTTTTTATTGTTTTTAGAAATATCTGCTTTTTCATAGTAAATTTCTCAGTGTGACACAAAACATGTTTATTAATAGAACCAAACATCTTTAGCTCCTCTGTAAAAGGAAGCCAAAAGTGGATAAGCCTATGTTCAGTAATTAATGTTTCAGTATTTTATTTTATTTGGAAATGATCTAAATATTTAATGACTGTCCATAATTTAGTTTAACCTAGCAAAACTTTAAGGTGTTAGTTTACCAAAAAGATTTGGGGAAATGATTTTATTTTTCTTAAAAAAATTTTTTTTGGTATTTTTTAATTTTTTTTTATTTTTAAAAAAATTTTTGTGGGGAAAACTATTTTAAGTGTTCACCTAAAAATTTTTTCCCACTTACATCTATTTAATTCACTTGTTCTCAACAATTTGTTTACTCACGAAAATTTCATCATACCAAGTTATTTCTCTTGCTGACAAATTTTGAAACAGAGATGACATGAACTTATTTGACTAGTAAACCCAGGTAGAATAAAAGTTGTATGTTTGCATTATTTTTAGTGTTGGTAACTCTGAAGATAAAACTCTGTAGACATTTTAATTAAACCAACAAGCTCGAATTATCATTAGTATTCAATATTTTCCCAGATTGTGTGAACTTGAAAAGCATTTGTGTCAGTTTCTATTATATTACTGAAAATTTTAGAAACACTTTATTTAAGTGCCTAATTTTCTTTAAGCCAATTAAATAGTGCTCTTTTACAGATTAATTTTTGGCAATATTATCCATAGGTAGAAAAATATCATACATCTACAACACAAATATATAGAGAGACACACATAAGTGACAGAGGCAAACAGAGTCTTTATAGTTTTCATTTTAATATTATTGCTATTATTCAGGTACAATAATACACAGTTCACTAGTTATAAAAAAGCTGGATTTAAGTTGTTATGGTAGATAGAATAAGTTAAGGTTACCTGCTCAGATGGCTAAAACTTTTTAATAATATTTGTGGAGAAGACACTTAAAATATTTTTCATTCACCTAAATTTTAAATGACCTCTTCCTCTTTTGTTTTCCCCCTAATAAGTATTACCTCCCTGGAGTTTGTAGTTTAAAGAGATTGGCCTAGAAAATAATTCCTGGAGCAAACCAGGTAGGACATTTACACCTCAAAGGTACAGGGAAGGAATGCAAGTTCCTCTGAGAAGAACTTTGCTTCTTAAAGCCAGAATTTTTACAATATTTATTTGAGATAAATATGGGAAGTTTCAGGATTGGTAAAAAAAAGAACAGGTGAGCTTTGAACTGTTTCTAGAGAAGATAAGGGCAATTACTCTTAATTCCTCAAAGAATTGGGTTGCAGCCTAAAAAATACCAAAGGGCTAATCCTCCCAACTAGCTATATTATCTTCAGTTTGCTCCCCTTCCCTCCCAGGTACATAGTTTTATTTCTGGCAGTATTGAACACCTCTTGGATGTGTCCAAGAGGTGTCCCCCAAAGAGGTTGCAAAAGATATTTTATTCCCCTCTCCACAGAGATTCTGGAGAGCTGGCTCTGATAAGAATTTTTACCTTTTGCTGGCTTCTGCCAGTTTTCCCAAGATCCCCTCTGCAAGCTCTAGTATCTATCAGAATTTGGCAAAGTTTTTAATTAATTTTAATTTAGTTTCCCTTTGGATGTTTAAGGGAATAACATAGCAGTTTACCAGAAAAATCCCTGAGAGTCTCATCAACTCTGGAAGGGACCCATATGGGGCCCTCCACTGAAGGTAGACATGGGGTCTGTAAGGCCATTTTGGTTTACAGTAGTGTAAAGACAATTCAGACAGAGGATCAGTAGACTCTGAGACTCAATTAAAGGAGCTAAAGAGGAATAGTAGGAATCACATCAATCTTAGACTTTTATATTAGGTACTTTTTGTATCTTTTTCATTAGCCTTTTGCAAGGCATTTTTCAATGAAGCTAGTTTGGAATTTTGAAGCCTTTTGGAGACTTCTGCATGCTGATTAAAACTGGTATCTTATTCTATTTGTTTGATTTGGGAACCCTTACTTTCAGGTGCACTTCTTAAATAATCATATCTAATTGGAACATTCCCCATAATGGCCACTGTAATTCTAGATTGTTTTTAGTAAGGTTTTGCCATTTTTGTAGGTATTTATCTCTTTTAGCAGTATAGTTCATAGACATAAAGCAAGCAGGTGTGCTGGAAGGCAGTGTGCTCAACTCTTTTGAATTCAAGGATTCTCTTTTTTTTTTTTTTTTTTTAGTTAAGACTTTGGGTCTCTCAGAAGCAAACTAATATCTAAGAGGGATGTGCCACTGGGTTGGGGATTGTGTGGTGTTTTACAGTGTACCTTCTAGCATGGGAATTTTCTTGAGGTTGGCAGGTAATCTAGTGTCAATATAAACTGTCCCATGACCAACTTATCCTAACACGGGAGTTTAGTTATGTGGTGAGCACTCTAACAGCTTTTAAGTGCCTTAGCCATGCTCACCAATTTTGTGGGGTTTTTTTTTTCTTTTTTACTTCTATGAATCCCATTAGCAATAACTTTTATTTACTAGACTCAGTCTAGCTTAAGTAGAACCCAGTATGATCTGAAACCCAGTCCAGTTTTTCAGCTGGTAACAACCAGCAGTTCCCAATGTGGAATTTGGGGGTTGGGGAAAGGACTGAATCAGCAGACCCCCAAGAATAGGGACTGCAGACTGGGGTTCCACACAACAGAGAACTCCAGACTGAGCCATTGGTCATTCCCAACATCAAATCTGGGGGCAGAACCAAGGGCTGAGGTTTCCAATCAAATAGGGAACTGACAGGCAAGCCAATTAGATCAGGAACTTGATGCAAAGAGAGCAGAGCTCAGAACATAGAGGAGCTTACCCAGGGCCCTTCTGAAAAGGACACAACTCCAAAAGGTCTGAGGGTACAACGCCCGTGTTTCTTGTTTTAGAAGATCTTGGAAGGGCTCTGTGGATTCCATCGCTGACACCAAATCTGCTAAATTAAGTCAGATTCAACTGAGTACATTTAAAGATCTAATTGGCTTTAATTCAATGATTCATGAAGCAGGCAGCCAGCCATCTAGCAGACAGAAAGGAATTTCAAAGAGCTGTACCAAATGAAAGGGGTAGGAAGAGGAAGTTTCTAATGAAGAGTAGATTATTTCAGGCAAGGTCACCTTTCTATGGGGGAAGGAAAGGGTCTTATCGGATGGGTTACCTCTAGTCTTAACCAAGTAATTTCATATTGACTGGTGAAAGGTCACATTTTGGGGAGAGGCTGAAGCTGCAATTAGGTTAGTTATTAGGTCTTGGTTTGCTGATGTGGGACTTAACACAAGTGACTCCGTTTGGGGCCTGTTGTCTCTTTTCTAACCTTGTTAGGCCACAAACACGTATTCTCTCACTATGTATAGAGAGATTGGATTTAGAAACCACAGACTACCCTCTTTCCCAGAACACAACCCCTCCCCCACTCTGACTATTTTCCCTAACTTGGCTTTGCATAGGTAGCCTTGATACAAGAGCCCAGCGCCCACCTGAAGCAGTGCCTACCTGTCTAGGAAAAAGCACTAGGAAGGCTAATGATGTCCAGGAAACACAGTGACAGCTTCTCCATGTTCCCTCCCTGCAGTCACTGTGCCCAGAATCTAGGATATTCTCCTGGAAAGAGTAGCAGCGGCTGGGCTATCTGGGGCTTGGACGACTGAAATCCCTCTGACTCAGGTCTGCTCCACTTTGACCTTATAAGTGCAATAGTCAGATTGTCTCAGCTGATGGGTAAATGATTTTCCAAAATCGCTCCTTGGAGCCATAAATCAAAGCTCTAAGAGCAAACAAACCAAGACAAATCACAAAACAAGAGCTCAATCTGGGTCATTTATTAGAGACTCCATGGTGCCTACTGGTGCTCCAACAGCTCTGTGTGGCAGTGCTTTGTGAATTAAAACAGTCACACCCTGTGAATCCATTCTAGAGAAATGCTGTTAAAAGTTTGGGGGTGGGGGAGACATTTTACTCACAAAGGCAACCATAACACCACTTAGGATAGTGAAAAATTAGAAAACTGGGGCATGTTTAAGGAAACTGGATACATCTACATCCACTAAATAGAATGGATAGTCCTTTAAACTATTGGTTGGTTGTGAATTTTATGCTACAACATGAAAAATGCTTATAATAGTATAATATGGGAAAAAATAGCATAAATTTGTTTATACACTATTTTTTTTTTTTTTTTTTGCGGTACGCGGGCCTCTCACTGTTGTGGCCTCTCCCGTTGCGGAGCACAGGCTCCGGATGCATAGGCCCAGCGGCCATGGCTCACGGGCCCAGCCGCTCCGCGGCATGTGGGATCCTCCCAGACCGGGGCATGAACCCGTGTCCCCTGCATCGGCAGGCGGACTCTCAACCACTGCATCACCAGGGAAGCCCTATACACTATTTTTTAAATGAAGTAACTAGTTTAGAAAAAAATCTATTAGGGATACCCCCAAAAAAGTAAGTGTCCTTATCACGGTAAAGAAATTATTGTATGAAGGATATTTTTCTCTCATTAACAACATTTCCATAATGTAGTTATATTGCTCATAAAATAAAGTGTGTGTGTGTGAGTGTTTGTGTGTGTGTGTGTGTGTGTGTAATTAAGAAGCAAGGAAAGAGAGAATAGAATAAAGATAAGTAGTCCTTGAAGCTCCAAAAGCTACTGTTTTGTTTTATGAATAGGACACCCAGTCTGTGGCTTTTGGCTTTAATCCCAAAACATTATAATTTCATGTAAAAAGAATCTTGAGCTTATTCATCATGAGTTATCCCATTGACATTCAATGAGAAATTGATAATAGACATTATTTATTATTTGACTGGAAGAACTAACTGACATGTGGATAGTATATTCTAAACACACAAGAGAAAAGAACTATTGCAAATGATAGTATTGATACATTTCTGAAAATGTTTGTTTTCTAATGGTATATAGTTAAATTTTCTTTTAAATTACCCTTTCCCAAACTCTTTGCATCTTATTTTTTAAAAGATAAGACTGACTTAAAGTAATTGCTGCAAAAATTTTTCTCTTCTTACTGTAACCATTTGCCCAATTAAAGATATATGCATAATTTGAACAGAACAAAATATATATAATAGGTAAAAGATTGGGACAAAGAAGGAAGGTGTTTTACCAGTACCCAAACTGCCTTCTCATTAGCATTGGGCTCCCCAGGTAAGTCAAAAGAAGGCACCTACGAGTATAATGGGTTGACTCTTTGGAAATGTTATTGATTTCAAGGAGCCCATCACATTATCAGATCTATGTCCATAATGGATATTCTGAACACAGCTTAAAATTGAAAAAGAGAGAGAGGCAGAGAGACATAGAGATAGGGAGAGTGAGAGTTAAAGCAATAGAAAGAGAAGAGAGAGAAAAGGGAAGAGAGAATTTGAAAGACCTTCTGGGTGAACCGTTTCACAAGCCACCCCTGGTTCCAGTAATCTGCCAAGGCAGCACTGTAACCACTCATGCCGTATGACAGAGCCTTGGGTGAATTTTGCCAAAAGAGAGGTGTAATAGATCAGTTTGCCATGTGACGTTTTCCCTGCTCACATATGTTTGGGAGGCTTCTCCTCTCTTCCTTTTACAGTTCAGGATGTCCCTGTAAAAATACTTAAATATTTCAGCTTTTCTAGACATCTTGGCACTTCAGTTTCTCCCTGGTTTAAAGCCCCAGTAGATCAGAAAAACATTTCAATTGTAGAGACCCCAAGTATTGACTTGGGATAAAGAAAAACATTGCAAGACAATATTTGTTATATTTTTATCACAGTGAAATTTTAATGAATAAATAAGAGCATGGTACATATAGAGATATCATTTTATTTAATCCTCAAGTACCTACAACTCTAGACTCCAGTGCCTAACAGCAAGTTTGGTATGTTTTCACAGTTCAATCTGGAACCACTATAACATGGGGAAAAGAGGAAGCAACAGACATGTCAGTCAGAAACAACACATCCAGTCAGAGACAACAGTAGTCTTTTCAAAGCTATCACTCAGCCTAGAACAGTGGTTCTCCAGCCCCCACTGTTGGAGACTCGGCTGCACATTGCAATTAACTAAGGAGCTTTAAAAATACTGATGCCCATATACCCAGACAAAACAATAATTCAAAAAGATATGTGCACCCATATATTCATAGCAGCACTATTCACAGAAGCCAAAACATGGAAACAACCTAAATGTCCATCAACAGATGAATGGATGAAGATGTGGTACGTATATACAATGGAATATTACTCAGCCATAAAAAAGAATGAAATAATGCCATTTGCAGCAACATGGATGCAACTAGAGATTATCATACTAAGTGAAGTAAGTCAGAAAGAGAAAGACAAATACCATATGATATCACTTATATGTGGAATCTAAAATATGCCACAAATGAACCTATCTATAAAACAGAAAAAGACTCAGACACAGAGAACACACTTGTGGTTGCCAAAGGAGAGGGAAAGACTGGAGGTTTGGGATTAGCAGATGTAAACCATTATATATAGGATGAATAAAGAACAAGGTCCTTCTGTATAGCACAGGGAATTATATTCAATATCCTGTGATAAACCATAATGGAAAATAATAATTAAAAAATAGAATGTCTCTATGTGTGTAACTGAGTCACTTTGCTGTACAGGAGAGATTTGCACAACATTGTAAATCAACTACACTGCAATTAAAAAAATAAAATTAAAAAAGATATACTGATGCCTGGATCTCACCAGCAGAGAATCTGCTGTAATAATCTGGGGTGTGACCTGGAAAACTGGATTTTTAAAAGCTCCCCAAATGATTATAATATTAGCACCTAAATTTGAGAATCATTGTCCTAAAGAATTTCTCATATGATTCCATACCCTTGACGAATGCTTCCTAGAATATGAAATGATGTCTAAGGGCACACCTAACAGTGGAAAAGGTAGGGGCTTCCAAGTCAAAGAACTTCGATAGTGTGTCAAGGGCATAGTTTGCCTAATGTTATGTTGATGCCAAAGCTGAATAGGATTTTTATGTGCAATCCATTCTCCCAAACATAAAATAACAAAATGAAAAGTTGGGAGATTGCCAGTGCCCCAAAAAAGGTAGTTTACATGCTGAATATATGGCATCCTGGAATGGCTTCTCCATGAGAAAACATGCATGCATCCCCATACCCTCTCTACTCCACTAGGGGTGTAAGTACAGCGTATGAACTTTTACTGCTTGCGGCAGTAGAAAACAGTGGTTAGAAGCATGGGGCTCTGTAGTGAGACTGCCTAGGTTCAATCCCAACTCTGGGCAAGTTAATTAACCTCTCTGGACCTCAGTTTCCTCATCTGTAAAATGAGGACTATAAAACAGTACTTGCCTCATAGGTTGTCATTAAACAAATAAATATACCTAAAGGACTTTAGAGCAGTGCATGGAATATGGTAAGAGCTCAGTATGCGTAAGGTGTTTTTAAGGCTGTTTGTGATCTGCCCTGTGTGCTTAAGCAATTACCATCCTGGGAGTGGTAGTGGAAACTTACAAGATTACTTATCTGTGTGTATTAAAGGACATGGGGTAGAGGGATGAAACTGAATGAGTCTTCAGATAATGCACCAGAGGCAGGGAAAGGAGATAGATAACCTGACTCAAGATGTGCTAGATCCTTCTTTAAAGATCACCACCTGCCTTCAAGCTTATTGGGAGTCAGGCATGTCTTCCAGATAAGACATCTGAGCTGCCAGGAAGACACTAAAGTGATGGTTCTAAAAATATATTGGGCAAAAGAGCTTGTGAATTGCAGATTCCTGGGCTCTATATCCAGAGACTCTAATCTGGTAGGTCTGAGGTCAATAAATCTACAATAAATACCTTAGGTGATGAAGATGCTTGTATTAAGCAGCCCACAATTTAAGAATCACTGGACCAGGCAATCTAGGAAATTTGAGCTAGGAATCTGCATTTTCTGAAGAAGAAGGCTAGCAAGGCCACTTAATCCACTTTCTGTTACAAGAGAAATGAAAAGATGCATAGATAAGATGGAGGCGGAGAACAGCAAGGAAGGCATACAGGCAAGTTTTGTCAACTCACCTGAGACTAGAGGTTGGTTATCTTAGGATAAAGTTATTTAGAAATCAACACAGCACTTCTCTTCTTTCCCTGGGAGTCTAAGGATCAGAAATCTATGCTTTTGAAACCTGATTTGCGTTTTCTTTTTTTTTTTCTTTTTGGCCACATGGCTCACAGGATCTTAGTTCCCCAACTAGGAATTGAACCCAGGTCAACCACCAGGAAATTCCCTGGGTATTTTTATTGTTGGTGTTGTTGTTTTAATGATCTGGGCTTATTTGCTTTTTTTTTTTTTTTTTTTTTTTTTGGTCAATCCTTGCTTCCGTGGAGATCCACTTAGTGATAGTGAAAAACATAGGGGGAAAAAATCACAGACTTACCATCCTACCTAATTTGTCAACTGGTACTCCAAATCCATTTCCATCAGGCTCAGTCCCATTTCTTTTTTTTTTTTTTTTTTTTTTTTTTTTTTTTGCGGTATGCGGGCCTCTCACTGTTGTGGCCTCTCCCGTTGCGGAGCACAGGCTCCGGACGCGCAGGCTCAGCAGCCATGGCTCATGGGTCCAGCCGCTCCACGGCATGTGGGATCTTCCCGGACCGGGGAACAAACCCATGTCCCCTGCATCGGCAGGCAGACTCTCAATCACTGCGCCACCAGGGAAGCCCTGCACATCTTTTTTTAAAAAGTGAAATAGTTTTAAAGCCCTATACCTAAAAGAAGTGGTTCTCCCTTCCACTTCTCTCCATCCTTGATTCCCAAGTGGAGCTGAGAGATGGCAGAGCCTCCAAGGACATTATTTGAGTCATTGAATCAAGTCTCACCTGACACTAGTACCACCTCAGGTTTTCTGAAATCTATTAGCCAATAAACACTCTTTTTACTTATTTCAGTTTGTTTTATGATACTTACATTTGAACGAATTTTGACAAATAGAAATACCTCCCTGACAATACCCTGAATCCAAGGTATTGTGTGTCCAAACTGGTTATTACTTGTCCTGAAATGAAACATCCACTGGCATACTTGCCACAGGAATCTCCCCCACCACTCCAGAGAAGCATAAGTTTTGTACGGAAGGGGCAGCATTTAAGCTAAGCCACAAAAAGGGAAGTGAGAGTTTTAGACTAAGAGAATAATGCAAGCAATGGTCACCACAAACTTCATCTTCTACTGTTTCATTCACAAACCCCAAAAAGCTTGCTTGAACCTCTCTATTCATGATAGTCCATTTTAGTGAGTCAATGTCTTTTGAGCCCCCACATTTTATTGGTTTGCAAGACAAAATTCTGAGATATCCTTATTCCACAGATTGTACCAATTCACTCTTTTGTTTACTCTTTAAAGTGCTTCGTAAGTGTAGCTTCTCTACCTGGTGTTTCCTACTTCCTAATCACTATTAGTATTGCTGTTCTGCTTTACCAGCAAAATAATTCCAGTTGTATTTGTAAAGTATTATTGTCCTTCTCTGTTGCCACTATTTATAAAAACTTCTTAATGAAACAATCTATAGAAAATTTGGGCCTAAGCTCTTTCAAAGTAAGTGAGAGGCTTTGGAGGCTTCTTGAACAAGGAAATAATAGTCAGACCTGTTTTTGAAATTTTCCTTGGCAGCAAGATGAAGGATGTATTGGAATTAGAAAGACTATACATAGGGAGACCACTTAGTGGGTCTTAGTTCATTAGTTCACCAAGACACATGCTAGGAGCATTTACCAGGGATCAGGCACTAAGCCAGTTAACTAGAAAGTTGTTAAAATGGTTCTGGACCCAATTCCAATGTGACAGGGCAGGGTGTGTGTGTGTGTGTGTGTGTGTGTGTGTGTGTGTGTGTGTGTGTGTGTGTGTGTGTGTGTGTTCACACCACTAACCAATGCTTCAGCATCAGCTGGGTGTCTTACAATTTAATTCTGACACTATCTCCCTGGAGACAGTGTTAGATTCCACAGGTTAAGGGTTCAGTCTTACAAGACTGCCTCCCCAACTTCTCTTTCAGATGCCAATTGCAAGCCCAGGTTGCCACCTGTGCTACTGACCTATTGGTTATAGATTGGAGGTTCCTACGACCTCCTCCTCCTTGGGTTCGATTAATTTGCTAGAGTGGCTCACAGAACTCAGGGAAACATTTTACTTACTAGATTACCCCTTAGTTATGAAAGAATATAACTCAGGAACAGCCATATGGAGGATATGCATAGGCCAACGTATGGGGAAAAGGTGCAGAGATTCTATGCCCTCTCTGAGAACACCACTCTCTCCACATCTCCACATGTTCACCAACATGGAAGCTCTGAACACTGTCCTTTTGGGTATTTATGGAGGCTTCATTACATAGACATGATTGATTAAATCATTGGTCATTAGTGCTTGAACTCAATCTCCAGTCCCTCTCTTCTTCCTGGAGGTGGAGGGTGGGACTGACAGTTCCAACCCTCTAATCATATGGTTGTTTCTCCTGGTAACCAGCCTCCATCCTTAGGTGTAGTCCAAAAGTCACTTCATTCACATAACAAAAGACTTTTGTCACTCTCCAAGGGTTTTAGGAGCTCTATGGCAGAAATAGGAACAAAGACCAAATACATACTTCTTACTACAAATCATAGCATCACAATTATGCTAAAGATAATAGGGGTCAAAACTACGGCAGAAGCATTAAGACTGCAGAGAAGGGAGAGATTTGAGAAGCAGGTCAGCAGGAAAATTGATAGGAATGAAAAATTGATCAAATATGAAGCTATAGAGAGCAGTGTTCAAAGATATTTAGCTAATTCTCTTATGGCAAACGCTCTGTGAATGGGTCAAGGTGACTTGATTGTTAGTACATGGACCAGTTGTTTTCACTTACTCAGTGGTCAAACACTACAATTTTAACCTTGGTAGGCATCTAAGAAAGATGATCCCGAGGTCAAGAAAAACTGTGCACATAGATTGGTACAGCCGCAGCATCTCTGTTAGGAAAATGAGAGAAAGTTCATACTCTATTATTTATGGGCAATGGCATCACCTTCTTAAAAGGCAGCCTAGGGCCTCCCTGGTGGCGCAGTGGTTGAGAGTCCGCCTGCCGATGCAGGGGATACGGGTTCGTGCCCCGGTCTGGGAGGATCCCATATGCCGCGGAGCGGCTGGGCCCGTGAGCCATGGCCGCTGAGCCTGCGCGTCCGGAGCCTGTGCTCCGCAACGGGAGAGGCCACAACAGTGAGAGGCCCGCATACCGCAAAAAGAAAAAAAAAAAAAAAAAAAAAGGCAGCCTATTGCAGAACCTGACACAGAGTTGGAGCTCAGTAGTGTTGTGGGATAATAGATGAAGAAATAATGAGGGAATGTAGGAAGGAACTGGAGGGAAAAAAGCCTAGATGCTAAATGTAATCAATGGTGGACAGAACTCAAGCACAAATATCTTCTTCCCATCTGAATTCATACAAATGATAGAGAACATTTTTAAAAGAATAAAAGAAAGAGTTCCATGGGCAGAAAGAAATGTGGGAGCTGTCTGAAAGACAAAAAACAGGTAAATCACATAGATAGAAGAAAAGTATAACCCAAAATATATGCTGGGGAGGGCTGTTCTGAAAATTTGAGGTGCTTCTGAGAGTACTCCAAAGTAAAGGACAATGGAAGCAAGTGGTAGAACAAAGTAGTGGAGAGATTGCTTGAGTCACTGTTGCCATCCCTTGCCTTCTTTAGTCAAGCATTAAGTATCAGAGGTCATTGACCTCAACCTGGGCAGTGAGAATACTTTTGCCTGGGAAGTAAGGCATCCATGAGGCTGGAGACACCTACAAGGAAATTCTAAACTCCCACATCCGGAAGAGAAATTACTGGTACACCCTGCCAGCACTTCTTGCTCATTCCTCAAAATCCCTGGAGACAAGCTACAGAAAACAGTAACAGCATCTACAGACAAGCTGGAAGAATTAATGCCATGAAAAGGGGGCACCCCATTCCACAAGCATAGGAACAGTCACCTTAGGAAACAGAATTTAAGAGCAGTTGAGAAGTTATTTGTTGAGAAATATAATTAAGACACTCAGAGCAGGGCTTCCCTGGTGGCGTAGTGGTTAAGAATTCACCTGCCAATGCAAGGGACACAGATTTGAGACCTGGTCCGGGAAGATCTCACATGCCATGGAGCAACTAAGCCCATGTTCTACAACTACTGAGCCTGCACTCTAGAGTCCATGAGCCACAACTACTGAAGTCCACATACCTAGAGCCCATGCTCCACAACGAGAGAAGCCACCGCAATGAGAAGGCTGCACACTGCAACAAAGAGTAGCACCTGCTCGCCACAAATGGAGAAAGCCTGCACACAGCAATGAAGACCCAATGCAGCCAAAAATAAATAAATAAGATAAATTTTAATAATAATAATAAAAGTACAATTAAAAAAAGATAATCAGAGCATATAAAGCATAGATGGAAAGAAAGAAGAAAGAAAGAAAGAAAGGAAGGAAGGAAGGAAGGAAAGAAAGAAAGAAAGAAAGAAAGAAAGAAAGAAAGAAAGAAAGAAAGAAAGAAAATGGACAGGAGGGAGGGAGGGAGGAAGGGAGAAAACTATGAAGAAAAAGATAGAGAATTTTGAAAAAGAGAAAGCTATCTGACTTATTTTAACAAGTTAACATGACAACCCAAATAAAAATAGTTCAAGAAAAGAAAATGAGAAGTTAATCTCATCTATGAACATAGAAGTAAAAATCTTACATAAAATTTATGCAAGTCAAATTAAACTACATAAAAAATGTTTTAGGGATTCCCTGGTGGCATGGTGGTTAAGAATCCACCTGCCAATGCAGGGGACATGGGTTCGAGCTCTGGTCCAGGAAGATACCACATGCCGCAGAGCAACTAAGCCCATGTGCAACAGCTACTGAGCCTGTGCTCTAGAGCCTGCGAGCCACAACTACTGAAACCTGCATGCCACAACTACTGAAATCTGTTCACCTAGGGCCTGTGCTCTGCAACAAGAGAATCCACTGCAATGAGAAGGCCATGCACCGCAATGAAGGGTAGACCCACTCGCCACAACTAAAAAAGCCCACACAGCAATGAAGACCCAACGCAGCCAAAAATGAATAAATAAATGAATATTTTTTTAATTTAAAAGAAAGTTTTAAACATCATGACTAAGTAGAGTTGGTAAGCAAACAAGAGCAAATGGCAAATATTCCCGCCTGCTGAAGCACCATTTACTGGGGACACTCACCATCACAGCTGTGCGCTCATAAACAATCACATTCTAGAGCAATGCTCAGAGACCTAATAGGGCAAAACATCAGACTCTAAAGAGGGACCCCCTACCCTTGGGTTGTGAGGCTGCATGATTAGAGAAGTACTGACTTCTTCCCTGAGCAATAAGAGTCAGTGACACAATGGCAATATGGCATGACAACTGAGCATTCATGGCTGGGGTGGGCCTTGCTTTTCCCCTGGTGTGGTTGGGGGCTGAAGTCCAAGCCTTGTAGTTGCAGCTAAACAACTCTAACTCAAGCTTAGAAAGGATGAGCCATATATACATTCACGGTGAGACCATGCTGGTATGACTGAAAGGTAGGTGTTCAAGCCTTGCAGCTGACAAGGATTGGTGCCTGAGTTGTTTCCATGGGGATTTACATTGGCCAGAACCTTTTCTGGGTATCCAGTTGCAGAGGGTCATCTTGAACACAGTAAAATAATTAACACTTACCTCTCAGAGGTTTTCTTCAGAAATTCAGGGATAGTTTGAAATTAGGACAACCAATCAATATAATTTATACCACCTTGACAGACTTAAATGATGACATCATAAGATTATTTCAATAGATACCAGAAAATTTAGACAAATTATCATTTATCAATCGTAAGTAAGAGTAAAAAGAGTAGATACTAAAAACCTAGAGCAAATATCACTCTTAAAAATGAAATTTTAGAAGCTTTCCTTTAGGGTCAGTGAAATGGCAAGTTGCCTACTATCAACTTACTGCACTGTCCAATCCAAAGCAGCAAGACAAGAAAAAAAAAAAAAGTGATCTGATGATCAGAAAAGAAAGATGTACAGTGATTTACACATGATTGTTTATATTTAAAATCCTGCAAAACCTGCAAATAAACTATTAGAATCAATAGGAGCTCAACATTTGTGCTGATATAGGATAACAATTAAACACATTAAAAATGGTTCCCACAGCAGAAATCAATTAGAAAATATGACTTATAAAAGATCCCAGTCACAATAGCAATAAAACCCATACAATACCTGGAAGTAAGCGCAATGGAAATGTGCAACTCTTTTATTTAAAAAATTATAAAATATTATTAAAGGACATAAAAATGAATAAATTGATAGTTAAGTTATACCCTTCAATTGACCCAATATCATGATGATGCTAATGCTCCCCAAATTACTGTATATGTTCCATTAAATATGTTCATGTACTATGACCCGATAATACTTCTAGGAACATAACCTATAAAAACTTTCTCAGAGACATGTGCAAGGAAATTTTTTGCAGCATTGCTTGTAATTGGGGAAAAAAATAGAAGGAATCCAAATGTCCACCAGTTGGGAAATGCATATTCATATGAAGAAGTGGTATACGTCAGTTAAAAAGAATGAAATAGATAAGTATACACTCTTCTCTGCAAAAAATAGAAGTGTCTGGCTGCAAATTAGGACATATATGATTGGTAACTGAAAGAACAGTGTCAGAATAATATAGAAGTTATATCCATTTGTATGCCATCTTCCTTAACAAGTTAATGTTGTGAAGCAATAAAGACCCCACTTTCTCACCATTAAAGAAAATACTTAGTAAGGTATGGAGATCTTAATGAAAAGGCTGCAAGTTCTTTCTAAGTGCCACTAGTGCACGCAGTAGGTGGTTTAGTGGCTTCAAAAAGTGCCATGCATTTCATAGCATTAAGCTATATTGTGGTACTGCTTGTGCTGATGAACAAGCTGCCAAGATATTTCTCTTCAGCCTTTAAAAAAAACCATTTTTTGATGATTAAAACTACACTAGGGATCAGATTTTAAACTTTGATGAAGCCAATATCTATTGGAGGTGATTGCCCTCAAATCATGCATCTAAAAGGAGGTCGTGTGAGTACTGGGCTGAAGGCTGCAAAAGCGTGACTAATTGTGAGACTGCTGAAAGTGTATGAAAAGCCTTCACCATGCTAATAATTTGATTGGGATTGTTACTGTTCATGTTAGTGCTCTGGTGTGTTAGTGTATATGTTTTTCTTTTTTTTTTCTTTTTAACATCTTTGTTGGAGTATACTTTCTTTACAATGCTGTATTAGTTGCTACTGTATAACAAAGTGTATCAGCTATACATATACATATATCCCCATATCTCCTCCCTCTTGTGTCTCCCTCCCACCCACCCTATCCCACCCTCTAGGTGGTCACAAAGCACCAAGCTGATCTCCCTGTGCTAGGCAGCTGATTACCACTAGCTATCTATTTTACATCTGGTAGTGTATATATGTCCATGCCACTCACTCACTTCATCCCAGCTAACCCTTCCCCCTCCCTGTGTCCTCAAGTCCATTCTTTATGTCTGTGTCTTTATTCCTGTCCTGCCCCTAGGTTCTTCAGAACCATTTTTTTCTTTTCTTTTTTTTAGATTCCATGTATATATGTTAGCATATGGTATTTGTTTTCCCCTTTCTGACTTATTTCACTCTGTATGACAGAATCAAGGTCCATCCACCTCACTACAAATAACTCAATTTCGTTTCTTTTTATGGCTGAGCAATATTCCATTGTATATATGTGCCACATCTTCTTTAACCATTCAACTGTCGATGGACACTTAGGTTGCTTCCATGTCCTGGCTACTGCAAAGAGAGCTGAAATGACCATTGTAGTACATGACTCTTTTTGAATTACGGTTTTCTCTGGGTATATGCTCAGTAGTGGGATTTCTGGGTCATATGATACTTCTATTTTTAGTTTTTTAAGGAACCTCCATACTGTTCTCCATAGTGGCTGTATCAACTTACATTCCCACCAACAGTGCAAGAGTGTTCCCTTTTCTCCACACCCTCTCCAACATTTATTGTTTGTAGATTTTTTGATGATGCCCATTCTGACCAGTGTGAGGTGATACCTCATTGTAGTTTTGATTTCCATTCCTCTAATGATTAGTGATGTTGAGCCTCCTTTCATGTGTTTGCTGGCAATCTGTATGTCTTCTTTGGAGAAATGTCTATTTAGGTCTTCTGCCCATGTTTGGATTGGGTTGTTTGTTTTTTTGATATTGAGCTGTGTGAGCGGCTTGTAAATTTTGGAGATTAATCCTTCGTCAGTTGCTTCATTTGCAAATATTTTCTCCATTCTGAGGGTTATCTTTTTGTCTTGTTTATGGTTTCCTTTGCTGGGCAAAAGCTTTTAAGTTTCCTTAGGTCCCATTTGTTTATTTTTGTTTTTATTTCCATTTCTCTAGGAGGTGGGTCAAAAAGGATCTTGCTGTGATTTACGTCATAGAGTGTACTGCTTATGTTTTCCTCTAAGAGTTTTATAGGGTCTAGACTTACATTTAGGTCTTTAATCCATTTTGGGTTTATTTTTGTGTATGGTGTTAGGGAGTGTTCTAATTTCATTCTTTTACATGTAGCTGTCCAGTTTTCCCAGCAGCACTTTTGAAGAGGCTGTCTTTTCTCCATTGTATATTCTTGCCTCCTTTGTCATATCTTAGATGACCATAGGTGCGTGAATTTATCTCTGGGCTTTCTATCCTGTATCATTGATCTATATTTCTGTTTTTGTGACAGTACCATACTGTCTTGATTACTGTAGCTTTGTAGTATAGTCTGAGGTCAGGGAGCCTGATTCCTCCAGCTCCATTTTTCTTTCTCAAGATTGCTTTGGCTATTCAGGGTCTTTTGTGTTTCCATACAAATAGTGAATTTTTTTCTTCTAGTTCTGTGGAAAATGCCATTGGTAGTTTGATAGGGATTGCACTGAATCTGCAGATTGCTTTGGGTAGCATCGTCATTTTCACAATGTTGATTCTTCCAATCCAAGAACAGGGTATATCTCTCCATCTGTTTGTATCACCTTTGATTTCTTTCAACAGTGTCTTATAGTTTTCTGCATACAGGTCTTTTGTCTCCTTAGGTAGGTTTATTCCTAGGTATTTAATTCTTTTTGTTGCAATGGTAAATGGGAGTGTTTCCTTAATTTCTCTTTCAGATTTTTCATCATTAGTGTATAGGCATGCAAGAGATTTTTGTGCATTATTTTTGTATCCTGCTACGTTACCAAATTCATTGATTCGATCTAGTAGTTTTCTGGTAGCATCTTTAGTATTCTCTATGTATAGTATCATGTCATCTGCAAACAATGACAGCTTTACTTCTTCTTTTCTAATTTGGATTCCTTTTATTTCTTTTTCTTCTCTGATTGCTGTGGCTAAAACTTCCAACACCATGTTGAATAACAGTGGTGAGAGTGGGCAACCTTTTCTTGTTCCTGATCTTAGTGGAAATGGTTTCAGTTATTCACCACTGAGGAAGATGTTGGCTATGGGTTTGTCATATATGGCCTTTATTATGTTGAGGTAAGTTCCCTCTATGCATACTTCTGGAGGGTTTTTATCATAAATGGGTTTTGAATTTTGTCAAAAGCTTTCTCTGCATCTATTGAGATGATCATATGGTTTTTCTCCTTCAGTGTGTTAATATGGTTTATCACATTGATTGATTTGCATATATTGAAGAATGCTTGCATTCCTGGGATAAACCCCACTTGATCATGGTGTATGATCCTTTTAATGTGCAGTTGGATTCTGTTTGCTAGTATTTTGTTGAGGATTTTTGTAGCTATGTTCATCAGTGATATTGACCTGTAGTTTTCTTTCTTTGTGACATCTTTGTCTGGTTTTCGTAGCAGGGTGATGGTGGCCTCATAGAATGAGTTTGGGAGTGTTCCTCCCCTGGCTATATTTTGGAAGAGTTTCGGAAGGATAGGTGTTAGCTCTTCTGTAAATGTTTGATAGAATTTGCCTGTGAAGCCATCTGGTCCTGGGCTTTTGTTTGTTGGAAGATTTTTAATCACAGTCTCAATTTCAGTGCTTGTGATTGGTCAGTTTATATTTTATTTCTTTCTGGTTCAGTCTCGGAAGGTTGTGCTTTTCTAAGGATTGGTCCATTTCTTCCAGGTTGTCCATTTGATTGGCATATAGTTGCTTGTAGTAATCTCTCATGATCATTTGTATTTCTGTGGTGTCAGTGTTACTTCTCCTTTTTCATTTCTAATTCTGTTGATTTGAGTCTTCTCCCTTTTTTCTTGATGAATCTGGCTAATGGTTTATCAATTTTTTTATCTTCTTAAAGACTTAGTTTTTAGTTTTATTGACCTTTGCTATTGTTTCCTTCATTTCTTTTTTCATTTATTTCTGATCTGATCTTTATGATTTCTTTCCTTCTACTAATTTTGGGGTGTTTTTTGTTGTTGTTCTTCATTCTCTAATTGCTTTAGGTGTAAGGTTAGGTTGTTTATTTGAGATGTTTCTTGTTTCTTGAGGTAGGATTGTATTGCTATAAACTTCCCTCTTAGAACTTCTTTTGCTGCATTCCATAGGTTTTGTGTCATCGTGTTTTCATTGTCATTTGTTTAACGATATTTTTTTATTTCTCTTTGATTTCTCTCATGATCTCTTGGTTATTTAGTAGTGTGTAGTTTAACTTCCATGTATTTGTATTTTTTACAGATTTTTTTTCCTGTAATTGATACCTAGTCTCTTAGGGTTGGGGTCAGAAAAGATGCTTGATACGACTTCAGTTTTCTTAAATTTACCAAGGCTTGGGCTTCCCTGGTGGTGCAGTTGTTGAGAATTTGCCTGCCAGTGCAGGGGACATGGGTTCGAGCCCTGGTCTGGGAAGATCCCACATGCCACGGAGCAACTAGGCCCGTGAGCCACAGTTAGTGAGCCTGCACGTCTGGAGCTTGTGTTCCACAAGAGAGGCTGCGAAAGTCAGAGGCCTGTGCACTGCGATGAAGAGTGGTCCCTGCTTGCCACAACTAGGGGAAGCCCTCGCACAGAAATGAAGACCTAACACAGCAAAAATGAATGAATTAATTAATTAACTCCTACCCCCAACATCTTCTTTAAAAAAAAAAAAATTTACCAAGGCTTGATTTGTGACCCTAGATATGATCTATCCTGGGGAATGTTCCCTGAGCACTTGAGAAGATAGTGTATTCTGTTGTTATTGGATGGAATGTCTTATAAATATCAATTAAGTTCCTCTTGTTTAATGTATCATTTAAAGCTTGTGTTTCCTTATTCATTTTTATTTTGGATGATATGTCCATTGGTGAAAGTGGGGTGTTAAATAAAGTCCACTACTATGATTGTGTTACTGTCAATTTCCCCTTTTATGGTTGTTAGCATTTGCTTATGTATTGAGGTGCTCCTATGTTGGGTGCATAAATATTTACAATTTTTATATCTTCTTCTTGGATTGACCCCTTGATCATTATGTAGTGTCCTTCTTTGTCTCTTGTAATAGTCTTTATTTTAAAGTCTATTTTGTCTGATATGAGAATAGCTACTCCAGCTTTCTTTTGATTTCCATATGCATGGAATATCTTTTTCCATCCTCTTACTTTCAGTCTGTTTGTGTTGCTAGGTCTGAAGTGGATCTCTTGTAGATAGCATGTATATGGGTCTTTTTTTTTTTTGTATGCCTTCAACCAGTCTATGTCTTTTGGTTGGAGCATTTAAGCCATTTACATTCAGGTAGTTATTGATATGTATGTTCTTATTACCATTTTCTTAATTATTTTGGGTTTGTTGTTGTAGGTCTTTTCCTTCTCTTGTGTTTGCTCCCTAGACAAGTTCCTTTAGCAATTGTTGTAAAGGTGGCTTGGTGGTCCTGAATTCTCTTAGCTTTTGCTTGTCTGTAAAGGTTATAATTTCTCTGTCAAATCTGAATGAGATCCTTGCTGGGTAGAGTAATCTTGGTTGTAGGTTTTTGCTTTTCATCACTTTAAATATGTCCTGCCACCCCCTTCTGGCTTGCAGAGTTTCTGCTGAAAGATCAGCTGTTAACCTTATGAGGATTCCCTTGTATGTTATTTGTTGTTTTTCCCTTGCTGCTTCTAATATTTTTTTTTGTATTTAATTTTTGACAGTTTTATTAATATGTGTCTTAGCATGTTTCTCCTTGGATTTATCCAGTATGAGGCTCTCCACTTCCTGGACTTGATTGACTATTTCCTTTCCCATATTAGGGTAGTTTTCAACTATAATCTCTTCAAATATTTTCTCAGTCCCTTTCTTTTTCTCTTCTTCTTCTGGGACCCCTATAATTCGAATGCTGGTGCATTTAATGTTGGCCCAGAGGTCTCTGAGACTGTCCTCAAATCTTTTCATTCTTTTTTTTTTTTTATTCTGCTGTGCAGTAGTTATTTCCACTATTTTATCTTCCAGGTCACTTATCTGCTCTTCTGCCTCAGTTATTCTTCTACTGATTCCTTCTAGAGAATTTTTAATTTCATTTATTGTGTTATTCATCATTGTTTGTTGTTCTTTAGTTCTTCTAGGTCCTTGTTAAACATTTCTTGTATTTTTTCCATTTTATTTCCAAAGTTTTGGATCATCTTTACTATCATTACTCTGAATTATTTTTCAGGTAGACTGCCTATTTCCTCTTCATTTATTGGTCTGGTGGGTTTTTACCTTGCTCCTTCATCAGCTATGTGTCTCTCTGTCTTCTCATTTTCCTTAACTTACTGTGTTTAGGGTTTCCTTTTGCAGGCTGCAGGCTCGTTGTTCCCGTTGCTTTTGGTGTCTTCCCCCAGTGGCTAAGGTTGGTTCAGTGAGTTGTATAGGCTTCCTGGTGGAGCGGGCTGGTGTCTGTGTTCTGGTGGATGAGGCTGGATCTTGTCTTTCTAGTGGGCAGGTCCACGTCTGATGGTGTGTTTTGGGGTGCCTGTGACCTTATTATGATTTCAGGGAGCCTCTCTGTTGATGAGTGGGGTTGTGTTCCTGTCTTGTTAGTTGTTTGGCATAGTGTGTCCAGCACTGTAGCTTGTTGGTCATTGAGTGGATCTGGGTCTTAGCATTGAGATGGAGATCTCGGGGAGAGCTTGTGCTGTTATATATTTCATGGAGCCGGGAGGTCTCTCGTGGACCAGTGTCCTGAACTCAGCTCTCTCACATCAGAGGCACAGGCCTCACACCCGGCTGTAGCAAAAGACCCTGTCAGCCACATGGCTCAGAAGAAAAGGGAGAAAGAAGAAAGAAGGAAAAAATAAGAAGAAGATAAAATAAAGTTATTAAAATAAAAAAATTATTAAAAATAAAAAATATTAAAGTAATAAAAAAGAGAAAAAATGAAAAAAAGAAAAGAAATAAGAGAGTAACCAAACCAAAAAAACAAATCCACCAATGATAACAAGAACTAAAAAATATACTAAAAAAAAAACCCCTATAACAAATGGTAAAAGCAAAGCTTTACAGACAAAATCACACAAAGAAGCATACACATACACACCCACAAAAAGAGAAAAATGAAAAAATATATATATATCTATATATAAGAAAAAAAGAGAGCAACCAAATCAATAAACAAATCTACTAATGAAAATAAACTCTAAATACTAAACTAAGATAAGCATAAGACCAGAAACAACTTAGATGCAGAAAAAAAGAAAAAAACCAAGTTTACAGTTGCTCCCAATGTCCACCGCCTCAATCTTGGTATGATTTGTTGTCTATTCAGGTATTCCACAGATACAGGGTACATCAAGTTGACTGTGGAGATTTAAGCTGCTGCTCCTGAGGCTGCTGGGAGAAATTTCCCTTTCTCTTCTTTGTTCGCACAGCTCCTTGGGTTCAGCTTTGGATTTGGCCCTGCCTCTGCCTGTAGGTTGCCTGAGGGCGTCTGTTCTTCGCTCAGACAGGTCGGGGTTAAAGTAGCAGCTGATTCAGGGGCTCTGGCTCACTCAGGCCGGGGCGGGGGGGGGGGGGAGGGAGGGGTACGGATGTGGGGCAAGCCTGCGGTGGCAGAGGCCGGTGTGATGTTGCAATAGCCTGAGGCGCACCATGTGTTCTCCTGGGGAAGTTGTCCCTGGATCACCACACAGGCTTCTTGGTGGCTGCAGCAGTAGCCTTAGAGTTTCACGCCAGTCTCTGGTGTCTGCGCTGACAGCCACAGCTCGCGTCCGTCTCTGGAGCCCGTTTAGGCGGTGTTCTGAATCCCCTCTCCCCGTGCACCACGAAACAATTGTCTCTTGCCTCTTAGGCAGTTCCAGACTTTTTCCTGGACTCCCTCCCAGTTAGCTGTGGTGCACTAGCCCCCTCAGGCTTTGTTCACGCAGCCAACCCCAGTCCTCTCCCTGGGATCTGACCTCCAAAGCCCAAGCCTCAGCTCCCAGCCCAACTCCGTCCCAGAGGGTAGCAGACAAGCCTCTCAGGCTGGTGAATGCTGGTTGACACCGATCCTCTGTGCGGGAATCTCTCTGCTTTGCCTTCTGCACCCCCGTTGCTGCACTCTCCTCCGCGCCTCCAAAGCTTCCCCTCCGCCACCCCCCAATCTCCGCCAGTGAAGGGGCTTCATAGTGTGTGGAAACCTTTCCTCCTTCACAGCCCCCTCCCAGAGGTGCAGGTCCCATCCCTATTCTTTTGTCTCTGTTTTTTCTTTTTTCTTTTGCCCTACCCAGGCACTTGCGGAGGTTCTTGCCTTTTGGGAAGTCTGAGGTCTTCTGCCAGCGTTCAGTAGGTGTTCTGTAGGAGTTGTTCCACATGTAGATGTATTTGTGGGGAAAAGGTGATCTCCACGTCTTACTCCTCTGCCATCTTGAAGGTCTCCCATGCATGGGTTTTGAGTCGTCTGTCCTTAATTATCTATGGTTTAGTTATCCCACAAGCCCTGCTATTTTTAGTGCACAATTATGCTGAGCATGAGGGTTTTCAGAAATGCACATATCACATTATAGCAAAAAAAAAGCCTGTATTTCAAAAGGGCTGACTCTTAAGACAAAGTTGAATAAAAAAGGCAAGTTATAAAAGCTACTTAAATGTTATCTATTACTCAGCTTTTAGAATTCAAGATAATATTATATAATGTATATAAATATCTACATGTCTATTGTGTTTATAAAGTATTTTTTAATAAATCATTTATGCTAAAAACCCACAACTCCAGTCTAATAAGGAGGGAAACATCAGATAACCTCAAATTGAGGGACTTCCTACAAAATACCTGACCAGTACTCTTCAGAACTGTCAAGGTTGTGAAACACAAGGAAAGACCCAGAAATTGTCACAGACCAGTGAGGCTCAGGACACATGATGACTAAAGGTAACGTCATGTCATGGCTGGAATCCTTAAACAGAAAAAGGACATTAGTATAAAAACCAGGGAAATCTGAATGAAAACTGGAGTTCAATTTATAGTAATGGACCAATGCTGATTTTCTTAGTTTGGACAAATGTACCTGTAATGCAAGATGTTAAAATTAGAGGAAATTGGGTAAAGGGCATAAAGGAATTAATTCTCTGCCTTATTTTTGCAACTTATTTATAAATATAAAATTATTTCAAAATTAAAAGTCTATTTTAAAAATTTTGACTCATTGAAAAAATATGTAAGAAAGACAGCATAATTTCATTACTGTGCTTGCATCTGGGACAGAGGGTAAAGTTTTCTTTAAATTATTTGAGTTTTAGTTTTAAAAATTCTGATGCAAATTTCCAGCTCTTGGTAGGGTCATTTCTCAAAATAAAAAATATAATTTAGAAAAAAAACCGGAATATTTTTAAGTTAAAAATAACCAGTAGAAGAATGTATATACATACAACTTCCAAAAAACTCAAGAGAGAAAATGCAAGTGTTGAGGTATAAGGATGCTTATAAATTCTACTCTCCTTTCCAACTGAGTTTTGAACCAATTGATAGAAATTAAGAAGGCAGACAGAGTTCAAAACATTGACTTTAAAACTGAAGGGGCTGGGGGACTTGGTTGGTGAAGATGACTTAATACCAATCCCCAGATATAAAGAGCTTTACTCACCCAGTCCCAGGTGGTGCTAGACCAGACAGATTACTCCTTATGGGTGAAGAGTATTTACTGTCAAAGTCGCCAAATAGCTGAGAGTAGACCCAAACAAGTGCTACTTGCAGACAGGTAGGTCCCAACACACACACACACACACACACACACACACACACACACACACACACATATGGAGGGAAGAGAAAAGGACTGACATACATATGCTCAGTTCCTTATCCCAAAGTCAATAATAGGACAAGTCGCTCCTTTCAGAGTAAATGACAGATATACTGCTGGTAAATTGGTTATCTGGAACAAAAAGCCCTGATTTGTAGTGTTTGCTGGTTCTATGCTTTAAATACTCCCACTAGGGCTGATTTCAAACTACCAATGTGATGTCACTGAATGCAGAGTTGGGAAGAAGTGTACCAAGCCTGTGTTAGCCAGCTGCAGGACATGACTGACTTCTCCCCTGGAGATGAATGAGGATAAGGGAAGTGAGGTCAGGGACATTCCTCTAATGCTGCTTCCATCCGGTGGAAGGAAACATCAGGAATGGGGAGCAAATATTTCATTCAAAAATACCTCAATCTTTTGTTCTTTTAATCTAAAGTGGCTCAATTAATATACTTTTGACCAACCAGAGATGTAACTATCCCCAGTGCTACTTTATAAATTCTCCTATGACTGCTGGCGGAATAATAGTCAGAATAATAGAATAATTAAATTAACTCTGAGGCCATGCTACAACCAAGTCTAAAATTAACTCCCTACTGTTTCCAGTTCAAATTATTTCTAGTCATATAATCCAAATATGGTTCCGTCAAAAGTTCTGCAGTGAAATTCAATGACAGCATTAATGTGTTTCAGTAATAATTGCCCACAACATATAATGTCCCAAATCTAAATACAAAACTCTTCATCATTAAATTTCCAGGGAGAGATTGAAGTCCAAAAATTACATTCCCTCGTAAGTAAAGTCCAAAGTCAAATTTTTCACCTTGTGAGTTAAAAATCCAAAGAAATTAGACTTTAAATTCATTCTCCCCAACTTCTAATTTTGTTTTGTCTCAGCCAGCGTCACACTGCAGAGTCACATTCCCTCAGCATCTGCAGCCTGGGCTTCTTCCACCAAGAGAAGCATGGCTCCTACAAGCCCTGCAAAGTTGAATGAGCTCTTTCTTTAAACAGTTCAAAGAGTTCAACAGAGCACACAAGATTACCACAGCATTGACTTCCACCTACAAAATGTAGAAAACAAGCTACTACCACAGCTACTAAATCAGATATCCCAGGCAAAATTATTTTCTCCAAACCCAGGACTCAGTGTTGCCAAAGGCAATAATAGAAACTCTGTAATGGTTGAGAGAATGAAAATAGTTGAAGAAAATTTTGGTTTGGTTTCACAAGACACCAGTGAACTGACATCGATTGTCCTGAGTCAATATATAAACTCATTTGGGAGCAATCCCTTGAGAGATTAATCTGAAGTCCATGGATTTACCCCTGCTGGGAAAGAATTCTACTTCTGTTCACTCTGAGAGCAGCACTGGGGACATTGGAAACCTTTTGAACAGTTTAGTAATCTAGGATGTTGGCAATGCCCATCACCATGTCTCAATTGATACATCTTCCTTTTTCTTTCTGTGTAATCAAATAATCTTGATTCCCATCCATCCCTTTGAGCCTTATGTTTTTGACATCTCCTGTTTCTGACACCCCCTGGGAGCTCCCACCTAATGGCACAGCCTCAGAAGTACATTCAGGGCAGGAATGTTTGGTTCTGGGCCCCAGAAGCTGCTGTCATGGCCTCTTCCTGAAGAACTGTTCAGGCTGGTAAAGTACAATTGGGAAAGGTCTCTCTCCTGTCCTCCCTTTTGTTTCATCTTGGTTATCACCCTAAGCAGATCTCTGAACTGAAATGGTTGTTGATGCTTCTGAATCTCAGCCCGTGGGGCCAAATACACTACTTAAGAAATCACGTCGGGAGTTCCCTGGTGGCTCAGTGGTTAAGAATCTGCCTGCCAATGCAGGGGACACGGGTTCTATCCCTGGTCCAGGAAGATCCCACATGCCGTGGAGCAACTAAGCCCATGTGCCACAATTACTGAGCCTGTGCTCTACAGCCAGTGAGCCACGACTACTGAGCCAGCGAGCCACAACTACTGGGCCCGCATGCCACAACTACTGAAGCTCACGTGCCTAGAGCCTGTGCTCTGCAACAAGAGAAGCCACTGCAATGAGAAGCCCACGCACCACAACGAAGAGTAGCCCCCACTCGCCGCAACTAGAGAAAGCCCGCACGCAGCAGGAAAGACCCAACACAGCCAAAACTAAATAAATTAAAAAAACAAAAAAAATCACTGCATGAGCTTTCAATGCTCCAGGCCATCGCTGAACAGCATTCTTTCTGCCACATCATTTTCTTATGTAATTAACAAAGCCAGAGCCAACTTTGGAGGAGATGATGTGACTTAGGTAAAAAATAAATAATAAAATATGCTTGCTATTCAAATGTAGCTTCAATATAGTACCCCTTAGTACCCCTTTTCAACTAGACTGCCACTCCTAAGCCCCTTGAATACAGAAATTCCAGCACCACCACCACTGGTCTTTAGTACACTCTGTTCAGCTACAGATCTTGCTTTGGGACAAGAACTAATTCAGGTGTGACTGATAAGTGAGGGAATGATACCAGTGTAATATAGATGTTGCATCATTGTTTTTTTCTCAGCCAGTTACTATTTTCCACCACCAAGTAACAGCAGCTATCACAAAGTATACCAAAACAAGGGAATACAGCAAACTGGAGGAATGCAGAAACAAATATTCTTCCTCGGTCCACCTGGGCATGTGCTCTGTCTTAGAAGTACCTTCTGTGCTGTCTCTCATCTTGGTGCATTTTGCCTTTATCTCCACTACTCAACATTTACTTATACACCTTTCTATCAAGTTAGATTTATCTGGGTTTTTTTAAGGTAAAGTCCACTATTTGGTTATTGTAACTTGATATATGAATGATAATAGTTTTATTGGAATAGTCACTGTTTTTGACATTGAGCCAATTACATTATTGCATAAGTTTTTGATGTTATGCCCTAAACCATATTTCCCCCCATAATCCCTATTACTTTTTAGGATATAATTCTAAAGAACAAATTTTCTCCATGATATATTGTAATACAGCATAAATGTCAACATTGAGAAATATTCACAGAGAGACTGAATATCATATGAGATAATTTATATGGGATTTTCTATTTTTAAGATTGGGCCAAATACTTAAACCAAATTCTGACAATGTAGAAAGTCTATACAGGGGGGAAAAAAAAGTTTGGGCTCCTGGAAATCAACAACAAACAGCTGTTCACCTGAAACCTGCTAATTTAAGTCTCTTGATGGTAGAAAATTATGAAGAAACTGTGTAGGGGTCTTCAGTAAAGACTTTTCCAGTAGCAGGTAGCATGAATCTGAAAGGATTTACTGAAAGCACTTTTATCAGGAACAAGAACAAGGAATCCAGGAAATTATCTCTCTCCACCTTTCAACTCTGCTCAAACTGAAGGAGAATCTCTCACTCTTAATTCAAAAGTATGAATAGAGGAATAATCCACCTAGTCCAGTCTGGGTCAGGAGATCACCATTGGTCCAAATCAAGTATAGTCAGTGATTTAAGAGCACATAATGGAAACACAGTTGCCAAAACCCACTCTTGGATGTGGAGTGGAGGCTTAGTTATGGGAAGAAAGGGGCTGGGACCAAAGCCAGAATACATCCACTATGTAGGGAATCAGAAGACCTGCATTTCATTTCCACTCTGAGCTAGACTATTACTTTTGCAGCCATTCCTTTCCTCTCTAGGTCCTCAAACTCTGTGTCATAAGGGCTTTGGTCTAAAGCATCACTTTTCATATTGTGTTACTTGGAAAGAAGGTCTCTGGGAAAGAATTAGGGATTTCACCCACAGCTAACACCTTCCAAAAAATAGTGAAGATTTAAACGGCTTAGAAAGATATACATTGCTTCTACCAGTTTTTGTTTGTTGTTGTTGGTTTTTTTTGAGGGGGGGGGTGTTGCCATAAAGTATTATTTGGTCTCAAGTTTTCAAAAAAATGTATGAAAACCATGATTCCATGTGGTCTCTAAGGTACCTCTAAGCTCAAAAACTTCCTCAGTTCTGATGCCCAGTGATTACTGCTTCAATAGGCTGCCTACTAACAAACACTCCCATCAGGTGATGCTGCATTGAAGAGGGAGGCGGAAATTCCCCGGCGGTCCAGTGGTTAGGACTCTGCGCTTTCACTGCTAAGGGCGTGGGTTCAATCCCTGGTAGGGGAATTAAGATCCCACAAGCCGTAGGGGCGTGGGGGGAGGGAGAGCAGTCCCAACAGAGCTTAGGCAAGGTTCCAAAACGTGCAGAAAAGAAATACTGAAGAGCCGGACACATGGGGAGAGAGAGGTTTAATCTCCGAGGTTTGCCCTTCAGGACCTGAACACTGAGAGGAGCTGAAAGAACCTTAGAGCTACACCCAGGGCTTGGTGAACACTTTGCCATGCACCTCAGCCATTGGTGCCCTCCAAGGTCAGGACATTAGGACCGAAAGTCTCACCATGATAGACACTGTTAATCTCAACTGGTGACAGCAGTCCCACAAGTTCACATCTCCAACATCTCCCACCAAAGACTGATTCTTATCAAAGTCACCGCCAAAGGAATCCTGCTCCTGCCCCTGGAAATGCTTGCCTTTGTCCCCATAGCGAATCCCTTCCTTCTCCAGACTCCTCCTCACTGTGGGATTCCCATCGTCCTAGAGCTCTGCAATCCCTGGGGCAGACTCCCAGCCCACATAGAGGTGCTTTGGACCAGGAGAGCTCTATGGGATCTTGAAAAATGTATCAGAACCACTCACAAACCCCCTACACACTTCAATCTTTTCTTTAAAGAGGAGGACCTCATTTTCTTGCTCCAGGTTATTATATGCCTAGAGACTATTTCATGGGTGAGGTTAGCATAGAATCTATCATATACTGTGTTCCAGGCCTTGATGGGCTCCACCTCCAGTGCAGCAAAGGAATCATGTGACTCAATGGGGAACACAAAGGCTACCCTTCTCCTGTCTGTTGGAGAGAAAAGGAGATAGAGGAAAGAAGTTAGACAACCTGGAACACAAAGATCTCTTCTCTCACTTCTCCATAAAATTAGGAGACCACATACCTCACTCTCTCCCTTAACCCTCCTCCATGCTAAGAGTTCCCTGGACCAGCTTTGAGCAACCTCAGTTCCCTCAGGCTAGACCACAGGCACAGCCTTCGCCAAACTCTACCTTCCTGAGCAAAGAACACTGAGGGTTGATGAGCACCAGGAAACATGGCAACAGCTTCACCATGTCTGCTCACCGTGCCGGCTGAGTACAATCAGGTCTTGAGGACACCTCCATGAAGAGGATGTGGGAGGCTGATGTCCAGGGCCTCGATGACTCAGATGCCACCTCTCAAGACCTACTCCTTTCTGGGCTTATATCCACAGCATGGGGGGCGGAGGGGGGCATCAATGTTGGTGTGTGAATGATTTCCCAGACTCGCTCCCTTGGGACCAGGAGTCAGGGCTCCAGGGCTAAAGGTAGCAGAATCATTCCAAAAAAGGGACATCGATTAGGGTTGCATTGTGCTGGAGTTCCAACTCTGAGAAAATTATCGGAAACCTGGGTAATTAGGGGAAGCCAGTTGTGTCTTCCCAGGCTCGGCTACACTCTGCCCATGTGGCCCCTCTTGGAGGCCTAGGGAGGGAAAAACTGAGCCAAAAGGAATAAAGTCTTCACTTCCATTTTATGGAATAGACATGTCTCCCTTCACCAAGGGCTGTGACAGGGGCAACCTGGATATAGACCCTGCAGAGGTGTGGAAGGGAACGATTACTAGTGCAAAGAATGTTTCAAAACTGCATTATAGGGCCAAGATTCAAAGTTTTATCAGAAAAGGAAGGAAAATCATCCCCAACAGGGAAGTCTATGTGGGTTACATATTAGAGATTCCTGTGACTGCAGAGCTCCTGTTCCAAGAGGTACAGATTCAAAGTCAAGGGAGGCAAAATGTATTGGGATGGGACAAAAGGATGTCTCTGCCTCCATATTATGGCCTGAGTTCCCATCCTGCTCCCCATTTCTCCACTCCTAGGTCTCCAGGGAACAACCTGAACAGAGAGCCCATGCTTCAGGGGGAAACACATTTGAACAACAGAGCTAGAAAGAACTTTAGAGGTTATCCAGCCCCGACACCTCAGAGATATTGGGTGACTTGTTTGAAACCACACAGCCTGGTGTTCCTCACTGGTCCAGTGCTATTGCCCTTCCCCTGTCCTACTGGGAAGACCTGGAAGGGCAGAAACCCTGTCCATATTCAGGCCAAGAGCCAGGAACGGTGATGATGGGACCTCCTTGGGAATGTTCACTGATGAATAGCAGACTTGAAAGTACCCTTGTTGTGCAACCACCTTGCCCAAAGCTCTTCCTTTATAATTGAGGACCCTAAGGTCCCAACAGCTCTTACATCCTTCTCATGAGCTCTGTGGATTCAGCTTGTTTCATCTGTTCTTTGTTGTCCTAAATCATAAATAAAACCCAGAAAAGAGTCAGCGTTGTCTTAAAGCAAAAGACAAGGTTTATTGTTTGCAAGGTTTGCAAACTGGGGATATGCGCCCAACGTACGTCCCTGGAGGGTGAAAGAGGTGAGGGATTTTCAGAAGCAAAACCTGCAGATGTCACAGTTGGGGGACTTGCAAAGGGGACTGGATGGCCCTTGCAGCCTGACTGCAAGTGCTCAGTCTGACTGCAAGTCTTCTGTGACTGGCTGTCACTGGAGTTTCTCATTGGGGGCTTTTCCAGGTAGGACCCTTAGCGGAATCAGAAGTCCTTATAGTTGTTTGTCTGTGGTTTTTCTAAGAACACAAAGTATGTGATTGAACCCCAGATCTGTCATGACTGCCTGGCTCCGTTTTACTTTGGGTCCCTGTTAGCCACACTGGGTCCATTTCTATGTTCCTTCCACAGGGGATTCCTCTTATTTTTACTTTTCCTTAGGGGATTATTTTATTTTTACATCTTCAAAGACCTACTCAGTCTCTTGGGCTTCTCACTTGATTTGCTACAGAATCAATGTCTCTCAACAGTTCTACTCCATTTATTTGCTATTCCCCCTCCATGTAAATTTACAGACTTTTTGCTTTAGATTTTGTTTTTGTTTGCTACCATAAACAGTAACAAAACAGATGTAAGGATATAAAAATAACTAGCATGAGACGTTGGATGAAATCTGATAAAGCACTCATAGAAAAAGTTATCTAGATTCTTTCCAGGTTCTTCCTTTGCAGGCGTTGTTCTTTATAGTTTTATGAGTTAGTCTGCACTCACCAATAAAGTCACTTCATCTCTGGCTACAGGACTCAAGAATCATCTTACCTCCCTTCACAAGGACAGGACTATGTACCTGTGGGCCAGCTACTACAGTTTCCAGGAGATTCTTAGACTGCAATGTTAAATATAAGGTACACACACACACACACACACACACACACAGAGATTTAGTGTTAAGTCTGTTCAGCATGAAGTTCAGGGCAACACTGTTGGTAATTTCTACTGAAGGCCACAGTGGTAAATTTTGTAAACTAGTTTGGTTCACTCAAGACCCACATCCTAGCTTATCTTCCTAACCTATCCTACTTGGAAAGTTAAAAGCTACATTTCCCAGATCATTCGCTGCTAAAGTTCCCCATGTGACATAAGCTTCGCCAAGCAGTAACACTCACAATTTGGATGCACAAAGACTTTCCAAGGGAATCAACTTGCAAATCCTCAACTTCCATGTGAGTCATTCCTGGAACTGAGCCCTCTGAGCACACATTTGTTCTTGAGGCATCTCATAGGTTGTCCTTTCCTACCTCCTGTTTCACATTTACAAATGAAAAGCACAGACTGATTGACTTTTAAGGTATACGTCTTTCTCCTTCTTCACATGTATGCACAAAGTTTAGTCATGATGTCTAATAAAGTTAATGGAATGATTTCTGATATTAATACATGGCTCTAACTTACCTCCAAAAGCCAAACCCCAGAATTTGATACGTGTTCACACATATTTGCAGAAGAAATACCATGCCTTTTACGGCATTGTTTCATAAAATTTTAGCTTCACACTACATTAGATTATTACAAATTAAGTAACGAGAATGAGCACAATTGATATGTTATCTGATTTTTATAATTTATTATATATAATTTTTATAAAAATGGATAATCATATTCACTCTACATCATTTTAATCTGAACCTTACTGATTTGAGTAATCTATATCACAAGATTCTTTCCATAATTTATTTATTATGTTTTTATAATAGTCTTAGGAAGTATAAATCTAAGTAGTTAGATGTATTCCATGAAAATATATAATTACTCATAAACAAAAGGTACATTGTATTGACATATAAAATTATAATTTTGTTGTATATTTATTTGGTTGTATGTTCTAATGGAAAATCTTGTGATGCAAATTTTCCAATATCTGAATAAATTAATATTATTTAAACTCTGAAGTAAAATTTCACCCTTTGATATTAAAAAATTTTAATTGGATGTTGTGATGGGTTGAATTGTGTCCCTCTAAAAGATAAATATTGAATTCCTAACACCTCAGTATCTCAGAATGTGATTTTATTGGGAAATAGGGTTGTTGCAGATGTAATTAGTTACATTAGGATGGGATCATACTGAAGTAGAATGAGCCCCCATTCAATACGACTGGTGTCCTCATAGGAAGACGGCAATATGAAGATAGAGACACATGGGGAGGACGCCCTGTGACAAAACACAGAGATTGGAGGGATGCAGCTGCAAACTAAGGAACGCCAAGGACTGCTGGCAAATCACCAAATGTGGGGAGAGGCAAAGGATTCCCTTGCAGGTTTCAGAGGAAGCATAGCCCTGCTGACACCTTGATTTCAGATTTCTAGCCTCCAGAACTGTTAGACAGTAAATTTCTGTTGTTTTAAGCCCTCCAGGTCATGGTACTTTGTTACAGCACCCCTAGGAAACTAATACAGATGTGTTTTATACAAATGGGATTTCCATTTTGAATTGTACTTTGCTTTCTAGTAAAAGAAATCTAGATCATTTAAATTTTTTTTAAATTTGCCAGTCTGTGGCTAAGAATCAGAGTGTTGAAGAAAGCAGACTGAGGATTTCCTTGGACATATTAAACCAACAGTTTGGGGGTTTTTACAAGAGACCAAAGCTCTGACAAAACACAACAGAAGTTTTTCAATGAACATTCCAAGAACTACCAAAGATGAACTAAAAGCAAAACACCAAAACTAAACATAATAAATCTTACATATACCATGAATTTCTTTCTAAAAACAGTTCTGCATTGTGATCATCATAAAAAAATTGTAAAACAATAGTATGAAAAATATCTCTAATGCAATGTGCAATAATAATTTACAGAACGTTCAGACTTTAAAATTAAATCAGTTAATTTTTTGTGAAGGAAGCTAAGGGCACTGGTAAAATTATCACTAAGCTTAACATTTAAACATGCTTGGCTTGGACAGCATCATAAGAATTAGCATTGCTAATTGGAGAGCAACATCAGAATTAGCATTGCTCATTAGGTCACTTTTTTTTTTTAACATCTTTTTTTTTTTTTTTTTTTAGCTTTACGCGGACCTCTCACTGTTGTGGCCTCTTCCGTTGTGGAGCACAGGCTCCAGACATGCAGGCTCAGTGGCCATGGCTCACGGGCCCAGCCGCTCCGCGGCATGTGGGATCTTCCCAGACCGGGGCATGAACCTGTGTCCCCTGCATCGGCAGGCGGACTCTCAACCACTGCGCCACCAGGGAAGCCCTAGGTCACTATTTTTATAGTGAAAAATAGAAAATCTTACATAAACGTGGAAAAGGTTATAATACCTGGTTCACCTTTGATAGGTAGAAAGATTTTACATACCAAGTCTGTCACTGCCATTAAATCAATTCCTATTCTGACATTATTGTAATTTGTATAGTGAATGAAATTACTGAATAATATTAGTAATAATAATAATAGTGATAATAGATTACAATAGCCCGGAGATGGAAACAACCTAAGTGTCCATCATCGGATGAATGGATAAAGAAGATGTGGCACATATATACAATGGAATATTACTCAGCCATAAAAAGAAATGAAATTGAGCTATTTGTAATGAGGTGGATGGACCTAGAGTCTGTCATACAGAGTGAAGTAAGTCAGAAAGAGAAAGACAAATACTGTATGCTGACACATATATATGGAATTTAAGAAAGAATGTCATGAAGAACATAGGAGTAAGATAGGAATAAAGACACAGATCTACTAGAGAATGGACTTGAGGATACGGGGAGGGGGAAGGGTAAGCTGTGACAAAGCGAAAGAGCGGCACGGACATATATACACTACCAAACGTAAGGTAGATAGCTAGCGGGAAGCAGCTGCATAGCACAGGGAGATCAGCTCGGTGCTTTGTGACCGCCTGGAGGGGTGGGATAGGGAGGGTGGGAGGGAGACGCAAAAGGGAGGGGATATGGGAACATATGTATATGTATAACTGATTAACTTTGTTAAAAAATAAAATAAAATAAATAGTGTTTTAAATAATAATAATAATAATAGTGATAATAGAAAACAGTTCTGCAACTCTGTTCTACTATAGCTACAGTTCTACTATATGCCATACACTGTTCTAAGTGCATTCCCATATTAACACAATTAGTCCTCACAATTCAGGGTAGGTACATTATCCCCATTTTACAGATGAGGAAACTGAGGCACTGAGAAATTGTTCACTGGATTATGGTAAAGATTGTGATAGACAGATTCCCCATGCCTTTCAGATAGGAAAATCCACAAGTGTTTTCAGTTAATAAATTGTGTCCACTTTTATGGAGCAGAAAATGCATGTGCAGGGTGACCAGTGATACTATTTTTTAAATTTAGAAACTTTTATTCACATTGATTCAGCTTATACTAGGGACATAAGGGTCTCTAAGAACAAAACTATTGTCCCAGCCAGCTTGCTGGGTCTGTGACCTGCCTTTAGAAGGGCCCCATATTATGAGAGCCAGTGCTGGCTTTAAGGCTCTAATGGTCCCATCTTGAAATATTTAATTTTTTGAACAAGGGGCCCCACATTTTCACTTAGCACTGGGCCCTGCAAATTATGTAACTTGTCCTGATTGTTACAATGACTACACAGAAATTGTTTTATGTATTTTTTTATCCATGCTTTAAAATTTGCTTTAGCTTGAGAACATGATTTTATTAATAAACAAGTTTTGGTTGCAAAAAATGGAGTTCTGACTTGCAGGGAGTATTGGATGTTGCTATTTAAATTGTAAATATTGTAAAATCAAGGGAGTTAAGCCTGTATCTTTTTAAATTGATGTGTGAGGAAATGGGATCATCTTATCCCCAGCTAGTCGCTGTATTTAGAAGTGAGCTGGTTGTCATGGGGATACATAATAGCATGTTTATTTGGATTGAATATGAAGTCATACTTTTTCTGACAGAAAAGAAGTTGATTTGGCTGAATGGTTTGACGGTGGATCATGGCTCTGTTCATTAGATAACATAAACATATGTCTCAGTTTGCTCAGGCGGTTATTTACGCCTGTTGTCCTGGCATGATAATTAGTAGCCCACCATCATTAGGTTTGATGGCAGATCATTTCCATAAATTGACTGAGTTAAATTTCCAGAGCCAATATCTTTTACCCCCACCAAAAGTGCATCATAAATGTATGTTATCAAAATATTATAAAATTTAAATTAATATTCAAAATATTCTAAACCTTTCTAAGTATATCAAGTAAAACAGACACTTCTAAAAGGCAATAGATAAAATGAAGTGTCACTGATAAGTCTTAATAAGTCTTTCCTGTGTAATTCAGAGAAATTGAAAATTAAGAAACAAATCCTTTTGCAAGGTAGGTTTAAAACTTTTTTTTGTTTTCAACAAACTTAAGGATAATGTAATCAGCTTATAGAGCATTGTGTGTAATTTTTATGATAGAGAATTTGTGATTTGCATATAGCTTGGAAGGAATTCAAAGGATTAAGCCAACGTGCAAGTATAAAACTTGTTCTGAGCTCTATTTATGTGAACAAGATTTCTCAAAGAGTACATTTTAGAAGGTGGGGGGAGGTGGGGGGTAGAACTGATGTTGAAACCAGCTCATCATTGCTGTAAGTAATATTTATATTCAGATATATAAACTATTTGGGGAAAAAAAAGAATAAAACTAGTCAGTGAACATTTGATTAGGAAAAAGATATTTACGTAGTCTTAAGTGACCTTTCCCCAAAATACTTACTATAATAATTACAAAGACTGTAAGTAACTCTACAGGGGGGATACCTGGTTGACATCACATTAGTTAAGTGATCAAAGTTTTCAGCACTAGTAACGGACAAATTCAAATTGTGTACTCATGACTACATGAAGTGAGGGGGAAAAAAACACCTATTCGGTGATATTATTGCCAAAAAAAAATCTAATTCTAATCATGAGGAAACAAGTAACAAAACCCAACAGGAGGACATTGTACGAAGTAATTAGCTTGTAATCTGCAAAAGTGCCAATGCCGTGAAGTCAAGTAAGTGCAAAGAACTCTTTCAGACTAAAGCAGACTAAAGCAACCTGACAGTTAAAAGTGATGTGAGATCTAGACTGGATACTTTTGCTATAAAAAGGACATATTTGAAACAATTGGTGAAATTTGAAGAGAGTCTGAGGATAGAATGGCAGTACAGTATCAATGCTAGTTTCTTGGTTTTGATGGCTGTATAGTTATAGAGGAGAATGTCCTTGTTTGTAGGAATTATACATTAAAGAATGGGGGGCAGGTAATAGGGCTTTACGTTGGCAACTTACTCTCAAATGGTTGGGAAAAACAAAAAGTTCTTTCTATTAGTTTGGGGAGTGGGGAAAGAACCACCTTCAATGGACCCCATGTTAACTCAGAGAAAAAACAAAGTTCTTCAAATGACCAGTAAGTCCATCCATGACCTACCCCTCCCCTCTAGTTGAACCTCATCTCACACAAGGTTCCCCTTATGCACTTGGCTCCAGCCACACAGGCTTTCTTGCTTTTCCTCAAACACATCAGTCACACTCCCACCTTAAGACCTTTGCCTTGGCTGTTCCCTCTGCCTGAAATGCTCTTCCCCCAGAATTCTACCTGGCCAGCTCCTCATCTCCTTCAAGACTCCTTCAAATGTCATCTTTTCAGTGGGGCTTGCTAGAACCACCTTACGTTAAAAGACAAAAAAAAAAAAAAAGAGTCTAACTTCCTACACTCTTAATTTCCAAGCCCTGCTCTAGTTGTTTTGGGTTTTTTGTTTTGTTTTGCTTTGTTTTGTTTTTTTTCAGAGCACTATCCCCTTCTAAATATCAGGCAATATCATTGTATATTATGTTTATTATTCATTCCCTGCATCTCCCACTAGAATGTAAGCTCCATGGGGAGAGAGATTTTTGTTTTGTTCACTAATTTATCCCAAATTCTTAGGACAGTGTCTTGCACATAAATATTCATGGAATAAATGAAAGAATTTCCATTTTTGGGTGAAGATTAAGATATATTTGAAATAATACCTTGTAGTTTTTAATGGTTTTAATTTCTCAAAATAAAAAAAAGATTAAAAAAAGAGGAAGTAAAGAGTAGGACTTCCATTTCTGGCAACATAACAGACTTAAAAAGCTTTAAATATAAAAGCTTTAGAAATTCTGGGTAAAATATAACAAACATATTTTAAAATGCACAGTTGAACTACAAAAAAAGCAAAGGAAGTCTGAAGAGACAAGATAAAAAGAAGAAGAAAAGTCAGAGGATAATAAGGGTGTGTGGTTATCTTAGTTGCCCAAATCTTGGCTTCAGGGACAGGAGACAACACTATTTGTACATAGCTGTGGAACAGGAACTGAGACCACCCCCTCACCCTCCACCCACACACCGTACACACAAGTACACATAACACCAAGATCAACTTAGGTCTACATCCTCACTGAAGTAGTTACAGAAACAGAAAAGCATAAGCCATACGTTTTTTAAAAATTTAGCCTTGGTTAGAAAAGAAAGACCAAAGGCAAAGACTGGAAGCCTCAATTAACAATTACTAAATGAAGAATCTTTTAAAGGGGGACATGGCAGGGTAGGGTGTTGACCCCAGTGGTTTCAGAAGTCAGGCAAAACTAGCTATCACATTTCATTAGATTAGGAAAAGGAGAGTAAATCTTTATGTACTTCCTGCCATAAAATGTAATCTCCCCACTCAAAACTTGAGGTAAATGGAGTAAGTTTCTATTCCTTAAAAACCAATGGAAGGACTTCCCTGATGGTGCAGTGGTTAAGAATCCTCCTGCCAATGCAGGGGACATGGATTCAAGCCCTGGTCCGGGAAGATCCCACATGCCATGGAGCAACTACGCCCGTGCGCCACAACTACTTAGCCTGTGCTCTAGATCCCATGAGCCACAACTATTGAGCCTGCGTGCCACAACTACTGAAGCCTGTGTGCCTAGAGCCCATGCTCTGCAACAAGAGAAGCCACTGCAATGAGAAGCCCGCACAGTGCAACAAAGACTAGCCCCCCTCTCGCCGCAACTAGAGAAAGCCCGCACACAGCAACAAAGACCCAACGCAGGCAATAAAAAAAAAAAAAAAGAAAACCAATGGAGCCCAGAAACTAAGGAAGTGCTCAAAATCAATAAATAATAACCCTCAATGATAGGGGTATATCAAAGGGACACAGGAGCCAACTGAAAGCTGGAATGATTTGGACAACAAAATAAACTAACATTGGATTATAGTCTAAAGTATAAAATAAATATCTATGAGTCCCATATTTTTTTGTTTGTTGGTTGGTTTTTTTTGCGGTACGCGGGCCTCCCACTGCCACGGCCCCTCCCATCGCGGAGCACAGGCTCCGGACGCGCAGGCTCACGGGCCCAGCCGCTCCGCGGCACGTGGGATCCTCCATGACCGGGGCACGAACCCACGTCTCCTGCATCGGCAGGCGGACTCCCAACCACTGCGCCATCAGGGAAGCCCTATGAGTCCCATATTGAGATAAGTAAATGATTTAGTAAAAAAATATGCAGGAAGAAACCAAGATCTCATGCCAAAGAATTCCAAATCATTTTATATACATACTCCACCCTCAAGGAGTGGGGAGTAAGCAAGGAGGAGGAGGGTAACCCCCACCCCTTAAGTGTGGGCTGCAATATAAAGTGTGCAAGTGTGGAGGCAGGGTGGGGAGAGTAACTTTATGGTGGAGAAACCTGACAACCACTACCTCTGCGAGTTGGTGAAAGTCAACATCACAGCCACAGATCATGTCCATAGTTTGTACTCTTGATAGAATGTGATTTTCCCTGTCCCACTTTGCCTACTGTCTCACATGCGCTTCCTCAGTCACCTGACAAATAAACCATCTGCACCCAACCTCGTGTCTCAGGGTCTACTTTTGGAGAAAACAAAACAAGGACACCCATCATTATGAGATTGGTTAAAGAATATAAAAAAGAATGTATATATATGTATAACTGAATCACTTTGCTGTACAGCAGAAATTAACACAACATTATAAATCAACTATACTTCAATAAAAAAGACTTACAAAACAAAACAAAAAAAAGGAGATTGGTTAAATAAACTATGGTACAGCCATATAACATATTATAATTTAAAATAGTGAGTTGTGGGCTTCCATGGTGGCGCAGTGGTTGAGAGTCCGCCTGCTGATGCAGGGGACACGGGTTCGTGCCCCGATCCCGGAAGATCCCACATGCCGCGGAGCGGCTGGGCCCGCGAGCCATGGCCGCGGAGCCTGTGTGTCCGGAGCCTGTGCTCCGCAACGGGAGAGGCCACAGCGGTGAGAGGCCCGCGTACAGCAAAAAAATAAAAATAAATAAAAATAAATAAAAATAAATAAAAAAAAATAAAATAGTGAGTTGTTAGATCTATATGTGTTGATATGAAAAATCTCAGGAAAATTTCATAAAATATTATTTTCGTTCTATAAATGAATGCAAATAATACATGCATATGTGCTAGCATATGAATAATCATTTTTTGGATGTTTTACATAAGAAAATTAACAATGATTACTTCTGAATAGTGGAACTTCTCACGTGCTACTGTTGTGTTAGCAAAGTGACTCTCTGATTTAAAAAAAAAAAAAAAAAAAAAAAAAAGCCCTGATTTATAGAATTTGCTGATCTCCTTGGTGTAAATATTCCCATCGTGACTGATTTCAAGTTGCCAATGACTTCACAACAGGCTCACAATAATTCCTGAATAACAATCCATTCTCGTGATCTAGTAGGGGTTAGCTCTAATACATCACTGGGTGAGAACATACACTATTTTATAACTTTACATGCTAGGTGAATTTATTTAAATCACATTTTGAAGTATATTTTATTTAAAAACAGAAGAAGAAAACTGCTGAACTTCATTGCTAAGTTTTCCATTTCCAGTTCTTGGTTACACATAGCCTTGGAAATAAGCCCAGGCCCACATTCTTGGGTCGCAAGGGAAATCAGTCAGTGGAGATCAAGATGAAGGAAATGTGCCCTTCCTATTGTCTTCCTTTCTGGGCTTTCGTAAATCCCATGTTAGTGAACAAAAACATAATACATTTTTTAAAAGATAAACATGCTATGTGGGCTCCTCTTGGTACCTCCTGCACCCTTTAGTTTATTAGGATAGAAGACACTAGAAGTTGGGACAATAAACAGAAAGAGAAGCGAAGAGCACTGGGAAGTGTGGACAGGGACATTATTGCTTATTCATGCATTTTTGTGACCCTGATAGTTTCTTAAATCTAATTCAGAGCCATTTTCTCTTAGAATGGCTACAACTGCCAGATAATAAATCAAGTAATTCTTGAATCTGCCCTAACCCTCCTATTGTTATTTACCAAAAGAGTGTCTTCTTCCTGATTACAAAAGATTCAGTAGAAAAGAGCATTTAATTAGAAATCAAGAAACCTGCATTATCATCCTAACACAGAGACTATTGTGCTATAAAAGCTTGAACAAATCACTTAACCCCTCTGGGTCTCAGTATCCTCACCTATAAAATAAGAGCCTTGAATTGTAAGGTTTCTGAGACCCTCTTTGGTTTTCAAAATCCTACAATTCTATTATTTCTGGTGACCAAACCCTCTTAAAGAAGCTGATTCTTCTCAAGAACTCACTAAGACCCTCTGAAGTGTTCTTGGGTCAGACAGAGAAAAGGAAGAGCCAGCCCCTCAGTGTGGACGCCAGTGGGATGGCACCAGACCCTGAGACAGAAGTGGGAAGAGCCATTTCCAGCAGCACCAGAAGGACCCGGTCCTCTGAGGACCAGGGCCCAGGACCACAGCTGGGAACACTGCCGTGTGTCTCCTACATCAGCGCCAGCCAGTCCGGGATGTAAGGACTAAAGTCCCCACCACCATGGCCAGTGTTAATCCCTTCAGGGACAAAAATGATTCCATCTTTGTACCTCCTTTATCTCCCTCCAAAGACTGGTTCTTAACAAAGTCCCACCAAAGGAACCCTGCTCCTGCTCTAAGATCATCTTTGCCTCTGTCTCCTCAATATGTTCTTTCTGGGACTTCCCTGGTGGCGCAGTGGTTAAGAATCCACCTGCCAATGCAGGGGACATGGGTTCAAGCCCTGGTCCGGGAAGATCCCACATGCTGCTGAGCAACTAAGCCTGTGCACCACAGCTACTGAGCCTGTGCTCTAGAGCCCGTGAGCCACAACTACTGAGCCCATGTGCTGCAACTATTGAAGCCCGCGTGCCTTGAGCCCATGCTCCACAACAAGAGAAGCCACTGCAACAAGAAGCCCGTGCGCTGCAACAAAGAGTAACCCTCGCTGGCAGCAACTAGAGAAAGCCTGTGTACAGCACCGAAGACCCAACGCAGCCAAAAATAGATAAATAAATTTATTTTTTTTTTAAATTCTGAAACAAATAATGTTATTTCTTCAGAATCTTCCTCACTAGAGGGTTTTTATTTGCACAGAACTCAACAAAATCTGAGCTTGGCTCTGAGTCACATAGATGTAAAATAGGGACACAGGAGGGATCCTTGTGACTCTTGGCAGGGACACACACACACACACATCCCTTTTAGATAGTAAATCTAAAAGGGATGACATTATGACCGTGGTCTCTAGAGGCAGAGGGGAGAGCTAACTCTAGCTTACAGTGAGAGCAGAGAGGACTCAGACACTGGGAAGAGTCAATGGAAGCTTCCTCAACTGTAGTTTAAAACCTCATAAGTATTAGCTGACTCTTTAAAAAGCTTAAAATCCATTCCCTTGAGGTTTGTGGGAGAAACAAAACAGTGAAGGAAAGTAATTTTCTCTAAGAGCAAGGGCCTCACTCTGTCACTAGGATTGTTAGGGAGACCAAATCCCTAACAATAATCACAGAGCTCTTCATGTCACTTCTCAGAGCATAAAATGCCTTTCAGCACATCACCTAATCTGATTTTCACAACAAGCTGGGAGTTACTGTTGTCATGGGAAAAGACGTGAGGAGAAGCATCAGGAGGCCTGGACTCTGCCACTGATTAGCTTGTGTCTTCTTTTTCTTTCTTTTTTTTTTTTTTTGCAGTACGCGGGCCTCTCACTGTTGTGGCCTCTCCCGTTGCGGAACACAGGCTACAGACGTGCAGGCTCAGCGGCCATGGCTCACGGGCCCAGCCGCCCCACGGCATGTGGGATCTTCCCGGACCGGGGCACGAACCCGTGTCCCCTGCATCGGCAGGCAGACTCTCAACCACTGTGCCACCACAGAAGCCCCTCTTTTCACTTTTATACTACACATACTGCTTTAAAGTTTTAACTCATGATTCCTAGTTCTGATGGAACAGGCAAAGGTGTAACATTGTTACACCAAGGTAACCACTTCCTGTCTTGAGATTTCAATCCCACCCTCCTCAATCTTACTCTTTACAGCCTGAAGAGTCCTTGGTGGAAAATTCATTCACCTGAATACTTGTCCTCTCAGAGGACCCCTCCCACTGTTCCACCATGCTAAAACCTGGGGAAGGGGCTTTTGCCAAAAGAAAAAGGAGAAACAGAACCAGAGCAAGAGTTTCACCACAGCCAGTCCCCAAGGACTCTGATAGCCGCTGAGAGAGCAGAGGTGGGAATGAGCCAGGGTCACTGTTTTGTACCCCTGCAGGGGGCACCATTCACATGGTATCCCTTTATTGGGCCGCACTGGTACAGGCCCATCTCTCTTTCCTGCTTTCCACTTGTGATCTCCCTATCTTGAGTTTTGTTTCTTCGGGTTTTTTAGGGGGAAAGGGGCAAGGCAAGGTAAAGAAATTAATGTGCATTTTTTTTCCAATATAGCCCTTCGGGAAGTGTAGTGGGTGTGACTCAGCTTTACGCTAGGAAATCATAAAGTTTGCCCTTGAGGACACCATGCTAGCCTCTGTGATGCAGAAGTAATGCTATGACATGATTTGGTGCTGACTCAGAACAGGAAGAGCCATTGATCTCAAATCTCTCTGCACCACCTAACTATTGGTGTTAGTACAACTGTGTTGTACTGGTTTAGCCTCTCTCCATTAAGATTTATAGAATGAGATGTATGTACCTCAGAGATTCTGGTCCATTCTGCTTTATGCAACTGGACAAGTCAAAAGGAGAATGCAGAGTCATCTAGGCATTAAAAAAAAAAGACAGCTGTTCCACTTATGCATCATAGTCAAATGATAATATACAGAGTACACATTGACCAAGGGGGACAGTAAGTATATGCATAGTCAGCGTGAGCCCAGAAGAATGGTGAAGGGTTGTGTCTGTAAGAACTGCCTTCAGCCGAAGTAACAGAGACCCAGATACAGTGGTTTATGCGAAACTAAGGGTTCACTTTCTCACGTAAAAGAAATTAAAAGATAGAAGGCCCAGAGATGATACTGTAGTTTCACAAAGTTATCAAGGACCCAGGTATCCTCTAACTTACAAACAAACCATTCTCATTAGGTGGCTTCTATTCTCAAAGTCACAAGACAACTGATGAGATCTGACCATCACATCTGTTTTCAAAACTGGGGGAAAAAATATAAAGACTAAGGGCAAAAGATTATGCCCCAGCATTCTGTCCCCTTTCAAGAAGCCTTCCCAGGAGTCCTACCCAAAATGTTTTGTTTAAGTCTCCCTGGTCAGACTCAGTTATGTAATCAAATGTAACTGCAAGGGAGGCTGAGAAATGTGGTCTCCTAGCTGCACACAGCACCATCTTGAATAAAACCAAGGTTTATTTCTTGAAAAAAATGGGAAAATAGGTATTGAGTGGGCAAAAAGGAAGAGCTTTCACAGCAATGTATAATCTGTGTGAAGTCAGCCAGCTGTTTGTGTGATCTCATCTGAGCGCAGTGTAGGGTGGATGTCAAATCACTGAGATGGTGAAGGGTGTGTGTGGTTGGTGTGAGCTTAGTAGGTCAGTGAGAAACGTACAGAGTCAGATGTGAGATTAATAATGGGGTGAGCAGTATATAATCTGTGCGGGCTCAGTGAGATGGTGAGGGCTGTGTACAGGTGGTGTGGGTTCCAACAGTTATAGTTAACGTCTGTTTGGCCTATATTGAGGAACCATCACTAAAGTCTTTATTCCCATTTCACAGCTGTGTGAGAGCATCAGTCCATAAAAACTACTCAGCAAGATCAGGAAAATGTGGGAACCCTGCTGTCCTTATGGAGGCCATGCTTACCCCTCTAACTATATCAGTGGTTTGCAATCAGGGTCTGCCTTCACTGGGACAGATGTTACATTAACAGGTACAAGTGGCCCCTCTTGTCAGTTCCAAGCAGGCTCTACTTTTCTGTTGTCTTTCTACAGCCAAGTCTCCTCAGGTTAGCAGGCTTCATACATCACAGTGGGCAGGTTTACACACCTTGACCCAAAGCCTGAACTGCTAACAAATTACCTTGACATGATTGCTTGACTTATCTCACCCTGGAGGCCTCCAGAGTCCTCCTTCACATCACCAGAAACACTTCCAGTTACTGCACTGGTTTATCAGAGACTGTTTTCTTGGTGTTCTTATTCTGCTCTCCACTACCTTGGTTGTCTGAGTGATAGATCCTTTGAGTTGTTGCTGCATCCCTCTTAGAATGGCCTCTGCTTATCTCTGTCTCTGTTCCTATAGGATGTGTTTTATTGCTACATGGACTTGGCTTGTGGCCTCTATTGCATCATCCAGCACTAATTATCATTCAAGCAACTCTAGAACACCTATAGGTGGCCTCTGTAAAGAAAGATTTCCAGAAACAGAATGCCAAACATAATACTTTATCAAACCTCTTGAGTTACACAATAGGAGGAAATCTTTACTTGGGATTTCAAAGGACAACAGAGAATTTCAACATAAACCAGGAATAGTGCTCTGTTTTTGATCCAGTCAATGCCAGATAGATGACGGGAAAGGACAACTGATGTGTCATGGGATTGCCAAGCACTGTCCCAAATCCTTCCTGAGGTCAGCATTCCCAGCCCCACCAAACCCTACAGCTCAGAAAGCAGCTACAAGTACAGGGTAAAGTATGACATTGTGGAAAACTATTTTAAGAGCCACACCCAAGATTGCTTGATTTTGGTTAGAAATGTGGTTGATAACATGCCCTTAAAATTACCATGAACTCTAAGAGATGACATTGACTCATCAACTTATCTGTCATAGTCAGTTATAATTTTAGAAATAAGCTTAATGTGAGTTCTTAAGAACAGTGATCTAAAAGAATTCCTATTTGAGAGCCCATCATACCTTCATTTGCAAATGTTTCAATGTATTTCCAGAAAATGGTGAGAAATTAATCTTGGGTTAATTTGTCCAAGAAATTACCCATGGTTATATACTCTCAATAAACCTGCAAGACAAAATACCAGAGCTTTGTTGGGATCAGATATTAAGTTTTGTTTCCCACCCAAGGACCTTGATTTGGGTTAGTTATCTTGGATGGGAAATTCTCCTTCCTTTAATAATATCCTATCGAGATAAGTTGGGATTTTACACAGGTAAAGTTATTTCAAAAATCTAGGCTCTGTGGGGAAACCGACTTTTGTTCACTTTTAGAATGAGGGAGGAGCAGTAGAAATTATCACCCATGAACTCTATCAAATACCCTGCATCACAGGAATGGATCTGGTCTTCCTTTGAGACGGGAACTGACCCTAATTTCAGGACCCCACAGGAACTCAATAAAACTTGGAACAGTATGTTACAATTTATAGAGGCATAGCTAACTCAACAACTGGAAAGAATAACAATTATTGCCCCTTGATTACAAAAGATTTCTTCTGTTCAAGCATTCTTTGAACTCTTATAACATGTAAAAGCAACCCCATGATCAAAAAGACTGTGAGATTCGTGCCAGATGCTGGATGATGATGAGAGATTATCAACTCCTTCCACTGTCCTCTTGTTTACCTGGCTGCTCAATGAGATTGAATCTCCCTACTGAGTCAGAACTGGTGCTGATGAGGATTATCAGATCCCAGAGCCAGGGTGGGAAGCCAGGCAGAAAACAAATCTAAGAATCACAGGTAGGGGCTTGGGATGGGAAAAGCCAATAGGACTCAAGCCAAATGAACAGTCAGGAATCAGATGCATAACTGATTCATCTCCCTTATCTCACTCAGATATCATTCTAGGAATAAATACAATTTGAATTTTAATGATTTTCCAAAAACAATACTTGACCATATTAAAAAGTTCAGACATTTCTGTTTTTTAGGACAAGAGAGAAACTCTTACTCTGTGCACTGCACAGTGGGAAGAACGTCAACTCAGTATTGTCTTGGCAAATCCATCCTCAACCCTGGTCTCCGTCTCCTCACAGAGATAATATATGCTTTGCAGCGTTCTTGTGAAGATTCAAAATAATGTATGTGAAAGATCTAGCACAGAACCTGGCACATCGCTGGTGTTGGATGAATAGTAGCAATTGTTAATATTAGCTCAGTTATCTAAGGAGTGCCCAATCATCTTTCATTGTAAACACATTTCTACCTAGTGAAAAGGAGAGAGCATGTAGGAGGAAAAGCATTCAGTTGTAGCAGGAGAAATTCCTGTAACATCCAGAAAACTGGGTACCAATCCCAGCTTTGTCACCAGTTATCTGTGTAAGTCTTTGCAAGACACTGAACTTCTCTGGGCAAGGGATTTGAACTACATCATAACTTTGGTCACTTCCAGATCTAGGGGGTCTCTAACACTAACTGATTACCTTCCCAGGCAGAGAGAAGGCTGGAAAAAGTTTGTCCCTGTCTGGGGACAGCATATCCCTAGATGATCAGATGTTGGCCCAAGGGACCTCTGCATCCACTCTTCCAACTACAGTTCCCAACCTTGTCTCTCATCCTCGGACCTTTTTGCTCAAACGCACAAATAGATTCCTAAGACTAGATGTAAACCTTTCCACTGATACATATTCACCCTGAGATTTAGGATAATTTGCTTAAGTTACCTGGGCCTCAGTTTTCTCTTCTGCAAAAGTAGAAGAGTGATATACACCTCATCGAGTTTTTGGGAGGATTAGATGAAATACTGTATATGAAAATGATTTATAGGCTGTACAGTTTTGTGCAAAGTCAATATGGCAACTATGATTATTGGTGGTTTAACACCTTTGGAAGCATTTTATGGAAAGCACCCCAAGAACCTGGAATCTGAGTCAGAACACTTGTGAGTCATCCACCTGGGCTGCTGTCCTTTTGGGTTTTATAGACCCGGAAGAATCCAGCAGAATGGCATTGAATTTTGCTGTAATCAGATATTGACTTTGGTTTTCCTAATCAAGAAAAGAGGTTTGGGGCTTCCCTGGTGGCACAGTGGTTAAGAATCTGCCTGCCAATGCAGGTGACACGGATTCGAGCCCTGGCCCGGGAATATCCCACATGCCGCAGAGCAGCTAGGCCCATGAGCCACAACTACTGACCCTGTGCTCTAGAGCCCACGAGCCAAACTACTGAGCCCACATGCCACAACTACTGGATCCCGCTCACCTAGTGTCCATGCTCCACAGCAAGAGAAGCCACCGAAACAACAAAGAGTAGCCCTCGCTCGCCGCAGCTAGAGAAAGCCCGCGCGCAGCAATGAAGACCCAGCGCAGCCAAAAATAAATAAATAAAATAAGTAAATTAAAAAAAAAAAAAAGAAAAGAGGTTTGTTTAAACTTTCACTTACAGGCAAGTGGCAGGATCTTGTTTTAATGGTCTGGAAAAGTTTTCACTCCATTAGCAATTTCCTACCCATGTCTCCTGGGATTTTCCTATTTCAAGAGGCAATTGTGGAATTTCAGGAGAGCTGCCTGTTACTAATTGTAACAAATCAATCAAACTCTGGAAAGAACTGCAGCTCTGTCCCTACAGAGATCCACTCTGTAGCTTTGCTGGGCTTACTGTCCACAGAATACCAGGCTCCTATGATCATACGAGGCTGCAAGAAATGTAAGGCAGTCTAAGAAGAAGCTGAGCATGTTTCTGGGTTCCTCCCAAGTGTCCTGAAATGCCCCTGTTTGCAGGGCTGAGCAATGCTGTAGAATCTCTTCCAGTATTTTCTTTTCCATACTGAAGTCTAAAAGCAATTTGTTGTTAAAAGGTTTTAAGCAGTTACCTCAGAACGTAGTCCCAAGTGTTGAGTTTTCTAAGCAGTCAGCTACGTGGAAACTTACATCAGCATTAGTCTCTCTTCCTGAGTTGATCCCATCCACACGTACAGGTCACATGCCCCTGGACAGGGCTGGTACCACAAACAGAAGAGTAAGCAAGTACTCACATAGTATAATTTGAGATGTGTCACAGCCCCCTTCCAAAAATATCTTCCCCACCAAATGCCACAGAGACTAGAATTCCCAGCATTGAACTCACTGCTGCTAGACTGCTCCATCTTCCACCCCATCCTCGCTCCAATGTCTGCACATGTGAATCACATCCGTCTCTCCAGGCCTAACTTATTATCACTCTTTCGTGACACCTTCTATGAACCTCCACTTGGAAGTGATGTCTCATTCCTCTGAACATTTACAAAGTTTAATTTGTACCTCTTTTATGATGTACAGCTGACCCTTGAACAACATAGGTTTGAACTGCATGGGTCCACTTGTATGTGAATTTTTTTCAATAGTAAATACTACAGTACTACACGATCCACAGTTGGTTGAATACATGAATGTGGAACTGTGGATATAAGGGACTGTGGATGTGGTGGGCTGACTATAAATTATAAGTGGATTTTTTTGCTGTGCAGAGAGCCTGCAACCCTAATCCCCAGTTGTTCAAGGGTCAACTGTTTTTTACTTTATTTTATTTATTTATTTATTTTGGCTGCACCACATGGCTTGCAGGATCTTAATTCCCCAATCAGAGATTGAACCTGTGCCACCTGCAGTGGAAGTGCAGAGCCCTAACCACTGGACCACCAGGGAAGTCCCCAGCGGTATATCACTTTATGTTTAAACACATGTACTATCCCCACCTGGCATATCTTGAGAGTCAACCCCTGAGCAAGGTCTTACTTATCTTTGTACCACTATCCCATCCCCAGAGTAAAGAACCAACATCTGACCAATGGGTGCCATGTGGGAGAATGGACGGTAAGATGCACCTTCACCTGGGCTGAAATTTTGCTACTCACTAGTTCTGTATCCCTCAGAGCCAGAAGTTACTTTACTTCTCAGGGCCTTATTTCCTTCCTGAAAATAAGGCCATTTGAGAGTCACACAATTCCAGCGCTCTCCCAGCCATCATTATCAATCTACTGGATGATCTTGTAGCTCACATTGATTCAGCAAAGGCCCAACATTACTAACACTCATTTTTTTGGAGTGGTTTGATAATGTATATACTGAATTGGGGTTTTAAAAAGAAAAAAAGGTAAGGGAATAGTAGGATGGGGCCAAAGGAAAAGTACAGTCCTATTTAGTTACAAAGGTGGGGCATGAATTCAGCTTTGAGTTTCCTAGCAACCAAAGCAAAAAGGTATTAAAGTAAAAGATTTTAGTTGTTCAAGAAGGTGCAGCTCTTCCTGATATTAAGATCCACGAGACAAAAAAAAAAAAATCCACAAGAATTTGATGTCGTAGACTTTGTCCTCAAAACAACCCAACAATGAATTGTGTAAGGAGTTTAATAGAACAGTTTTCTGTTGCACTGTTTCCTACCAAGACTGTTCCAGTTATCTCTTGCTGCACAACAACCTCAAAATAGTGACTTAAAACGATAGTGATCATTTATTACTGTCTCACTGGGGACTGACTGGAGTCGGCTAAGCAGTTCTCTAAGCTGGGGGCTGGAATAGCTAGTCCTCTTCAGATATCTGTAGGTGGTCTCTCCATGTGACTTCAGGATGGTAGCATGAGAGCAGCCAGAATCCTTATGTGGGAGCTCAGGCTGAGAAGGAAAGAGCCAGGCAGGGTGTATCACCTATCATAAACCAGCCTCAAAAGTCATGTATTATCAGTTCTTCCACATTCTATTGGCCAGAAGCAAGTCACCAAAGCTGGCCCACATTCAAGGGAAGGGTAATTTGTATCCATGTTCTTGGAGGAATGTCCAAGAATATGAAAACATGTTTTAAAACCACCATTAATGACAAAATAGAAATTTGTAATTCGATAAATGCTATCCTTTTGAAAGCCAAAGGATAGTCAGACATGACCCAGGGATAAAATCTAGAATATGTAGAGTGGTGCTGCCCAAGATGGTAGCCCCTGGCCTGAATGGCTATTTAAATAAATAAATAAATAGATTGAATTATTTATTTATTTATTTATTTTAGTGGGTCATTAAGTTTATTTTGAATTTTTTGATTTTCTCAAAAAATACATCTGGAAGTTGAAATAGAAAGAAAGCAAAAACTGAGCAGCAAAGCGTTTAAGAAGTGCTAAAATCATTTCTGAAATCAGTTACTCAAAACATTTGGTGTAATTTTACTCTTGTCAATTTTAGCCATGATTAATGAAAAACAAATTATTTGTAAATGCTGATTGTAGTACTTCTTTAAGAGGATTATTATGAGGATTAATTGAGATAGAGCAGAGCCTGGCACATTGTAAATTCTTTTTTTTTTTCAGTTTTAATTTTATGTTGTTCCCCTTAGGATACTTTCTTAAATCGAAGTATAGTTTATTTTCTTTTATTTATTTATTTATTTATTTATTTATTTATTTTGGCCACACCGCACGTTTGCAGGAACTTAGTTCCCCAACCGGGGATTGAACCCACACCCTCAGCAGTGAAAGCACACAGAGTCCTAACCAGTGGACTGCCAGGGAATTCCCAAGGTATAGTTGATTTTAAATTTAAATTAATTCAAATTAAATTAAAATTTTTAAATGACATTCTTCAGTCTTGACAGCTGTATTTTAAATTTTAATAGCCACACATGGCTAGTGACTATTACATTGTACAGCACAATGATAGAACATTTCCATCATTGCAGAAAGTTCTATTGGACAGTGTTGATCTAGAATAATGAAAGAACTGTATATTCTTTAGCTGTCTATCAGAACTGCTCACCCATCTAATTAAGCTCTTGGTAGGCATTGGGCAACAGAAATGTCCAAATTTTAACATTTGACAAGAGTATGAGCTGCATGAAATCTGTAATGCTAGTGAAGGAGAGTCCCATACACCTTAACAATCAACAGGGCAGGAGATATTTCACTTCCTTTAAAGTAAATGAAGACTCCTAACCAAGACCCAAATAGCTGGCTACCCCAACCTCCATGTGGGGATTTTCAGTGAAGGATCTACCAGCAGGACTAAAATTTTCCTCAAGATGTTTTCTAAAAACTGTTTCCTAAAAACAGTGGGAAAGAAAGATAAAAATCAAAGTTACAAAGTTAATTACCTCACTCTTTCATTCAACCAGAATTTACTGAACAGGCATGGATGCTACACCTTGTATCTGAAAACAATTTCAAAATAGATTTCGCCAATCTCCTGGGCCCCAGAAACAAATATCAGTAATGCAGTCGAGAAATATCTACTTTTAAGTAGCATAATTTTCTAGTGAGACCACTGGAGAAAAATGGTTGCAAAATGACCCTTAAGTAGCTGAGAAAGTTGGCTGGCGATATACAAACATTAGATATAAGGCATTTAGATTGAATATACTATCTGCCAAAAGTGATGATTTGGGATTTAGAAAAGTTGAATTCAAGCCACTCTGTTTTCCAATAAGATAGAGAGGCCATTTCTGGTTAGTGACAATAAAATTATATCACCAGCATAGAGAATAGTTACTTTTATACTTTTCATAATAGGGGTATATGCAGCTAGAACATGCACAAATTGTTTCAAATCATTAAGAAACAAATTAAAAAGAAAGGTTGGAAGAAGCAGAAGCAGAACACAGTCTCATTTTTTAAAGACTGAAATTATTATCTGATCTTTTAGGAGACTCTTCTCATGACTATTTGCTGTGGTCGAAAGTTCAGGTTGAACACGAACATTAGTTATCAGATCTTGCATCCCAGCTGTGTTGAATGTCTTCTGTTTGGCCTTCTCCATCCCCTCTCCACACTTCTCCCTACTGCTCTGTGCTGCCAGAAGGCTGAACTGTATGGGCGGCATCAACAAGCTCCCTTTCCCTCTCACTTCTAGAGGAGTTCAGTCAATGAGAGGCATTAGCAGGAGATGAGAGGATAAGAAGATAGAAAGGTTAGACTATCTGTCCCCCTAGTTTCTTCCCTGCCTGGCCACCATGGGTTGGTTTCATTCCCTAAACAAAGGCTATACCTAATGTCAGGCACCCCTCTCCATATAGCTGTACTCTTCAAATTCCAGTAAGCCCTCACTTCCTTTGATCATTCAGGCTTGTGAGTTGCAATGTTTCCAAGGTACTATACCAACCTTTGTAGGTTTTCCTCAACCTTGCCCATACCTTTGTATATAGTTCCTTTCTCAACTTCTCTTTAGTTATTCAGTTTGTATGGACATCTCTTTCCTTACAAGCCGTGACTGATACACCAGTCCATTACTAGTTTTTATGGACAAAGACCAAAACAAGATCAATTACATTTATAAGCCATCTTAAATCTATTCTTGAAGATTTTTCCAACACATGATAGCATGGTTAATGATGGAATATTTTACCTAAGCCCAACCTGTTCTTCATAGAAAATATTAGTCAGAAAAAAATCCAGAACTATAATTTATGAAAGACAAAACGAGCACAACATTTATATGAAAAGCCCACCAAAATAACTGCTTTATGATTTGATAGAGAAATACTGTCTTTTTTTAAAAAGCAGGGGAAGGAAGACTTCAACCAGATAAAATTAATGAGAGTAAACAAATTAGCTCCCAATCACAGCAGAATTTGAGCAGTTCTGGTAGTGAAAAGTCTTCAGAAACCACTTTGTAAGTAAGTACTACATGAGGAAGTATAACCAGAATCTAAATGGTGAAGAGACTTGCTCTCCCAAAGATTAGTGCAATCATTCTTGAGTTAAAGACCTTGCAGCTGCCCTACCCACCACCACCATGGTGCAGTGAATGAACAAAATCCTCACAATCAGGCAGAACTGCCTTCAAACCTTTCCAAGTCAAATCATTTATAAAGTAGGGAAAACAGTATCTCCATTGTAGGGTAGTTGGGACGACCATATAGAAAAATACATATTAAGTACCTAGCACAGCGTCTGATGCATTAAAGTTGCTCAACAAATGGAAATTCAAAGACAAAACCAACAAAAGGAAACCAAAGACTTATAACCCAAGATCAGCCTGAAAATCAGCAAGTGGATCAGGAAAAAAAAAAATAAAAATGGGAAGAAATAGGTTGTTGATAATGTATCCACCCACCCACCCCCAGTCTCCCATGTATCATGAATATTTTGAGGACCTTTGTAATAGATGAATTCCCTTCTCAAAGGGACTGTAGGGAATAGTCACCTAAGGACTATTCTCATTCCCCATCCTGAAAGAGCTTCTACCTTTTTTCTTCTTCCACCATTTTATGTTTCGAGGTTAACTAACTTTTTTTTCCCAGTGTACCATAGTGATCATTTCTTGCTATCACAAACTATCCTGGAGGCCAGCAGGATCAAATGGGTACTAGACTGAAGTAGGCAACTCACTAGTAGTTGTGGTGCCCTTCCAATTGCCCAAGAGTTCCTCTGGTACCTTGTTTTATTTTTTATTTTTTATTTTTTTTGCGGTATGCGGGCCTCTCACTGTTGTGGCCTCCCCCGTTGCGGAGCACAGGCTCCGGACGCGCAGGCTCAGCGGCCATGGCTCACGGGCCCAGCCGCTCCGCGGCATATGGGATCCTCCCAGACCGGGGCACGAACCTGTATCCCCTGCATCGGCAGGCGGACTCTCAACCACTTGCGCCACCAGGGAGGCCCTGGTACCTTGTTTTAGAAATGTCCTAAATGTAGCGCCCAACTGGGTTCTCTTCTTCATTTTTTGAGACCATTACCATCTGAGTGATGAAACATTGCCTTTGCCTGGGTTGACAACATCCTTGACCCAAAAGCAAGATCATCATTTTCTCACAAAAAGCATATCTTCCTTTGTATGTCTTGGGTTATGTCAGAGACAGGTTACTGACTCTACTTCTGGATGGAATTCATATTTTAAGAGCAATTTGTAAGACAAAGAGGTACTTCAGCAGAATCCTGGGAAATGGGAGTAAGAACAGATTATTTTGACAAGTGAGAGAGGAAGAGTATTCCAGAGACTGAGCCAGTGCACAATGTGTTACAAAAATCAATGAAAGCACATATGAAAGAACCCTGAAGACAGATCAATTCAGAAATTCTGTCCTATCACTGGAGTTGGCTTACAGATCCCTAACCCTGCAATCATAGACCCAATTTTCCCAGTTTTCCTAACCCTGGAGTTGCTGTTCCATGATCCCAAGGCCAAGGTCCCAGTGAATTCCTCAGTGAAATGCTGCATGGTGAACAGAGTGAACTCAAGTAGAAAGGAATCAACATATAATGAATACCTACCATGTGCCAGGCATTGCATAGCATATTTTTATACATATTATCTCAGTTAATCCTGATAGTAATAGCATAAAATAGACAATATAATCCTATTCCACAGGTACAGAAACAAAGACTCTGAGAAGTTAGGTAACTTGCCCAAAGTTCAGTTTTAGAACTGCAATTGCACCAAATCTCCCTGTTTCAGAACCCAATCTCATTTCTCTATTCTACCACATGTTCATCAAGGACTTCATCCATTATTCAGCATCTTTACATACAGGTGAGAAGATAATGTGTTACATATCTATAACACATTATCTTCATTCCATCATCAGTTCTTCAAGTTGTACACAAAGCTATCAAGAGAGCATCAATAACTTTCAGAAATCCATGTAATACAATGTCATCCTCCCTTTCTACAATTTACTAGATATAACTGGATGCTTAGTAACAGACACCTGTACTGGCCATCTATTGCTGCATAATAAACCATCCCTTGGGGCTTCCCTGGTGGCGCAGTGTTTGAGAGTCTGCCTGCTGATGCAGGGGACACGGGTTCGTGCCCCAGTCCGGGAAGATCCCACATGCCGCAGAGCAGCTGGGCCCGTGAGCCATGGCCGCTGAGCCTGTGCATCTGAAGCCTGTGCTCTGCAATGGGAAAGGCCACAACAGTGAGAGGCCCGCATACCAAAAAAAAAAAAAAAAATCCCCAAATTAGTGGCTTAAAACAACAATTTATTGTATCACATGATTCTACGAATATTGGGACCATTCTTTATTAGTCTTGCCTGGGCCCACTGATGAAGCCATATTTAGCTGATGGATTGGTTGGGTACAGGGTTAAATTGGGACAATTTGAGGTGACAGGGCCACTCTCTGCATGTGGTCTTTCATCAGACTTCTTCACAGCATGGTGATCTCAGGGCAGCTTCCAAGAGGACAAGGCCCAGTGCAAAAGCACTTTTCAAGCCTCTACTTGCATCACATGTGCTGATGTCCCATTGACCAAAGCAAGTCTTTTTTTTTTTTTTGCGGTATGCGGGCCTCTCACTGTTGTGGCCTCCCCCGTTGCGGAGCACAGGCTCCGGACGCGCAGGCTCCGGACGCGCAGGCTCAGCGGCCATGGCTCACGGGCCCAGCCGCTCCGCGGCATATGGGATCCTCCCAGACCGGGGCACGAACCCGTATCCCCTGCATCGGCAGGCGGACTCTCAACCACTTGCGCCACCAGGGAGGCCCCAAAGCAAGTCTTATAGCCAAGCATAGAGTCATTGTATAGCCAGGGGCATGGATACCATAGGGCATAATATATTGAGGGTTATTACTATAACAAGGTACCACAGTCTTCTCCCTGGACCTAGTGATTCACATCCCTCTTATTTGAAACTATCAAGAGCTCATCCAATCATGGCATCAAACTACAAGTCCAGGATCTCCTGATCTGGCTCAGGTCCAGATGTGGTTGAGGCTCCTCAAGGGCAATTCCTCATGTAGCTTCTCAGGTGTGGTTTCTCACCATTCAGGGACTCATGGACAGAAAAAACAACTTATCTGCTCTACACATACCCAGCATACAACTGTGAGAATGGAATACCCAATAGGCACTGCCATTTATAAGGGGGAGGAACAGGGAGCCACATAGCAGCCACTGGTCCATAGCAATTCTGAAATCCAGCCAGACAAATGTTGCAGAGCCTCCTACTCTGAGTATGGGAAATGGTTCTTTGCTAGAGCCTAGTTTTATTCGCTGGAAGTGGTTAGCTCTGCCCTCTGAAGCGGTCTTCTTTTTCAATAAGAAATAGCCTTTGTTTGCAGCTGAGTAACTTTCTCAGCTTGCTTCCTGCATGCTTTGGTCTAAACTGGCCCAGTTCCTTTATAAACTTTGTGGACTTTCCACACACCAGGTTATAGTTCATTTCATTAGACAAAAGCTATACTAACAATTATTTTTAAGATGGGCCTCTACTTTGCTCAGCATGTCAAGGTGCTACGGGAAAAATGCCCTTAAGATTCTTGGAAGCCCTTTTATCTAGCTAAGAGAGTCTGGTAGACACCATGTAAAATCTTACTGTGGTCTTCACAGAGTCTTATAGCCACACTCTTGATTTGATCTGTATCCTGAGGTCATTTCTTACTTTGAGAATTTTTTGCAGGTTGAAGAGACTGGAAATGTGAAATGGTTTTAGTTCCCAGCTCAGCATATCCTGGACCCTCCATATGTACTTTAAATTCTGCTTACAAATGGAGCAGTTCTTTAGTTTCTCTCTCCTCATATTCTATTATATATAACTTTTAAAAAGTTAATTGACCCCCTCAGCATTCTAAGTGGAAATCTTAAGCCACACCCACAACTTGATTAAGTACATTCTCTGTCTTCCAATTACTGGAGGTAACAGTGTTGCCAGTTGTGTCACTATTATATACTATGGGGTGCCCTTTATCAGCCTCCAGTAACAGTTTCCTCTCAGGTGTTCTGGTCTCCACCAGCACTCTAATTGCTGTCCCTATAACCTCTGCCAGACCCTCAGTCCCAAAGCCAATGCTACATAGTTTAGGTTTTTAATACAGCAACGTGCCACTTCTGCATATCAATTTTTATATCAGTTTTCCATCTCGGTAGCAAACTCTTCCAAAACTTACTTGACCTCATGATTATCACTATTCCATGTTAGCTGGATCATTCTTCTGCTGGTCATGTCTTGCGTCACTGATGCAACTGCACTCAGCTGGGAGGGTTGCCCTTGATTATTGGACTTAACTGGCCTCTCCTACCACATAGTATTTAATGCTGGGCTTCTTCATTGCATGGTGGTCTCAGGGTTCTAGGAGGACAAGCCTCAATGTGCAAGTGCTTATCAAATCTCTGCCTCCATCACATTTGTTTATGTCCATTGGCCAAAGCAAGTCACGTGGCTGAGCCCAATGTCAATGTGACAGAAGAATGTATAAGGGTGTGGATACTGGTAGGTATGACTCATTGGGGTCATGGTTATAACAATCTTCTACAGCACTAAAATGTAAGTTTGGGGTTTTTCTCTGTATCTTCATTCAAGTGTATAGCCCAGTATATTTTGTTTACCTAGGCATATCTGGTATATATTTGTTTAACTGAATGGAAGAGGCACAGAGTTTTGGAAACAAAAGGACCAGAAAGGCTAAGACTACTATATCCTTGGAGATCAAAATACTATAAAACAAAGCTAACCACTAAAAGAAATTTCTTCCCACCATCTTTCCACATTCTTGTGAATCAAATATATTTCTGCCCAAAGACGGTCTTTAGAGTGTCATGAATTTCAAATAAATAAAGCTCACTGATTAATCTTGTTTCTATTATGGTTTATAAGCAATCCCAGAAATAAATTATATATGTATCTGAAAATTTTCTGATCTTAAACAACTGTGTGAACATCAGAATAATCACATAGTGTATATTCCTCAGTGTTTGCACAAGAGAAAAGAAATTGAATAGAATTATTGGCATTTCAAACCCAGTATTTGAATTTTCCTTAGATCAGACATGAAACTTGACTTGTCTTTCTCATCTGAGGGGATATAGGTATATTTAGTTTTTTACTAAAATAAAGAGAATCAGGAACGTGTTTTAATGGCCTCAAAAGTTCTCTTCCCATCAATCATTTTCTCCAGAAGAGGTTGGGATTTTTCATCAATAGTAGTGGGTAGGGCTTCCCTCGTGGCGCAGTGGTTGAGAGTCCGCCTGCCGATGCAAGGGACACGGGTTCGTGCTGTGGTCCAGGAAGATCCCACATGCCGCGGAATGGCTGGGCCCGTGAGCCATGGCCACTGAGCCTGCGCGTCCGGAGCCTGTGCTCTGCAACGGGAGAGGCCATAACAGTGAGAGGCCCGCGTACCGCAAAAAAAATAATAGTAGTGGGTAATGACGAACACATTTTGAAACTCTCTTGATTAATGATTCCTTGCCTTCAAGGATTGATAGGCCATAATACTCTGTGCTAAAAGACACATTCTTCCCTTGTTACCAATTGTGATTCTAAGAATCCAGATATGTTTGCTCTATTTTTCCCCCATGAAGCAGAATATCCCATCAAAGTGTGACAAGAGGATTCACTGAGACTTTTATTTGCATGTGGTGGTTTTCTGTTCTGTTTCATTTGTTTGCTTGTTGGCTTGTTACACTATTTAACCCTCTGCCTAAGTTTCCAGTCCTAGCACTGCAAATGATGTTCCTACCCCAATCTAGGGCACAGCGGGAGGAATTCTTGAGCCTATTCTTTGGGACCAGATGGGGTCACTAAAGCATTCCAAGCTGAGGGCAGAGAGGAATGGATATCCTTTTTAGTCTCCAATTGAAACACCTACTACCAATTAGTCCTGATAAGCACATAGAGCCTACTGTGACGACGATGACAACAAGAGCCAACGTTTATTGATCTCTCGCTGTGCCAAGCGTTGTTCAAAGCACTTTACATGGATTAACTCATTTAATCCTCACAACTCTATGAGGTAGGTGTTATGACTATCTCTTTGTAGAGGAGGGCACTGAGGTGTAAAGCAATTTATTCGGGGTCATATAGCTTTAACTGGATGAGTCGGGATTTGAACCCACCATCAACTCTATTGCTTCAAAGAATCTGGTTCATGCAGAGCTCAAAATTCCTTCCTGTATCTAGGACCTTGGGACTGTACCTTCAGCACCAAGTCACTGACATTTATACATGCATGATGTTAGTTGATCTATCTTTCTGATGATTCGCACAAGCTCTTAAAAGAAAGGCAATTATAGAAGCTTCTGGCCAGTCATATAAGGCCAGTGAATCTCAGCCTAGGTTCTTTTATCCTTTCCTGTCTGGGCATCTACATTCTCCTGAAACTTGAATGGGATTGGTACCCAGACCACTATCTCTGAAGATATCTCACGGCCTCCAATCCCACAGAGTTGGAACCCTTATGAGACGTGCACCCTCCTCAGCCTCCAACACTATGTCCTGAGGACACACAGTCAATCAAAATCTGTTTCCTGAGGATCTACCACATGCCAGTTTCCATGGTAGGCACAGAATATAGACCTGCATACGGGGAGCTTTAGCCCTGACTTCCAATTTGAGAAACATGATTAATTTGGGGGAAATACCAACCTGGAAGTATTAGAGGGGATTTTTCAGAAAGAGTCTAACTAAACCACCTTTCTGGTCCCTTCCAACCCCACTCCCATCTTCTTGATGTCTCTCTAAGGCAAGCATTTATTAGTTTGATTTCAACACACACTTGTACCTGTAATTACTATATAATGTCTGTTTACTTTTTTAAATGAAAATGAATTTAAATTAATCTTGCTTTGTGAATTTCAAGGCACCCCCTGAGATAAATGAAGACACTCCAGTGTGTCATCAAACCAGTGCTGGGAATCCTTGCTCTAAAAAGTAGAGAAACAAGGAGCTTCAAGGAGCCAGAGGGGAGAAATGTATATAGGTATAAAGATAGCACATAGTAAAGAGAGAGTTTTATATTATTATTATATATTAATATAAAATTAATTAATATAAATTAATTAATTTTATTTAATTTAATTTTATTTAATTTTTTTTTTTCAGTACACGGGCCTCTCACTGTTGTGGCCTCTCCCGTTGCGGAGCACAGCCTCCGGACTCACAGGCCCAGTGGCCATGGCTCACAGGCCCAGCCGCTCCACAGCGTGTGGGATCTTCCCGGACCGGGGCACGAACCCGTGTCCCCTGCATCGGCAGGAGGACTCTCAACCACTGCGCCACCAGGGAAGCACAGTGAATTATATATTACTGTGAATTATATATTATTGTGAATTATGTATTATATATATTAAGTGAATAATAATATAAAATAATAATTATATTTATTAATTATATAATTAATATTAATTAATTAATATAATACATATTAATTATATATTAAGTGAATTATATATTATTCACTTATACACACACACACACACACACAAATACGTATGAAAGGTGGTGCACCCAAATGTAGTTATCTTTAGGTGAATTGTCTGTTGTAAACTTAGCATCAATGCCCCTCATTATTAAGACCTCTGTACCACAGAGGAGATGTGGGGAACAATATTTCCAAAACAGAGAAGCCATTTTTTTCCAGAGATAACAAATGCATAAGCAGATGAGAGGTTCAGAACAGCCTTGGGATTCCCCACATTAGTGCTACAGACTGAGATAATTGGTGGGAATTTTCTAGAAGTTCTTGAGCTTTATAGTGGAGTGGCTTCCAGGCAAGGTCTTTGAGAGTCTGTCACTTAGATGTCATAGGCTAAAATCCCCTGGGACCTTTGCTACAACAGTCCATCTAACAGGTGTGTAAGCCTCTAATTTCTTATATCACTTCCCTTCATACTTGAAGAACATAGAGTGTCTTCTTTGAACACTAATATAAATAGGTAATAGGTAATCATTTTTTTTCTTTTTGTGTGTATATATGTTAATGCTTTTAAAATAAAAATATGATATTTGTATAATAAAGCAATAAATGCTTTCAAATATTTTCATTATATGATGTAATAAATGTTTTCATAGAGATGCTACAGAAGCACGATACAAAACATAAATTGTAAGGGCACAGGAAAGGCTTCCTAGAGAGAGTGCTGTGTTCCAAACTGAATCTTGAGGGAGGTGAGGAGTTGCTGCAGGGTAAAGGTAAGAACAGGACAGGTAAAGGGAATAGCATGTGCAAAGGCATGAGAGAGGGCTCTACTCTTTGCTTTGTGTGATGGAGACACACATTGTTGCAGAGGAATGAGGTAAGATGAAGCTGAAGAGAGAAGCAAGAGGCCTCAGCCTGGAGGGCTTTTTATGCCAGTCTACAAATGTTGGGATTTTTTTTTCTTGAAGGCAATAGGAAGAGCTGGGAAAGTAAGGTCTGTGTTCTATGAAAGGCACCGTAACTGCACAGAGGGGAAACGTGTAATGGCAGGAATAATGGGGGCCAGTCCACAGAGCCACGGAGGTGATGGGTCCTAAGGAGATTGCAGAAGGATGGAATCTGGGTGGGAGGAATTTCTGTTGGGGGGTTGAGAGGATGTGATGGGAGGTGGTCCAATGGCTCCTTCTCCTCTTCCCAAAACTGGAGGGAGGCTGGCACACTTAAATTGAAGGATGATAAATCAGGTAATTTCAGTCATGGTTGGAACGTACTTTAAAGGTGGAGAGAGTGGAAAGTGATGTTTCAAGAGTTCCTCCAGAAAGGAAATCTGGGAGCCAAGCCCTTTCTCGGAACAAAAACAGGAAATTCACAACGTACATGTAAGCATATTTTTCTTGGATAACTTCCTAACCAGTAGGTAAAGCAGTAGATTGTTCCAACCAGGGACAGTTGGGTGTTTGTAATTGACCTCAGGCTTTTACCCAGGCCAGTTAAGTCTCTTTGAGGCTTCTCACTGTGCTCCTCTGCCTACAGCCCTGCTCAGCCAAAGACACCTGGAGATATCAGGCATCACCTCTTGTGATCAGGCTGTGTTTTAGGTGCTACCAATGTCTGTCCAGCAAAGGGAAAACAGAGCTGCAGGACAAAGTTTTTACAGCAGGACTTCTCAGGCATAGGTGTGCATGTGAACCACCTGGGATCCCACAGGTCTGGGATGGGGTCTGAGATTCTGCATTTCTCACAAGCTCCCAGGTGATGCGATGCCGCTCAACTGTGGATCACACTTTGAGAAGCACTGGTCTAAAGGTGGTTGGAGGATAAGCCAGGAGGTTGGGGAGGTGCCTAGAGGGGATGAGATAGTGACAATTCCTGCGCTCCATGGATTCACTGTATTTGTTGCATCTGCCCTGGAAAACGGACCTGTGTGGTCTAGAGTTTTGAAGACTGGAAGACTTAAAGGGGAAAAGAGACAAGAAATAAGACCGCCTTTTAGAAAGCTCAAAGCTCTAGTATTGCAACCAGCATATTAAAAATAAGAAAATAAAGCAAGTAAATAAGGCATCTGTATTAGTTTTTTATTACTGTGTATTACTGTGTAACCAATTGCCACAAACTTAGTGGCTACAAAAATACCCATTTACTATCTCACAGTTCTGTAGGTCAGAAGTCCAGTTACAGGTTAGCTGGATCCTCTGCTCAGGGTCTCATCAGGCTGAAATGAAGATGCCAGCTAGGCTGCAACTCTCATCGGAGGCCCCAGGTCCTCCTCCAAGCTCATTCATTTGGCAGAATTCACTTCCTTGCAGTTGTAGGACTGACGCTTCTGCTTTCTTAGTAGCTGTCAACTGGGAATCACTCTCCGCTCCCAGGGCCACCTTACTGAGTGGCCCCCTTTTGCCGTGTAACATGACATAATCATGGGAGTGATAGCCTCTCATCGAAGGGTATAGGTCATTTGGGCCCATCTTAGAATTCCACTAAGAGTGAAGTAAGTCAGAAAGAGAAAAACAAATACCGTATACTAATGCACATATGTGGAATCTAAAAAAACGGTACTGATGAACTTAGTGGCGGGGCAGGAATAAAGATGCAGATGTAGAGAATGCACTTGAGGACACAGGAGGGGAAGGGGAAGCTGGGATGAAGTGAGAGAGTAGAATTGACATATACACACTACCAAATGTAAAATGGATGGCTAGTGGGAAGTGGCTGCATAGCACAGGGAGATCAGCTTGATACTTTGTGACGACCTACAGGGGTGAATAGGGAGGGTGGGAGGGAGGCTCAAGAGGGAGGGAACATGGGGATATATGTATACATATAGCTGGTTCATTTTGTTGTACAGCAGAAACTAACACAACATTGTGAAGCAATTATACTCCAATAAAGATGTGAAAAAAAAATTCCACTAACCACAGCATCCTATGATAATACTTCACATTAGAGATATATCAGCATAAGTGTAATTTCTTCATTTATTCCCATCTGGCTCTAAATCATCCTATGATGATGGTGATAGCAGAAGTAGCTTCCATTTGTGAGCACCAATTACGTGCCAGCACTTTGCTACACACTTTACATATTCCTAGCTTATTTAACCATATCAATAATCCTTAATAATCTATATCACTATAGACATCTGAAACGGATACCTAGAAATTTAAAGTAACTTGGTCCAGGTCACACAGTTCAGTGACCCAGTGACATTTGATAGTGTGGATTGAGTCAGTCTGGACCAACTGAGTAACTCAATGAGGTGAGTTTCCTCACCCAGAAATGGAGAGGTTAAACCCGAAGATCTCTGAGGTCCTTTCCAATTTTTACAATTATGCAGTGAAAATTGCAATGCCAAGATTTTCAGTAATTTCTTCCTTTCGGATCCAAGGCAAAGCAAAGTTTGTAGCAGCATGAATGTTAGAAGTGAGATAGTTCATCAAAACTGTTCTCATCGCAAAGGTGTCTCTTACCTAACTGAAACCAAAGCCCCCAAGTCCATCTCCAGCTCCAGCTCCCCTAATCATAGCTTCCAGTATAAGGCACCACCCCCCTAACATCCCAACGGGAAGTCTCAATGTGCCCCTGGAATGGTCTAAAGAAAAAACATAATATTAAATGCCATGAAGGTGATAGAATTGTCAGAAGTACAAGAAATCAACTAGTAAATTGTGAGCTATCAGTCATGGTATGTTCTGTAACAGTATACAAATCACAAATACAAAAGAAAAAAGAAAGAGCAAGCGAAACAAGGAAAAGCTATCAGGCTTTCAGTGCCATCTTGTGGAAAGACGTATATTAAAATGTCCAAGGGAAGCTGACCACACCCCAGATCATGTCAAAGCCTCTACACTTGACACCAATGTGCATCCAGTAGACAGCAGGATAGCATCACCATTTGTTTGTAGGCAATGGTGCTGATTGGTAGAGGGTCCATTCTGATTGCTTGCCTCCTGTGCCATGGTCAGTTATTAAATAATTTTTATATTGTCCCTAACTACACAAATACCACATAAAACCTCCATACCTCCCACACCATTAACACCCAAAACCCACACCCAAACTATTCTGCTTGGTTCTTCTACACAGCATGGTTCTCCAGATGTGGAAAATTTGCACTGACCTATCTCAACACCCTATCCCCCAAAAACACACAGGCACACTTAGACTACAACTGCTTATAGTATAACTTTTACTTTGAAAAATAAACTTGATTTTATTTCGCTTCTTAAGTTTATTAGAAATTATTTCTCTTCTTTCCTTTTATCTGAATATTCCCATCTGTATTGGTTTCCTATTTGCTGCATAAGAAATTACCCCGAAATTTGATGGCTTAAAATAATCAATATTTATTATCTCATAGTTTCTGTGGGTAAGAAATTCAAGGGAGGATTAGCTGGGTGATTCTGGCTCAGGGAATCTGTGAGGTTATTGTCAAGGTGTTGGGCAGGTCATCTAAAGTCTTGATGGGGCCAGAGGATCCACTTCCAAAATAGCAAGTTCTTGTACGTGATATTGGTATGAAGCCTCCCCACATGGATCTCTCATTAGACTCCTTGAGTGTCCTCCTAATATGGCAGCTGGGCTGTTAAACCAGCCCTATCAATGTGGAAAAGACATGAGATGGTCTTTGAGGTTGGCTACCACACCATCCCTTCTGTAACTCAATTTCCAGATCATTGGGTCCCAGGTGTGAAATGTGTTTAGACAAAAGATCATAACATTTAAGACACTGAGAGCTCTGACTACAGCCCAAGGGCCACAGGAACCCAAACCCAAGCAATCCTCTGCCTTGGTGGGACACAGGGACCTACTTGGAGAAAGGAATCTCTGTCTCTGGTTTCACCTCCAACTGCCACTGGCATCAAGCCCTCAAGGAACTGGGGCCTCAACATCAAAGAGAATTAGGTCAAAACAGTCTTATCAGCTGGGGAAGGGGGAGCTAGGATGCTCTAAAACTGTTCTGTTGATCTTTCAAATAATGTTATTTCTAGTATTTCACAATGGGCAGAGAACAAAAGGGAACGAAGACAGCTGTCCTCATAAGACTTTTCTGGTGGTTCCAACCCAAGCTTATCTTTCCCCCACTGATTTCTCTTGTGCTTATTATTTTTACTGCACAATTAACTTTTCAATATATATCATCTGATTGTCTTTGATGAGTAATTTAGTACTTTATTACATGTTATGACAACAATTACTTTTGAGTCTAAATCCCCCTCAGCATGTTGTAAATTCCTTGAAGTCAGGGAAATTAAGCTTATCACTCAGCCCACCGTCAGTGTCAACAGATTGTTCTCCAGGAAAATATCTCCCTCAACACACTTACATACACACAAGATCAAATACATGCACACAACAGGAGCAGGGCTCTGCAAAGAGCAAGGCTTATTTTTCCCTTTTTACAAAACAGTAATTAGACTTAGCCAGGATCATACTGACACAGTCATTCTCTCCTTAAAAGCACACACATGTACAAAGTACATCTCAAGAAGGTGCTACACCACACTCAAATAGTCCTCAAACTCATGCAATTAAAAAGACACACAAACACCCCAGCAGGAAGAAAGATTTCCTTCCGGCCCATCAACAACAAGCTGACACCGGCTGCAGCCAATGAAGAACCATCACAGCCCTCCTCAATTCTTCCTTTCCTCTATAAAAGCAAGCCCCTCTCCTCTGTTCCCAGAACCTGTTTATGGTTTGCCATAGTTTGCTTGTCCCGAATTGCAATTCTCTACTATTCCTGAATAAACTCACTTTGCTGGTGGAAAAAAAAAAGACACATAAACACACATTGTCACATAGTCCTGGAGACTCGCCTACACTCCCAGAAATGTACCTTCACAGTCTTGCCTATGCATTCTACTTATTTTTTCATTCATTTAACAATTTTGAGCACTGTGTATCAGGCTCTGTATTAGATGTGTGAAATCTGAAGATGGAATGATGCCTTCTTGGCTCTGACACAGATAACCCCAATCCAATAAACTAACTGCTATCCTAGGAGCACATATTTATATAAAATGAGATGGGAGTATGGAGATTAAATCTTACTGAACGTCAGGTAACACAGAAGAGAAAGGAAAAGAAGCTCAGTATTGCATGAGGTTGGAGGCTACGTGCGGGCAGCTGACATTGTTTAGTTGCAGGGATCCTAGCCAGGAAACCATCAGAAAGGAGTTTTTCTTTCAGTGTGAGGCCCCCTGGGCCCAAGACAGAAAATTAAATAATATTCTTGACAATGGGACACAGACCAAGGCAGGGATCCCTTCACCTGGGGCCTGTTGGAAGCCAGAGGCAGAGCAGTAAAGAGGGAGGAATTCCTACAAAGGAAGCCCAGGTGGGCTGATGGATGCACTTCCAACCTCTGCAGAGACCCACGCGGGAATCTCTGTCTCCCCCCCAGAAATGTCTTCTTTCTGAAGAAGATGGGCTTTGAGCTGGATCTCAAGGAGGCAAGGAAGGGGTATAGGGTAGTGGAGAGAGATGTGGGAAGTTTTCCCCTTATGAGTGAGGGAGCGAAGAAAAGAGAGCAAGGAAAAGGGACTAAGAAAAGTTCAACCTGAAAGGAGCAAGTGCTAGAGTCTTGTCTCCAGAGGCAGTGCAGCCAGAAATCCTGAGCAAGGGATTGAGAGGAGTTGCTGCGAGGGGAGAAGGGGTGACTGGTGGCTGAAGGGCACAATAGGAATACATTGGGATGGGCTAGAAAGAGTCATAGGTAGTTGTGTGGGAAATGGAAGTGCAGACAGGAAGGGCTTAATCAGGGCTGTGATTGTACAGAAGAAAGGGAAAGGGTAGATTTGGCAGCTCCTGGAACCTGGGGGGAGTAGGCAGAGGCGATGCTTCAGAGTTGCCGGGGTAAATGGTAAGTGCATGTTCCACAGGGTCAGAGCAGGCTTTGATCTTTGGAGGAAGAAAAATTCCTTTTCATTTTGCTGGAACCAAATGTGTTTTTCAGGGGTAGATGGGGACAGAAGGAGGGAAGTACATCTTCATGACTAGGTACCCTGGGCTTGGAATGAGAGAGACCTTGGCTCAACCAGCCCAGCTACTTACTAGCTATGTGTGCTTGACTAAGTTAACCAACTTCTTTAAGCCTCAGATTACTCATGTGCAAAAGAGATATAAAAATACCTTCCCGGGGCTTCCCTGGTGGCACAGTGGTTGAGAGTCCACCTGCCGATGCAGGGGACACGGGTTCATGCCCCGGTCCGGGAAGATCCCACATGCCGTGGAGCAGCTAGGCCCGTGAGCCATGGCCACTGGGCCTGCGCGTCCGGAGCCTGTGCTCTGCAACAGGAGAGGCCACAACAGTGAAAGGCCCACGTACTGAAAAAAAAAAAAAAAAAAAAAAAACCTTCCCAGTGTGGCTCTTCCAGAAAGCACCTGGCACAGGGCCTGGTACATAAGCAAATTCAATAAGGGTTAACTATTTTCATAATTATAATTAGTGTGATCACTAGAAGCACATTGTTCAAATGAGGATATGAACCAGTCAGATCACAGTTATGACACTGTATTCAGATCTAGTTCCTCACCTGCTATGAATGACACAGAGAAACTCTAGCCTCCCCAGGGAAGGGTGACTCACAGAACCTGAGAATTGGGAAATATGAAGAAAAATTAACAAATCCTGCAACTGTTTAACCCAGCTGAGGGGCATGAGGATAGTTAGGTAAAGAGGCAGTAACCTTCTATTTAACTTTAGAATACAATACCGTTTTGTTAAAGATTCTGGAGCCAGGCTGCTTGGTTTCAAATCCCCCGCCACCAGTCATCTCTTGGTCAAGTTCCTGAACCTCTCCAGAGCTTCAGTTTTCTCATCTATAAAATAGTTAAATAGATTACCCACCTCATAAGATTATTGTGGCAATTAAATCAGTTTGAAAAATACCTGGCACATAGTAAATGCTCAATTTGTTAATTCTTATATTGTTGTTGTTATTGCTATTATTATTACATAATTACTCTCCCGGGTACGATTTCAGGGCACCAGATGGCAGAAACCTTGTTTTTCTTTTTTAATAATTCCAGCAGTGGAAAAACAAGAATAGTCCCCCTGTACAGTGGCGATTCCCACTTACTGGACGAGTTCAAAAAGTCACTGATAATGACTTAGAGTTATTGTACAGAAGATTCCTCCCCCAAAGCGTATGTAGATTTGCCATCTCTTAAATCCTTGGGCATCCATTGTGAAGAAAGTTAAGACAAGGCCAGGCCCTTGGGCAGCAGGGGCAGTTGGCCAGTGATGCAATAACTCCCACCGACCGCCAGGGAGCAGCAGAGCTCGACCCGGGTTGCTTCATCCACAGAAAAGAATTCTTAATTCCTTCTAGGTGTTCTGTCTTGGCTGTTTGCGTGGTCCACCAATCCCCGTGCACACGGCTGCAGTAATCCCGCCCATTATTGACTATCCAACCAATCAACGAGTGTTCTGCTTGGAGCCGGACCAGAACGCTCCGACAGTCACTGGGAGCCAAGAATTGGGTGTTCTAGCCCCGCCCCCAGGCGGCTCGGCCAATCCCCTGAGGCGGAGCAGGACGACACCCAGGATGTGTCCCGAAGACCACGTGGCCCCAGGAGGCGCCAGTGCTAGGTAGGTGGAAGGTTACCCGGCCCGGGGGCGGTGCGGGACGGGCCGGCCTCGCCCCCGGTGACCCGCTGTTCTGTGCCCTCCGTCAGCCATGGGCGTGCAGCCCCCCAACTTCTCGTGGGTGCTCCCCGGCCGGCTGGCGGGGCTGGCCCTGCCCCGGCTCCCCGCCCACTACCAGTTCCTGCTGGACCAGGGTGTGCGGCACCTGGTGTCACTGACGGAGCGCGGGCCCCCGCACAGCGACAGCTGCCCCGGCCTCACCCTGCACCGACTGCGTATCCCAGACTTCTGCTCGCCGGGCCCAGAGCAGATCGAGCGCTTCGTGAAGATTGTCGACGAGGCCAACGCCCGGGGAGAGGTCAGTGGGCGGGGTTAGCGCCGGGAGGGAGGGACTTGGGAGGGGTCAGCGGGGACAAGCGGAGCTGGGGAGGTCGGGGCCAGGAATAACTTAGCTGGGTTCCGGGAGAGAGACTGGAGGAAGACGGCGGGGCCAGGAGACCATCGCAACCAGAACAGAAAGCCAAAGCGGGGCGGAGGCGGGGGTAAGGGGGGCGGGGCGGGGGGGCGGGGGTTCAAGGGGGAGGAGTATGAAGAGGCCCTGCAGTGTGAATTGGGCTCGAGGAAAGGCAACGAAGAACCAGCTGATGTTGTGAGTTGAGAAGGAGAAAGGGTGAACAGACTTGGGAGAGATGGGGGTTGAAGTCAGGGGGTATTGAGCAGTCTCCAGAGCAAGGTTCTGTCCAAATGTAATGGAGCCACATTTTAAAAAGGTCAACAAGAAGCAGGAGAAATTCATCTTGATAATATAATTTAACCCAGTAACTCCAAAATATCATTTCAACACATAAGCAATATAAAATAAATTCTTAACCAGATATTTATATTCTTCATTGTCCTACATCTTTAAAACCTGGCCGTATTTTACAAGTGAGGGTCAGGAGAGTGTTGGGAGGGCGTTGAGCCCCTCCCCACCCAGCTCCCCCTTCGCAGGCGGTGGGAGTGCACTGTGCCCTGGGCTTTGGCCGCACGGGTACCATGCTGGCTTGTTACCTGGTGAAGGAGCGGGGCCTGGCTGCAGGGGACGCCATCGCTGAGATCCGGCGCCTTCGACCCGGCTCCATCGAGACCTATGAGCAAGAGAAGGCGGTCTTCCAGTTCTACCAGCGAAGGAAATAAGGGACCTCAGCACTCTTCTGCCAGGCCCCCCGCGGCCCTGACCTGTGTGTTAGATGGGGCCAGAGACGCGGAAGTGAACTAAAAGTGCTAAGCCCTCCAGCGCTCGCTTGGCTGGCTCAAAAGACAGAAGTAGCCCTTCCCTGCAGGCAGGCCCTGGTAGGAGGATGGCTGGAGAAGCACCAATGTGGGGTGTCCCTCTGCCACTGCCTTGAATAAATAAAGAACCAGCTCACACTGCATAGCACTTTAAGTTTACAAAGTGCTCCCACACTTTGCGACTTTTTTTGCGCCTCACAATAGCCCCATAATAAAGGAAGACAGAAGGGCCATCCCTTCTTTGGATGAGGCGGCCAAGGCTCAGAAAGGCGCAAGGTTACACTTCTGGAAAGTGGAAGTATGGGCTAAGACTACAGCACATATTTTCAGCCTTTTAAAGATGCTGAAACTCTTATGTATCTGCTCTCTAATAATACTTGATGTGTCTTCTGGGGAGCTGGTCAATGAAAAGGAAACAAATCCCTGGCAGCCCAAGGTCTCTGATGCTCGCAGGCCAGGAGGACCCCTGTGTCCTCAGTCCAGGCCCGCATGCCCCACGTGTGTCATCCCTTTAGCCCTCTTAAGACAGAGAAGGCCTGGATGCTGTGCTCACAGATAATCACTGTCTCCATCTCCCAGGGGCTGGGTGCCTCTCCCCAGCCTCAGGCTGCTCCGCTCACCTGTGACCTCCAGCCCATTATGCTGCCCCACAGCCTGAGGCTGAGGAATGCCAGAACCCAGCCTCTCTGGGCAGGTATGCAGAGGATATTTGATGATTAAATGAAGACATTCAAGGCTGTGAACCTTGGCCATGTTTCTCAGATGTTACCTTCACTTCCCCATTGGATGCCATCCTACCAGCACCACCACCACACCTGCAGCTTCGAGAGAGAGGATGAATGGGATAGACTAGCCAGGTGGACTCTTTTTGATATAACTCCTGCCTGAATTCCTGTCCTCTCTTCTGTAATGGCAGGCCGGGATGGATAAGGTAGGAATTCATCATGAAATGTGTACTGAGTGCCTGTATACCAGGCTTTGTTAGATGCAGAGGCCCTCCAGCTGAAGGGGACATGATTCACAGCCTGCTGGAGGTGGGGAGCCCAACAGAGTCCAACCACATAGAATAGGTACCATGGCAGACATGCATTCCACATCCAATGGAGACATGGAGGGAGGAGGCAAGGGCCCCCCTGCAGACCCCAGCCTTTTTAGCCCAGGCCACCACCAGCTCCAGGCCACCCACTCCACTACATCTTCCTTCCTCTGCCGCCCACCCAACTCAACCCCCCTCCAACCCTCTTAGACAAAAGGAGTATGAGCCTGGGCTTCCCTGGTGGCGCAGTGGTTGAGAGTCCGCCTGCCGATGCAGGGGACACGGGTTCGTGCCCCGGTCCGGGAAGATCCCACATGCCGCGGAGCGGCTGGGCCTGTGAGCCATGGCCATTGAGCCTGCGCGTCCGGAGCCTGTGCTCCGCATTGGGAGAGGCCACAACAGTGAGAGGCCCGTGTACCGCACAAAAGGAAAAAAAAAGGAGTATGAGCCAGAGTCTTGCCAATCTAGCAGTGAGAGAAAGACTGTAAAGTGCCCTCGCCGCCCCTGCCTCCTTTCCTCTGTGTGTCGAATCTGGATAATCAGTTCCTTCATTCTGTTCCCTTGGTCTCCACCCAGCTTACCCAGGTGAGGACATCTCTCAAAGAGAAGAGCCTACAGTTCCAAGCATTCAGTCTAAAACAGAGGAGTGAGAAGTAGCAGAAGAGGGGAAGCACTGAAGCCCTTACCCTCTGCTCGTCAAAGTCCCCTCTGCCCTGCCCACCCACCCACTCCTCCCACAACAGCATGACCCATTCTGTTTCCTGATGCAAACCAGAGCATCTTCCAAAGGAGTATTTTGATTGTGTGTGTGTGTGTGTGCGTGCGTGTTTGTGTGTACACGCGAAGGTGGTGGGGCAGGAAGGGTATGAACAGCCCACTTCCTTGATCCCTTCCCTCCAATTACCAGGGTTGGGGGAGAGAAGAAGCAGGCTTGAAGCTGCACCTCGGAGTTCTGTCTCCGATCCCAACCCGCTGGGGTCACACAACCGTTCCTCACGTTGTCTGCCCCTCCGTTCCTATCTTAACTCCATCCCCCCACATCCTCTGCCCTGCAGGACAGGAACCTGCCCTTCTCTTTCTCCCAACCCTCTTTGAAAGGAGAGGAAAATTTTTTCTAACCCCGTTAAAACCCTGTGTGCAGCCTCCATCCCCATAATTTCAGCAGGTCTCCTCTGCCTCAAGAGTTCCTCAGGGAAATAAACGTACAATTATGTGCTTAAGGAAATTGGTTTTTAAATAAGAGTTGACTTGAAATGAAAAACTCTGCCCTTGGCCTTCCATCTACCTTGAGAGGTTAGCCTGAGTCTCTCTTTGGGCTCATTCCCACCCCACCCCCAAATTTTTGCCTTCGCACCACACCCTCCTCTGTATATGGCCACCAAAGAGGGATTGCAGACTAGCTGTGACCCTTCCCCATTCTACCCCACACTGAGATGACAGGTGAGAGGAACAAGCCACTTCCATTGACAAAGAACCTCCACATCGCATCAGACCAGGTTTGCTCAACGCCATCACTACTGACACTAGGGTCTGGGTAACTCTTTGCTGTGGGGGGCCATTCTGTGCTCTGTAAGGTAGTTAGCAGGATCCGTGACATCTACCCATTAGGTGCCAGTAGCATGCCCCCCCCCAAAAAATGTGACAACCAAAAGTGTCCCCAGACATTGCCAGACGTCCCCTGGGAGGACAAAATCGGCCCCAGTTGAAAACCACTTCATCAGACCAACAAGCGCCACATGCGACCATAGGCTTTCATTTGCTATGGGAGTAGAGGTGGGAGCGTACGTGGGGATTTCACCTGTGGACGCACACATCCTCATAGGGGAGAAAGGGCCAATCGAACCCCATCACACACCGTTACCTTTTCAAGCAGTGTCTGGTACCTGTCCCCAGTCCCTCTCCTCTCCCCAGGCTGGGTTTCCAAGAGGGTGATAGACACCATTAACTTTCTACACGCAGGAGGGCTTTATTCTCAGTGAGTTGCTGGTGGGCATAGCTGTAATGTCAGCTTCCACCCCCGTGTTTTTAAAGTTTCATTCATGTTTATTCTCTGACATGTGATCTGAGTTCCCTGCTGAATGGAGGCTTTTCTGTGTGGAAAACATCCCCCTTATCACTTGGGTTCTGCCCTCGTCACCTCTTGGGTCCCTCTCCCTGAAAACTGTTCTGATGCAGAAGCAACTGGTGTCAGGACAGGAGGACCCCTTCTTTGAGACCATTCCTCCCTGGCCTGTTTCCCCACCTCCACTTCACCAGCAGCGCACCTGGACTGGGATCCGCTTGCTCTCTGGGCAGCAAGCTCCATGACTGCCTCCAGGCCACGTGTCCCAGCACACAGCTTCCCGCTGCAGAGATAGGGCTACATCCTGCGCGCTCACTGCGGCTCCCCGCACCTCTCTTGGAGCTGTGCTTTGTCATCATCCTTATAGGACGGCTCGTCACTGGCTAAGAGGTCTGGTCCTCGTGCAGACCCTCTCCATCTGTCCCCCATGATCCCCCAGATACTTGCCAGGGCAGTGATGAACATGTCACCCGGGGCAGGGATTTGATCCAAACCATAAGCCATTTCCCAGAATGAACTGCCCTCAGCTGCCAAGCTTCACATCAACCCTGCTGTCTGTATCTTGCTGTTCTTTCTAAGAAACTAATTTGGTCTCACAGGATTGCTTTGTCGCAAAACAATATCAGTTACCACTAATGCATTTCATGCTTTGCTGTGACTGTACTTTGCTTGCTTATATCATCATTTATGAAGTGCCTACCAGATAGCAGGTGTTTTACGTACATTGCACTGTATCAATTTATCCTTAGAGTCACTCTGCAAGTCAAGGATTTTCCCCTTTGTGCAGATGAAGGGACTGAGGTTTAGAGACCAGTAGTAACTTGCCCAACACCTCATACTTGCAGTGTAGGAGCTTCATACACTTGTAGTAAAGGAGCTGGGATCAAACCCAAGTGGTAACTCCAGACTCATTCTCCTTCCACCAGACATCACACCTGCCAAGACCTCCCCCTAGTTCCAGTTACACGGGGGTCTGTCTTCATGATCAGAACCTTACCTCGAGGGCCATTTTATCAGCACAGCCTCCGACATCCATTCTCCTCATCATCTTAGGAAGCCAAAGAACAACGCTGCATCTGACCCTGAAGCCAGCAGCACCTGAGTTACGGGCTGCTGTTTAAAATGCCGCCCAAGCATTGAAGGACAACATAGTAAAGCCGATTCCTTAGGGCACGTCTGTCACATCCACTAGTATCTAATTCAGAGCATGTAGATGTCCTCAGCCAGCCTGACAATCTTGAGGCACACGTGACTGGCATCGAGCCCTCGAAAATGTCTTTTTATGTCTGAGGACTTACTAAACACCTTAACGTCCTTTCTGGTTGTGGTGTTGTTGTTTGAACCCTTAATGCATGCCAGGCACTGTGTATAGGTATTACCTCATCGAGTCTTCAACCCTATGAACAAGGTCTTCTTATAATGACCAGTGCACAGATGAATAAACTGAGGCCCAGAGAGTTTAAATAACACCCAAAGTTACATAGCTAGAACAGGGTTCAAACTTCGGTTTGTGTTTAAGTATAAACTGCCTTCCCTCTTGCGAACAGAAAGAAGAGAGTTCGTTGTAATTAGAAATTGCATAACAGCATCTTGTGTTCTCCAGAATCGAGGCACTTGGCTTATGGGGCCATCAGTGTGGCTCTGAGATCACACGGCTACCCCACCCCCTGCTGCTGCCCCAAGCCTCGGGCGCAGCGCTCTGACCTGGGAGTGTTGGGCCGCAGGCACCGGCATCATCCCTAACAGGCTTCTGCCTCAAGCCTCCTGCACCATCAAAAGTATAGTCCCCTGTTGATTTAGAAATGAGTTACATAAGTACTTCTTCCATTACTTTAAAATTTTTCTCCGGCTATTAAGGATTCAAGGCGTACTCTTGAGAAGGCAGCATGCTTGTTCAAGCAAGCAGAAATTTGAGAAACACTTTGGTGCCCGTCCATGCCTGAAGTTGATGACTTATTTGCAACCTTGATAACTGAGTCCTTTGTGCCAACAAATTGCTTACTTCGCTTCAACCACTCTCTCACCCTATTTTTCCCTTGACTTATTCTGTCACCATGGATATGTGATCATGAAACAGATTGGTGATGTCACCTCTGAGTTTTCATTATGTGGGATTCAGTATGGAAAACAGTTCTGGATTTTTTTCCCCCAAGCTGTTATAATAAACACACCACTGTTTCTTCTTTACCAATATATATTGAGTAGTAACTGCTCCAAACCCAAGGTGAGCCATACAGGAAATAATGGGTGCAGCCATCCGGACGGGTGACACTGCTCACCTCCTCCAGTAGGTTTTATGTGCCCTTGGGCTCACCCCAACCCCACACCAAGCAAATTCACTGATTGGCATGTTTTCTGTAGGGCTGGAAGCAGCCTAGGACCATGGAATAGAATGAAATAAAGTAACCACTCTGGAATCAAGCCCACAGGCAGAACCATGTCATTCTCGATCATGACCTATAAGTCTCTGAGGAATCCAGTCTCTTTCTCCATCTCTTTCCTCACCTCAGTCGTTCCCCTCCCCCCACAGCCCTTGTTCTCTCTGCTCTACCTGTGTTGGGAGTCCCCGGGACCACCCTTGGTTGTGATGATTTGCTAGAGGGACTCACAGAAAAGCTGGTATCCTCTCCATTATGGTTTAAGGCAGTGAAAGGATACAAATTACAGTCAGCAAAGGAGAAGGGCACGTGGGGTAGAGTCCAGGAGAAACCAGGTGGAAGCTTCCAGTTACGCTCTCTGAGTGGAGTTGCATGGACAGTGCTTAATTCTCCCAGCAGCAATGTATGACAACACATAAGAAATATTGCCAACCAGGGTAGTTCACCCGGGCTGTGGTGTCCGGGGTTTTTGTTGAGGATCATCATGTATCATGTAGTCAACACCTGTATAACTGACCTTATCTCCTCAGTCTCCAGCCCCAACAGAGTTCAAATTGATATGGAAGGCCCCAAACAGCCTCAGCATATAAAAACAAGGATTCACAATGTCTGTTTGTTAGCATAGACTATCTGACCTGGCCCAAGGTCTCAGATATACAAAGGCATTTTTATCAGGCAGGATATTCCAAGAGCTCAGAGGCCATCTTGCAGGAGCAGGTCCAGGGGCAGTCCTGAAGACCTTTGGAATGTATAAGTTTGGGGCAACCCCCTCCAGCTGAATTAACCCTTTCCTGCATGTTACCAGGTACTTTATGCTCTCTCTGCATGACAGTCTGGACCCATACTATTCCCTTTGCCTGAAGTGATTTGTTCCCCAGCTCTGCCTAGTTCCCAACTTCTACCCCTACTATTGGTCTCAGTTTAACATCATTTCCTGGGGAATGGCGTCCAACCACCTCCACATATACTCATACATATTACCAAAGCATCTGTCCTTCTACTTTGCAGCTCTCTGCTCACTTATAATAATTCACACAGTTGTTTAATTTTTCTCTTTCCTACTAGAGTCTAAGGACTGTGCCCATACCCATAACATCCAGCACAATGCTTGGCCCCTGGGTGCTCAATAAGCATGTGGCAACTGACTAATTGACATGCCGTCACCTGCCTGGGTATCTGCACATAGATGCAGAAATGGGAAGAAAAGAATAAGCTTTGGAGTTGTATAATATAGTGGGGAATACATTACACGTGTACACCCCTAAGTGTGCATGCAAAGATGGACACATACAATTAGAAAAGATGCAATGTATAAATACTTAATGATGGAGTGATTAAAAAGATAAGAGGAGTGCATCTGGTAGAATTCACAAAGTTGAACCTTCAATGAGATGTGGAGGGTGTGGTCAGATAGCCTAAAGGAATATACAAATTTGGATGTTATTAAAAATACGAATGTTATACGTCAGGTCCACATAGGGGGGCTTAGAGAGAGAGACGGGCAAGATGAATGGGTGGCAGTGAGGGAGAGGGAAAGATGTAGGGAGTCAGCTGGCATGGATGAGGGCAAAACCTCATCCAGTGGGTAGCAGAAAACACATGGTTAGATTAAGGCAGTGAAAGGGCAGCAGAACCTCACACCAATGGGATCATATCTGGTCCAAAGTGTGGAGTCACCACTGGCTTCTGAGCAGAAGACATGTCACTAGATTCCATTTTTCTTAAGTTACACAGAGACAGATTGGCCCCATTACTTAGCAACAGTACAGTGCTTTATGGTTTAACATTGCCAGTGAGAGACAAGGTCTTACCGCGGCTGATTTTTAAGACTTTTCAGAAGAGAAGAGTTAAGTAAGAACCTGTCCCTGCTTGCTGGAAGTTAATGACTTTAATGCTTTGCAAAAGAAAGTAAAAGGGTTGTTAAGTCAGAGTGCTCATTCTCTGGGCTTGCAGGTTATGATTTTTTAATGCTTTTCAAATGGGAAAGGATCTCAAGTGCGTGTCATCCCTACATGCTAGAAATATGGGCCTTTCCAATGGCAGCTGGCAGTGGCTCCTGCACACCCACTGTTCTGGCTGATCCACTGGTGCCACATTTTACACCTTGGGCTGTTGATCCGGTTCAAAGGCCTACAGGGGTGGTGACTCCCAGTGCTACATTCAGCCCAGCGGCCCAGTATTTTTCCCTATTGTCCCAAGGCCAAGGGGTACCCTGTGAGTTCAAACTTTCCTCCTCAGTTGCACCCCTGCTCCCCAGCCCTCTCTCCCATTACATCTATCCCCTTACCTTTGAACTTGTCTTCTTTTCTCCAAATAGTGTTCAATTTGTCAAATACAGAGGAGCCAAACAGACCAAATGGCATATTCTCCTTAAGTGGAGGTCAAGGTGTGTGCGCAGGAGGGGTAGTGCCAGGGACGCCAAAGACAGCTCCCACCACGGGAACATGCAGGGTCCTCAGAGGCATCAAGGCTGCTACAAATGCCAGAGCACCCTGGGTCCCAGGCTCTCCTGGCTGACACTCTCCAGCTGGAGACCTGGAGAATAACAGACCCGCATGGGCGCCCGGAGAGCCCTCTCCCACCCCTCACAGGAGGCTTCAGAGCTCAAGGTGGGACTGGGTGGGGAGGGTGCCCTGGGTCTCCAACTTTGCTCTTCAGTCCCGAGGTCCTGGATCTGGCACATGTATTCAAAACCTTCCAGGATAGGAAGGAGGCTGGAAATACATGGAGAGGTCCAGACCCATTCAGGAGTCAGGCTGCTCCCTTGAGAGCTTAAGAGTGACCCTAGATCCACCCCAACCTACTTCTGCTAATCTGATAACCTGGAAGCCACAAAGGAAGTCAATTGGTGGCGGGAGGTGGGGGGATAGAAAGGAATTAGGGAAATGCAAATTAGCACAAGAAGATATGATTTGATATACATCAGGTTGGACGCACATATACACCAAATCTCAAGATACCAAGGTTGGCGAAGCTAAGGGGAAATGAAAACTCTCAGATTTGCTGGGGGATGTATAAAATGGAACAATAGCCTTGGAGAGTAATATGCTGAGCTCACTTGAAAATTCAGCCACTTCACTTTATATGTATATTCTGGGCAAAGTCTGCATGTGAGCAACCTAGAAACATGTATGAGGCTGTTCGTTTATTCATTAACTCAACACAGGTTTACTGAGCAACTTCTTTGTGCCAGGCACACTTCTAGGGACTCAAAAGTAAGCATGAACAAAACAAAAATCTCTTGTGATGTGTGTATGCAACATTGCTTAAATAGCCAACAGCTGAAAACAACCTAAAAATATATTGTTAGGAGGACAGATAAACACTGAACCAGATATACAGGCATCAAGGTAGATTTATCTTGGAAACAATGTTGTGTGCATAGGAAAGAAACCTGCAGGAGTATTACGTACAGAATAGCATTTGTGTAAATAAAAACAAACAATACTATACATTGTTTATGGATACATACGTTATACAAATAAATGGTTTGGATATCAGCCAAACTCAGGATCTTAACTGCCACCTGGAAGGCAGGGAGGTGAAAGAATAGGAGAATTTCAAGTGTAACTGGAATGTTTTGTTTCTTAAAAAGAAAACATCTGAAGCAAACATATAGGTTAAAATGTTAGCATTCTATATTTTGCATGTTAAGCATACAGATGTTTCTTTTAGCAACCTAGGTCCTTTTTTGGTTTTAATTCAAGATGGAGAAGTTTTTGTTTTGTACTGCTTTCAAATTTTGGAAAAGGTTTGGAGGAGAGGAGGATTAAGGCCACATCTCCCAGCAACCCAGGGGCTGGAGCCTGCCCTAAATGCACCTCTGGGATCTCATCCTCAACAATGACTACCTGCGGGGCCAAGGGACCGCGAACTAGCGAAAAGAACTGCGTCCAGCAGCTCTTGGCGCGGCCGCCCAGAATCACAGCGAGCTGCGCGGCGCCCCCTGGAGGCCAGACCGAGCTCGGCACCTCTGTAGGTGAGAATAAGGAGCTCCGGAAATGCCCCCGCTGCGGTGGGAGTGGAAACTCTTCAACCGCTTTGAAGAGCAATCCGGCGCTATCTAGTACAGTTGGAGAGGCAAGTACGCTATTATTCAGAAATTCCGATTTTAAGGTTTTACCTTAGAGAAGCTCTCAAATATGTGCCCAAGGAGACGTGTACAGATGTTCTTTGCAGCAGTGTTTATGATGGTCAAAAATTGAAAATGGCACCGTTATCGATCTTGAGGAGAATAAATCAGGTTAGATGTAGGTATCCAATGAAATACTATGCCACTGTGGACATGACAGCCAGAGCCACCTGTGTGAATGTGGATCCATCCATCTCACAAAGCATGCTGAGGAACTGGGTGAGTTACAGAATCCTCCCACAATAAAACTACTTGCATAAAATGTAACTACGCAAACAATGCTATGTATTGTTGTTGGATACACACACATGTAAGGAAAATATAAAAACAAATACCAAATTCAGGAGTTACTTCTGGGAAAAAAGGGAGGAAAATAGAATTGGGAAGGAATCCAGAGGTGGGGTGTCTTCACTGTGTACTACGTTATTCCTTTAAGAAAGACAATATCTGAAGCAAATATGACATTTTAGAATTAAATAGAGTGGAGTGGTGGGTACTCAGATGTTTCTTATGTTATCTATTATGCATTGCTTCCTTTCTTTCTCTTGATAATCAGGTGTACTGAGGTATAATTTACATACAATAAAATTTTACTTTTCTGAGTGTTTAATATTACACACACACACATACACACACCACAGAGAGTGAAGGCAGAGGTGGGGTGGGGTCAGAGCCTCTGAGGCAAAGAGAACAGCAGAGGAAGGCTGCATGGAGGGAGGAGCTGTGGTCGTTAGCAGAGCGGAAGGATCATCCACAGCAAGGTGAGAGAAGTGGGTGGTTTCAAAGGAAGCCGGAAAGAGAGGTAGGACTCCCCCTGCTGGGCATTATAGAAAGGGCTATGTTTTATTCTCAGTGCAATGAAGAGAGACATTGGAAGTTTTAAGCCAAGGAGTGTTTACGCTGGGTCTTTTTATCTTCTGTGTAGGTCATATCTCTGTGTGAAATGCATGGGAGGGCAAGAGCAGAGGCGGGGAAAAGAATTAAGAGGCTTTCACAGTAATGGAGGCAAAAGATATCAGAAGATCCACTATAATGGTGACAGTAAAGATGTGGAGAATCAGGTGGATTCGAGATATATTTTGGAGAGGAACCAATAGAACTGGGTAATAGATTAGCTGTGAGGAATGACTCTGAAGTTTCTATCTGAGTAGCTAGTGGTGGTGCTTACTGAGATGAGAAAACATGGGGAGGAGGGCAGGGACAGTGGAAGGGTAGTTTGTTCCCACCAAGGAGAAGGATGAAGGATTTTATTTTGGATAAGTTAAGTCTGAGATATTTGTGGATTACCCCAGTGGAGGAGGACAGCCAATGGTTGTATATTCCGGGTCGAAGTCTACCAGAGAGGTCGGGTCAGGTCAGGATTTGGTGTTGCCGTCCACTATTTAAAGCCGTGGGACTAGGGAGACAGTGTAACCAGTGAAGAGAAGTGATGGGAAGGGGAAGGGAGGGGACCCCAGGACTGAACTCTGAGGACCCCTATGTTCAGTGTCAGGTTGAAGAGGAGGATCCAGCAAACAGACTAAGAAGGAGAGGCCAGAGAGGTAGGAGGATGATCCAGGAGAGGGGGATGAGATGGATGCCAAGAAAGAAAAGTTGCTTCAAGAGGGAAGCAGCTCGACTGTTGGAAATGCTGCTGAGTAGCCAGATGACCAGAGGGTAAGGAACGGTCCTTGGGGCTGGCCACACAGGAGTCATTGTGACTGTGATGGAAGCAGGTCAGTGGTGCAGTGGGGGCCGAAGCCAGATCATCGGGGACTGAGGAGTGGGTAGGGATTGCAGAAGAGGAGACGGGGAGTGTGGGCGACTCTTTTGAGAAGCTTGGCAGTAAAGGGAGAAGAAGCCTGGGTGGAAGCTGAAGGAGATGAAGAAGGCAGAGGGCAAGGTTTGTTTGTTTTGAGATGATATTTGCGCATGTCCATATGCAGATGAAAAGAACCCAGTGGAGGGAGAATATGGTGGTGGGAGGACCGCACGGAGTGAATGCAGGGAAGACAGGAACGAGAGTGAAATCCAAGCTGCACAGTGAATGCAGCTGAGCCGGGATTCTAACTCAGATCTGTCTGACTCCGAACACCATGCTCTTTCCCAGATACCTCATTGCCTCTTTTTAGTTTTTATTTGCTCACAGGCATCCAATTCCCAGGATCCAGTGCACTGAATCCTTTACCACCACCTTCTCTAAGTACACAAGTCAACAGTCTTCCCATTTCCATCTGGGTTCTGTGTCTACGCAGGGAACTGGAGGAGAAAATAAGCAAACTGAAGAAAATGAAATCTGACCTATTTTATGCATTCTGGATAAATGCATGAAATAGATTATATTTGACAATGGTAAACAGACAACCTCAAAAACCCAATTTATTGCTTTAATTATATATGCTTTTCTTCCTCAATCTCCAGGGAAGAATGTACCTCCTTCCATTTTCAGCCGCTTCTATGGAGCCATTCCCTAATTCTAAGACTGCTTTTGGTGACCACAGGCTTCTAGGCTGCCCTATCTGAACCACAACTGAAAAAAAAAACTTTAACATGCTACTTAGGAAAATATATGCAAGGAGGAATGTAATGGGTATGTATACAATCAAGAGTAAGGAAATACAGATGGGGTGCAGCTGTGATTCAAAGAAACATAGATTAAATGGAAGCCCCACCCCCCACCAAAGAAATTGATGATCTCCCATTAGCCAGGAAGGAAGGAATAGAGGTACTGAATTATTTGGATACTAGGCTAACTCAGAGACAGCCAAGCACCTTAGGTAGGGCAATCCCACCCTAAGACCCACTTATTCATGAATAAGAGAATGGAAGTGGGGGTGAGAGGACCTGAAGAAGGGCAGATCAGGTGACAATTCAGCAGCCCTCTAGCTGGCTGTTACTGGCCATAAGCAGGACCAGTAAGAGGGGAGCCTCTGCTGTATCTCAGTCTCCATCCCACACATGTCTGTTGAACCAGGCACTGACTGCACAGCAAAGAACAAGACCAACTTGCCCCATGCCCTCTGAGAGCTTGCAGTCCTGTGGAGGGAATGCACACAAGAGGCGATTACAATGCCGGATGGGTGTGCTAAATGCTGAGACAGATGTATGTGCCCCTCAGCCAGCCTGGGCTGGGGGATGGGGGGTGGTCAGGGAAGAGCTTCCATAGGAATGGTTATGTAAACTGAAATCTAAGACACAACTGGGATTCAGGCAGACTGGCAGTGGGGAAGTGATAAACAACAGAAATACAAAGCATGCACACATGCACGATACCAGTTATCCAAAAGGGTCATAGTATGGGAAAGTTTGGGGCAAATCAGGGTCGTGACACCCAGGTGTTTGACTTGCACAGCAGGGTGGTGAGTGGTGCTGCCAGCTAACACAGGAAACACCAGAAGAGGACCAGGTTCGAAGGCAGGGGCTGGGTTCAGTCTCGACAGCTGTGCATATGAAGCCTCTGAGACCTCCACGCAGAGCTCTCTGGTAAGCAGTTTCATATCTTTTTAAAAAAATTTTATTGGCGTATAGTTGATCTACAATGTTGTGTTAGTTTCAGGCGTACAGCAAAGTGAATCAATTATACTTATACATATATCCCCTCTTTTTAGCTTCTTTTCCCACATAGGCCATTACAGAGTATTGAGTACAGTTCCCTGTGCTATACAGTATGTCCTTATTGGTTATCTATTTTATATATAGTAGTGTGTATATGTCCATCCCAATCTCCCAATGTATCCCTCCCCCAGCAGTTTCATATCTTAAATGCAAGGTTATGACCTGCATTAGAATGACAAATATGGGAGTCTGCGTTAGAAGTGATCATTTAAACCATGGGCACAGATGAGACTATTGAATGAGAGACTGTAAAGTGAACAGAGAACAGGGCCTGGGACTGGGGTCGAAAGAACTTTTTCAGAGACCCTGAAGGAGGGAGCAGAGCCTGCTGTGAGTGGGGAGGAAAACCGGGAGAAGTTTCCTGGTGTCCCAGTGTTCAGGGAAGGAGGGAGTAATCAGCAGTAACAATGTGAGCATGAAATCAAACAAAATGTGAACAAAACCCCACCCACTGGAAATGCTGGAGACATGAAGGAGGCAGAAGCCAAACTGGAGAAGGTTGAGGGGTGATTGGGAGGGGAGCAAATGGAGACTGGGGGATGGCAGAATGCATGTCGGTGCTTCCCAAACCCTTTCACTTTGTGGCACATATAGAAAATTATATATTTTTTAAATTTGTTTTATTTATTTATTTTTGGCTGTGTTGGGTCTTTGTTGCTGCGTGAGGGCTTTCTCTAGTTGCAGCGAGCGGGGGCTACTCTTCGTTGTGGTGTGTGGGCTTCTCATTGCAGTGGCTTCTCTTGTTGCAGAGCATGGGCTCTAGGCACGGGGGCTTCAGTCGCAGGCTCTAGAGCACAGGCTCAGTAGTTGTGGCGCACGGGCTTAGTTGCTCCGCAGCATGTGGGACCTTCCCGGACCAGGGCTTGAACCCATGTCCCCTGAATTGGCAGGCGGATTCTTAACCACTGCGCCACCAGGAAAGCCCTAGAAAATTATATTTAAATGGAACTTTGGGTAATTGAGCAAGGCTGCTCCCCACTGGAAGTGTGGCCCCACCCAGCTGCCCTGAGGGCTGAGAAGATCAATATCTTATAACACCTGTAACCATTTGAGATACACCAGTGAGTCTTAGAACACCAACTGGGAAGTGCCGCCATCTTCTACTCTTTGAAGAAGAGTGACTGTAAATGGGGCTTACGGTGAGTGTGGAGTCAAGAGAAGGGTTGCTGGAATGGTTTGGTTTGGTTTGGTTTGGCTTGAAGACAAAAGAGACTTGAGCATCTTTCAGAGCATCTTTCAGAAAGATCCAGTTGAGATGGTGTGACCGTACTCATGGGAGAGAAAAGTTCATGTAGCATTGGTGGTACAAGTCTCCTGAGAAGATATAAGTGTAGACCCCAATTTCAGGTGGAAGGATGAGTGTACAAGATATTGTGTGCCCAAAAGTGTAATCCTCTCCACAATACTAGAAATCAAGATCATTATTACCTAGTTAGAGATTTAAAATCTGAGGTTAAGCGACCCCTCCCACCCCCCATCCTCCACTTAGTAGGCAGCAGAGCCAGAATTAGAACCCAACTCTTTGACTCCAGAACTCCTAACAATTATACGTTGCCATACCTTGAAGCTCTTACTATGCTAGGCCTGGAGACACAAAAATAAATTAGACTTGGCTCTTGGCTTTGGGGAGATCACAAACTGGAATTAGAGAAAGACAATAAGAGAAATACAATACAGTGTGATGAAATAGGATAATGGAGGCATGAAAAAAATGGTTTAAAAAGCACAAAGACCACACTGAGTGTATGCCTGTCTCCTCCTAAGCTCCCAGGGGCACAGATGGACTGGGCATTGAGCAAGAGCTAAAACATAAAAAATAAAGCTTAATGGATAAGTGGGTAGGTGGACAGAGAATGACCTTTCGGTATTAATAAAGATGCTCTCATTAGGGCCATTGTCCATGTAGCCACAGGGGATTGCTGCAGACCTGACACAAACTTTCCCATTGGCCCTTCCAAGTTCTCTCCAGGTCTCTAGGAGGGAGAGGGAAAGAGGTTGATCAGATGCCTCATAGTGCAGCCAGGCCCAGAGCTTCATTCCCAGTCTGGCTCCATCTTCACGGGACTCCTGGTCTTTACAGCTCCTGTCCTAAATTCTAGGCTTTTGATAAATTTCCTCAGTTCTCTCTTTCGAACCTAATTCAGAGAAATGATGTCAAGTTCCCTGGGCCTCCAGTCCCAGCTAGGGATGTGGCTCCAATGCCAGCAGGCTTCATGGCTGAGAACCTTTACACAATTTACTTCACCTCTTTGGGCCCTTCCAGTACAAACTAAGGTTGAGGGGAAGGCTCTGGTAGCTCAAGGCTTCCACACTCCTTTCCTTACAACAGTAGCTAATCATCAAGCACTTCCCACTTGCCAGTCATTATGCTAAGCTTACAGTATTCAACAAGGCATCCACGAGCCACATGTAGCTATATAAATTTATTTTTATTTTTTAATTTAATTTTTATTTTCTATTGGAGTATAGTTGATTTACTAGCTATTTAAATTAAGTAAAATTAAAAACAAAATTTCAGTTCCTCAGCCTCACTAGCCAACCACACGTAGCTACATGTGGCTAGTAACTACTGAACTGGACAGCCCAGAGAACATCACCACCATCGCAGAAAGTTCTAGACAGCATTGTCTAAGTGTTTCTCAAGGTTTTATCTCCTTTAAACTTCCTAACACCCCTATGACTCAGGAGTAATCGTTCGTCCACCTTAGAACTAAGGATTCTGCGGTACAGAGAGGTTAAAAACTTCACCAAGGGCTTCCCTGGTGGCGCAGTGGTTGAGAGTCCGCCTGCCGATGCAGGGGACACGGGTTCGTGCCCCGGTCCGGGAAGATCCCACATGCCGCGGAGCGGCTGGGCCCGTGAGCCATGGCCACTGAGCCTGCATGTCCGGAGCCTGTGCTCCACAACAGGAGAGGCCACAGCAGTGAGAGGCCCGCGTACCGCAAAACAAACAAACAAACAAACAAAAAAAAACACAGGGCTCTTCAATGCCAAGTGATGAAGCAAATTGAGCTGAAAGGTAGAGTTCAGTACTTTTTTAAAAATTAATTAAGAGTATACATTTGCTCAGTCAGTCCATCATCACCTTGAACAAACTCCTACTACTTTTATGATAAATTAAAAAATAATGAAATTATAAATATAAGCTAAAGCTTTCTTTTTTGCTTGCCAAATTTTCCAATATTATAGAGAATCATTAAAAACTGCTTTCTTAGGGGCTTCCCTGGTGGCGCAGTGGTTGAGAGTCCACCTGCCGATGCAGGGGACACGGGTTCATGCCCCGGTCCAGGAAGATCCCACATGCTGCGGAGTGGCTGGGCCCGTGAGCCATGGCCGCTGAGCCTGCGCGTCCAGAGCCTGTGCTCCACAACGGGAGAGGCCACAACAGTGAGAGGCCCGTGTACGGCAAAAAAAAAAAACCTTCACCAAGCTCTCAGCATATTAGTACCCAGAGCAAGGATTTAAGCCCAGGTGGGAGGCTCTGGGGCCCACCATGCTGTCTCCACGCCCAGAGCTGCCCCTAACCCCTGCTATCTACCCCACCCTTCCCTCTTACCTCCTAGGGGTGGGGCTGAATCTTCCCATTCCCCAGAAGCCATTGTCCCTTACCACTGCTCTCCTGCCAGCTCACCCTGAGGAATGAGGGCCCCTGGGCTTCAAGCCCCTTCTAGCTGAGAACCCCCGCTCTGTTATCCTCCCCACCTCCTTTTAGCCCCTTATTTCCCTTAAAGTATTAGTATTACGGGTTTTAATCCCTCCAGCCCATCCCCGTCTTGATTCATGGTGAGCCTGGGTCTGGGAAGAATCCTAACCTGGGAGCAGCCCTACTTCCCTCGGGTGACTTTCGTCCCCAAGAAATGATGTGCAGCCAGTTCAGCTCAGAGAGCCAACTTCACTAACACCTCTGAAGGTGCAACCAAATCTTACTCTGCAGGGGTACAGCGAGAAGTGGGGGGGCTTCATGCACTCAAGCTGGTGGAACCCAGTGAAAGTGGAAGCAGCCAGCGGCTGAGGCTTCAAGGGTTCTGCCTGCAAAGCACCTCAAGTGCTTGCACGCTAGACCGTTTGTGGTTGTCCCGTCTCCTACCTTAGCTGTAGCCCACGTTACCCTCTAGACCTGCAGCTGAACAAAGTTAAAGACAGCTAGAGTCAGGAGATCCATTGGAAAGAGAACGAGAGGAAAATGTATAAATGTTAACATCTTGAGCTGAGCCAACAAGATATTCGATTCCTACTTTACTTCCTCACTCCTTTTACCTCTCTCCCAATCAACTGAGTCTCAAAAGAATTGCCTGGCAGTGCCAGATTGGTTTCCCATTTCCACTGGATCAGAGAATCTCGGGCAAGAAAACTTAGAAAATTCACCCTGTCCGTTCCTGCTTTCAGCAGTAAGCACAGAAAACTCCAGACTACAGTATATGAAACTTCTCACCCAAAGACTTCCAGGAACAAGCTTACTGTCAGAAAGTGCTTCCTGGTATGTTACCCACCTCTCCATGCTTCACCTTAAACTCACATGTTCAGTGCTCAGAGGATGTGTGGGTTGGGGAGTTGGCCTCCTTCTCTGTTGAGAGACCAGTAGTTTCCAGTTTTTAATCTGTTACAAGTGATGCTGCTATGAACATTCTTGCACCTGTCTTTTGGTGCCCACACATGTGCATATACGTAGGAGTGAAAACGCTCAGTCATCAGGCATCTATGTGTTCAGTTTTAGTAGATTCTGCCACACAGTTCTCCAAAGTGGTTGTACCAATTTATATTCCCTGTGGAAGTGTACGCGAGTTCTAGTTGCTTCACATCCTCACCAGAACTTGTTTGTCTATAGTTTTGGCCATTCTTATGGGGGCTGTGGTGGTATCTCACTGCAGTTTAAGTTTGCATTTCCACGGTGATTTATGAAGTCAAGTTCCTTATCCTGTGTTTATTGGGTGCTTGGATATCTGCTTTTGTAAAGTACCGATCCAAAATATTGCCCATTTTTCTAATGGGTGGTCTGTATTTTTCTAACTGACTTGTAGAAATTCTTATATTCTGGATACGAGTCCTTTGTCAGCCATATGTATTGAAAATACCTTGCCACCCTGTGGCCTGCCTGTTCACTCTCCTAATGGTGTCTTTTAACGAATGGTTCTTCTCAAAATAATAACCTGACAGTCTTAAAGCCTCAGATTCAAATCCTCCAGCCCCATTCTACCCCAACCTCATCAATCCCTGATTCTCTCCTGAGCTTACAGTCCTGTGAACTCTTTTCAGGATTCCACTTCTTTGCTTCATTGCAGTGTCCAGACACATTTCTCCTTGAAGAAGAGGGTACCTTGGAGAGCTAGACGTCACTCGGGGTGGGGAGTGGATGATCTTAGTGTTTCTAGAGCTGTGCTACCTTCCAGGCTAAGTGATGCTGAGGCCAAGCAAATCCTGGCAGTCTCTGTGTCTTTCCATAGCCTTGTCCCACCCTAGTTCCTAGCATGAGCTTTTTCAAACCACAGAGAGAGCATCCAAAAGTGCTTGCTAGTCGCCTACCTGACTCCTTTATGCTTTAAGGTCAAGAAAATTCATTGGTGTAACACTCCTTCTACCAAAGAAGAAATACCAATTTGAGCTTTTAAAGTTTCTTCCCCACTTCCCGTATTTAGATTATCAAGCACTAACACCACCCACGTCAGAGGGGGTCACCCACCCACCCCTGTGCCTGTGGCCTAGATGCTGTCCCTCCCAGTCTCACCCCTGCCTTCAGTCTGCCCCAGGTTCCCTCCTCCACGCCAGGCCAGGCCCCATGCTGCTCTGGACAGTTGCACTGCTCTTCGGTAAGTCACCAAGCGCCAGCATCCTCTTCTGAGCACCAAAGACTGTAAGTCGTTCCTAAGACGCAAAGTTCCTTATTTCACCTTTCCTAGTTCAAGTGGGTTATGGCTGGAGCTTGAGACAAGTGCGTGCACATGGGCATGCTTGAGAGTGACGGGGATGAGAGTGATGGGCATGGAGACATAGGGGAGTCCTGGTGTTCCCTATCCCATTTTCCTGGCTCCTGGAAGGGTAACCCTTCGATATATCAGAGCTAATTTAGGGAGGCAGAAAATCACATGCTGAGACCCAATGACACTTTTACCCTGTGAAATCGGGTTAAAATATCCATCAGGGCTATCTTGAAAGGAAAACGATATTATAGAAGGGAAGGAGGCTGCCAGAATGTAAGAGAAGAGATCAGGGAAATGGGAAGAAAGCAGTTCCGTGCATTTCTGTCAGCAACAGGAGCAAAACATGGGGTTTTACAAGGAGATATGTTTTTATGAAGCCTCAGCTTTTTCTTAGAACCAGTCAACAATGACTGGGCTTCACACCTGGTCAAGAGGTTTATGCTCTAAGTATCCAAAGCCCTCTTCAAACTGACCATTCTTCTTCTGCCTACATCCTCTGTCTATTGTGGAGGGTGGTGGGGGTGTTCTGCTTTGGGTCTGACTGGTCCATGGGGACCGATATGAAGGTTCAAATCCATTCTTCTGAATCTATACCAGTCTCCTTGCTCTGAGCACCCTCGGACCAGTCACCCCTGCCAATGACTGCAGGGACTGGTTTCCAGGCAGAGGATTGTTGTGGGGTGAGTTACTTGGCTCCCCCAGGCTCAGCTAAGGCTCGGCCCAGGCTCGGCTCAGGCTCGGCCCAGGCTCGGCCCAGGCTCGGCTCAAGCTCGGCTCAGGCTCAGCTACTGTCCCCTGCTACACTTAAAAGGAACAAGTCTGGGCATATAGTGCTTTACGGTTTCTGAGTTGACTTACTTTTTGTTTTAAACTTGGTCCCAGAAGCTTGTTTGTTTTCATTGAACCAGAAAAGCAAAACCATTCCTAAATACACTTGCTTCCTAGACAGCGTTTGTGGGCGTTTATCCCCTGGGAAGACAATACCTGTTCCACCTAGGGCTCTTCCTTCCCCGACATCACCATGTTGCCCTGTGTGTTCTATGAATGGCCGTTTGGACAAGTGAGAAGGTCAGTGCTCACGTTAGTGCAGGGACAGGATGGCCTCATGCCCAGATACACTCCAGAGGAGAGGTTGCCAAGGGCAAATCACTTCCTTGTGAAAGGAACAGCCCTTGAACTTGACTAGATAAAGTCTAAGAGCTTCCCAGCGTGTACCCCAGGATCTGGATGGGAGAGAGCAAAGGAAGAGGGAGGGAGAGTCAGTGACTGGCTGACTAGTGGACAGCGTACGGGGAACCCAGGCAGGACTGAGTCACACCTGATGCTCACAACCCCAGAAAGCCAGCCTAAGATTCAGACCCCATGGCTAAATATGTAGGAACAGAGTTACCATAAAGGTAGAGCTGCTATTTCCTCTCAGATGTGGACAGAGAGACAGAGAAAACAAAACACTGAGTGCCTACTTTGTAGTACATACATTATCTCATCTAACCTTCAGGACATTATAGGGCAGGGGGTTTTTATCCCTATTAAACAGTTGAGGAAACTGAGGTTCAAAAATGTTTAAGAAACTTGCCTAGAATTATGCTGCTAACAAGAGCAAAGTTACCCTGGTAACAACGCAAACCCAAGTTCGTATGATGTCAAACCCCATGCTTTCTCCATTCTACCTCACTACCTCTAGTCTGGGTATAGTTGGATTCTAATCAGGTAAAACTAGAAAATAAAATTCATTTAAAGTGCCTGGCAGGACATGGTCACACAATAAATGGTGCCTATTATTATTATTGGCTATCAGGGATTCAAGAGGCTAGAAGCCCTGACATTGGACATGCTGGTACATGGCTGTACACTAAAGATGTATTTAAAGTTTAGGAGATGAACCTTGATCTTCCTCTGAGCTGGGCATTAGCCAGTTTCACTCTCAATACTGGAACCCACCCCCCATGTGCAAACACAGCATCTGTGACACACGACCCTCCCAGCTGCATGGCAGCCACAGCTTGACAAAGCAGCATGTTCCAATGTGGTAGAACTCGACCGTGGCATAGTTCCTCATGTTGAACTGAAACCTGCCTCTCTGATCTAACTTCCGTGAATTAGTTCCACTTCTGCCCTATGAAGTAACAAGTCTCTCCCTTCCTTTAAGCTTAGCCCATCAAGTATTTGAAGGCCACTGTGTATCCCTGTGTACTCTTTCTCGTCTTTCTCAGATAAATGTCTTTCAATCCCTCTAATAGGAAATGGTTTCTAGACTCTGTTCATTGTGCTAGTCTGCTTGATCTTGATGGGCTTTGTCAGTGGGCCAGGAGCTGGGCTTTCTCATCCCTCCCATAGTGGCCTGAGTGCCGAGTTCAGTGGAGCTGCTCCCTGAATCATTCGGGATTCTGTTGTGTGACTTAGCGTGACAATAGCTCAGCTATCTCATCACACTGTCACCTCATCTTCAGCCTACAGCTCACTGAGGCCCTCGGGTCTTCTTTATAGGAACTGCTGTAAGGAGGTGTCGCCCACTCTGTCTCCAGTTGGCGGCTGTCTTGATTATACACAGTGGTCCTGCAGTCACAATCCCAAGGTCTTGCAGTGCCCTGGACAGCAAGTCATCAGGATCTGGGAACATGAGCTCATTTGAAGTGCCTATGCTCCCTGGATGCCTTCTCTCTTGTTATAGGCGTCAGTCCCCTCAACCCTGTCTGTTCATTGCTTTGTAGCTGCAAAATCATTTTCCAGGGGAGAAGAGAAAGGAAGGGGAGGCATCACTACCCAGTAAGGTCTTACTTAGTCACTCTGAGGTCAGGCCTTCTTTCTGCTTTCAGTTAATGTGGTAACCACTTTCCCAGGCAGAGGGTTGATACAATCTATGTAACTACTCTGTAAGGGAAAAAAGACTATTATCTTTTCTGTTATACAGACAGAACCAGGAACTGGAGGCTCTTTAACTTTAAACAACTTGTCCAAGGTCACATAGAAAGAGATGGATTCATGAGTCTAGTCCAGGTCATCTGGTTCCAAAGCCTGCATGCTCTCCATTACACCAAGCTCCTAGAAGAAGATGTGTTTAGCATGGAGGCCTGGGGAAGATGGAGGGATGGAGGGATGGTAAGAAAGAGATTCTGCACACACTGAGAACCTGCAGGTGAGCTAACCCTGACCTGAGTAGGTAGAGAATGTGTCCCAGGTCATGTGAACAGTGAGGATGACAGCCTGTGAATGAACATGCCAAACATCTGCTGAGGCGGTCTTCACCCACCCCCTCCAAGGCCATTCTTGCATTTCTCAGGGTTCTGCACAGCACCCAACAATGAAGGGCACAGGTAAATGCCTGGGGACAGGCTGGACTGACTGCACTCAGCCCTACACCATTCATCATTTCACCCCTTGCCCCAAAGCCCAGAATATGCTCCACTGCTTTATATCCAACTGTGCCCCTAAGTTTAGGGTCCTCCATCCCTTGGGCTGATCACACCTGCCTCACTTCATCTGTCATCATTTTGTGGTTTGGCCTCTCTTTCCTGGCCACCTATTCTCCTCAAACATTGGTTCCTCTAGAAGCAGTAGTGCAATGCATACAAAGTGCAACACGGTGTGTGACACGCTGGCCTGCTGATAGTTCTCTCATCTGTCCGAGCTGCCCGTCCATGTCCCAGGACCTTTTAATGATTACTCTTCCAGGGAAATCTCACCTCTTTCCTCTGATCACGCCCGTACTCTATTCCCCAGAGCTCTGTGGACAGATGGACCACAGGAATCAGGTCCTGCCTTTGCTGTCTGAGTTCTTCTGTAGGTATAAATTAGACCCTCAGCACATTAGTGTAAGAATCTAGTCCTATGTTTTCTATTTTTGTTCCCTGCCCCGCATGAGTGGGCACAAAGGAAAGCATTCATGCACCTATTCAGTACATGCTTGTTAAACACAGACCATGATCCAGGCACAGGCACTAGGCATAGGTAATACGGCAGTAAACAAGACAGGCAGAGTACCTGCGATCATGGGGCTTACATTCTAGACAGAGGGAGACAGGTGATAACAAGTAGGCAATTTAATGATAAGATAATTTCAAACGGTGATAAGTGCTCTGATGATAATACAATAGGGTATTGTAATAGTGATGGAGGAGAACTCTTTTGACTGGGGGCCCCCAGCAAGACCTGTTTAAGGAGGTAGCATTTGAACTGAGATAGGGTAAAGGATTCTAGGCAGCAGGTCCACCGTAAAAGTTGAGTGACTGAGTGGCTGGGTGGCTGGATGTCTGGGTGACTGGGTGGTTAGGTGGTTAGATAGTTGGGTGGCTGGGTGTTTAGTGGCTGGGTGACTGAGCAGTTGGGTGGCTTAGATATTTATGTGCTTAGGGGGCTGGGTGGTTGACTGGTTGAATGGATGTTAGCACCCATTTATAAGGTGACAGTCCTCCTCCTTGTCAGAAAGTTTTTTTCTGCTCTTAATTGAATTCTATCACTTTGTTCTCTTGCAGTTCCCTGTGTTGGGAAAACTGGTGAGTCTTGTCTATGTCTCTTTCATCTCCAAGTGTGTCTCTGGGCCAAAACTTAATGGACAGGGAAAAGTCAGGACCATTGGGTCCCCCAGAAACATCTTCAGAGCAACACCTGCCTAGCCTTCTTCCTCAGGAGTCTTCACTAATTCCCAGGAAGAGGAGAAAGCCAGCACTCTACTCTCTCGGGCTGAGGATAGTTATAGGGTGACTCAAGTCCCAGAAGAATGGCTCTAGGCCACTATCCGGCTCCCTTACAAGTAGCAATGGCTTCAGTCTCCTCCTCTCAGTGTGGCTCTGGAGCTCCTGTAATCTCCATTCATCAAGGCTCTGGACTCCCTTCCATCCCTCTAATGTTCAAAGAAGCAGGCATCTTTCTCTGTGGATCTGCCTTATTTCTCCCTTGGCTACCTTTGCCCTCCCGCCCATCCTGTCCCACTGAACTCCATGGAGCCTCTGTCAAGTAGGTGAAAACTCTGGCCTAGGAACATCTTGACCTCCAAGGACATGTTCTGTGTATACCAGGGAGGGAAATCTAAACCAATAGTTAGTGATGCTAGAAAGAGCAGCCAAGGAAGAAAGACCCATTATTCAGCTATGATGTGAGCATCGTTACCTAGTCTAGGGGGAGGGTAATGGGTTCTAGGGATCCAGGTGGATCCAGGCAAAGGCAGGATGTTCTGGGGCTCTCCTCAGGGCTCCCTATCTGATTACTCATCATTACTCCCAGGCTCCTGAGGCTGTCTGGGATCAAAGAAGTATGTCCTGGGGCCAGGCCAGCCTGGGATTGCCCTGCCGGTGATGCTGGGTCCCCAGGAGCCCTTTTCTTGTCCATGTCAGGACATAAAATGCATTTTAGAAATGAGGACAGAAATGACAGATCCTGCACCATGACTGTGGTGGAAATGAACCTCACTGCTGGGAGTGCCGATGGAGGCTGGGCCTGGGGAAGCCTGATGAGGGAAGCAGGAGGGAGCGAGCCCAGGCCGTGGCACATACAACACCCACCCCTCCAGCTCCTCTCTGGTGGACAGGGGTGCAGCTACCATCAGAGGTGGACGCTGAAGAAAGAGCTGCACTGGAGTCACCAGAGGAAAAGAAACCAATCTAGGGGAGTGAGAATCTAATAAGGAGGAATGAAGCAGAACAATAGGTGGAAGGAATCCAACTTGACTCAGGCTTGTCAAGGTGGCGGAGGAAAATGCAGTATAAAAGGAGACAAGGAGGGGGACCTCCCTGGAGGTCCAGCGGTTAAGACTCCGCGCTTCCACTGCCGGGGGCACGGGTTAGATCTCTGGTCACAGCCAAAAAAAAAAAAAAAAAAAAGGAGACAAGGAGGGTAGGAGGGAAAGAGGCCAGAGAGAAGGCACAGGGAGAGGAGAGGAGGGGAGGGGGGAATAAGGAGAAGGGCAGAGGAAGGAGAGAGGAAGGAGGGGTGCAGGAAAGCAGAAACCCTGCCTTGGTCTGGCGTGAAGGGCTGGGAGAGAGTGACAGCTGTGAAGGAGCTGACCAGGAGCCTCCATCCCGGGGAGGGGTTGGGGGGAAGGCTGCGGGGGAGGCATTGGGCTGGGGGACAGAGGGAGAAAATGGACTGAGGGACCTGCAGCTCCAGGGTGACCCTGTTCCTGTGTCTCACAGCCTGGCTGAGCCTCCAAGTGCAGCCAGACCCCGTGTTTGAAGGGGATATCCTGACTTTGCGATGCTGGGGATGGAGGGATGGAAAATTCCTCCATCTCTCTAAGGGCAACCAGCCTCTGTCCATGGGAACAGCAACAGTGAACAGCAGCGGCCGGTACAGCTGCACTGGACAGGTGACATACATGCAATATGTGGGCAGACGAACCTCAAGGACTGTCATGGTTCAAGTCCAAGGTGAGTCACAACTTGGGGGGCTGGGGGGAGCGGGAAGGGTGCTGCTCAGGGGTCTGGTCTTACAGGTCGGCAGCTCTCTGGGCAGCGTCCTTCTCTCTGGCTTCCCCTGATGCTGGACCAATCTGCAGGGCCCTGAGATGTCCAGGATGCTGTCCACATGCCCTGCCCCCCCCCACGGGGCATGTCTGGAGCCAGGGAAGGGGGGGAAGATGCCCTGTGGGGAAAGGGAAGAACTAGCCCTGCTGCTCCCCCCTTGAGACCCTGAGCCACACCCTTCTCCTCTGGGCACTAGGTGACCTTTAAGGCCCTTCTGTCACTGGCTTTCTGGGACCCCAGAGGGGCTCAGGGCTGTGGGAGTCAGTTCAGAGCTGGTGTGTGGGATGAGAGGCCAGGTGCTGGGAGACAGTGACGGAACTTCCCACACGGCGCAGGGCAGGGCCTGGGATGTGCTGAAGCTCAGACCTCACCTCAGACTCTAGGGGCCTCGCTGTCCAGGACTCCCCTCCTGAGCCCTGGGCGGCCTCTTCCCAGAGCTGTTCCTGCCTCCTGTGCTGACAGCCCACCCCTCTCGTGAGCTCCATGGGGGGAGCCCGGAGCCCACTCCTCGGTGAGGGGAGCCCGCGGTCAGCCTGGCAGCTCCTCTTCTCCTTCCACAAGGAGGGCCACACCCTGCAGGACAGGGGCCTCCATCCAGAACTCTGCATCCCAGCAGCCGAGGAGGGAGACTCCGGGCTTTACTGGTGCTACGCGGCCCTTGAGGGTGGCTGGGTCCAGAAACAGAGTCCCCAGCTGGAGGTCAGGGTGTGGGGTAAGGGGAGGATGGGGAGACCCTCCCCAGGGGCCTGGGCAGTGGGGTCCCCTGGGAATGTGGGGAGGGGTCCCCAAGGGAGGAGCCTGGGGGGTCCCGCTGACCCTTCCAACTGTATGCTGCCCCTGTTCCTGTGCCCTGTCCTCTGCTCACCTTGAGACCCACCAGCCGAGTTGTGGAGCTCCTCCCCTCCGATCCTCATTCTACCTCAATGGGGACACCCTGCGCAACCACATGGCTCCCCATGGTGGAGCCATCTCCTTCCTCTTCCCGGTGACGTCAGAGCAGAATGCTAGGAACTACGCCTGCAAGGCTGAGAACAGTGTCTCCAAAGAGACAAGCAAGCCTGAGACACTCTCCGTGGATGGTAGGTCTTGTCCCCCAACTGGGCTGTGAGCCCCAGCAAGCTGGCCAGGGTCAGATCTCACTCCTCTGTGTTCCTCCCGCCATGCTTCCCACAATGCTGGGCCCAGAGCAGGCACTGCATGACTGACTGAGCATGGAGCCCGCTTGGGGAATCTGTCCACTGAACCTGGCAGGGAAACAATGAAGTCCACAGAGAGCGAGGGGCACCGTGGAGGGAGGGCCACATGGTCATCCATGGAATTGCCCATCCATGTTGACATCCTTTGATCCGTCCCTCATTCCCACTGGCAAGGCTCCTTCAGGCCAGGTGGTTCCCGCTAATGCCAACCACTCTGCCTCTCCTGTGCAGTCTGGGGTGCATTTGTTAATTTCATCCTCAATGCTCACAGTCACCCCTACTCACCCCCCAGGTCCTCGGGTCTTATCTGCCCCCACTAGCATCAACTGGCTGGTTCCTTGGCTGCCTGCAAGCCTGCTTGGCATGACGGTCATTGCTGCTGCACTTCTAGGGTATTTCAGACCCTGGAGAAAAACTGATCAGTAACTCTTTTTGGCTTTCTTGATTGCCGAATCCCTATGCCAGGCACAGCCCAGCCATTGGAAAGCCAGAGCCTGACAGGACCAACTGCTTACTTCTGGGTATTGGGAGGAGGAGGGATTTTTCTTCACACGTCATACAAAGGGGCCCCAGGGGGGACACTTAGAGCTTCCAGAACTCACACACACAGACACAGTGTCTCACACGCCCACTCACCCACCCAGAGAGCGCACAAGCACACTACTGCACACTGGGGCATGAATAAAGGCACAAACAGGAATTCTTTCAAGCCAAACGAGGTGTAGATCAGTGTCCTTCACGTTTGGAAGACAGCCTGTGGCTGTGAATATACTGAACAAACCCAAGGCCTCCAGTTCTCTCGTTAAAGTCAGCAGAGCTCTGGTCTGCTTAGTGGAGGAGAAAGAAGACATGAGAACTCCAGTGCACATGCATGCTCATGCATACACACTTCTGTGCCGTGCTGTGCCCTGGGTGAGAGTCCGTGTCTGTCAACTCATCAGGAAGGAAGTGTGGTGGAGAGCACTGGGGAATAGCCCGGTCCCAGCACTGCTATTTACTAATTCAGTGACCTTGGGCCAGTTCCTTTTAGGTTTCACTAAATGTCTCCCTCTTGGGATGTTGTAAGGTCTGAGTTAATGAGGTGACATCTGTCTCATACCTGATGTATTAGCCTGGCACTGAGTGGGTGCTCAGTACATTCTCTTCTGTCCTGAGCACATCACCCCGGCAGGTTCCCAAACTGCCTTTGCCCCTGTTATCCATTCTGTAATTCCTCTGATCAGAGTCATAAAAAGTTTAGCTAAAATTCAGATGAGAGAAATTCTATAGGGAGAGAATTCTATAGGGAGAAATAAGTGAAAATAATCAGATAAATGGCATTGCTAGCTCACCTATTGGTTTTGAAATTCCAGACTCTCCTCTTCTTCCTGTCATGGTTATGATAATGAAGCATGAATGTTGGCTTTCAAAGCAATCACCTTTGGTGGCTACGGGTTTATTCCAACTCTAACCCTTGTTTGCCTGGGGCTATGTTGAAGGGAATGGCTCCCAGTGCCAAAGCTATTTGGTGCCAGTTTATTCCTAGGGCTTCAAATCCACCTACAGAAGTTCAAATCAACCTACTTCTTCCTCCCTGGGGGCAACATTTTTATTTTCCACTTGCCAAGGGCAAAAGTAATTGTTCTCATAGACCTCCAGCTAGATTTGCTTTTTCAAGTTTGCAGCTCCCTCAGTTAAGGAATTTGTGATGAGTTCTGAGAGCTAAGCCAGACTGTTCTTTGAGGAAGACCACCCAGTCCTGCAATCCAAGTAGTCTTCCCTGACCATCAGCCAGGATACCTGAAAGCATCTCTCCCCAGCCCGAGACCCACTACGTCACCAGGCACCCCAGTTAGGGCTTGAGCCAGGCTCCGACTTCCTCTCCCCTTTTTAATTTAGCAGCCTTTGTCCATCTAACTTCTCATCTCTCCTTTCCTTTAGTCTTGAGTCTAGATTTCATCAAGGCAAGCCAGAGTTGCTCTAAGGTATACCTGTGCAGTGGGAGAAAGATGGAGGCAGGCCCAGAGTTAGATGAGGAAGCAGCTGGAGTAGGGGACCATGAACTGAAGATCTGTGAATTCTACCACCTCTGCACCTGTCATAAAGCCAGCCTGGTCTCAGTAGCATGAGTATTTCTGCCCACTCACCTCTGTCAGAGAGTTAAAGGCAAAGCAACACAGTACAGCCATCTCCCAACCAGGCCCAAACAAGATGGCGGAGGAACAGTCACTGGTGAAAGATCTTCAAGAGGAAGATGCCTTTCACAGGGAACAAAGGAGCGTCCCTCTTCATGTGGCAATTTTGCCTCCCCACCCATTCCCACTCCCCTACCCCACTCCCACTGCCAGTCTGGGAGCACCTGGGCTCCATTTTGTTAAGGAACCTGTCTCTCATGAAAATAAGACTCCTGGTGGTGGGCCTATCATCTCAGAAGCTCAGGGGCACACAACCTTCCTTAGAATGTCACTCAGAAAACCACCTTCAGGCCCAATTCCATAGCCACACAAGAGACACAGTCCAACAGCTTTTTTCTCCATGCCCAGCTTTAGAAGACCCTTAACCATTTCCAGACAGCATATCCATTCCTCAACAAATACAAATGTGCCACCACTGAAGATATTCCACAGACTGTATCTCTGAAGGCAATGTTCAAAACATTTTGACCAATTATGGAATCACTAGGACAAGGATGTGGTCATACAGGAGGTCTACTTCAAAGTAGCAGTTACTTAAGTGTGCAAGTTCTGGTTGTTTGCTTAAAAGTATTCATTTCATTTCCCACTGTCACACCTCCCATAAAACACAGTTCCATCAAATTCACAGAGCTCTTCATGAATGGAGACTCAGAAACACAGCCTTGACAAATGAGCATTAGAGGCCTCTCTGAGTCTCCACAAATGCCCTCTTGGTTTTACAGGAGGAGCCATGTCCAAAGGTGCTACCTGACAACTCTGATGCTTTCTTGCTGTTAGAGCTAATGAATATTTCTTGGACACCAGGCAAGGAACCAGGTGTTCTAATATCCACCTGTGACCCAATTCCTATCCCAAGAGGTCATTTTTAAAGTTCTGGAAACGCCTGATTTCACAGAGGCAGCATGCTAGTGGAGAAAAAGTGTACACACTGGATTAAGATTCTGTCTCCACCACTTTCTGTGTGACCTCGAAGAAGTCACCTCTCCCAACCTCAGTCACCTCATCTAAAAAACGGAAAACACAGTATCAACATTTGCAAGGTGGTTGTGAAGAATATCAGACACCGAAGATTTAGGTAGGTGGGCTTTAGTGACATCCAGCTCTGTGCTTGTCCCTGGGTTAGGAGGTTTGCTATTAAGTAGACGCTGTATTTGAATTCCCTGGCCCTGTTTCTGGCACATGGTATATTGTCAAAGTTATTAGCTTTTCCTCCTTCTGAAAAGCAGCCTGACTGGTGGGTCTGGGCCCTTTCGATGCAAGGATGTGACCCATCCTTTCTGACCCTGCTTCCTCCCAGTTTGTGATTCCCATGGAGCCACCCTCCCCTCTGGGGTATTTTTCAAAGGAAACATCCCATAAAAGTTAACCGTGTCCAGACCTGTGAGTTAACCCTCATTAACAAACCAGCCTCAGACCTCTAGCAACCTCTGCTGGCATTCTTTTTTTTTTTTTTTTTTTTAGTTTAATTTTTTAATTTTTTATACAATTTTTAAAGGTAACTGACATTCTTTCTCTCAGCCTCTCTGTCCCCACCATCCAGTCTGCTCTCTGAGGGCTCTCAGTGAATTGTGCCTTTGCATCTCCTAGGGCCCCTTCCACCCCGGAATTTGCCCCCAGCCGTAGGTGGAGAGGAACACCCACTGTATGTCAATGGTAAGGACTTGCAGTAGCACCAATATCTGTCTATAAAGGCAGAGAAAGGCCTCTTAAGGGAAGTCATAAAAAAGAAGGCCTCACGAGCCCCCGAGTCTCAGGAATCAGTCATCTGGGGAAGGAAACAGATGGCTTCTGGGGAGAGCTTAAGGGGCCAGAGCATGGAGCTGGTGGTGGGAGAGGGAAGTAGGAAGGGATCCCAGCCCCCAAGAGGGAGGTTTAGACCAAGGGTTAGCAAATTTGACCATGGGTCAAATCTGGTCCACCAAGTATTTTTGTAAAGAGCATTGTATATGTGTCATGTGTGGCTGCTATCACACTACAGAGCCAGGTATTTTCAAAACCTAAAATATTCACTACCCTTTTTACAGAAAAAGATTGCCAACCTCTAGTTTAAACAATGTCAGGGTTGGGGAAGCTGCTAGAATCTTCTGCAGGGGTCAGGCACCTCCTGCCAAGATGGATATCCCACATGAATAACTGCTTCCCACTGCCAGTTATCACCATAACAGCCCCTGATTAGCTTCCCTCCATATGTGTTTCTGGGTCCTGAGGTGGGAGAGCAGGTGGGTCCTATTCAAGCTGCACCTGCGTTCCTTCTTTCAGTTCATTGCCAGAATGAGAACAATGAAAGCGTTATCTACGCTGTGGCGCCTACGATCCCAAAGGAGAGTGAAAGGTGAGTGATCTCAGGTCAAACTTGACATCTTTGCTCATGTAAAGGGGAAATTTGGGGCCTAGGGTGAGGTATCACTACCACCATCATCACCATGACAACTGTCATCACCCTGACCACCAACATCACCATGACCACCATCATCACCCTGACCACCAACATCACCATGACCGCCACCATCACCCTGACCACCAACTCACCATGACAGCCACCTTCACCACCACCACCATCATCTCCTCCTTCACTACCACCATCACCACAAACAGCGCTATGTCCACCATAATCACCATCATCTACATCATATCCACCACATCTCCACTGTTACCATCCCAACTAGGGAGGAATTTTTTTTTCCCTTTTCTGAGCACTGTGGAGCAACAAAGGAAAAAAAGAAAAAGAATGATACAGTTTGTCTTTGACCCTCAGTGTAAGTCTAAACAGGACAGTCTCAGCTCTAAGAGGGAGCCATAAAGACCATGAACCCCGGCCACAGATACCAGAGTCAAGATGGCAGGCACGGGGAAGGCTAGTCCACTCTCTAAGAGACAAACAGGCAACGTGGAATCATGGGAGGAGTGTGGGAGTCAGTCAGAATTGAGTTCAAAACTTGATTCTATGTACTCACTGTGTGCCTGTGGACAAGTTATTTAAGCTCTCCGAGCCTAATCTATAAAGTGTAGATAATGCCTACTTTGTAAGATTATTATAAATGGCTAGGAATAGGACATGAATCCATAAAGATTGTCTGGTATGCAATAGGTGTTCAAAAATAGGAAGCTTGTTTTATGTCTTACCTGTGCTGAGATTTCAATTCCTGGTCTATAAAATGGATCTGAGTCAGTCTAGGGACTCTGCTTCCACCCATAAAGGGCACTAGGGAAAGTGGACAGCCAAGAAATCTCTTGGACTCAGGGCACTTCTCCCAGGACCTGACCGGTTGCTGGCCAGAGCATTGCCAAGCAGATGGGAAAGCACACGTGGGCCCAGTTCCTTCCTGAGAAGAGTCACAATGAGGACCTAAACATAAGAAAGGATAAAAGAAGCCAACCTCAGACTCTATGGTTTTCATTAGCAAAATAAGGAAAAAAAGAAAATATGATCCTTTTAATCCTAGCAGGCAACAAGGGTGAAGGCATGATTCAGGGCAGGGGTGGCGTCTGGGACAGTCTGCTTGCAGCTCAAGCTCTGAGCAGGCTTTCCCTGTTGCGGGGGTGCAGGGATCTGAAACCCAAAGTAAGGAGAGCCATTATGTTCCAAGATGCATAGAAGAGGGGATACTGGAGCTTTTATCAGTGGGAGAATGCTTCACGTTCACAAAGATTCAATATTTGCCTACGGTTCTGCTTCTTATGGAAGTGACTGTGGAGAGTGATTCACCTGGCTGAGCCTCAGTTTTCTCATCCCACTGTGAGAAGGCATCAATACCCCCTACTTGGCAGGACTGATGTGAGATTAGATATACAGAATTATACTTCTGTTAGCTGTGTACTAGATAGGTCAGCTATATAATTTTCACACCTAAATGGTTGCCTGGTGCAGAGTGGGTGTCTAATGGAGGAGTTATTCTAGAAGTATCTTGGGCACCTTCTTGTCCCTTGCTTCACACTGTAATCCTGCAAGGCAGTCACTGTCAACACCACCACCCTTTCCTGGTTGAAGCAGCTGAGACTCAGAGGCCAAGTGACTGGCCTCCGGTCACACAGCTGGGGTCTCCTGATTCCCAGGCCCACCTGCCTTCAGCTTGAGGGTGGGAAGCCCTGAGAAGTAAAAGGGGGAGCAGCCCCCCACCCTGGCCGGCCCGTGCTCTCTGGAGGAAGGTGCCACGAGGAGGTGGGAAAGGGACACCCCGTGAACCCAGTGCCCTAACCTTAGTGCTGCTCTTCCCCACAGCCAGGCCTGCCCAGTCAGCCCAGCAGGAAAAGGTGAGATAGCACCCCTGCTCTTTGCTCATTCTCTGTGTGACGTCTGCTTCCTCACCCTGACCTGACTCTCCCACAGGACATTTCTGTCATCTACGCTGAGGTGAGACGCCCTCAGCTCAGTGAGGTTCCAGCCAAGGGGCTGAATAGAAGAAGCAGGACCCAGCAAGATACCATTGGTGAATGCGAGGGGGTCCTCTGCTAGTGATGGCATCTCCTCCCCCCAAGACACACAGCCATCTGCAGCCCCCAGCGCTCCCCAGGAGACCAGGGGACCCCAGCCTCTTCTGTGGTCCTCCAGTTCCCCAGCCCAGCAGCCAGAACCCCCGTTTGTGGAGCACGTCAGAAAACTCTGTTACCCCTTACATGTTTAAAAAGATACATGGTTGTAGAATCTATTTGTTAATAATGGTGTATCAATTTGTTTCATATTGTTCATCAGTAGCAATCATGTGGGTTGCCTGATAATTTGGTCTGGTTTATTCAAGGAGAATGGACTCCCTGTGGACCTGACTGGTGATGAGGGAGATGAGAGGGTGAGGAAGAGGAAGAGTTGCCGGGGCAGGGAGTGGGAAGGGAGGGGAGTCCCAGTCCAGTCCACAGCCAGAGTGCTCAGTGAAGGATTATATGTTCGCGCCTGTGAAGCCCTGGCCCCAGCTTGCAGGCCCCTGCACTGGAATCACGGAGAGTGAGGTCCGAGTTAGCAACTCTGGTACCCTCCTCCCCTAGCAAGAAGTCTGCTCGTTCAGAGCACTCTTGGCCCCTCAGAGCTGCAAACATGTAGCATTTCCCCTTGAGCTTATTAGAAATGCAGACGCCAAGATCTGCTGAATCAGAATCTGCATTTCAATAAGATCTCCAGGCGATTTGCATGTACATGAAGGTTTTTTTTTAATCATCTTTATTGGAGTATAATTGCTTTACAATGGTGTGTTAGTTTCTGCTGTATAACAAAGTGAATCAGCTATACATATACATACATCCCCATATCTCCTCCCTCTTGCCTCTCCCTCCCTCTCACTCTCCCTATCCCACCCCTCTAGGTGGTCACAAACCACCGAGCTGATCTCCCTGTGCTATGTGGCTGCTTCCCACTAGCTATCTATTACATGAAAGTTTTAAAAGCCTGGTCTACCTCCAAAATACATATGTCATGGAAGTAAATCAGTCCACTTGCCTTCGGGAGCTTAATTGCCTGTGGTTCTGCTCTGGGTAAAGACAGTGGATAAGGCAACCCCTGCGAGCCATTTTTCTCACTTGTCTTCTACTCCCTTTTCTCCCTCCCCTCCTCCCATCCCAACCCTTCATCTTCCTCATCCTCCTGTCTCTGTCATCACCAGTCAAAATCCACAGTCAGAATACACCAGGGTCCCCTCCCCTTTGCCTCCTTGGTTCTGCCGGGATGACTGAGAGGCACACACCGTCTAGAAGCACAGGGTCTTCACTGGTCAATCAGGAAGCACCCCCGACCCTAAACCCCCACCACGCCCTCTGTAAATGAGTCGCCCCCTTCTAAAAAGTGAAAACAGACAAGACAGCTCGTGAAGATGGAGACTGGGAAAGAGCCAGCCCTCCAGTCATCCCCACAGACCACCTGCTTCCTGAGCTTTCATACCTCCCTCCTCCCTGCCCTACACCCGAGACACACAACACCTGGTCCATGGACTGGGGGCTGTCTGTGAATTGGATTTACTAGTCCAGGCAAGATAATAGAACAATTGCAAGCAAAAATTTAGAAACTTTTATAGCAATCTGACAGAGTAATTTTATGTTTGTTTAATATAATCATAAAAATTAGGGCTCATATTTGGTACCTCTCTTTTAATTTTTAATTTTTTTTTTGGTAATGTGTTTTTATTATATTTTACAAAGTATAGCTCTACAATGGATTGGAAATAAAAAAGAAAAACAGGCCCTTCAACACAGGTAGGTGAGAAGTCCTATCTTACACACACACACACACATACACACACACTTTCACTCACACACTACTGGCCTGGTCTCTCAGACACTTTGCTCTCTCCTCAGACCCTTAATTTATAAAAGAATGAGCTGGAATTTTCCAAAATGGACAATTACTAAGAAAATTAAAGGAAAAGAGAATCCCCAAAAGAACATAAAGAAAACAGAGTTTTCAGAGGAAACCCACACTCTTCAGCCCAGACTCTCTCTGGTTTGCCTGATATCAGCACACCCAGCCCTAAATCCCATCTCCAGTCCACAGAGCAGGCAGCTACTTCTGTTCCTAGAGGATGCTGGTGGGCAGGGGAGGACAGGCCACTGCCAAGGGAGGATGGGACCCTCACAGTTCTCCAGGGCCAGACCCTGCAGACACAGAAAAAGGATGCCACATTGCCCAGCCTGCCACTGTGCTGCTCCCCACAGGAATGCACACAAGCTGCCTCCACACTTTATCAAGGCTCTGAGCTATGAAACATTTTTCTCTCCAAGTCAGAGCTAAATGCAGACACATATCCAGCAGAGGTGAGTTGGCTGTGCCTCATCTAGGGACCTGTGCTCTGTGTGGTCATATCACTTACATAGTAAGAAGAAAAGAAAGAACTTCTTAGCTGGGATGAGGATGGAGAGGCAGCCTGGAGCTGCCCCCTTAAGGTAGAGAGTAAGAGGACAGCCAGCAGCCTCAAGGCTGCCCTCTGGTGGCCCTCTTGGGTAGTCAGGGACTTGAGCACCAGCCTGCACTGTGGTCTGATCTGTTCATTGGACTGGTTCTTTGTAAGATATCATTAGACAACCCATCTTTGTCTTGTATGTGGCTACACCATTTAGATACAAACAATAAAAATGGAGCATGGCCTTTTCCTGAACGAGGCAGGTTGCACATACTGGAATTTCTTTCAATTCCAGGTTTGTTATTTTTAATTTGGCTAGGAAATAGATCTCCTACCTTTTTATTTAAATAAGCATCCACTAAACAGCTCTGTGTCCTTCATCTTTGTATCAACTGTGATGACGGTAAGTACAGACAAGGTGCACAGCACGGGAAAGACCCAGGCTTTCCCATATCATATCTCTGTCTACACGGCCAGAAGAAGCTGCACCCAGCAGACCTGGAGCATCACTAAGGCTGCTCACTCAGCACGCACCACTCTCTGTGAGTGAAGAGCCTATGTTGTACTTGTTTCCAGAATTCTCTCCCATGTGACGTACAGATGAATAGTGACTGTTCCTTTCATGGTCAGGAGCGTGATCACCGTCATCATCAGCATGTGCTCCTGATCTCATGGGGCTTACACATGCTAGATGTTCAACAAACGTTTGCTCAGTACATTAGTGTGCACAAGATGGGACTCCAACAAATGCTGGGTAAGTGAGTGAATGAAGAAATGAGTTTCCAGCCTCCGGCTCTCTACCTCAACACAACACAGTCGTGGCTTTGTTTCTTTTTTTGTGCAGCCTTCCTTTGACTCTCTGGGAAGGTATGTCTTTGCCTCAAAACAGACCCTACCAAAGCCTCAGATGCCTCCCACCCAGTCTCCCATGAGCTATCTCATAGGCTCCTTCTATTTCCCCTCTCCTCAGTTTCCCCCCTTCCAACTGTGAGCATCATGCCCCTTGTCCAACGAAGGTTCCATTCCCTCTACCTACTCCCAGCAGGGCTAAGATGAGGGTGAGGCAAGAGAAGTGCCCCCGGCACAAATATTGAAGAGGGAGTTATCTTCGGGGCTGTGCATACATGAGAGTGTCCTCCGGGGCAGGTAAGGTACATCCATTTCACACATGCACGCACTGCCTCAAACCCAGTCTTCATCCACATGGCAGCACCACTGCCCGAGCTGGCTGCCAAGGGAAGGGTGCACATGGGCTCCCCCACCCAGGGCAGCCTTTGGGGCTGGCATGGTGTCGGCTGGCAGATGGTGCAGGCAGCTGGTCCACTCTATGGGAACCGCGCCGGTGAAGGTAGACACAAAGACGGGGCTCCGGTGGGGTTCTACCTGCTCCCTCAGCCCCACCCTGCACAGCCCCCTGGAAGTGGCACCCAGAGGCCCACCCACCCTCCAGCAACACTCCGCCCTCTTCCCTCACCCCTGCCTTCCAAAAGCCCACTGAAGGCCCCTCCTTCCTGCCTGATGCTCTTCCTCTGCCAGCTCCCTTCTCTCCCCAAACATCTCACCTTTTCTTTTCCCTTCTCCACTTCCCCCCATCCCAGGAGAAGCAAGGCCCCATTCTGCCCTCAAGCCAGTCCAAGGAACAAGAACAAGTGTGAGTGGACAGGGACAGGGCATCATTTGGACCACCCATCAAATTCCACCCAGCCCTGAATCTCTGCACCACGCTGCTCTCAGGGCTAAGGGTTGAGCTCAGATGCTGATTTGGCCACATTTTACACCTGCTCCCCACTACCCCCACCCCAGCCCGCAGTGCAGGTGGGCTAGTGGCAGGTGCAGGCCACTCTGCCTGGCAGATGGGGCTACTACTGCACCTGCCTGGGCTGCGGCAGAGGCGCCCGGCTTCCCAGAAAGGCCCCAGGGAGGCTGAGCACAGCCCCTGCTGCCAGCTTCTCTCTTAATTAAGGAATGTGGGGAGTCGCCCCTTTGAACTTACTAGCTAATTTACTCCATGTACTCCCCCTGTGGCTGGGTAATTAATGTGGTCTGAACCAGTAATTAGCCCTGGGGGGAGGCGGGGGGTGGGGGGGAACCTGCCACCGCAGACTTAACCCTTCCTGTGCCTTCATCAGTCCATTCTTCTCCAGCTGTCACAGGCCTGCTGGAAGTTTTTCTTTTGGGGGAGGTGGGTGGGATATTTTCAGGTCCTCACCCAACCTCCCCCTCCCCACTTTCTCAGCCTCCCTGAAATTCCCCTAAAGGAAAAGGGCTGGGGTGGTGCATAGAAGACTGCAACTCATTTCCTGCTTGGATGGACCACTGTGGACCACCCTTTCTGCTGAGAGGGAGTGTGACTACCCACTGTCTCCTCCAAAGGAATTCAGCATCTGTATTCCCAGCATTCACACACCAGCCAGACTCCTGCATTCCATGGCCACCCCAGACCTGGCCTTGACATTTCAGAATCATTCAATCCACTTCAACACATGCTTGAAGCGTACCACCTCTTGGAAATCCTGTCCTTGGCAGTATACAGGGTGCAGAAATGAAGGGGGTCTGATCCCCGTCCTCAGGAACTGGGAGAAGAGAGTTGAAGCAGGGCTGCTGGCACCTCAACACTCTTTACCTGCATTTGCCCAGCTCTCCCTTCTTCTCTCTCTCTGGCCACTTAGTAACAATGGTTAATTTTTTTGAGTGCTGATTGTCAACTGAAATTAAAATGCACAACGTGAGTTTCCTTTTTATTTGGGGACGTACGGAGGACTAGAACCCAGGAGACAGCCTCTCAGATAGCTCTGAGGAACTGCTCTGAAGAGGTTAGGGGGAGGCCAGCATATACGTGATTTTGGAGAAAGAGTTCGTGCAATTAAGTGCACATTTTGGTAGAAGGTTACTGCTTGTCACGAGGCACAGCTATCTTAGTTAATGATTTTAGTGCTTTTATGAGTATGGGAAGATGCAAGAAATTGGGTTCATAAAATATCTGAGGGTCTGTTCTGTCTGTTTTTCCAGAGCACAGAATGCCTCATCCTGATTGTCACCCTGAATTCCTTTCAGGGTGTATCGTAGGTCAGCAACTGCAGTAGCCAATAACTTGTAGAACTGGATGGTGGGCCACATTCTTTATTTTACCTGACTATGCACCAGACCCTATTTTAAGTGGTTTCACCCTTACGGCACCACGAAGAGGTAGATACTGTTATTAAGCCCCGTTTCGTGAATGAAGACGCCGAACACAGAGCAGCCACTTTGCTGAAGGTTTCACAGCCAAGACCTGAACCCAAGAAGCTTGACCCCAGAGCTTGAGTTCTTAAGTCCTACCCTCACCCTCATCTGTTTATATCCTAAGGCTCACCTCAAACACTACCCCCTCCATGAGGCCCACCTGGCCTCCTAGACCCCCACCTGGCCCTCACCCATCCACCCTCGGGCTCCCATAGCATCCCATGCACGCAGCTGGCATTGCTCTGACCCCACTGATTGTAATTACTGGGTTACATGTCTGTCTTCTCATCTAAACTGCAGACTCCTTGAGAGCAGAGGCTATGCCTTTCATCTTTGTGTCCCCAGCACCTGACATGTAAGTAGATGCTCAATAAATATCTGACACATGGATGATGGAATTGACAGTGGAGTCATAGATCAGTCCTCTCCCTTGGCCTCAGTGTCCCATAGGCGGGTGGTGTCCAAGTTCTGTCACAACTCCAGCTCTGCCCCTTTCTCTCTAGAGAGTTCCTTTCTACTCCAGTCAGGACAATCACAATAGTTGCTTCCCAGACCCCCCTGCCTCTTTTTTCTCTCCCAATCATCCCTGCACACTGTCCTCCCACTAGTAAGTTAGCCCAAAATGGACAGCAGCCCCCTTCCTCCAAGCAGTGCTTCTCAGAGCCCTCCCTCCATTCACTAGCTCAGAATCACCTGGAGTGCAGTGCTTGTTAAAACTACAGGTTCCTGAGCCCCAGCCCAGCCCCACTGAACCAGAATCCCTGAGAATCCAAGTTTTCAGCACGGGTGAGAGTTGCTGGCCTCCAGAATAAAAGCCTAAACTTAACCCAGTACTCAAGGACCCCATAATCTGACCCCCAGCCTCCCTTTCCATTTTACCCAAGACAGCCCTAAAGGATTCCTCCCTCTGGTCTTTCATTGTCTCTAGAGCCCACATGGGACCTCCCCACTGCCAAGCTTTCCCCTCATGCTCAGAGTCCACCCCCAACCTCTGGCCCTCCCTATATTCTAAGCCTATCCAAATCATGTCCATCTTCAAGATGCAGCTCAAATTCCACCTTTTTTTTTTTTTTTTTTTTTTTTGCGGTATGCGGGCCTCTCACTGTTGTGGCCTCTCCTGTTGTGGAGCACAGGATCCGGACACGCGGGCTCAGCGGCCATGGCTCACGGGCCCAGCCGCTCCGCAGCATGTGGGATCCTCCTGGACCAGGGCACGAACCCGCGTCCCCTGCATCGGCAGGCAGACTCTCAACCACTGCGCCACCAGGGAAGCCCAAATTCCACCTTTTAAGGAAGTGTCCCCTGCCCACATCCACAGAGACCTCTTCCCATGCCCTCCTGCAGCATTGACTGTCTGTGCTGCTCTTCTGCACAGAGCCGTGTCTGTCTGTTGTGGGCCTTCCCTTCCCAGGCATATCTTGTTCCTACAATTTGGTGGTGAGTGACTGGAGGGCAGGAACCCTGTTCTGGAATCCTCCTGCTCACCTGCCACCACATCTGCCTCGTTCCCAGCTGGGTCCAGAGCAGAGCATTCAGTTTGACTGACAGGTCAGAAGCTCTGCAGGACTAGACATCACAAGCCACACTCAGGAAGCTCGGAGATGTTCCTTATCTTCTCGCAAAGGCTTCCCTGACTAAAGAAACCAAGTTACCGCAAGTGAGAAGAGAAACGGAGTTAGGATGGAGCGACTGGCAAAATGGACCACACTCGGAAGGCTGAAGCTCAGCTCATAGCTCTGCTTCTCTGTGACCTCTGAAAGGTGCTAACCTCACTCTGGTTTTCCACCTCCCCCATCTCTAACAGGGTGATAATCAGATCCTCTCAGAGGAGAGTTGTAGGGCTTCCAGGAAGCAAAATATGCATCAATCTCTAGAATTCACACCCTGGTTTAACAAACGTCCATTAAGCATCCATGACATGCCCAGCACCGAGGGGTACACAGAAATGAATATGAGACCTTGGCAACAAACAGTCTGTGGAGATGAGAAAACTGTTGTGAAACAGTGTGCTAAGAGTTATGACAGGAACGGGCATGTGCTGGGCACGCAGAAAGGAAGGTTCATGCTGCCTGTGGTCAGGAAGCCTGGAACGGGAGTCCAGCCAGCTGCATAGCCTGCATAGCCATGCCACATCCAGAAGGATGAATGGAACAAGTACAACGAACGGAAGTGTGGAATTGGCAGTTCTGAGAAGAGGCAGTCCTGGCTTGGCGTGGCTGGAGAGCGGAATGGACGTAGGACGGCAGGCTGGAGAAGCAGGCTGGAGTTGCACGTAGAAGAACCTTGTATGCTGAGCCAACAGTTTAGTCTTTATCCTGAAGGCAGTGGGAGGTTGCGGAAGAATTTTAAGCAGAGAAGTGATGATGGGAATCGCAGTTTAGAGGTTTCTCTGTGGTGACAACAGGAAAGGCAGGGGGCAGCCGGGCAGAGTGGGATGCGGGGATGCCCGGCGGGAGGCAGCGAGGAGGATGTGGGCTCGTGTTGGCGGGGGGGGGGGGGGGGCACTTGCCCTCTGCATTGGCCAACCATAGGCATTTGAAAGAGGCTGACTTACAAGAATCAGCTCCTGAAAGAGCCCAGCTAGACCCGAGGCCAACTTCCACTTTCCTCTGGATATTTTCACTTTCAGGGCGTCCTGTTCTGAGTCAACATTCCTCCTTCTAACCATGGGACTTTCCAGAAGGACCACAGCTCCTTCCATGCATCCACTTGACCTGGGATGCTCTGGATTTGGCTGTCGAGCGACTTTGCCTGCCTCTCTGAAGTATGACCGTGTGGTCCCTGTGGAGTCTGCTTCTCTGGGAAGGTAAGTGGGGCAGGTGGGTGGCCTGGCCTCAGAGAGCTGAAGTCCCTTCCCCAGACATCCGGCCAGGATCCTCTCCCCCACCCAAGTGAGAACCCAGGAGCTGTGGAGGGGTAGGGAAGACTGAAGCAAGTTCTTGGGCAACCTTAAAAGCTAGGCAGAGGCAAAGAGATGCACGATCTTGGATAGAAGGATGACAGCACAAGGAACCTCCATGTCCCTGAGACACAAGCTGTTTTGTGGCCCAAAGAGGTTAAAACTGAGGCTGGTGGTACCATTGGTTTCGAAAGAGATGGTCGTGAGAATGTGAGGGTCTGGCAGTGTTAACACATGCAAATTCTAAATGTGGTCTGGGGAGAGCAGGGGAGGACAGGGCTCTTACAATCTGAGGATGTCTTTCCAACAGCCTGTGGGAGAGCTGAGACTCCTCCCTGCAGGTCTGTGGAAGTGGACATTGAAGAGGGAGGAGAGACAAAAGCAAGTTAATATATTGCCTGTGGACTTGGGGTGGTCGATAGTGGTGTGATGTCAGAAGAGACAAATCAGGTCTCTTCAACACTGGGCGACACCCCTCCCTCCTGTCCGATGCCTGACTTCCCTCCCTTGGTTAACAAGTGGCCAGTATGACAAGGGCCAGCACTGTTAGGCCAGGGGATGGGAGCCATGGGGTGTGGCAAATACTCAGACTCTTTTGTTTGTGTCAGGAACTCATAGGGACTTCAAGATGATTTTGTCTGGTGTCCCCACCTGAGTTCCTGGCTCCAAAAGTCTGCAGATTTCATCATTTCTAAACATGGGAAGAAATCCTGCCAAAAAGAGGGAATCTGTTTGGTTCACAAATCTTTCAAATCCGTGGACATGGGAAGCAAAAATAATTTTTCTGAATGGTAAAAGCGATGAGTACCACTGATTGAATGCACCCCCTTGCTTTACGAATGGGACAACGGAAGCCTTTAGAGGGAAGAGGTAGGCTGAAGATTGCACAGCTTGTTCGTGGCAGAGCCAGGGCAGGATAGAACAGGAGTCTTGATTGACATCCAGTGCTACGCTCTCTTTATGTGACGTCTCCACTGTGCCTTAACCCTGAAGCCATCCCCAGTTAGGACTGAGATGACTGGGGCTGGCAGGGCAGTGAGACGGACAGGAGACTGGAGTTACCAGCAGCTGGCTGAGTGATCATCCAGAACACGGCTCCCTAACCAAACTCCCAGCACTTGGGTGTGTTCTCCAACTGCTTTTATTCTGCTCTGAACCCTCGTGCCCACCACTGTGGTGGGTACGAGGGAAGTCCTCAGCCAATTCCGTCATGCATTCAGTATATCTGCCGAGCTTCTCCTACATCCCACTCCTAAACTGTGTTTGGGCACAGGAAGTACAAACATGAGAAGAGGAACTCATGGTCTCATGGGACTCATAAACAAGTGGTCACAATAGAGGGATAGGAGCATTTGTAGTGGTGATTTCAGCCCGCTGTGGGAACACGGAGAGAGTTTGTAACCTGCAGTGACAGATGGCAGAGGCCAGGGGAGGCAGTGATGCTTCAAGGAGGAGCAGAAATTAGTCAGCAGAGGAGTCAGAGGGACACTTCAAGCAGAAGTGTCACCCACACAAGTCACACTGAATATGTTCCCAGCAAAACAGCCTCTTGGCATCTCACCCCATTCTGTTTCTCCTCCTGTTCTGGTTCACAGAGAATGGCATCCAGTGGGTCCCAAGGACCTGGGAGCCCTCCTTGACTCCTGGCTCCCTCACTCCCCACATCTAATCTGTTACCAGATCCCCCTGACTACACACAGCAATCTCTCCATTCCTCCCACTTCTGCCTGTCTCAACTGCTCCCTTCCTCAGTACAAGTTTCCATTGTACTTCCAGGACAAGTACAATCCCACTCTCCTTGGGATTAATAGACGCAGGCTCAGTCTTGCCCCACCTCCTGTGCAGCCTGCACACCTCTGCTGGAGTTGTCTTTCTAACCATGGATCTAATCACGTCGCTCTCTTACTTAAAGACTATCCAAGGCCCCCCATCGCTCTAAGGATAAAGCCCAAACTCCAAGGTTGCTTTTAGGGCCCTGCAGGATCTGGCTCCCACAGACTCTGCAGTGCTATTTCTTACTCCCTCTGCAGAGAACTACTTTCAGTTCCCCACAGTGCACCGAGCTCTCTCACCGTCCGGGCCTTTGTGTGTGCTGCCCACTCAGTCTCTAACACTTCCCCATCCTCACTCCAGGCCGCCCTCTGCTTGGCCTGGCTGATTCCCATTCCTCTTTCCGATCTCAGCTTAACCTTTTCTTCTCTGAGTCCCTCAAGGCCTGGCAAGGTCACCCTATCAGCCTACCTGTGTTCTCCCAGGGCACCCATTTTTGCCGTCATGGTAAATTGCTGTCTGAAGAGTCTGAGCTCCACGAGCACAGGGACTGGATTCCCTTCCTCACTGTTTTATTCCCAAGTCCCTGGCGCAGTGCACTCTCAGCTTGGGTGGAGGGAGTGTGGAGAGAAGGGCCCTCCCTTGCTCTGCAGCAGCTCAGCTGCATGCAGGAGAGAGATGAGGGTGTTTGGGGCAGGCAGAGTGATGGGGTTCTGTCCTTTCAGCACTACTTCCCTTCATTGTCACCGGTGCCCAAGTTCAGGGCCAGGTGGGGGGCTCGGCGCTGCTGGTGGCAGAGCGCCCTCCCGGCTTCCAAATCCGAGAGGCCATCTGGAGATCCCTCTGGCCTTCAGAGGAGCTCCTGGCCACGTTTTTCCGGGGGTCTCTGGAGACGCTGTACCACTCCCGCTTCCTGGGCCGAGCCCAGCTGCACAGCAACCTCAGCTTGGAGCTGCGGCCACTGGAGTCTGGAGACAGCGGCAACTTCTCCGTGCTGCTGGTGGACAAGGAAGGTCGAGCCTGGACCCAGACCCTGCAGCTCAAGGTGTATGGTGAGTGGGCCTGACTCAGGCTCTCTGCCCCACCTCTTCCCACAAAGCTCCGCAAAGGCATCCTGGGTCCTGGAAACTGGGGAGAGTTGGGGTCTAGAAACCTCTGGCCTCTGACCTCATGGCTGATTCAGGGAACAGCTGCTTCCCCACAGCCACAGGTAAGAAAACTCCTCGGGTTCTCGCAGGTGAGCTTCTGGCTGGGGCAGCCAGGCTTTTCCGCCCCACAGTCCTGGTCTGAACTCTAGTTTGGTCTTTTCTTATCTCAGTGGCCTTGGACACAATACTTACTCCCTGATATTGACCTTTCTCACTTGTAAAAACAGTATAGTAATATTACCATGAAAATCCCGATAAAGGTAAATCAGTGGCATTTGAGAAAGCATCTGGGATAGAGGCTGGCCTAGACATCATCAATTCTAAGATAACAGTTTATAAGACGTGCCATTATTTTATGCACCACCAAAAAGAAAAATAAATATTGCAATTAAACTATGACACAATGTTTTTAATTGAAAAATTCATGGTAACTAAAGTATAGAATTTTTATGTCATTTTTTTAAATTTTTTTGAAGATGGGGGTAGGAGTTTATTAATTAATTTATTTATTTTTGCTGTGTTGGGTCTTCGTTTCTGTGCAAGGGCTTTCTCTAGTTGTGGCAAGCGGGGGCCACCCTTCCTCGCGGTGCGCGGGCCTCTCACTATCGCAGCCTCTCTTGTTGCGGAGCACAGGCTCCAGACGCGCAGGCTCAGTAGTTGTGGCTCATGGACCTAGTTGCTCCGCGGCATGTGGGATCCTCCCAGACCAGGGCTTGAACCCGTGTCCCCTGCATTAGCAGGCAGATTCTCAACCACTGCACCACCAGGGAAGCCCTATGTCATGTTTCTTAAAAGAGCTCTTTTAGATGTATTGAGAGATTTTAAATTTACATCATTCATGGTATCCTCTGTTATTTGTTATTGCAAAATAAACCATCCCCAAACTTACTGGTTAAAAACAACAGATGTTTTTGTTTCTCACAAGTCTGACTTGGCAGGGCTCAGCTGAGCAGATCCTCTGTTCTACATAGGTTTGTTAGGGTCATTCATAAAGCTGCTCCCAGCACCTCAGCTGGGGTGACTGAATTCACTGGAGGCTGGATGGGTCTTTCTTTCCAGCAACTTCACCTCCACTTCTGTCACAACCAGCACCTCCACAACCACCACCACCATGCCCTCCATCACCTGCAGCACCATCACCACCTACACTTCTACCACTGCCACCGTATTTCTGCTGGTAAAGATAAAATGGCCTTTGAGCTCCTATTCATGTATCTAGTGACTTGGAAAAGATATGTCAGTGACCCCTATTTCAGTAAAACCTCAGAAATTGAGATAGAATAAGGGGGAGGAAAAGGTCCAAATTTAAGAATGGAGAGTAGGGGTGATAGCTGGGCAGAGCAAAACACTGAGGGAGAGAAAGGCAGTAGCAAACTGGAAAGAGAGAGACCCTCCCACACCTAGAGGAAGATAACTGTCTCATCACTTAGGTGAGCCACACGGGCTGCCAGTGTACAATTAAATGTGTGTCCTTTTGGATGCACATGACCCTGATCCATGTTGCACCATGTTGGCAAGAAGAGTGCTGGCTGGAATTCAGCACCCCCCTCTCACCTGTTACCCTCTGAGCCCAGTGCCCCTGCACAGTGGACAGCCTTCACAACCATACAGGCAGCTAGGGAGGCTCTCTCCCGTTCTGAGTCTCAGCTGCCACATATGTGAAATGAGGACGTTGAATGTGATAATACATGCAGCACCCACACCACTAAGCTCTAAAATGCCTTGTTCTCAGCATCTGAATTACAGATTTTAAGGAAATTGCTGTTTTATTGCTTCCAAATGCGTAGCGTGATTAGAACTAATTGCACAAAGCTGCCAAGCAGCCGTCCTTAGGAGCTCTGCTTTGACAATAGATAAGAATGATTTGAATTAGCAGATCAGTTACTAGAAATGTCAATGGGTGTTTCTACTGTGCCTGATCGTGTTTGGAAGCAGCTTGTCCTCTTAAGTAGTGTAAATATCTCCCTCCCCTGTAATCTTTGTTTATACTATTAGTGCACCCAGCAAATCTTTTCTTTTTTCATATCACAAATCCCACCAGATTGAGCTGGCATTAATGAGGTTTTACTCAGCTTAACTTTGGAATGCTCTCAGAGACTGAGCCCTCCCGTTGTTGCCAGAATGCTCTCCCACTGACCCCCTTTGCCACGAGACTCATGATCTACTCATCAACCGAAGTAGGAAAGGGCAGCCATGGCCTGGGATGCCAGGACACCAATTTGTCCAATGGCCCAGGTAGCTGAGCACCTTGAGAGCAAGGGTTATGGAGATAACAAGGCAGAGCCCCTACCCCCTGGTCTGCTCCTTCACAGAATTTTGCATCCTTGTAAAAATTTTCTTAGTTATTTATAATCACTTGTTAGTATGTCTTCCTCACCAAACTCCAAAAGCTCCAAAAGTCCAGGAATGTGTTTGTTTTTGTGCTTACCTTAACAAACGTTTGTTGTCTCTCTGACTGATGTATCATGTATCAAGGAAATTTGATGACAAGGGATACAGAGAGTTCTCAGAGGGCTCAGAGCCATACCTGGAATATCAGAGAAGGCTTCATAATCAGAGCAGTAAGCAGTGTGTCCAAGCTGGGCCTTGGAGGATAAGTAGGAGTTTTCTAGGAGGGTGAGACGAGAAAAGCATATGTGTACATCTGAGCCATATGAAAGATATGAAGAAGAGCATGACACGTTTGGGAGAACAGGAAATTAATTAAGATGGGTGGGGTGGGTCAGCAGGAGGTACAGCTGGAGAAGTTGACATCAACCATTTAATGAAGGATTTTGAATACCAGACTTAGAAATTCAGCTTCTGTCCTGTGGGCAATGGGAGACTGATGAGGCTTTAGAGCCAGAGTGGCCTAGCCAGAGGTGGCATCTAGCCCTGCATGGATCCCAGAGCTGGAGCTATGGGCTCCGCTCAGCATCCCTATAACCCACACTGGCTCTGATGTTCTTGCTCAGATGCAGTGCCCAGGCCCATGGTGCAAGTATTCATTGCTGTATCAGGGGATGCTCAGCCCTCCAAGACCTGCCAAGTGTTCCTGTCCTGTTGGGCTCCCAACATCAGCGACATAACCTATAGCTGGCGACGGGAGGGAAACATTGACCTTGATATCAAGCCAGGTGGCCTCTTCATGGACGGACAGGTGCTGAGTGTGTCACTGGGACCAGGTGACAAAGGTGTGGCCTATTCCTGCATTGTCTCAAACCCTGTCAGCTGGGACTTGGCCACAGTCACCCCCTGGGAGAGCTGCCATCACCAAGCAGGTATGCCAAGGGCTGGGGATCAGTGGTTGAGGGATTGTGAAGCATCCAGTCCACCTGCGACCCTGCCCCCTCCATGTCCAGCTCCAGGGATGGCCTCCTACAAAGATGTGCTACTGGTGGTGGTGCCTGTCTTGCTGCTCGTGATCCTGGCTGGTCTCTCTGCCTGGCACTGGGGCCCCTGCTCAGGTAGGAGTCCTGCAGGGGCTGGGGGTGGCTGGAGGAGGTAAGTCTTCTGGGAAGGAGGGCCAAGTTTGGACCTCCTCCTATTTAGGCTTACCTCTCCCATGTCATCTCTTGGCCCTCTCCATCTAATATTCTGGTCTCCAGTCAGACTGAACCACCTGAAGTTCCTTTAGCAGTTTTCAAATGAGCTACTCTCTTGTGTGCCTCTGCAGGCATTTGCACATTCTACTCTTTCTGTCTGGAACACATTTTCCATAACTTCCCACCCAACTCGCCTTCTTCATTTGGCTGTCACCTCCACCATCTTCAAGGTGTGCCCCCTGCAGGAAGCCTTCCCAACCTTCTCTCCCACACCCAGGCTGGGTTTGTGTCCTGCCTTGACTCTCCAGTGCTCATCTCAGTCACAGCACTTACTGCCCTCACTCTCCCACGGAGTTCTCAGGTCTTGAAAGACAAAGGCTGAGTCACCACCCCCCTGACACCTAGCAAGGGTTCCTGGAACATAGCTGGTATCAATAAAGGTGTGTTGAGTGAAAATCTAGATGAATCCCAACTCCTTCTTGCCAATCATCCTAGGAAAGGCTCCCTGAGAGAAGCACCTCTCTGGCCAGGGACTGCTAGGGCCTCCTTCCCCCAGGAGAAGAGGGAAGGGGACACTCAGAGGTCAAGCTGGGTTCTGTGCTCTCCATCCAGCTCCTGAAAGAACTACCCCAGCTGACCTGGGCTTCGTGGACATGTCCATCCTAGGCTGTCTGGCTGGTCCCAGGATGGAGAAAGTGGGTCAGCAAGGAGAAGGAGGCATAAGACTTCAGTGGATGTGTCCTAAAAGGCAAGAGTCTTGGCCCAGCCACTGAGCATGCAGCTGGGCTGGCTGGCTGGCTCCTGTATGTCTTTCCCACAGGCAAGGGAGGGAAGAGGGAGCAGCAGAGGTCACACTCCACCTAGGGGCCGGTCTGCTCCTGAGAGGGTCTGACCTGGCCCTTTGCCTCAGACAGCCCCCAGGATTTGTGGTAAGAAGGTGGAAGCCAGGAAGCGAGCAGCTTTTTGTTTTAACAGCTTTATTGGACTATAATTCATGTACCATGTAATTCATGCATATCAAGTGTAAAACTCAATGGCTTTTATTACAGTCACAGAGTTGTTCATCCATCACCACACTCAATTTGAGAACATTCTCATTACCCCAAAAAGAAATTCCCAAGCCCCTTAATCATCACTCCCTAGTCCCCCTTTCCCTACCAGCCCCAGGCAATCCTTTCTGTCTCTAGACTGTCTCTTCTGGACAGTCTATCCTGTAAATGGAGTCATGCACAGTGTGATCCTTTGTGACTGACTTCTTTCACTTCGCCTAATGTTTTCAAGGCTCAGAAAAGAGCAGCTTTGGACACTGAGAAGGGTAGAGAGAATCCAACTACTGGGGATAGTGGAAAGGCTCTACCCAGGGCATCTGGAGGCTGACCCTTGGCTCTGCCATGTGGCTTCTGCCTAGTCATTTAACTGGGTCCATCCCAGCTCTAAGTTTCTATACCTTCTACAGCTAAATGCATGCCATAATTGCAGAGAAAGTCTAGACATTAGGAAGAACTTCCTGTCCTTGAAGCATCTCCTTTTCCAGGGTCTTAGAAAACCAGGAGAGCTGTTCCTTGTCTGACCTTGAGCTAGGACCGTCAGGATTCAGAGGCCTTAGGTACAAACATTGGAGGGGTAACCTTCATTCTGATCTCCTTGCCAGGGAAAAAGAAGAAGGATGTCTGTGCTGGTGAAGTGGCTCCAGAGACAGAGAACCCCCTTGTGTAGGGTCTACCATGAGCAATGCCTGGATCATGAGGAACCCCACTGCCTAGCCACATGATGCTCTGGGATGTAGCTGGTACCTGGAAACAACCATGGACCTTGTACCTCCTGTGAGACTCCTGTACCACCTCTCAGGAGCAGCCTGGGCAGCCGTCACACTGGGAGAACAGGAAACACTGGCACAACCTTCCAAACCTTCCCCCTTCCCTCTCCCCTGGTTGCGTGTCCTGGCTCTGCTCTGGGAAACATGGGCCCAGCAGGACGTCCCCTCAAGGACACTGGAAGTTCTCCAGGATCCATAGATTGACTGTCCAGGGCACTCACTCCTCCACCACTGTTCATGAAGTATTGTTATGGATTGAATTTGTCCCCTTTAAATTCACATGTTGAAATCCTAACCCCCAATATCTAAGGATATGACTGTGTTTGGAGATAGGGTCTTTAAAGAGATAATTAAGGTTAAATGAGGTCATTGAGATGGCCCTAATCTGATATGACTGGTGTCCTTATAAGAAGAGGGAGAGACACCAGGAATGCACACACAGAAATAAAAAGCAATGGAAGGACACAGAGAGAAGGAAGCCCTCGGCAAGCCAAGGAGAGAGGCCTTGGGAGAAACCAAACCCTCTAACATCTTGGTCTTGGACTTCCAGTCTCCAAGACTGAGAAAATAAATTTCTGTCATTTAAGCCACCCATTCTGTGGTATCTTGTTATGGCAGCCCTAGCAGACTAACACAACTATTAACCAACCGGCATCAAAGGATTACTTCTAGCCTGGGTCCTGGCCTCTAAAAGACATTAGACAATCATCCACTTTCAGTCCTAACCCCAGCCCCTGTCATTTGAGACCCTGATGTTTCCCACAACCAAGGAATTATAAGAAAATGTCTAGAACCTGATGAAGAAGAGACATGGGGGTCAAGGCTTTCTCTTTCCGGCTTAAAGGACTTGCAAGTTCATGGTCCTCACAGGTAATTTACAGTTCTAGACAATCAAGGGATGGTTGATATCTCATGGTTAGGATGGGTGCCATTTTGCTGGTGACATCTTTTTAATTGACATCTTCACCCTCAGCACTGACCATCATGCCTCCCACAGGAGCTGGAGTTGGGTTTGAGATTCTCTCCTCACTGTCTAGCACAGTGACCAGAAAAAGAGAGATTAAATTTCTCAGCCAACAGGAAGTTCTTGCACAACTTCAAGAAAATCAGCTCAGCTCAGGATGAGGGTCTCTGCCTGAGACTGAGAGAGGGAGGAGCCAGGAAAAACTAAACAGAAGGGAAATTATGGAGGGAAAGGAGCTGAGGCATCCGAATATCTGCCACACTCATTTTCAGATGCAAGTGCAGAAGATCCACCCAAGTTCAAGTGACCCACCACTCAATGGGAAGATGTTCAAGGTCACTTTGAAAGGAGCACATGTGGGATGGAAGGTATTATTATTGTGGCCATCTCTGCAAAACACAATCTGCCACTGAGCAATTCTGTCTTAAAAAGCTCTGGAATATTGCCACTGGAAAAAATAATTGATGAGCTAAACTTACACTTAAGAATTAGTAGATGATATGTTCCAGCATTACTCCCTCCCAAGTGTAACTAGATTTTTTTCTGGGACCTCACTCAAGTCTTATTGATAGAGGATGAAGGCATTGAAGAAACAGGGGTAGGTTTTGAAGTATTTTCCCAGGGCGGCTTCAATCCCTCCACCCAGGATGTCAGCCCTGTACAAGGGGCTTCCCTCTTCTCCCCAGTTCCTGGGTAGTCACTTCACTTTGGACAAATGGTCAGCTCAGCTGGCCTCCAGATTCATATGGCCACTCCTGCACACGACTAGTCCTGGAATTTCCCTGCCTGCTGGCTCTGCACAGAGGTCCCTTGCTGGCCACCTGACTTTGCCTAGTCCTTATGCCTCCCCTGCATCCACTTCTCTCCTATCACCTTCTTCCAAGTCCACCTGAACAGTGCACATGGCCACAGCAGCTAATGTTGCTGCCACCTGTCATCAGAGGCTTTCCCCAGGCCTGGTCAATGAACCAGGCAAAACTGACCCTAGTCTTTAAAACTGATGTGAAAGAGAAAGCCCAGGGTCTAGCAAATGACCAATGGTGGTTCAATGTGGGAAACACACACACACACACACACACACACACACACACACACCACTCCCCTTCTCTCTTCCCTTCATCTCCAGGGCCCCGCCTCAGATCAGAGCAGTTCTGGATGGGATGGGACCCACAGTTCTCCTTCACGCAGTAACCCTTGGTGACTTCATGTAGACAGTGGTTTTGTTGTGTGGTATGCCAGGGCCTTTTGAACATATTCACGCTGCTCAAATCATCTGAGGTTCCCATCCCCAATGACTCATTTGTCCACTAGTGGACTAATTAACCCACCACAGTGTTCGTGTTGAAAAGCATTGGGATTGATGCTTTAAAAGTCACACAGGAACAAATATTTATTGAGTGTGCGGCATGCACTGGGTACACTTCAGGGCACTGAGGACTCAGTAGTGAGTAAAGCATACACTTCAGGGCACTGGAGACTCAGTAGTGAGTAAAGCATACACTTCAGGGCACTGGAGACTCAGTAGTGAGTAGAGCATACACTTCAGGGCACTGGGGACTCAGTAGTGAGTAAAGCATACACTTCAGGGCACTGGGGACTCAGTAGTGAGTAAAGCAATGTCCTTCCTTCACGGAGTTTATATTCTAGATAATATAAATAAGCAAGTAAGCACATGTCACATGTGGGTAAGTTCTATTAAGAAAGCTAAGGTGGAGAAAATGGCAAGAGAATGGTGTGTTGGGGAGAAGGGGTCTGTCTTAGATAAGAGGATCAGAGAGCACCTCCTCCTGATGAGGTGACATGTGAACAGAAGCCTAGTGCAGTGGAGTGAGCCATGCAGTGGCTGGGCAAAGAGCGTTCCAGAGAGCAGAGGATGCAAAGGCCCTGAGGGGGAGCATAGTTGGGGTTTATGAAGAGGAGATCAGAGACCAGGGCAACCGGGCCAAAACAAAGGGGGTGGGGAAGGAAAGGGGAGGACCATAGTGATGGTCTGGGGCCACAGCACTTGGGACCTTGTGATCTTCAGAACACCCCATCCCTGGGGTTAGGGAAGCCAGGAGCGACTCCTTCTGTTTGAGTGTCAGATTCCTCCCGTAATGACCTTGGCACCATTAACTCTAGTGGGCTCACGGTCAGACCAGAATCCACTCCAAATCTGTGTTTGCTTTTCCTTGTTTTCATTATATCTCCTTTGAGCAAAAGCCTTTGTACCTGTCCTGCGTAAATACAAGAGCTGCTCGAGCAAAGGGGTCATGTGCCAAGATGTCAGAGGGAATGGAGCGGAGAGGGTATTGCAAGAGAGAAGGGTTAGAGACACATTTTCTCACCAGTGGAGCTATGAGCACCCAATGCCTCATTTCTAAAAACAAAAAAAATATTGGGGAGAGTAAAGGAGGGTGGGGCAAGATAGGGGTAGGGGATTAAGAAGTACAAACTACAGTGCATAAAATAAATAAGCTATAAGGATATATTGTATGGCACAGGGAATTACAGCCATTATTTTAGAATAACTTTAAATGGAGTATAATCTATGAAATATTGAATTACTATTTTGTACACTTGAAACTAATATAACATTGTAAATCAACTATACTTCAATTTTAAAAACTGATAAATAAAAAAAGACTACTGCAAACATTAATGATATCTCTGGAAAATCTTCCTTCCATGTTTATCAAGAAGTAGCACCTATTCAGTTCATCAGCACTTGGTTACGTACTGGTCTTCGGAGGAAGCACCATCTCCTTCCAGATTTGACTCCATGGCTCCCTGCATCCGTTCTGCCTGCAGGTTGAAGGAGGGCCTCTAAAATATACAATATATCCCTAGATTCAGGAAAGTTTTAGTGGGCTGTGCACTGGTCAGCACGGGTCCCATCGGCCAGGAGGGGCAGGCTGATCACATGGGTAAAGAGTGGGGATAGGGGACTTCCCTGGTGGTCCAGTGGTTAAGATTTCGCCTTCCAGTGCAGGGGGTGTGGGTTCGATCCCTGGTCGGGGAGCTAAGATCCCACATGCCTCGTGGCAAAAAACCAAAACATAAAACAGAAGCAATATTGTAACAAATTCAATAAAGACTTTAAAAGTGGTCCACATCAAAAAAAAAAAAAAAAAAGAGTGGGGATACCCCCACTGCACGACTAGCCCAGGTCCAGTTCTGGGAGCCACACCTCCAGGGAGACACTGGAAAACTTAAGTGTCCAGAAAAGAATGACCAGATGGTGAAAAGTCTGGAAACCTCATCATATGAGAAATGATTAAAGAAACTGGGCATGTTTAGCTGGTAACAAAAAGCTCAGAAGGCCATTGGTCCTCCAATATTTGAAGGGCTCTCACGTAAGCCCTACCGTGTAAGTGAGGCCAATAGAACATGTCTCTGTGAGGCAAATACTGACTCACATGAATAATAGGATCTTCAAGCTGGAAGGAAACTCTGTGGTTACTCAGTTCAAGTTTTTCATTTCTCAGGTGGAAGACCAAGGCCCGAAGAGACTGTTACTCCCTAGAATCACATAACTAGTCAGTGGCAGTCAATCAGAATTAGCTTTAGGTTATCTAAATCAACCCAGCCCCTTACTCTGCCCTATACTCCCAGGGAAGAACTTAATAACAAAAGGAGAAATCCAAATATGAAGTGAGCTGTTCCAATGAATGTGCTTAGTCAGAAACCATCTCAGAGCAATACTATAGATCAGAGAATTTTCAGACTAGATGGGAAGTTGCATTAGATCAGGAATGACAAATATGTGGTACATATATCCAGACTTCCACCTTCCATGACCATGTCGAACGTGAAGAACTAATTATGACACAGTTTTCCCGCTGAGTTCACAACACTCAAGTAATTCTGACCAATTAATTGAAGCGGGAAGCCAAGATGCTATTCCTGCCTAGAAAATCCATAGGATCCTTCCAATGTTAAGAATGGATTATAAATTAAAGAATGAATGACTAAACAGTGGAACAAAATTGGCCAGTGAAAGGATTCCATTAGGATGTCAGAAACAAGCCATGTTTCCTATAAGAAGACTTTCTCTAGCTTGCTTGCTTCTGCCATTTTACTCATTATGTGCTCAGGGAATGTATCAGAACTGAAAAAAAGGAGAGATGGATTGAAAGTGGTAATGCTATTATCAGGAAAGCATAAAAAAACAGGATATCAGCCAAATAAGTGAATATAATACATATAGCCATTTAAAAATCACATTCTTCAAAATATTTAAGAATGATGGGAAACTATTTTTGGATGCAAGCAACAGAAACCAACTCTGGTTCTAACTAAAGTGAGAGAAAGAATTTATTAGAAATTTGTGGGTAGCTCAGTGTCGTAGCTTAGCTGCTGTAAAAGAATGTGATATTCTAGGTGGCTTATAAACACCAGAAATTGATTTCTTATGTTTCTGGAGGCTGGGAAGTCCAAGATCAAGTCAACAGCAGATTCGGTGTCTGGTGAGAGCCAGACTTCCTGGTTCATAGACAGCTGTCTTGCTGTGTCCTCACATGGTGGAAGGGGCAAGGGAGCTCTCTGGGGTCTGTTTTTAGGGACACTAATTCTATTCCTGAGGACTCCATCCTCAGGACCTAATCACCTCCCAAAGATCTCACCTCCAAATACCATCACACTGGGAATTAGGTTTCAGCATATGAATTTTGGGGAACATAAATATTCAGTCTATAGTACTTAGAGAACCAAAGAAAACCCTGACCAACCAGGCCTTGGAAAGAAAAAAGCCCGGTGGCCTTGGGGAATGCAAGCCTCAGGCCCCTTCCTTAGGGGCCACTGTGGGATAAATCTGTTCTGTTTTCTGTTCCCATGTTACTCACTGAAGATTAAAACTCTCAACAAAAGATTGAGCTGGCCTTGGCTCTGGGGCAAAGGGCCAGTTCCTCCTATGCTACCAAGTTCTGGTATGAAACTCCAATAGTGGGCTTTCCTGGTGGCGCAGTGGTTAAGAATCTGCCTGCCAATGCAAGGGACACAGGTTCAAGCCCTGGCCTGGGATGATCCCACATGCCGTGGAGCAACTAAGCCCGTGCACCACAACTACTGAGCCTGAGCTCTAGAGCCTGCAAGCCACAACTACTGAGCCCACGTGCCACAACTACTGAAGCCTACACGCCTAGAGCCTGTGCTTCGCAGCAAGAGAAGCCACGACAATGAGAAGCCCGCGCACCGCAACAAAGGGTAGCCCCTGCTCACCCCAACTAGAGAAAGCCCGCACACAGCAACAAAGACCCAATGTAGCCAATAAATAAATAAATAAATAAATTTTATAGTAAAAAAAAAAGAAGAAACTCCAATAGTCCAAAATTTCTGAATCCAAATCTAGACTTCCAGGCCATTTTGAAGGTATATGTGTCAAAGTAGGAGGACAGGACATGTTTTATGTAACAGTTTATTAGCCTGAATTATCATTAAAAAAGTTAAGGGCAGGCCTGAATATGGGGACCCCTCTTCCTGGACTTTTTTCTGTCATGATTCCCATCCACCTCCTGAACATGAGACCCTCCCCCTGCCGCCCTATGATGAAGAGCAAGCCCCCAGCTCACACTGCAGCCCAGAATCAAACTGTTCTGGAATCAAACGGGGGACAACAGCCCCTGATTCCCTGCAGGACTGAGCCGTGCATCTCCAGCGTTCATCACTCAGCATGTCTCTTGCAGGCAGCTACCGTGGACGGAGACACAGGGAATACAGCTGTGAGTAGGGCAGATGGGGCTCTGCACCCAGGAAGCTTGCCATCTAGTTGGAGAGAGCAACATGAAACAAATACACACAACAATGTAATTAAAATTGTGCTAAGCTCTAGAGAGGAAAAGAATTGAAAATTGTGAGCAAGAATAATGAGGGAGCAGAATATAGCTGGTGCAGGGCAACCCCAATGGCACCTCTGAGGAGAGATGTTCCCGCTGAGACTAGCAGGGACAGTAGTTAGTAATGCAAAGTAGGGAGGCCTGCTACGCTGAGGATGAGTGTGCTGGGAAGCCCTTCTGGAAAGACCTTGGCATATACGAACGTCTGAAGGAAGGTCCCCATGGCCAGAGTTTAATGAGCAAGGGGGACCCTGGGAGGAGAAAACAGCAGAGGTCAGATCATGCAGGGTCTGGTAGGACATGGTAAGATTTAAATTTTAATTCTAAATGTAAACGGAGGTCACTGAAGAGTTTTAAGAAGGGAAATGACATGATCAGACTTGCGCTTTTGAAAGCTCACTCTGGGGGCTGTGTGGAGAATGGATTGATGCGGGAGAGTGTGAAAGCAGGAAGATGAAGTTAGTGCAGGGATCCTGGCAAGACACGATGATAGCTTTGAATTGAGGTGCGCGAGAGCGGGGGGGGGGGGGGGAGGGGGGCGGCGGTGAAGAAGTGGATGATTCAAGAAATGTCTAGGAGCTAGAATAGACAGGACTTTTAGTTATAGGAAGGGGGGTCTGGGCGGGGTTAGGAATGACACTGGGGTGTCTGACCTGAGTAACTAGGCAGATGGAGGTGCCACTTACCCAAACTGGAAATACAGAAAGAAGGGCAGGTTTTAAGAGGAAGTTAAAAGTTAATTGGCCCTTAATTATCAGGGAACAGGACTTTAAAAGGAACAAGACATTTGGAGGCTGAACAGTGTATTGGGTGGCATCATATGAAAATGGCCATTTTTATAGGTTAAAAAATGCTCAAATATAGGCGACTGCATACGACCCAAACTAACAATTTCAATGTAAATCGATTTAAGGAAGAGAAGCCATCGATCTGTCTGCCCCAGTCCACTCCCACCCAGGACAGCTGTTTCATGCCTGTAACCAGTTAAGTTTTTACATTCAGCTCCAGAATTACATTCTAGACCCCCCAGCATGAACCTGAGTTTGAAAGAGCTGCAAGACAGCTCGGGCAGAGGGGGCCTCCCACAGCACCCTCAGCGCCAACTGCCCCAGCACATCCTGTCCTGGTCAGTTTCTCAGCCACCTGGCCTGAATCCTGCCTACTCACCCCAGAGAGCCCCTAAACATTCAGGACCCGAGGTTAATAATGGTGGGGCACCCTGGAGCTGCCTGCCTGGCCATGAGGGGCCGTCCTTGACCCCAACACCCTCTGAATGCAACCCACTCCCTCAGCATTCAGAGTCCCACCTAGATTGTCCAGGTGGAGCCCCGATGCTGACTCAGGAGAGCCTTTCCAAGCAGAGGCAGTGTCATGGTCAGACAGAGAAGAACAGCACATCAGTCACTCCAAAGGAGTCATCGTCAGACACCATGATTGTCCCATAGAGATAGGTCTCACCAGCCAGGTCAGAGGCCCTGGGCCTCTCTCTGAGGCATCCTTTCGTGGGGGGACTTCAAGAGGAGCTGCCTCAGGGTCAGGCTGGCTGGGGAAAGGAGAGTCGTCGGCTGTGTCTTGTTGGACGGTAAGGAGTGTGCAGCTTCCTGGGATGGAAACCAGTGCCTGCCAGCAGGGGGTTCTCAGCCACAGAGCTGGAGTAGCACTAAAACAGAGACTATCTGGCTACTCAGTGCTCTGGACTGGGAATGTTCCTTATTCTTCCCAAGTGCCAGTGGGTACTTAGGGAAGGGGAGGGCAGTACTGAGAGTCAGAAACAGCATGAATCAGGGCCTTGGGGTGGCGGTGTTCTCAGGCCAGCAGAGAAGGGTACTAGTGGTCTGCTGTGTCCCATCCCTTGAAGCTGTGGTCATCTAGCCATCACTGACCGCAGTGAACATCCTCTCTGCTGACACACAGCCTCCTGTGAGACAGTCCAAGCACCCGGTTTGAGGGACACCCAGACATCCCATCACCAAGTTCCCTCTTTGCCTCAGGGACCAACATAGCTTAAATGCTGCCATCAGAGCACAGCCTCATTTCTGGAGGACTGAGTCATCTGAGTCCCTTACTCTAAAGAGAAGAGGAGGGTCAGGTAAGTCCAGGGAAGATGGAGAGGAAGTTGGAGTGCTTCAGGGTCACTTTCAGCGAAAGAAATAAGGGCCGTCAGACTGGAGCATGGAGAAGGACACACCTCCCTTCACGCTCACCCCTACCCCTTAGTGAGGAGCATACCAGCTGACACACACACCTCACCTCCCCTCTCCCCCAACCCCACCCTGGGAGGCCTTAAGATGGAGATGACTCAGCAATTAGCAGCCCCATCTCACACCCTGCGTTCCAGACAGGCCCAGATTTTGTCTGTCCCTGAACCTAACAAGCTCATGCGCTCTGCCCCTTTTTGCAGGCTCTTCCCCTACCTCTCAGCCTAAAATATACTCTTTATCTACTTTGTTCTCCAATCAAATTTTCAAAGCCCAGCCGTAGGCACTCCTCCTCCCAGAAGACTTCCCTCAAGGGATCTCATAGCATCACCTCTCCCAGCCTTGCATGAACCTGAATCAACAATCATGCGCAGCACAGGGAGATCAGCTCGGTTCTTTGTGACCGCCTGGAGGGGTGGGATAGGGAGGGTGGGAGGGAGACGCAAAAGGGAGGGGATATGGGAACATATGTATATGTATAACTGATTAAATTTGTAAAATAAAAATAAAAAAAAACAATCATGCGCATCGTTCTTTAATTTCTCCAAATGGATTAAGGGTCTCCCTAGGGAGGCTGGGAGCTCCTGGAAGGATCAGGTTTAATACTGGAGTCCTACCACAGACATGCAGTAAGTGCATCGCCAAACATACTTGTGAACTAAATGGTTGATGCAGAAGTTGGGGACATACAGGTGGAAGACAAGTGACCATGGTTCAGACATCCCCTCAGTGAGGAAGCCAAAAGTCTCCGGTTGGGAGATTCTATATCACCCCGGCTTCTCTGCTGAGACAAAGTGTAGGTGAACAAGGGAGGAAGCAGGGAGACCCGTTGAGACACTGCTGCTGTAACCCATGCAAGAGATGATGGTGGCTGGGAGCCGTTAGGTAACAGTGGCGGAGGAGAGGATGGTCAGATTCTGGATCTACGCAAGGTAAAGCCAACAGGACTTCCTGACAGATTGGATATTGTGGGGAGAGTGGTGAGAGAACGAAAGGTATTAAGGAAGGGCAGAGTGGCCATCAACTGCAGTGGGCAAGGCAGTGGGGGTAGTAGCTTTGGGGAAGACCAGGGGCAGGGTTTGGGGCATGCTGAGTTTGAAGTGTCTGTTACACATCGAAGCAGGTAAGGGAGTGTGCAATGTGGGAGAGAGGCCGGGCCTGGGTGCATAAATTCGGGTTTTGTAGGCATATCAATTTTATTTATTTATTTATTGAGGGGTATACTATTTTTTTTCTTTTTTTTCGGTACGCGGGCCTCTCACTGCCGTGGCCTCTCCCGTTGCGGAGCACAGGCTCCAGACGCACAGGCTCAGCGGCCATGGCTCACGGGCCCAGCTGCTCCGCGGCATGTGGGATCTTCCCAGACCAGGGCACGAACCCGCATCCCGTGCATCGGCAGGCGGACTCTCAACCACTGCACCACCAGGGAAGCCCAATTTTTTTAATTAACATTTACATTTCAAACAATGAGCTCAAGCATATACTGGCCCTACATTTAGATTTGATATAAAGATAAATGGACAGGCAGCTTTGAGGGTACAATGTATTCAACAGCTAGAGACAACCTAGGGTGTGGTATAACTATATAACTTTATATACTCAGGAGCACAAGTATAGGGACAAGCCATGTAATTGAAGGAAAAACCTCAGCCATTCAGGACTACACAGAGGTCCTTGGGCATATCGATTTTAGATGGATGGAGAGATAGAAAGGTGTGGGGCCAGGTAGGAGATGATTCCCATCCTCATTCCTCACTTTTTCCGACTGAGTGCTCCACTCCTGGAAAGGCTGATGGGTATTGAAAGGAAGGAATCCCGATTTCCCCACAGGAACAATGTTATCATAGCAGATTAGGCTCCTGCCCAAGAACCTGTTGCTCAGTTTTTTAATGGCAGTGATCAGAAGATGGTATTTCCACCAGTCCTTAATATACTGAATGGAAAGCCTTCATGCTGTACAAGAAAGAGCTTCCTAAGGAGCCTGTTAGTCAAAGGAACAGGGGCACATTGACCTGCTCAGTAGAGCCATGCCTGGAGTGTCCATTTGCCCCAGTCCAGGGAGGCCTGGAGCATCAGTGGGAGCTTTCCCAGGTCTTACATGACTCTGCTTATTGGCTGCAAGGCCCTTTCAGTGAGGGCAGTTTTCACATGTACATTGGCTATTGTCACCCTAAGTTAGGAGAGGAGTATTTAGTCCAATCTTTATCCATCACACTAAGTTTAGGGAAGGTCAGCTCATGAAGAGATTCTGAACTCTTGAAGGGAGTAGATGTTGAGAAAAGAGGTGACACAGACCTGCCCTCAGTGGAAGCCTAGTTTGACAGATATAAGAGGATGACAGAACATTCCCAGGACAGGGCAAAGATCGCCAAGTAAACACCACTTCCCTTTATCTGGGAGCAGGGTAGAGACTGCAATCGTAAAACAGGATATGGCCAGGCCACCTTTCTGAAGAACGGATGCTGGGTGAGAAAGAGGATGTGAGAGGAGGAGAGAGAGAGAGAGTTACAGGCAAGGAAAACAACCTTGACCAAGCGGCTGAGTCCTGCTCGGGGCTGGGTCTGGAGTCGGGGTTGGGAGCTGAATTGAATCCCAGCAACTGCGTAGCCAAGGAGATGAGCAAGCTCAGGCGAGTCAGGGCAGGAAGGGGAGGCGCCACAGGCTGCAGGTGGCAGCCAGGCAGAAGAAGGGAGGGTGCCCTGACCAGGGGTGTCTGTGGGGCCTGATAGGCAGCAAGTGGGGCCTGTCGTCACTGAAGGAGCTCAGTTCCAAGGTGGAAGTGATTCTCCCAAAAATGTTGAAGAAAATCTCTGTGTCCTCAGCTGGGAGGGTCTCTCCTCAGCTTTGGGAGAGCTGTGTGGAGACCCTGCTGGAGGGGCTGTCAGGTCAGTGCTCCATGGGGTGCTGCAGTGGGCACTGGGCCCAGTGGGCAGTGGATGTGGCCTGAGCCCCAGGAACTGCAAGCAGGCAGATAGATGGGAAAGGGCACAGAGGGCACACCCTGGTCCGAGGAGGGGCCTTGAGAATTCTCACGGCTCATCCTCAGGCCTGGCTCCGGACCCTGCTGTGCTTGTGTTTCAGGTGTTTCCTGTTTTTATTAGTGTCACTGTTACTAAGGAGGATTGTCATCAATATTAATACATGCACGTGGCTCCCAGGATTCAGAAGCAAGGCCTGGTTCTCCTACTTTTCTACTTGCTGCTTCCTGGGCTGCTTGACTCATCCCCTAGATGGTGAGCCATCTCCAGATTCAATCCCAAGGCTTCATTCTCCTCACTCGCTCCCTGCCTTGGAACTCCCACTGCCTCAGCCTCCACCCGCCACCCCTGTGTGGTTAGATCTCTGCCTCCAGGCCTGCCCTCCTCTGGGAGATGAAATTACGTTGAAGACTAGGGACTTGGGATCAACCATTTGCAGAGCCCCTACTATGTACCAGGCTCTGTAATAAGCACGTCACACAAAATAGCCCTATTACTATTCCATTTTAAAGATGAAGAAATTAAGGCTTTGGGAGCTTAATAATAACGAGGAATCTAGGTTTGTCTGAATCCAAAACTGAGGACTTTTCCTTTGCATATGTGGGCATGCCTAAATCACAAATATTTAGTACAAGTTTTCTTCCTCCCCCTTTTCCTTCTTTTATCCCCAAGACACCCAGCATGGGCCCACCATCACCTCAAACTCAGCCACTATAAAAATGAGTTCGAAAGCTTCACCCTATCCTCCTCTGCTCAATGTGCTACCTTTGTCAAGGGCTTCAGTCTCCTCCTTAACAGTGTCCCATCCTGCTGTCCTTCTAAAATATAACTGGAAAAAATAAATTAATAAAAATTTAAATTAAAAAAAATAAATAAAATAAAATACACCTGGGAAGGCTGCTGAGGGCAATGGCCACAGAAGGGTAGTAGAAGACTATCTTGTCCTCTCCTCACTGGCAGGCACAAAGACCATGACCATGCTTTTCCAGATTCTCCAAAGCAGCCTCCATCTCCCTGCCTGTACAGTTCCACATCTCTCAACATTCTTTCCCTTTGCCATGTTTTTCCTAATCTAACTGCAAGGAACTGAATGGAAACAATTTTGTTTCCATACACCAGAAATAAATGAAATGATTCCTCCACGTGGGCTGGATGGACAAAGAGCGTAAACTCCAGAGACTCACCTGAGGCTCCCTTGGAGCAGAGGCTACAGGGCTAAACCACCAGACAGGTTGCTGCCTAAGTTGTGACTGGGTAATGAATTCTCAAAACTCCTTTGTTTCCAGCGAAGCATGGAAAAAAAGAAAAAATTAATCCCTCCCCAGTGTCACACAATGTGACTGGGCCTAGAGTAACTGAAATGTAACAGGGCAGCAAGGATAGTTATTCTACTAGGAGCACAGAAGAAAAATCACTGGGATTCCATACAGTCATGCTCTTGAGAATTTCGGGTTTAAGAGAAGATGACTACAGAATTACTTCCTAAAACCTAAGCAAGAGGATTAGAGAAGGAACTGAGTCAGGAAGGACTCAGAATGTCCCTTGAGTAGATTTTCCAGGGTTGGATGCCCTGGGAGACCCATTCACGGAAATTCTATGGATGCCAAGTGAGGTTTCTGATGGTTACCAAGGACATATAAATTATCTGAATAAGTTTTCATCCACCAGAGGAACTAGAATTCAGTTTCCGCAAGGCTGGGACACAAAAAGGCAGAACTAGGAAGTGGGATGAAGACAACTGACTTGGTGCTGTCTGTGTCTCTCCGGAAAAATGAGAAAAATCAAGACTGAACTTAAGATTCCCTCTCTATTTATTTACTTACTTTTGGCTGTGTTGGGTCTTCGCTGCTGCGCGCAGGCTTTCTCTAGTTGCAGCGAGCGGGGGCTACTCTTCGTTGCAGTGTGCAGGCTTCTCATTGCAGTGCCTTCTCGCGTTGCAGAGCACGGGCTCTAGGCGTGCGGGCTTCAGTAGTTGTAGCATGTGGGCTCAGTAGTTGTGGCTCGTGGGCTCTAGAACGCAGGCTCAGTAATTGTGGTGCACGGACTTAGTTGCTCCGCGGCATGTGGGATCTTCCCTGACCAGGGCTCGAACCCACGTCCCCTGCATTGGTAGGTGGATTCTTAACCACCGCGCCACTAGGGAAGCCCCAAGAAGCAACATTTGTGTACACAGCCTTCTGCCTGCCTGGGGACGTGGTCTGCCTAAGTTTTGCAAGCCAATCATTTAATGCAGCCGTTATTAAAATTTAAACTATATCAATTTACAATTAAGTGAATTCTACTGAGACACAGGAGATAAGTACTCAAAATTCATCCCTTCCTAATTAGTTTCTATAGTTCATGATTGTCTCAGTTCTTGAGGTTATTTACTTCAGCAGGGATGCTGTGATACTGCACATTTCTCACAACTCCACGCCAGGACATCACGCTGGTAGCCTGAAAGCAGCCATGATAGGAGAATTTTCTTCAGGGAAATAGCACATGATACACATCAGGGCTTCCCAGCCCCCTATACCCTCAACCGCGCTCCCAAAGCCACTGGTAAACATTTACCACCAGAAGTGTTCTCCTCTAACACTGACAAGGTTTCACGCAGGAGAAATGAAAAAAGGTCAAGGTGTCCCTGAAGCAAAACCTTAGAAGCAGAAACTTCCCTCCCTCCTCACCCAGAGGTGATGAGTGCAGTGATAATTTATTTAGGGATTTGGGAACTCCCCTGGCTTCCCTGTTGAGTCACCCTGCCAAAAGTTGTTTGCAGAGTCTCTCTAAAATCTCTTACTGCTCTTTAATGAGCTTTTCTTGCCAGAGCCTCGCTGTTCTCACCTTTCAAAGGAAGGCTAAGTCTGAGCCCAGATCCCTGGTTGCTAGAATGGGGAAGATGATGTAATTCAACACAACCTGTACAGCTGACTGACTCTGTCCCTCAACTCCTTGCAGGAAGCTGAGCTGGAGGCTCCTCAGACTGGGAGAGCCTTCCCCAAGTCACCCTATTCAATCCCCTGCCTTAGGGCAAAAGTGTGCCAGGCCCAGCACCCTGCTTGAAGCTCTAACTATTTATGAACAAATCATCCTATAGGTGCTCATAAATGTTTCCAAATAAATGAGGGGATGGATAGTTCCTGCAGTTCTGTTCCCCTCACTGCTTAATCCCCTTGCCTGCTGTATCCCCATCCATCCTCAATAATCCCCACCTCCCCACCCTCACTCCAAGACATTTGTTCCTGGCTCCCTCTGTCCCACCATCATCTCTACTTTCTCTTCCCAAGCTCTATCAAGGCAGACCCAGAGATGCCATCACCCTTTTGCAAATACCCAAGCCAACCAGAAGGGCTTCCTAGTTATGTACAACCAAGCAGGGTTTCGGGGCTTCCTCTGTCAACAAACTCTGAGGTCCATCCATACCCCACACTTCACATGGCCACTGGGTAGAAGCAGAAAGAATTAGGAAGCCCAGCTTCTCCTCAAGAGAAGAAGAGGCAAAAAGAAAAGGCAGTGCCTGGGCTCTCAACAGGCAGGTGGCTGGGCAGAGGCAGGTAGAACAGAGTGACCTTCAAGTACTATGCTCTTCAGAAGACCCTCAACCCCTAGACTAGGCATCGGTCCATTTGTGTGCCTGTTGCAGTCATACTGTATGGAGTACAGCCACTTGGTCCACTAGAGGCAGCTGAATTGGAAATGTGATGCTTAGGACTCCCTAAGAGTAGAACTTGGACCAAGGGATAAAAACTATGTGGGGTCCAAAACTGGGTTGAATAGGAGAAATATGGATATATCTCTGACCGTCAGAGGCCAAATGGACTGCTTTGGGAGGTAGTGAGATGCCACTGCAGGTATTCAAGAAGAGGTCTTTTGTCAAGAAAATATCTTTTGTCAGGAATGCAGTAGAAGGAATTGAAATGTCAAAGAAAGAGCCTGATGTCCCAGAGTCAAACATGCCTGGATCAAAACCTGTTATTACATTTGTGGCCTTGGTTAAGATAACTAGATCCTCTGAGCCTCAGTTTCTTCACCTATATAATGGATACTGCACCTCATAGGATTAAAGTAAGGATTAAATTAGACAAAATATGGGAAAGCACCTGGCATTCAGAGGGTGCCCAATAAATGTCAATCCCCCTTCCATTAAAAGGGGGACTAGCTTAGATGAATTTGGTCTTTCTACCCCCAGAGTATGACTCTGAAACCCTTCCTGGTTTTTGAGAAGGATGGCATACATCTGGGAGAGATAAGGAAGTCAAGATTTGGTAGGTAAGGGGAGAAGGAAGGAGGATGCTGAGAATGGTCAGGGAATATTCAGAGAGGTCCTCCCTGCCAGTACCTTGTTTCCTTTCTTTTGATTTCTGGAATAAAAGAGAAAAGTGGGATTCTGGATTTAAAATCAAGCCTGAGGAGTCTCAGTTTCCCCATCTGCATAGGGAAGGGATCGGATTAGACAGCCCCTTCCAGCTCTAACTGTTCCCGATCTAAGGAGGGGGAGGAGGGAAATGGTGCAGAAATGATGCGGCACGAGAGAGGGAGGAACGCCCCACCCCACCCCATCCCTGAGCAGGGCCCACCACCCTGACCTCATGCCCAACCCTCCGTGGAACCACAGTCACCTCAGTCTCGAGTCTTACATTTTCTTTATTGTGCTAACACTGCCGCCTCGGAGCTCAGACCTCACACGCCCAATTCAGTCCAGACCCCCACCCACCCGGCCCCCGGGGCTCTCTGCCTTGGCTGGGGACACCTGGCCTCCGGCCTCCAGCGCTCTCGGACACTTCCTCCTCCCTCCCTCTGCCCGAGCCTCAGGGCCCCGGGGATGCGGAGAGGGTCGAGATGGCCTCTCTTCCCTTCCCCGCCCCCTCCCACTTTAGGGGAGGAGGCGCAGCCGCCCAACTCAGCTCCGGAGGGAAACTCTTCCAGGCCCCCTGCCGCCGGGCGGCCCGGGGCAGGCGAGGTCGGCGCCGGCCCGAGCGAGTCCCCAGCTGCCGGCAAGAGCCCGCACCCTCCTCCTGGCCGGGCAGGAGCCGGGAGCCGCGCGCCTCGCGCTCACACCAGGAGGCCGTCCTTGCGCGGCAGCGGCCCCTCGGCGGCGCAGTCGGCTGGCTCTCCACTCTTGACCTTGACGTAGACCCGAGACTGGTCCGCTTTGCAGTCTAGAGCGGCGGCGGCGGCGCTGGAAGACATGGCCGAGTCCTCGGGGCCTTCGCAGTGAGGAGGCGCGTGCTTGAGGCTCAGGGAGCGCCTGATCTTCTGCATCGGGAACCCCAGGAAGTGGGTAACGCTGCTGCCGTGCCCTTTGGCCTTGCACCCGGGAGCCACGTCGTCCTCTCTGTGGAAAACAGCACAGCAGGCGCGCGGGTGAGCGGGCTCCTCCGCCGCGCGGCGTGGGCACTGCCTGGGCAGAGCCGGGGGCTCTTGGCAACCTCTCCTCTCCCGCGCCTCCCTCCGCCTCCCCTCGCCTCTCAACCTCAGCCTCGACCTACTCTTTTCTCTGCCTCTTCCTGGGCCAACGACCCCACAGCACTCCCGGGGGCACCATCCCCACCCTCCAGACAGGGCTTGTCCACACGTGTCCGGACAGCCCACGGTAGGCAGGCAGCCCCATCTAGGCGCCCTCCGCTCCCCTTCTGATCTTTTCGCAGGCCACCGGCTCGGATAGAGAGGGCACCTTGGAGATCCAGAAGGAGCTGCTTTCCCTGTCCTTTCCTTAACTAACCTTGACCTTGCCCTCTGTCTCTCTCTCTGTCTCTCTCTCTCTCTGTGTCTCTCTCTCTCTCTCTCTCTCTTCTCACCTGCCTCTTAATCTTCCCCCTCTTTTCCTCCATACCCAGGGCATTGCAATCATTAGCACTGCTAGTCTTGTTCTATTTTTATTTCTAGTTTGTTTCTAATATAAGTTACTAGCGCTATTATTTATATTAATTAACTCTTCTTAAGTAAGCATGTCCAAGAGTTCTCACCGGTGCAGTACAGGGGAAAAGTGAGAAAATAAATACAGGCCCTACCCTGCAGGAGCTTACAGTCTAGACAAGACAGACAGACAGGTGCAAAGACGGGAGGGAGATGGAGGGCAGGGAAGCAGAAGTGAAGACTGGACATGGGAAGGGGGAGAGAGAAAAGCCATACAACGAGTGGCCGGTCAACATGCTGAGGTCCCAGCACTCCATGGCGATGGCAGGCAGGGTTGGGGTGGGGGTCCCAGCCAGCCGGTGGCAGGCAGGGGTGAGAAGGGGCAGGGCGCCAGCCCCCGGCAGCACAGCAGCATGCATCAGATTTTACCTGATATCATTAGGCAAGTCGCAGCAGGCCTCTCTGCGGGCCTTGCCACAGTGGCAGAAGGCACCGCGGGGCCCCCTGCAGCAGCAGCGGAGGAGCCACCAGATGCCCAATATCAGGCAGCCCAGCAAGAGTAAAGAGCCCAGCACTACGCCAATGATCATTCCTATGGTCCAGCCTCCTGGGGAGAGAAATAAAGATCAGTCAGGCTTTCTGCAGCCTGGCAGATGCCTGGCTAACCAGGAGTTGCAGGGCCAGGGTGTCTGTGGGAAAGAGGATGGGGGACCCAGGGGATCTCAGGGCCCCTGGACACACAGGGAGGAATATATGGGGAGATGCAAGTTAACCCCTTATGTTTGCATGTTTCTCCCAGGGCTTCCCAGCTGCCCCTGGCAGAGCTATGCACTGATGGCAGTGGGAAGGCAGAGCCAGCTGAGGCTCCAGTATACAGCACAAGTTCCTCCAGTCCAACCCTCCCAGCCACGGGGCCTCCAGGGCCACTGCCCCTGTACCCACCTGAGACCTTCATTATCACCATACATACGGCGTAGCCTACATGGTTGGCCACTGTGCACTGATACAGCCCATTATCCTTTGGGGAGATGTTCTTCAACACCAGCTCATGATTGTGCATGCCTGAAACTGAAAGAGCATCAGAGGGCTATGGTGAGGCCGAGGGGCCTGGTCTCTGAGAGCTTCACCCCAGCCTAGACCACTGCAGGGTGGGGCATGGAAGGAGGGAAGGGTGTATGCACACACACAGGTCCACCCCACTCTCCAGGTGAGTCACCTTCTCCCTGCTGAAACAGAGAGGCAAGGAAGGGGCCCTTTCCCAGCAACAGGAGAGAAACCATGAATTCACTCTGTGACCTTAGGGGAATATGTCCCCTCCCTGAGCCTTGGTCTCCTCATTTGTACAGCGAGGACAGGGTTACACCAGAGGAAGTCTAAGGTCTCTTCCAGCTCTGATAATCTTTGACTGTGAGTACTAGGCAGCTTCTGCCTGTGCCAGCCAGAAGCTTTATACACCTCATCCATTTAATCCGTACACGCCCCTGGAAGATAGACATTATCATTCCCTTTTCATATACTGTAGAATGAAACTAAGGCACAGAGAGGTGAAGCCACTTGCCCGAATCTTGTAGCCAGTCATGGTCCAGCCAGGATTCAAGCCCAGCTCTATCTCAGACCATGCTCTTTCCAAATTAACCATACTGCTTTCAACTGGCTCTCCCCTTTTGCCTCCTCTTCCCTCAATAGCAGCTTCTGGAACAGGCTCAGAGGAGGGGTCTCCCACAGGGGTTTTATGTTTGACTTGGTGCCACTGATGAACCAGGGAAGCCCCAGCGGGACCCAGCGTCCCAATCTTCCCCTCTCCCCGGGTCCCCTCACCTTCAGTTACGATGCTGTAGGACATGTTGGAGGTGACCATAGAGTTTACGCCGTTCTGGGACTGGTAGGAACCAGCACTGTAGGCGTTGGTGAGCGTGCTGATCTTGTCCCACTGGTAGGTGAGAGGCAGGCTGCCCCCACTGACAAAGCACTTCAGCACCACATTTCTGCCAGGTACCATGTCGCCCTCAAACCAGCACGTGGGCACCAGAGGCCGTGCTGCAGAGAAGGGGGCAGTTGTGAGCCAGGGTCCAACCAAGAGGCAGAGCCAGGCTCAGGGTGGCCAAGCTGCCCTTGGCTCTGAAGTCTGGGGAAGAGGAGCTCAGAGGAGTCTGGTCATACTTAGGACAGTGATGATGACCGTCCGGGTGGCAACGGTGGTCTTCTTCACCCGGCACTCATAGGTAGCTGTGTCGGATATCTGCAGGTTCGCGAGGTTGATGGAGGCATCGTACTGGCTGGGATCTGGGGCTGCAAAGTGGGCCCTCTTCTGCAGATCGGGGAGTTCGCCATGGTTGACCCTCTTGTCCTGGTAACTAAGGAACTGTGAAGAGAAGAAAACAGAGATGGTGAGACAGGGAGAGCCAAGGAAGGCCTTGTGGTTTGGCTGTCTTGGGCAACGCACTGAACTTTTCTGAGACTCAGCTTTCTCAGCTGAAAAATGGGAACGATGATGCCTGATCCACTGACTTTTACCAGAATGTGTGAGATCAGATAAGATCAAGCACTATCTGCCTGACATCTACCTTCCAGGGGCATTTGAGGATTAAATGGGATGAGGTGTATAAAGCTGCTGGCACACAGAGCAGCTGGCTGGTACTCAAAATCAAAGACTATCATCAGATCTGGAAGTATATTGTCTGGGCCAGGACAGTGCCTCATCTTCCCTTTGGAGTGCGGTAGGAGGAAGCTGACTGACTGGCTGACTTGATTGGTGATTACAAAGCTCCTTCCTGTTCCCTCATTCTCTGAGAAGTCTTGGGGGAAGTTCAAGGCCTTGGTTTTCTTATCTGACCTGCTTTTCCCCTCAGGGTGCTGGCTGCCCAACAGGTAGATACCATGAAGTGTAGAGTAAGGGGAATCCTGTGCCCAGTACCTACCACTTTCTTCTGATGTGAGGGATCTGGGTTGACCTGCTTCCACTCGATGCCCAGCGCATTAGGACCATCGTCCTCAGGGTCCAGGATGTAGGGGCAGCCCAGTCTCACGCTGTCACCTTCCGCCACTTGCAGGACTTCCTGTTCATCCCCACTGATCCGCACAGCGGGCACCAGTGCTAGGACACAGGCAGGGCAGATAGGGTAAGGGGAGCAGGACCAGGGCTTGGGTGTTCAGCTTCAGCCCCCCTCCCTCCACCATTCCTGCCAGTGGCAACCCAGGGCTCAGTGCGGGTTCCACGAGGAGGAGGGGCTGCTCTGAGCGTGTGCATAGGTGTGTGCGTGAATTGATAGATGCATGTCTATGCAGACTTGTGTAAGAATGTCTGTATTCTATGATTGTGTAGGGTTGCATCTATACAGTTTGTATATATATATATAGCTGTTAAGAATGCTTGTATGGCAGACTTCGCTGGTGGTCCAGTGGTTAAGACTTCGCCTTTCAATGCATTGGGTTCGGGTTTGATCCCTGGTCGGGGAGCTGAGATCCCACATGCCTCGTGGCCAAGGAACCAAAACATAAAACAGAGTGATATTGTAGCAAATTCAATAAAGACTTTAAAAACTGTCCACATCAAAAAAATCTTTTAAAAAAAAGTATGCTTGTATGTTTGCATGATTGTGTATCCATGTATGGGTGTATACACATATGTCCATTGTATGTTTACGAGTGTTTGTGGCTGCTTATGTGTACTGTAGGGAGAGTCATGCACATGACCAGGTAGAGTGTCTGCTTATATATTTACATGACAGCGCATGTGTGTGTGTGTGTGTGTGTGTGTACAGGCACATGGAGCACATAGAGTTGTTAAATGCTCTGATGGAAGAGGCTCGTTGGTTAAAAGCCACCTCTGTCTGGGCCAAGTGAGGTGGTCGTGTCTAGAGGGAGGAGGATGGACACCGTGGCCCCTGGAGCACCTTTCCAGACCAAGGAGCAGAAGAATGCGTATGTCTCCGTATGTCTGTGGCTGTATGCCCGTGTGACAGTGAGTGCCTGGCTGTGTACGTGCTCTGAGTGATAGTGCGTGCCTCTGCGTGACTGTGACCGGGAGCCTAGCTGGGTCTGTGTGTGATAGTGAACGATGGTGCTGGGACCATGGCCACATGCATCTGTAGGACTGGTGAGCCTCACGTGGAGGCGTGTGGCATTGTGCGCTTTGCGTCCTTCCCCTTGCGTGATCGTGTGGCCACCCCCACGTGCTCGCTCCAGTTGGGGCCCCTCCCGCTACTGCCAGACTCAGCCGCACTGAGTCAGCCTGGGATGAAGAGCCAGGATCTGGAAGCTCAGGACTGATCTCTCCCTCCCTAACCTGAATCCCCAGGCAAGTGCTAGCCCCAACCGGTTGGACCTAAAGAGGAATATGAAGGTGGAAGTGTGCCCAGGGCCCCAACCCTGGCTGGGCTGGCAGCATGCCACCTCCCAGCCTCCTGCAATCCTCCCTGTGCCGACCCCTCACCCAGCCTGGCTCACCCTCCTCCTGTGAGAGTCAGCCAGTCCTTTGGAGCCCCAGCCCTTGGTCTCAGCAACTCATCCTGCTCTGCCCTTCTCTGGCTCTCTCCTGGGACCGCCTTCACACTTAGAGAGCATCTCACACACACAGTTGGACACTGTCACATCCAAAGAGATCAACCCATAGACACACTCTCATAAGCCTTCAACATGCAGATACCTACCTATGCAGTCCCACCTGCTCACACACACACACTGTCGGATCCATACAGACACACATCTACACACAAACACAAGTGCGTATAAATCCAGAAGACACAGCCGCTGTGCACACTTAGAGCCCCACATGTGTATTCATGCAAGACCAAACATACCTGCAGAAGCTTAGTCCGGTTCTAGAGAGCCAGCAGGAACACTTTCAACACCCTTAACAACTCAGGCATCACTGAACCTGCCCCTCGGAATCCTGGCTGGGCTGTCAGCCATGTCCTAACCCCCCTAGGCTCCAGGGTAACCCAGAGCAGGCAGGTTAGCTGCTGGGGCTCTAACGGGACCTGGTGATGCCTCCTCCAGCGCCAGGCCAAGCTAACACCAGCCCACTCCTGAGATAAGGATCCTGATGCCATCTGCCAGGTCCTGGGCTGTCACAAGGCAAACCAGGAATGAGCCAGAACTCAGCAGAGAGCAGAGGCCCCACCCTGGGGAAGGACTGTGGAAAGCAACCCACAACAAGAGAATGATCTCCATGCCCTGGGAGCCAGCCAGACAGGAAGGTAAGTATTCCGGGAAGGGGGCTTGAGAAGGAAGGACAGGCTGGAAGAGAGTGCCTCCACCCTGCACTAGGCAGAGTGTCTGCCCTTGTCCCAGGCCAGGGAGCCTCACCCTAGCCTTTCCATCTCCCTAAAAGCTTTCTCAACCTCCTGCCAAGGGTTCCAGCCTTTCTGCACCCCTCGCTCTCCTGGGGAAGTCGTCCCTGGTGTCTCACCTTCATTCCTCTTGCTGTGGCACTGAGGAAGTACCTCCAGGGAATGTGAGAGAAGAGAGAGGCTGGAGGGAGGGAAGAAGACCAGAGTGGGAGAGAGAGATGGGCGCAGAGACTTGGAGGGAAGGAAATCACAACAGGCTCGCCAGGGAAGAGGGCAGACACCTCAATAGTCGTGTCTACTATAAGCTTGTAAGTCCTTTGTGAATTTTTCATCTTCCTCCAGAGCTCCTAACCCTCCCTCTGCAGATGAGGGAGGGGAAGAAAAGGGAGGAGAGAAAAGGTGGCTCCCACAGAGGGTATTGGTGCATTATGACATTAAGACACACTATACACAGAGATGTCCCAGGTCCCCACAGCACAGTTCCTGAGTGAGCTCTGCCCGGCCAGCTCTTGCCAGACAGAGAGGGTGTTGCAGGCATCCTGCTAGAAATGCAGTCATTCACACATACTCACACTCTCACACCAAGGCTGAAAATGCTCCCCCCTTCCTGAGCTCCTCCCCCAGACCACTTTAGCCTGAACCCAGACCCCCAGGAGGGTCTCAGAGCCATTTCCAGCAATGCCCACACAGATGGGCCCTTGCTGGGACTTGCCCCATCCGAGGCAGGCAGCCATGATGTCCAATCCTGAGCCCTGCCCTCCAGACGTGCCCCAGGGAGGGGGCTCTGGGAGCTACCCTCCCCACCCTCCCAGGCGTATCGTAGAGGGGGTGGGTGCTACCCTGGAACTCTCACAGCACAGGGGCCCTGAGCAAAAGTCTCAGGCCCCGGCTCTCCCTGGCCCACTCACACTCCACCAGCCTGAGGCTCTGCCCTCTCAAGGCAAGTAGAGTTGGGGGAGAGGCCCTCCTGCTGGAAGCACAGAGACCAATGGAAAGGGAATCTTTCCCAGGCTCTTCCTCAGCCCCCAACCAGCTTTGCTGCTCACCTGCCCTTCCTACCCCACCCCCAGATCCCCCAGTAACTCAGGGCGAGCCCTATGCTCCCATTCACAACATGTGCATACATGTATGAACCCCACACGTTCACAGACACAATGAAGAACGATCCAAGAACACATGCCCCAAACCTTCAGGTGCAGGGCTTTCCTGGGGAGAGGCCCCCTTGGCAACATCCAAACCCCGGTAGCAGCAGGGCGAAGGTGAGAAGGCATCTCAGTCCACCTTCCAGGTTCCTCTGTGAGCCCTTCGCTGCCCTTTTCCTGCCCATCCAGCATCATGCAGGCCCCCCTGCCCCTCCCCAGCCCCATACCTGGGCTCAGGCACACAAGCAGAAGGTGGAATGCTCCGCGGACTCTCATGTCTCTAGGTTCAGCGTTTCCTCCGCCTGGGCTGGGATCACTGGGGCCGGTGACTATGGGGCCGGCGGTGTTGTAGGGACCAGTAGACGGAGGGGTAACTGAGGGCCCAAATGCTTCCCGGAGTGGCAGGAAGGTGCAGTGAGGGCCCGGCTGGGGAGCACCAGTGTTATTACTATGAGAGGGAGGGGCCTGGTCCCCGCCTTGGGGAGGAGTCCCAGGAGCCCTAATTAGCAGGGTGACAGAGTGGTTCATCCAGGAATGACCCAGCCCTTCCCCAAGCTCTTCCCTATGCTGACAGTGGTGCAGGATGGCCAACGGGACATGTAATTAGGCACCTGTTAAACTTCCACTTCCTCCTGGCCCCAGCCTCGGGGTGACGACAGTTGCCCAATTTTACAGTGTCCACGGAGCTCCCCTCACCACACATTTACTGCCTCCTTCCCCAGGGGAAATGGAGAAGAGGAAGGAGAAGCCAGGCTGGGGATGGAAGGGTGGTCAGGCCTTGAAGGGCTCACACTGACCCCAGGACACTGATGTCTGACACGCCCACCCAGCACAGGCTCTAGCATTCCAAACTGCAGTCCCCTCCTCCTATCCCTGACCCTCCAGACCCCCTCCCACCCAGGTCAAAGTCTGTGGGAAAGGGCACCAGGGAAGGGGTCACTGGGGCTGGAGGGGAGGTCCCGGCAGATGAAAGGGCCCCAAGACTTCAAAGGGAGTCAGGCCTCCTGAGCTGAAAGAAGGAGGGAAGGGGTGTGTAAGGGAACAGGGTCTTCCCCTGGCTTCCCCCTCTGGAGCTGTACCTGATGTGAGGTCACCCCCAGGTTCAGGGGATCCCTGGGAGCTGTGGGTGTTACAGGGGATCCAGACCCCCATCTCCCACACAGATCTAAAACCAGTTCAGTGAGGCCTGAGAGGAGAGGGACCAGGGTGTGTGGAGTGAGTGAGGTGAGTGGACAGGTGGGTGAGGGGCTGCTAGGGAAAATAGTGCCAGGAGGGCCAGGAAAGGGGTGTGCCTGAGTGCCTGTATACCCCCTCACCAGGATGTGTCCTTGCATCTTTGTTGAGGAGCTCCAAGCCCCTCTACGTGCCCCTCTTTTAGGGATCGCTTGGTGCCCTGGCTTCTATGCACAGGAAGGGAAATCAAGGACCTCATAACCTGGACTGGCATCAGGTAACTAAACATCACAGTTCTGGGCAGGTTGGAGCTGGGGTGGGGAGGTCTTGCTGGGTAGAGGGAGAAGATGGAGGGCTAGCCCTTGCTCATTGGTCCAGGGGGTCCCAGAACAGGCCTTGGACCTCCCCTTGATTCCAGGACTGCCCCATAAACAGTGGTAGGGGTCTGGTCATGAGTTGCTTTGTTCAACAGCTCAGCCCTCTCAAAGGAATCAAGGGCCTGCCCCAGTCGCTGACAGATGCACAAGAAGAGTGGGGGGAAAGAGTTTTGGAGAGAGTTATGGGGCTCAGGATGCTGCCAGGGCCCACCCCCTGGGAAAAAATAAGACAGAACAATAAAGAGGCACAAGGACTCCATGCATCTCTGCATTCCAGCCCCCCAGCTGCACTCCCAACAATAACAGGGTGCTCTGGGACCCACAAAATGTACACAGTGAATATCCTTATTTCCTTACTTATTTTGAGGATTATGGGGTTGTCCTGTGCACTCTGGAGAGAAGGGATCATTATCCCCACTTCACAGATAGGGAAACAGAAGCCTGGAGATACACGAGGATTCAGCACAGGTGATGCTGCTGGGACTAAGTGGGGGGTATGAAGGCGTCCTGACTCTCAATCCAGAGTGGACCAAGAAAAGGGCATGGTGACCCTATGTGTTACCAGACCCACCCATGGGGAAAGTCAGTGATGGATGGAGGGGTGAACACGTGGGACCAGGAAGAGGGAGTCTGAAAAGAGAGCAGTAAGTTCATGGTTCCATTAGTCTGAAGTATAAGGCTGGAGTTTAACTGGGTTCTGGATTTTAGCTGATGTTAGAGTTGGAGTGAAGGCTGGAGCTGGGATTAAGGTTGGGGTTAGTTAGGTGGAATGATGAATGAGGTTGAGGTCAGATTTGAGTTTGGGATGAGAGTTAACACTGAGATTAAACCTAGAACAACAGCTATAACTGAGGCTAGGGTTTATGGCTGGGATTCATGTTACGATAAGGAACAAGTGTTTTAGCTTCATTTAGAGCTTTTCCTGGGAATACAGTTAGAGCTAAATTAAAGGCTGGGGAGATTGATTTAGGATTGGATTTATAACTGTGTTAGACTTTAGTTTGGGATTGAGTTAGAATAGGCTGTGGTTAGGGTTAGAACCTGGGTGAAAGTTATATGGACAGAGGATTCATGGGGATCAAAAATTAGGTTTTATTTATGATATAGAAAGACCTTAGCCTCCATTCACTAAATCTAAGTTTGGTTAGAATTTTCATCCCTTTGCTCTCGGAGAATACCAATGGCACATGTTGATCGGGGTCCCAAGATTTTGGCAAGAGTTCCAGATACACATAAGCCCATCTCATGGGGTATGAAGCAACTGAATCCCACAACAAATGTAACCTCTGAAATTCTGTTCCACGACCTAAGCTCACCACCTGGTCAAGTTCCCAGAAGGGCATTTGGGGAGGGGTTGCAGGAACGTACAGCAATGAGTGGAGCTCTGACACCAAATTGAACTGGAAGATGGGGTCCATCAGAGGCAGTTTTACTAGGGAGGAGGGGAGTCCTGGTTTGGGAGTCTAGGAGACGGGAGTTGGGAAAGACTGAGGGCCTAGATGCTCTCGGAAGAACAGCCACTTTTTTTTTTTTTTTTTTTTTTTTTTTTTTTTTTTTTTTTTTGCGGTACGCGGGCCTCTCACTGTTGTGGCCTCTCCCGTTGCGGAGCACAGGCTCCGGATGCGCAGGCTCAGCAGCCATGGCTCACGGGCCCAACCGCTCTGCGGCACGTGGGATCTTCCCGGACTGGGGCACGAACCCGCGTCACCTGCATCGGCAGGCGGACTCTCAACCACTGCGCCACCAGGGAAGCCCAGAACAGCCACTTTTGAGGGCTCCATACAGGGGCCCCTCAAAGCCTCAAAAGGCAGGGCACATTGTTGCTCTCCTTTGACCCACCTAGGTCTAATTGCCACCTCCTTGCAACCTGGGGCCCATTAAAGAAATTGTCAGCATTCCTGCCCTGTGCCCTGAGCCCTGCAAGGGTTTTGAGGGGGCAGTGTTGGAGTGAGGGCACTGGGGCATCAGCTCAGTTTTCATAGCATAAGTCCAGCCCACGGCCCCTCCCCTGGGACCAGCCCACAGCTCACATTACTCTGTGGGCTTCATCCTCAGTGGATGAAGAGGGCCCATTCCTGGGAGGCCACCGCCCCCAACTCCTCCCTCTCTTCTTCCCCACCAGTCTCAGCCCCAAACATCCCATTGTCCCATCCACTTCCTTTTCAGGTCCCGTAAAGGTCTGGACAGATCTCGGAGACTATTGGGATTCCCTCTGTGCCCCCAGGAAGAAAGAGATTGGGAGAGGCAGTGGTTAGAAAAGGAGCAGAGAAACACATGTGCCATCCAAATGGCCCAACCAGAGGCTGAGAGAGAGACAGGAGGCAGAGGGCCCAGGCTACAATCAGGGTCCCAGCACACCAATTTCCAAAAGGGCACCTTGCTTTTTCCTGAGTAATCCATAGCTCCCCAGGGGCAGAATGGCCCTTCTCTTCTGCATACCCCCCCCAAGATTGGGCTGTATTAGCTTCTGTTCTAAGGCAGAAGCAGAAACACAAAGACAGAAGCTTGGAAAGGAGTGGGAAGAGGTGAGACAAGGACCCAGAGAAGCCCAGAGATTGCTTCTGAGAGGAGGTACAGCCCAACCCCAGAACATCGCGGAGAGGGACAGGCCAAGGATGTGGCCCATCTACTCTTCCTCCAAAGTGCCCTTCACAGCAACTCTGCACAACGCCTGTAGGCTCTCCCCTCACCTGCCTGGACCTACCCCCAACCCCTCTCCCCAGGCCTCCCAGGCTCAGGTTCAAGCTCCCCATTTCCCCTCCAGGGCCCCGGGTCTGCAGCTTGACCCTTTCTAAGCCCTCACACACAGAATCAGCAGGCTCCTGAGCCCCTCTCCCAAGTCCCCCTGTAGACCCAGGCTCACCCCTGCAACATCCATGGAGTGAGAAGCAGCCCTTGGAGTGGCCATGTAGAGAAAACCTCAGAGGAAATGGTCTGGGAGCAGGAAGGCCATGGGATAAAAAACGCCATGCTTAGAGAGGATGGACAGAGGCACAGGGCACACACAGTCACAGAGAAGTCAGGGAGCCCCAGCAGCTGCTGCCCTTCCACCAGCTCTCAGTGAAGGTTTGGGGTTGGAGGGCCCGCAGGTGAGGCCCTGGCTTGGACGACAAGAGTGGTGGAGCTTAGAGGTGGTACAGGTGGTGTGATGGGAGAAATTACGTTGAGACAACGAAGGGTTACAGTTAGTTTTAGAGAGAAAGATAAGATCCATGTGTGGGGTTCAGTTTCAGGAACGGGATTGGGGTTTAAGGACTGAGCTCCAGATCAAGGCTAGTGGACAAGAGCTTCTGACACGTGAGACCCAGAGATTCCCTGGGTCTTGGCTCAGGCTTCCCAAGCCACAGTGATTCCTGCTGGTCCACTTCAGAAGAAGGAGGACCCTAGGAGGGAGCCTGGATATGCCCAGCTCTCTCCCAGCGGGTGATGATATCCTGGAGCTGACCCAGACTCATAGGATCAAACAGCCCTGAAATGGTCCCCATCCCTAAAAGGAGTGGCCTAACCTACTTTATCAGCAAAGCGTCTTAGCAAAGGGAGGCTGATTAAATGTCATAAACTGAACTGTTATCAAGGGAACAGTGGAAGAAAGAAGAATTTGCTTGTAAAGAGTATGTGAATTCCTGATGACAAACCTGAAGAAGAATTAAGATACCCTGAAGATAAAAGATATTGCACCTGGCTGAGATCAACCATATCCTTCATTCATTCAACAAACCAGCGGGGCCTTGTGCTAGGCCCTGGGGAAGCAGCGGTTAACAAAACTCTATCTTCTAGAGTGCCCAGTCTGGAGGGGGAGACAGACGAGGGAAGGGGCACCAACCCCTCGTCACAGGCTGCTGAGCTATGGTGATATTTGGCAAGACCCCCTGGCCTGGTGGAAATGACCTTTAAATGGCTATCTGAAGGATAACTAAGGATGTGTCGGGCAGGACTGAGAGTGGAGAGAGGTGGCCCGAAGAGTATCTCAGTCCTTGAAAAATAAACCAGGGCCCTGCCAGACACGGCAGAGAAGAGAGTGAAGTCAGGATAGACAGCTGATGGGTATTTTTGGACTGAGGAGGGAAGATCCTTGAGAACTGAACCTCTGGGACCTCCTGAGTGCTCACTGGGGTCAGAGCCAGACCCTCAGGATAAACTAGGCAGCTAAGATTGATCATCCCGAACCGTGTATGTTTGGATGTGGAGAGAAGGACCTTGTGATGGATTAATCCACGTGTCCAATGGGACTTTGACCTTTGAATTTATAGAAATAAAATTTGCCTTGGGGCTTCGCTGGTGGCGCGGTGGTTGAGAGTCCGCCTGCCGATGCAGGGGACACAGGTTCGTGCCCCGGTCCGGGAGGATCCCTCATGCCGCGGAGCGGCTGGGCCCGTGAGCCATGGCCGCTGAGCCTGCGTGTCCGGAGCCTGTGCTCCTCAACGTGAGAGGCCACAACAGTGAGAGGCCCGCATACCGCAAAAAAAAAAAAAAAAAATTTGCCTTGCATTCTGCCATCTGGATCCCCCAACGCATATCCACAGAAGGGAGCTGTGGTCCCCCTTGGCCCCTGGGGCAGCCCCAGGCCTGCCTGGCCTTCTTGGACGTTTCCAGGGAAGGTGTGTGGAGCTGGCAGGTAGCAGAGCAAAGCTGAGTGTGTGTCTGCTTCAACGCCTTCCCCACTAAGTCCTTCCAGCCAGGCCTCACTCTGCTCTTCCTGTTTGTTTCTTGTTTCCTGGACACTGGTCAGAGGGGAAGGTGGTACCAGAGGGGGTGGGGCTCAGAGGCAACACAGCTTAGCCAAGGCTGCCTGAGACAGTGGGAGTGTTGTGTCAGGAGAGCAACATGCCCAGCCCAGGGGACAAAGTGGAATGTTCCTCAATTTCCCCCACTTCCTCCCTCCAACTCACCCTTCTCTCCCCCCACCAAATGCTCAGAACAGCATCATGTTCCAGAACTTCGGACACTTCCCCACATGGAGTCGGGCCACACAGCAGCTTGGGTAGGAGATCCCTGAACAAGTGTCAGGAAGAAAACTTATGTGATCCCAAAGAGCAGAACTAGGGCCCCACAAAGGATGCTCAGGAAGACACGTATTGACTCAACA